>NC_140080.1:19433467-20033467 GCF_964194135.1 Talpa europaea
TCTGGCAGTAAATACAAGACAAGATTTGTTTCTGATGTTTATTTCAGAATGTCCATGCTAACTTTCAAAACTCCATGTAATATATAAAAAAAGAAGATGGTCTGTGTTTTGGATCAAAAGCATTTATTTACTTTTTCAAAAATTACCTTTAAAATTCAATCATAAGTCAAACATTGGAAAGAATTTTTTTTTTTATTGTTTTCCATGGTAGGCAGTGCAGCATTGAGAATGGGATCTGGAATTCATTGCTTTGTTGTTTTACTCTCAGGTCTCAGTCTACTTATCTGTAAAATGGAAAAAAAATGGAGTTTTTATTGTGAACCTTGCTATAATGATTAATATGAAATGCCTAAAGCAGTACCTAAAACATTCTTAAGCACTAATTGCTATAATTTTTGTTGTTTTCCTTACTATCACATTCATTTAAATTGATTTGTGAAACCCCAGAAAAGACTGTATAAAATGTGGCAGACGTTTTGTCTCTGTCTTATTCTATAACTTTCCATCACAGATCATGGTAGTGGCACAAACATTTATTGAGTGCCTACCGCGACAAATATTGTGAGAAATAACTAGTGAGCTGGCAAATACTCCAGGTGAATAGTTGTGAGATTTAGATTTACAACTGAAAACCTCATTCCTCGAGTTCATACAAAGCCTTCTCGTAGAGTTTTAAGGTGTGTGTCTGTGTGTTGGTGGGGGGAGGGGGTGTTCTGGATTTTATCCATCTATAGTTCAAGCTCCTGGGAAACCCACAAAAAAAATAGTGACAAATGACCCAGACAGTTTGATCCAAGGGCTTACTCCATTCTTACAGCTTTCTTTAAATGTCTACCAGTAACCTTGTAAAAACAGTGTTACATCTTTTCTTAATTGAATTCACCATAAAGGACTCCCGGCAGACCATCCTTATCCCTCCACCCTCTCAGTCACTGTAGAAGCCTCTGTTATTAAAATATTTCTTACAGATGGGTAATTTATATCACACCTATAATAAATCTTTCCATTTTCCCCAGGATGCAAATGTGAGAAACATCAAAGAAATTCAATTATAAAAACCTATTTTCATTCGGTTAAGGACACAGGAAAATTTATTATGGGTTGTTATTTACCATGTTTCACATGAGCATAAATGAATTCCATTTCAGTCAAAGTATCTGTCCTAATAGGTTTTGACTAGACTAAACCCAAGCATGATGGTCTGAGAAGATGCAAGCAGTACTACAAGTATGCTAAAGAAATTTATTGCTAAAAATCTTACAAAAATAAGTTGGCTACCTAGACACATTTAGGGTTTGGTTCTGGGCCTGCTTATTTAAGCAGGATAGTGATGACATAAATGGAAGACTTAAAGCGTTGTCCACTTTAACAACCTAGTCTTATCTGAAAAGAGGTGTGAGAAGGGCCACTCTGCTAGGTAGGTACCCATGAGTTTCTCAGAGATTTCTGTATTGTTTCTCTTTCTCAAGCTCTGTTCTGCATAACTGGATATACTTGGGCATCTTGATGTATATGGGCCTTGCCTTCTTTGTCATAAGATGGATTCTGTATGAACCAGTAGGACATCCTTTCTCTTAAAGGCCTCTTCCCTCTGTTTATGTATTATAGGAGGCAGCTTGATAGAGTTCTCACCACCCCCCTATAGGGACTGAATGAAGTGTGAGAGGGAAGCTGCTCCAGATGAAGTACAAAGCAGGTTTGTACAGCACCCCCATCTCCCCTGTGGGGGGGCTGCAATTTGGAGAGAGAATATTGCCATAATCTCTTACAAGTTAATGTTATTTTCTGATCCATGACTCTGGTAGATACTTAACTTCACCCCCTGCATCTGCTATAGAGGTGTTATTGTCCAAAAGAACTGTGCAAGAATCATTTGAGCTGTGTGAAGAACAAAAACTGAAACATGTAAGTGCCTACTAACAGGAACATGAATGATTAAATTGTAGCAATTGGTACAGTGGATTATTACAAAGTGGTGAGAAGGAGCAAACCACATCTGCATGCAGTAACAATATTGAAAACTATGAAAAAAAATCACAGAAAATTACATATATAATACATATTATATAGTTATAATACTATTATATGTCAGTAGTAATTTTTATTAAAGCCACATTACATTATAACATTATGTAAGTTTCAGTTGTGCATCATTAAAAATTGACGTGTGTATATATTACTTTAAGTGACCTAATAAAAGTTCAGTGCTAACTTTCCCCATACAATTGACCCCTTTTATCTGATTTACACACTCACCCTTCCCCTTTCCTTCTGGTAACCATTAATTGGTCTCATAGTCTAAAAGTCTATTTTAGCTTGTCCATTTGTTTGTTGTCTCTATATACCACATGAGAAAATATATAGTGTTTGTCTTTCTCCAGCTCACTTATTTCACTAAGAAAAATGCCTTCTAGGTCCATCGAGTTGTTGCAAATGGCATAATTTTATCTGTTGATAGCTGAGTAGTATTCCATTTTGTACATATGCCACATCATCTTTATCCACTCCTCTGTCAGTGGGCACTTATGTTGTATCCAGCTGTTGGCTATTGTAAATAGTGCTGCAGTGAATATGGAGTGTATATATTTCTTTGAATTAGTGTTTTTATATATTCCAAGTAAAGAGCCAAGGGGGATAACTGGAATTGGTAATGTTTTTATAAAATTCAAAATATGCAAAAACAAAACAGCATTTACCTCCAGGAGTTGGATGTGAGGTGCAGGTGAAGTCGGTGCAGATATCATTTACCTCCAGGAGATGACATGTTACGAGAGGAGCAGCTAAGTAGTACTCGTAATTGGTGTGGTCTTCAGCTGAGTATTATGTGTGCAAAAGCTTATTTTATTACTATGAAAAAGCACATAATAAGAAATAAAATCCCATCTTTTAAAAATCCTTATCTAAAACAAAGGGTCAGTGGACTCCAACTCAAACCAGATAGAGGGTTGGGTTATAACACATGGTACTATTTCAGTTTATCTGCAGGTCTTGCTTTAAATTTGCCAGAGTTATTTATAGGCCTGTTTCACATCTATCATAGGTCATGAATGAACTTCCGTGGGTCACATTTACTTGATAAAGCTTGCAGGAACAATCTAAAATTGTCATGCTTAAAATATCACGTGGAATTGTACATATTCCCATTTGGGATCTCAGTAGTGTGTCCTTCCTTCTCCAAAGGGATTTCACAGATCTTTGCATGCACACTCAGATTTAAGGAGGTATGCATAATGGCAAACCTACAGTCTTTCATGCTGGTGAATTCCCACAGTAATTCTCTCATGAAAAATCTTTGCAATTTTCTTCTACTTCAAAGCAGAGTCTTTAACCTATTTTTATTTCTCAATAGCTGGGAACATGGAAGAGTTTATATGCGTTTAGGGTTTTGAACTCTGGAGAAAGACTTTATTTATCAAATGTGTGAGGACTTACAAGAATGAACACATCTTCATTCCTCATTTGTCGTAGACATATAACATTGAAAAATGAAAAATAGGGAAGAAGAAATATGCTTAGTAATTCTTAATCATTTCACAACATATAATAAAAAATGTTTGCTCTTCTCATCTAGAACTTTGGAAATTTCATTATATTAAAAAAAAGCCAAAATAAAAAGATGATAGAGTGAAAGTTCTGAAAAGGATCTTGTAGATCCTGATGGAGTCCTACTGTTACAACTGTAGTATTTCTACCCAGTGATTAGAAAATCCCATTAGGAGAGAAATTACTGGCTCTAAAAATCCATTGACCTCATAGCTGTTCCTCAGAGGTAGTCAAAGCATCCCACAAGTTTCTCTTATTGATCGTTGTTCCCTGGTGCACCCATGGGAACAGAACAGTAAAGAAATGTTTTGATCAGAGAAAGAATGACCTTTTATATGAAAGTGTATTAATGCTGTCTAACATGGAAATAACTAACTGTAAGGATAACAAAGAGAAGGATAAAGCCTTATTATTTTGTAACCCTTAGGGAAGTGGGCATTTTTATACTTTTCTACAAAATCGGGGCTTGGTAAAATACTTGAGGTTGGCTTTGCAATGTTGTGTTCTTGATTGGAGTAAGGTTTAATGTTATCACATAGCCAATGAAACACACATGCCAACAGTCATGGGGCCTTAAGTGTGCTTCTCTGTGATGCCTCCAGGAGATGGGGAACCCACGGTGACAGTGAGGACAGCATCCAGCTTAGATGTGCTAACCACCATGCTCTGTATTTGCCCCTACTTTATCTCCCTCCTTGCACCAACATTCTCAAGTGGCCACAGTTGATAGCTGAGGAGTCTAGGCTCAGACTATTAACATGACACAGCAGGAATGTAGCAGAATCCATTTCTGTGCCATCAGCAGGTTTCCAACCGTGTCAGTGACAGGTGGGTGTTCAAAGGACCTGTGGTCGATCTTATAGAAGAATAAAGACATTTGAAGCACACCTAATATGAGTAATTACTCAATAACTCCTTAATAAGAACCCAGGGGAAGGAAGGCAGTTAGCTGTTGGCAAAGGAGCTTTTGGTGAAGGGTGGATGAGGCTTGTGCACATGTGAAGGTGTGCTGTTGTCCTCCAACAATTATATAGTTGTGTAAAAAGTTGACAAATTAATAAAATTTGGGAATTGAGGGAAGAAAGTAAGAACTAGTTTCTACACCAAGGCATTGGCAACAGTGAAATTAAAAGCCATGACTGAAGGTAATTGTGTATGAGCATTTTTCAGCTTGAGTTTATTAGCATTTGCATCCAAATCTGGCTAGCTTTTTCCTTGTCAAAGGATTTTATCTTCTCTTAAGCATTTCTTGATGTTTGCAGTTTACTCTGTGAATCAACAATTTCATTCAACAAATTTAATCAGATGGTAGGACAAATATGACAGCTCAGTAGAGCAACATGTTTCCAATGAAATACCTGCATGTACTTGAATCTATCGTCTTCAGCTCACCCACCCTGAGTGTCTGGTGTTGACAATCAGCATGAATCATGGATTACACACACAACGCAGGACATGCTCTTCTAATTCCCCAATGACAGAACAAAGCTAAAAGTTATTATCACCCTGGAGAATAGACTCAAGTCCACAAGACATTAAAGAACCATTTGGTCATTCAAACAGCTGAGTAGACCTAAAAAAATAAATTAGAAGTTATTGTGTACTTGCAAGGTAGCAGATGTTTCTCTGAATTCTTCAGCTATAATTTAGTCGAAGAACCAAATATTAGTAATTCACAGGGATAAAGAGTGTGGACTCAGGAGCCTCACACCCTGGTTTCAAGCCCCAGCTCTGTTGTTGCCAATATATACAACCTTTGGAAGTAATCAAAACTTTCCATGCCTCAGTTTTCTCATCTGTAAAATGGAGGGAATGATATTCCCTGTCTCGTGGGCTTATCATCAACATAATGCCTACCTAGGAATTGCATTAGTGTGAGTCACATAAGGGCTACATACAAGTTTTGCTATCACAGTCCTATCTCATTTTATTGCACCTGGCTTTATTCACATCTCAGATATTGGGTTTTTTACAAATTGAGGGCTTGTGACAATCCTGCCTCAAGCAAATCTGTTGCCACCATTTTTCCAGCAGCCTCTCCTCACTTTGTGTCTCTGTCACCTTTTGGCCATTCTCACACCGCTTCAAACTTGTCATTATTATATCTTTTCTTGATATGTGTGATTAGTAATCTTTGATGTTACTATTACAGTTATGTAGGTGCACCACAGACTGCACCCATATATGATGATGATTTTAACAGCTAAATGTTGTGTATGTTGTCACTGCTCTACCAACTGGCCATTCCCTCTGTCCCTCTGCTCTCCTCAGCCCTCTGTATTCCTTAAGATAAAGCAATATTGAAATTAGGCCAGTGAATAACCCTGCAGCGTCCTCTTAGTAGTCAAGTGAACAGAGGAGTTGCCTATCTTTCACTTTAAATCCAAAGCGAGAAATGACTATGCTTGGTGAGGAAGGCATGTTGAAAGCTGAGATAGGCCAAAACTGCAGGCTTCAAGTACCAGTTAGCCAGGTTATGAATGCAAAGGGAAAATTCTTGAAGAAAATGAAAAGTGCTAATGCTCCAGAGAACACATAGATAGTAAGAAAGTGAAACAGCCTGACTGCTAATATGGAAAACGTTTTAAACCAGATACAACATTCTTTTAAGCCAAAGACTAATGCAGAGCGAGTTCCTAAGTCTCTTCAATTCTATGAAGGTTGAGAGCAGGCCAGATGCTGAACCTCCCTAACTTAAAAGTACAAGGTTTTCAGTGTTATTGAAATATCCTTATATTGGAAAAAGATGCCATTTGAACTTTCCTAGCTAGAGAAAAGTCCATGCCTGCTTCAAAGCTTCAAAGGTCAGGCTAACTTCTTGTTAGGAGCTATATAGCCAGTACCCATTTATCATTCCAGAAATCCTTGGGTCCTTAAAAATTATGCTTGATCTACTCTGCCTGTGCTCTATAAATGTGATAACAAAGCCTGGATGACAGCACAACTACTTTCAACATGGTTTACTAAATATTTTAAGTCTGCTTTTGAAACCAATAACTCAGAAAAAAATTATTTCTTTTTAAATATTACTGCTCATTGACAATCCAAGAGTTCTGATGGAAATGTACAGAATGAATATTATCTTCATGTCTGCTAACACAGTATCTATTTAGCAGGTGATGGGTGAAGGAGTAATTTCAACCTTCAAGTTTGGTTTTTTTTTTAATTAAAAAATGTATTTTGTAAGGCTGTAGCTGCCATAGATAGTGATTCCCCTAATAAATTAGGGCAAAATAAACTGAAAAGCTGTAAAGGATGCCATTAAGAACTTTCTTGACTATTGGGAGGTCCAAATATCAACATGAATAGGAGTTCAAAGAGAATGATCCCAACCCTAATGGACGATTTTGAAGGATTCAACACTTCAGGGGAGGAAGCTACTGTTGATGTAATGGATATAGCAAGACAACTGTAATTAGCAGTGGAAGCTGAAGATGTGACCAAATGGAAGATGTGGAGTTGCTTCTTATACATGAGCAAAACAAGTGGTTTCTTTTTTTTTGTTTAAACTTTTTTTATGATTTATTTATTTATTTATACAAGCACTGGGTACAGTCAGAAGCACAGGAGGGTGAGAGAATTCACCAGAGTCAGAGTGGAGAGCTGAGCAGGCAGACTGAGGAAGTACCCTGCTGAGGGGAGCAGCGGGCAGCAGGAGAGGTCTGCGCGCCATGTAGTACCCTCACCCGGCCACTGGGGATCAAACTGGTGCTGCAGAGGCTGCGGGCAGCTTCGCAACCCAGTGCTCAATCTCTGCGCCACTGGGGAGGTCCAACAAGTGGTTTCTTAAGATGGAAACTAGTCCTATGAACAATGGTGTGAGCATTGTTGAAATTACAAGAAAAGATTTAGAATATTACATACACTTGGTTGATAACACAGCGGTAGGGTTTGAGAGAATTGACTCCAATCTTGAGCATTCTGTTATAGGTAAAGTGCTATAAAAAATCACGTTCTACAGAGAAATCTTTCATGAAAGAGTTCGTTGGCAAACTTCATTGTTGCCATATTTTAAGAAATTGCCACCTCCAAATTCAGCAACTCATAGCCTGGTCACTTAGTAGACATCAGTGTGGTGGCAAGACCCTCTAAGCAGCAAAAGATTATAGTTCTCTAAAGGCTCAGTTGATGTTTAGCATATTTCAGCAATAAAACATTTTTAATTAGGGTAAAGATTTTTTTTTAGACACAGTGTTGGACACTAAATAAACCACAGTTTAGTGTGAACATAAATTTTATATGCACTGGAAAATAAAAATCTGTGATACTCTCTTTACTGTGGTGGTCTGAACTGAACCCATGCTATCCGGAGGTGTTCTTGTATTAATAATGCATCCAAATGTTACATTTACAGAAAGAGATCCATGAAACTAAGTTTTCCACAAAGTGGCAGCTGCAAAGATGTTTATCCACAAAGTTTCTAATCCTCTGTGCTCTGAATAAGCTTTTCCTGTTCAATACTTAAGGGAAAAAAAAAATTCAGCTTTCTGACCTCAACTCCTCTCATTTTTCCACTCTCCTACCTTATTTTAGGATACTGGTATTTTTTGAGACCTCATCGTAGCATGTTCGTTCATCCATTTAACCAATATTTATTGAATATCTACTATGTATTTGTCCCAGAGTGAGTCAAACAATACTTTTTGGAGGAAGCACTGCCTGGCCTTAATTTTAAAAGAAACAGAGGATGTAGCCAGGCAAAGCTCTTACAAATTTAAACTTTGGTGTCCAGGTGCAAGATAACATTTGATTGTAGAATGAAAACTAAAAATGATACAAATGGGGCTGTGGTTCTACAGAATGAGGATCACACAGTCTTCATTGTATAGAAATAGATGTGACTGGGAGGGGGTCTTCCTATTCTTTGGGTGAGTTGACTTCAATTCGTTCTTTAAAAAATAACTAAGTGATAGATAATGTCTGTCCATCTCATAGTGTTGATAAGGTCTAGTCCATGTTGGATCCTCATTACACAAGACCCAGATTTTCAAAAGTCACATTCTATTTGGCCCTACATTGGTGCCATGATAAAATCAAGTCTAGCCAGAGTATAGAAGATCACTATTTTATAAAGTCTCAGAACATATTAATATAATAAATCTAGCTACTCTAGTAGATAAGATTACAGGAAGGCAAGATTCTTTTTTGTTGTGGTTATAATTGTTATTATTTACCAAAATGGCAGAGTTGTTTTTAAAAGTTTCTCTTTTTGTAGACCTTTGGATGCTTAAAGAAACGTCCACGAAAAAAACAAATGCAGCCTTCATTGATACTAGATATTTCCAAAAGCATGTGCGCACAAAACTAGTCTTTCAGCTATTGCATTGCTTTAAAGGGGCTCATTGCATGTGGATTTCTTAGGCGGCCACATAGAACTAGTATGTGGGAAAGTAACCTTTGACAGATTATAAAGGTCTATGAAGTTGCATATTGAAGTGCCAAAACCAAAGTGCCAAAAATACTTGCTAAAACAATTACTGTGCCAGAAATACACACAAATTAAATCTGTTGCAGAGTAACTCAGCAAGGCGCTTAAAGTAGAGTTTCCAGTGGCTCATAGGTCTCAGATAACCAGCAGGCAGTAATGTGAGATTAGACATATTTTCTTTTCTACTTTTCTGCTCAACATTGCTCTTTTATGAGTCCAGTAATATGTACTTAGGGTTATAAAAAAGAATTGGTGATAATGAAATGAGAAAACAAAGTGTGTGGGAACTACACTGGCTTGCCTTATACAAAGTCCACAAGGTCAGCATTGGTAAAATACGGGTAACAGTTCCCTCAGGCACTCTACATCCATAAGCTGTCATAACTACTATTGCCACCTTGGTCACCCAGGTGTGACAGAAGACCAGTCTTTTCTCCAGCATTTATTCCTGGAGTTTTCAGCCTTTGCTTGGAAGCCTTCAACCTGGTTTGGGTCTTCCCTGTTGTGAACCCAAAGTAGTAGGAAGAGGAAGTCAGCCAAACAGATAACGGATTGATGGGCATTGACAAAAGTCTTACAAATATAAAGCCCTGCCACTCTTCTCAGCCCTGGGCTGCAGGAGATTTCTAGTCAAAAGTACAGGTTCCTGGATGAAATAAGTAATTTAACCTTTTGAGCTTGATCTCCGACTCAAGATTTGAACTGTCAATTGATTGAGTAGCTTTTTTTTTTTTTTTTTTTTTTTTTTTATAGAGGCATGCTTTATTTATTTGTTTGCTGGTTTGTTTTGTTTTTTTGTTTATACATGCACTGGGTACAGTCAGAAGCGCGGGAGGGTGAGAGAATTCACCAGAGCCAGAGCGGAGAGCAGAGCAGGCAGAAGGACCGAAGTACACTGCTGAGGGGAGCAGCGGGCGGCAGGAGAGGTCTGCGCGCCATGTGGGACCCTCCTCCGGTGGCCGGGGAGCAGCCGGGGATCGAACCGGCGCCGCAGAGGCCGTGCGCAGTTTCGCAACCCAGCGCTCAACCGCTGCGCCACCGGGGAGGCCCTGATTGAGTAGCTTTTGGAGCTGGCATCCTTTACATGGAGTTCATAGTCCTTATAAGATCGACAGTGTGAGTCTATGAATGTTGGAGGACATAAGGAAAATTGTGTGTGCGCGCACATAGACACCATTTACAGGCAATTGTCCAAAAAAAAAAATCGATGATCAAAAAATTTTTGGACATACAGATTTTGAGGCTATAGCATAATTCATCTTTGGGAATTCTAGGCGATCTTTGAGCAATCATCTAGCTCACTTTATATGGTGAGTTAATCGCATTTCAGTAATTCCCCAAAAGTTAAGTTGGATCAACCCTGGAAGTAATGTGGAGATCTATGCAGGAAATACAGTAGTGTGTCAGGAATTGCCAGCATCTGTGTCCCTTCCACTGCCATGGGAATGAGTTTCATGTCTACATTGGTGTTCCATCTTCACAGAGCCATCAGAACCATCTTCATAAAACAAATACCTAATAAAATAATGTACTCTTGAAATCATGCTCTCGTGGTTCTCTAACATGTAAAGTGAGAAATTCAAACCATAGTTCATGGTGCTTCTGACCTGTTTCTGCCATATATTTACCTTTGTCACCCCCCTCATCCACTCTGGTACCCAGTGGTCCAGCCAGACCAAAATGCAACCTGATGATTCAATGCTCTGTACTCACAGACACAGCACAGCCCCCTCCTGTGGCCCTTCACCTCACAAACTTCCACTCATCCTTTAAGATACAGCCTAGCAGGGTTTATTGAACTTTCCTCAGAGAGACCCATTTTCTCCTTTGTCCCTCAACTTCTATCTGCCCTTGTTTGCTCCCACCACACTGTATGGTATATACTTTGGCCTCTCTGAGGTTGTCAGCAACTTGAGCTCAGAAACTGCATTATTCATCTGTTGGTCTTCATCCAGTACATGGTAGGCAACAAGTATTTATTGAATAGTCCGTGGATCTGGGCAAAGAAGGAACAGAGGCCAAGGGGTCAAGTACTGTAGGCATGACAGGTTGTTGAGGAGAGTGCCATAAATCAGGATTTCAACTTCTGATTCAGGAAGAGGATGTTTGCATTCTGCCCTAACTCTGACCCCCTAGCCTGGATGCTGGGCATGGGGGAGAGAAAGGGGGCCAGACATTTGGGTAGGTGTTTATACTCCAAAATATGGCATCTTTCCAGTGATCTGCTGGTACAAAAGTTGGACTTCTGGAAGTATCCTTTAGTGTGTTTGTTAAGGACAGGGTCCTTATTCTCTGGCTCACCCATTTTCCTCTTACCCCCATCTTAGCCAGCTTTGGCTTTGATTCCCACATATTGGCAGGTGAATTGTGAAAGGGGAGTCACCAAAGTGGCATCACGTCCTCTGGCTACATGTACATTTATGGAACTGAGCACATGAGAAAGGTCATTTACTCAGGTGGCCACTGTCACGTCTTCTCAAGTCCCCACGAAGAGCATATTTGTTACTGCTGGATTTCAGGGGTGCATTTTCCTCAGGTTGCTGCTCTGCCTCAGTTCCTGTTTTCTTGATTCTGTGCTTCACAGACTCTTGGGACCAATTCCTTTTCCAGATAGTCTTTCCAAAAAGTTTTCATCTAGTTCTTTCCACCTGGCTGACATCTGGTGACAAGACAGTACAGGCATTCTCCCTGCCCATCTGGTAGAAGCGTGGCCAGTTTCTCTTCCACTGTCACCTCGGGCATTGTTCACAGATTTGCTCTTCATTTTCCCAAACTTGTATCAGGCGTGGCTCCACTCTGCCCTCCCAGCTTCGGGGGACACATGGTAAGCTCTCTGGGGGCTTCCTAAAGCATCTCTCACCAGGAGAGGAGACTTCCTCTTTGTGTTGGATCTGAGAATCACAGCACAGTTCTCCCCAATTCATCTCTCTTTCCTTCTAGTACCCTCTTGTAGAAGCTAGTACATATTGTAGATGGGTATTTCAGTTATATATTCCAGTGTAACATCTGACAGTAAGAACTTTAGTGTTGCTGTAAGAAATGAATAAAATAACACACCTAACGCATTTATCATGATGCTTACTGTGTTCTGTAGGAGAAACCATATTGTCATAGCTGATATGAAAACTGTTTCTTTGAAATACAGCTGTCGAAGCACCTCTCCTTTTTTTGCTACCTATTTTCCTCTCCTTTAGGAAAGTATACCTGTCTGGTATGCATGAAAGAATATCATCTGCTAACTTAAAAGAGACAGTTCCATTTCAAACATTCAGTTGTCAGTTTAGAAACATGTTGACATTAAGGTTCCTTTTGTATTTTCCTCACATTCACTGGGGTGAAATGAATCAAATTTCCATTTCCAATCCAAGTTAGCATTGGAAGTGGTGAGTCTTTTTGCTATTTGCTAACACCCAAGATTTTAGAAGAGGTGGCATTCATTTCATTTATATGTACAGTGAGATCTCACAGTCTGACCCCCAAAATTCACAATCCAGCCTAAATTAAGATTTGTTTACAAGACTATTATGCTTTAGTGGAGAGTCAGAGGTAGTTTGTGGCATAATAGCAGAGAAGCTTCCCCACCAAAAGAGTAAAGAAATTCTGCATAGGATAATAAGAAAGCATTTTTTTTCATAAATATATGAGGTTAGATAAAACAGCAACTCAAAGTGTACTAGATAGGAAAAGGGAGTAGGGTGATTTTAACTATATTGTAGAGGTCCAAGTAGGATATCAGAGTCCAAGAGGGGCCTGGTGGGACCTGTGGCTTGGGGGCTTAGGAAGGAAACCAGAGTTTTAACAACCATAAAAAGGCAGTAGTTTTGGTGTTCTATGCATGTGAAGCAGATGACTGGTAATGAGATCCCCATTCTTGGCAAATGTACTAGGCATGATATGCAGTCTATATAAAGCAGATAACTAGTAATTAGATCCCTATTCTTGGCAAATACATATGAAACATTTACTAATATTGACCATATGCTAGTTAACGCTCAGGAATTTCAGAGTTCTTAACTGGTACAGAATATGTTGTCTGAATTCAACAAATTTAGCTAGATATCAAAAGCAATCAAACAAATTATGGAAACCCCATACTTTTCAATAATAAGAAAAATAGCTTCTAAATTATCAATTGGTTAAAGAGGAAATCACAAGGGGTACTAAATGATTTTAATAAATGGTAATAAAATACATATGACTTGTAGTGCATCTAAAACATTGCTAGAGAAAAATTTGTAGCCTTGAATTTAGGATATCAAGACCATCAGAAAAGAAGGTAAAAAAGCAGTTAGCTAAGGATTCATCTCACGAAGTTGGAAAATGCACAGGAAATTAAACCCAAAACAGAAAAAGGAAGTAAAAAATAAACACAAGGCAAATAAATGGAATATAAAACAAATATGCAGTATAGAAAATCATCAAAACCAAAAAGTCAGTGCTTTGAAAAGACAAAATAGGAAAAAAGATACCCCAGTCCTATCAAAACTATCAAGAAAATATAGAAATAACCAATATATAGCATGAGCAGGGGACATTGTTATAGATCCTGCAGCTATTTGAAAAATTATAATTTGTTATTATGCCCCTTGATATGAGGTAATAAAAGTGGTTCTTCACTTCTTTGGCCTTCTCCAAAACACTGTAACCATAAGAAAAATTCTAGAAAACTTAAATTGAGGTAAATTCTACAAAATACATGACCAATAATACGCAGAGTAACCAAGGTCATCAAAAACAAGGGTAAGTTAAAAAAGTGAAATATGACAAGTAGACACTGTGCATGGAATCCTTGAACAGATGAAAAAACATTAAGGAAAAACTATTGAAATCAAATAAAGGATTGAGTTTAGGTAATAATAATATGTCAATATTAGTTCATTAGCTGTGACACATGTACCCTATAATGTAAAATGTGAATAATAGGATGTATTGGGCCTGGGATATGAATATTGTGGGAACTATTGGTACTCTGAATTTAGTTTTATAAATCTAAAACAGAAATTTTAAGAAAAATTATATTATGGATAATATAATGCCAGTAAATTAAAAATTTGGATGAAATGGACAAATTCCTAAAAGCACAATTTACACAAACTGACATAAGAAAAATAGAATATATTAATAGTCCTGTAATTATTAAAAACTTACATTTGTAATTTAAAATCTTCCTACCAGAATGACAAGCCAGAAAATTTCACTTGGTGAATTATATCAAATATTTAAGAGAAAAATAATATTCTTACACAAACTTTTCCAGGGAATTAAAATAGCACACTTTCTAACTTGTTTTCATTCTACAAAACTTGATAAGAACATTACTAAAAAGGATAACTCTAGGTCCGTATCACTAACAAAACACATACAGAATCTTAATATATTAGCAAAGTTAGTCTAGCCATATATAAAAAAATTAAAACACTGTAATACAACCAATTGAGTGTATTTCAGGAATGTGAATTCGTTTCAAAATTTTAAAATCAACCTGTGTGATTCATCACAGCAATAGAATAAAGGAAAAAAATAAGTATCTCAATAGATACAGAAAATGCTCTGTTTATGATAAAAATTAGCAACTACAAATAGGATGGAGTTTCTTTGTACATATAAAAAAATAAAAAGAATCTATAAGTAAAGAATCTGTGAGTAAAATGTTATAGTAAGTTTGCCAGGTCACTAGATATAAGATCAGTATATGAAATGCAATTTTATTCCTCTCAACCATGAATAAGTAATTAGAAAATTTTCAAGAATTTAAGGTACCATATATAATACATAAAAATTCCTTGATACCTAGAAATAGGCATATTGAAAAACATAAAAGTCCTGCAGACAAAAAGCTATAAAATGTTATTGAAGAAAATTAAAGAAACTCCTGATTCCATCTGGAATTAATGTAACTTATGATGGTAAAGGTGATTTCCTTTATTTTTTTTCCAATTTATGAAGCATATTAACTGAATATCCTTTTTCTGACTTGAAATGTCTTTCATACACTCAAATATATTCTTATAATTTTTTCCAGGCTAGTTCTGTTGATTAGTCTAGTTTTGTACTAAAATAAATAATTTAAATATTACGACTTTCTACTGTATTTCATTAACCAGTAAGACAATTCCATCATTAATCTATTTTTAAAAATTCCTTACTGCTTGAGATGAGCTTTAGAATTTCTTTGACTCTCCCTCTAAAAACAATAAGAATTTGTAGGAATTACAAAAGAAGAAAACAGAAAAAACAACCAACTCTGTCAATGAACCTGAAGAGAGGAGGAGTTGAAGTTTGTTTATGATGTTAAATCTTTCCATCCAGGGAACTGGAGGGGATTATGCTCACTGAAATAAATCAGGAGGAAGACAAATATGGATGGTGTCATCTGTGGAATGTTGAGAAATAAAACAAAGAGTCAGATAAAACCAAACAAATAACAACTTAGAAATCTGACTGTAGAACTGAGAGGAGGGAGGGGCGGGAGAGAGAAAGAGGGGAGCACAGTGGACTATAGGGTGGACTCGGGGTGCTGTGGTGGTGGGTGTGGTATAGTAACAACACCTGAAGGGGGAGAGCCTGTACCTCTCAAACAAATGGCATCATAAACCAGTGTCACCTCAATAAATAAAAAAGTTATGTGTAAGTAAAAATAATCTTTCCATCCAGTTATTCATAGTGTAACTCTGTGTTCTTGGTGGCCCAGCGTGAGCTATTGAAAAACATGAACTTGAAATTACTAAATCTGTAATAAGAATTTCACTAATTCATGCAAGATTTTGTTTTGCAATGTCCTGTACTCAAATTGCGGCTCCATCCTGCTGGCTGTGATAACCATAGGTCATATCATTAATCTCTCTCAGCTTTAATTTCCTCATAGAAAAGCCTTTCTATGGGGTCTCTCTGAGAACTGAAGGGGTCTCTAGAAAGTCTTAAACATAGCCTGGGCTATGTTTAAAAACATGCAAAGTGTACTGGCTTTTATTCTTGTTGCTGCTGTTGTTACTGTTGTTCTCTGTAGCACTTAATTCACTTCTTTGACATGAAGTCAGTCAATGAATAGTCATCGAATGAATATCCAAGCATATGTTCTGCCATTTGCGCTAAAGAATTTTAATTCTCTTTAATCCACTTAGGATTCTACTGGAGATAATGGGGAAGTGAACGTGAACTTATTCAGTGGTCTAAAGGAGCATGCACTCTGACTTCTCCCTGTTGATACTTCCAGTGGCTCCTTTGGAGTTCAGTGTGGACAACAATACATTGTTGTCTTCTTAATTACAGCTTAAAAAGCCAAAAATTCCACTTTTCCTTTCTAAGAATGGTTGCATAAAGAAGGTTAAAGGGAAAATATTTCTTGGGGGGCAGTTTTGAAGAAAACTAGGTCACTCATTTCAAAGAACGACCCATCAGGAGAGATTCATTTATTTTTGTCTAGATGCTAGTAGTTAAGCCTTACCTGTTACCACACCTACAGAAATCTCAGACACTGAAAAATGCATGAAGTTCTAAGGAGATTCAGGGAACAAAAGGTGAGCAGGAAAATGGAGCTTGCGAGTCCTTATTGCCCAGCTCCTCCTAAGGCTTGCTCATGCATTGTGAGCAGAGAATGGTATCTTTAGATTAGACTGAGATGGTAACAACAGCATTAAAAAAAAAAAAAAAAAGACTCAGGTTCATTCTGTATTCAAGGTGGGTTGCTGTAGAACAATTTGTTTCACAACCAAAAGTTGACAGAACAAATCCAAAACATTTCTGTGTACATGTTTACATGTGCAGCGATTGGCATCCTTGGTAGGTCTGAAGGTGTGCCTGAGGTCCCTTATGCTTTTTGTAACATTTTCAAATTCATTGCTGTCTTCCAGATGACAGGAAATTCAGGTCTGCCTTCCTCCTGGGAGATCTTTATTCACAGACAAGTCAAAAACCCTTGACAAAAGGCAACCAAGGGAACTTGTTGACCTTTTAGCTGTCTGGCTAACATCAGTGCAAGTATTGTTCCCTGATAAAACAAGAAATTCAATTTAAGGGGAAATTTAGAAGGCATTTGAGGCACTCTCATTTTATTTTACCTCTTGGGCTGTCTTTCAAACTGAGAACAAATGTAAATAAACAAGAACTGCTCTCTCATTCCACAGATTCAATAACAAATATCTGGTCTCACAGCTTGATGTAAATGAAACATTGTCTCCTTATTTATCTCTCCTTTCAGCTGCTTGGTGAATTTTTTTTCCTCACCCTTTCACACACAGGCGGGTGCTCACACACACGCACAAACACGCATACACACACACAATCAATTAAGAATTTAAAATCTTTACTATGGCTATATCATTGTTTTCTTTTTCCATGTCATTTGTTACATCTTGAAAATCTATATTCTTTTATAAATGGAGGGAAAAGGACAAATCCCATCCCAACAATGCACTCTGATATAACCATTACATGTGTGATGTTTCCAGAGTGAAGATAATGGCAGGAAGAGTGCTTGCTAATCTTCTAATTACACAGTGGCTTATTTAGTTTGTAATATTTTCTATTTTGACAGTCTTGTAGAAATTTGTTTTCTTTCTATTCAGTGCCAGGCACTGTGCTAGACATCTACAGTCAGATCAGACAGAGGTGCTTTCTGCAGAAAGGAAAAATCTGAAGGAGGTCCAATGCATGTCAGACCTAGGAGTTCCCCCAAAATCATACGTTGCATTCACAGATATGAAAGCAGACATCCCAACATGAAGCATTTGCAAAGTATTGTTTCTGCTTAATAGAATGTCCTATTCCCATAATTTCTACAGAGACCTCACATTTGCTCTATTCCAGCTGAACTTGGCACCTTTGAGGAATATAATAATTCAGTGTGCTATGGGGATACCTTGGAAGATGCTAGAAGAAAAAGGAGGGAAAGGAAGTCTTTTTGAGATCTAGCAAATCTTTTTTTGAAGATTTATTTATTTATGCATACAAGAGCTGGGGTACAGGGCAGAGATGTGGGGGGTGAGAGGATTCACCAGAGACAGAGTGGGGAACAGAACATGCAGATTGACTGAAACATGCTGCTGAGTGGAGCAGCGGGTGAGAGAAGAGAGGTCTCCTTCGCCATGAGGGTTGCTCCCTGGCTGGCTGAGGATCAAACTCTTGCTGCACCGGCTGCAGATTGCTTCATAGTGCGGTGCTTAATCCTTTGCGCCACCAGGGAGGCCCTATCAAATCTTACTTTATTAAAGCAGATTTGAAGTAATTATGTGACACAGTGTAGGAAAGCATAATAATGGAAAGTTTCTTACTACCTAGAGAATGATCAGTTACTAAAGGTAGTGCCATAGGTATCTGCACTAAAGACCTCTACCTTCTTTCTTTTTTTTAAGATTTATTTATTTATGCATACAAGAACTGGGGTACAAGAACTGTGGGGGGTGAGAGAAGTCACCAGAGACAAGAATGGGGAGCAGAACAGGCAGACTGACTGAAATACACTGCTGAGGTGAGCAACAGGTGAGTCAGAAGAGGTCTGCTGCACCATGTGGGTAGCTCCCTGGCCGGGGATTGAACTTGTGCAGCAGTGGCTGATCAAATTCGTGCTGCAGTGGCTGCAAACAGCTTCCTAGGTTGCATCTTAACCTTTTGCTCCACTAGGGAAGCCCCAGATCTCTGCCTTCTTAAGAGCAAAAATTGTTAGATGTGGGAAGAGAAGGGAGGCTTATCTTGTACCTTCCTACTCTCCATTGTATTGTGTCTACCGGGATATAATTACATATAGCTTTAAACAAGGAAAAAGTCTTAGCGCACACAAAGCTAATTGCTAAGCTGAAATACAGTGTTGTTTTTTTGATCCTCCTAATGAATCCAATTCTTTGCAGGTAGACAGTCACTGAATCTAAACTCAGGAAAAGTCCTGCAAGCTGTGGGCACATCATCTCTGTCTTTCTTCACCCCCCAACTCATCCCCTAAGAGTTTAACTCCCTTCCAGTGCATTACTCCAAAGACCCATATGCTGGGATTGACTGAGATGGGCCAGAAGGGAAAGTTGGTTTGGGTAGAGTTTGTCACTGATGACTCCAGAGAACTCCCTGTGGGCTGGAGCCCAGCGCTAGAACCGAGTTCCCCCACCACAAAATGGCAATGGAGAAATTAAGTGGAAGCAGCCCTGCATTGCTACGCCATGTCAGCCCTTGGCTCAAATAGAATTACAGAAACCATGATCACCCTGTTCTCTTTGCAACATTTAGAATTTCTAAGCATAGCTCTGAAGGACTCATTGTGCTGTTTACCCAGTGCCTTTCCTAACACTCAGTGCCCAGCCTACAACCTCAGCAGCGATTGTGGTGTGATCAGACCCTGAGGCCATATGCCTGGCGGAGCGAAGCCCCTCACCTGGTCTGGGGGTTACACCAGCGTTGGCACCCCAGGCTTTCAATTTGTTTTCACTTAGACCTCATGAGAAATAACTTTGTATCACATTCTAGTAAGCATGCACACACAGAGATTAGACTTCAAATGGAAAGAAAATGTTTACCCAAAAAAAGACTTCTATTTACAGCATGTGCTGTACTTTCATTTTTGATTCCCACTTTACTCTTACTTGATATTTTTAAATTTCTGGTTTTGATCCACTAAGTTGATTTTAAGATCCAGTGCTTCACCACCTATGATTTAAAAAATAATCCTAATTTATCTGCCCACCTCACAGCACGTGCACATATGTACACACACACACACACACACACACATCCTTTCTCCCTCTCTCCCTCCCTAGCTGGCTGAATACAATTTCGAGATTGTTGATAGATACTCAGTCCATGTGGTATAAACAGGAAAACCTGTGAAACTCTATATGCTCAGTGAGAGGTATGCCAGGATGCTCAGAATTTAAGTTCTTTTTAACAGAATAATATTGTGAATGTAGTAGAACATGAATCTCCAGCTCTCTCTCCTGATAGACTGAAAAGGGTAGAATGAAGCTGAAATGCTTCCTTTCTCTGTGTCTCTGGTTTTGCACCCTCTTTCTCACAGTGTTTGTGTACACATACAAGTGTCCATGTGTGATTTAACTTTTTTTCTTTGCAATGTGACTTACCTCTGAAGTCACACCTTCAGCACACATGACACCATTCTTTTTTTTTTAAATATATATTTATTTCTGGCTGGGGTACAGGCCAGAGGCGCAGGAGGGTGAGAGGATTCACCAGAGAGAGCAAGGAGCAGAATAGACAGATGGTCCGAAAGCACTGCTGAGGGGAGCAGCGGGCGAGACAGGAGCGGAATGCCATGCCATGTGGGTATCTCCCTGGCCGACTGGGAATCGAACCTGTGCTTGCAGAGGCTGTGGACAGCTTCACATTGCTGCGCTCAACCCACTGCACCACCAGGGAGGCCCTACACCATTCTTTAACCGCCCTGTTAAGTGTGTCTGTTGTCTTAAACTTCAGCCACGAAAACAGCCCTTACAGGGTCTGGCACTGTCCGAGTGCTGCTTACTCTGGCTCTCAAAGTAATTGCATGTTCCCTTTCCACTGCCTTCTATACAGTGATGGTCACAGTTCCAGCAAAAGTAGGTGCTGTGTGACCATAGCAAAGGAAAGGAATCATGTTTCACTCATCTTCATGTATCCTGAATATAGCTGAGAAACCTGGGATGTAGCAGTCACTCAGGTACTTGTGGGAGGGAGGACGGACAGATGGACAGATGGATAGATGACATCAGAAAACTTTTCAAAATTCTTTATCTTAACCAAGCTAAAGATTATATGATAGTCTCTCATTGGGGAGAAATCTATCTTTTTATGAATTTACTGTTAGTTTTATGAATTACTGTTAGTTCATTTGACTTGATGACCCCTCCCTCCTTGTAAAGTAGAAAAGGCAGAACTACAGATATTATTCGTTTATTTAATGAATGTAAGTGTTCCCCCATTCTGTGTTTAGCCCTGTTTCAGTAAGACATCTGTCCTCAGCCCTTAATATGTACTTGGCCATATATAAACCATGTGTGAGGCCGCCATCCAAGCAGATTGTGGACACATCCATCCCCTGTCTTGTTTATCACCCACATCCGTGCACCACCCACAGAAGTTTTCTCATTCATCCATAGGCGAGTCAACTTTTGTTTGAAGGAATGAATATGACAGTGCGTTACTCTTCAGGTTAAAAAACAGATCTTCCCCTCACTGTCTCCCATATAACCCTTTATACAGGTCCCAGCCTCAGGCAGTTCCAATGCCTGCATTTTGAATAGGATTTAGAGCTTATAAAAGACAATCCTGTAGATAGTGTCTATTCATTCTCATAACAATTCTGTGAAGTAAGAGGTTCAGAGTGATTTCAATCTGCTTTTGTCTTCCTGTTCTTTAATTCCCATCATTCATTTTGGTAAAGTACAGCTTTTTTCCCCTGTAGTGGTCCAGGGAGGAGTTCATACGAGCAAACTGCTGGATGGTCTCAGTGTTGGCCAACCTCTGACATCAACCAGACCTTATTCCTGACAGTGTTCTTGAAATTATAAGAGCATTAACTTAACTCCCATTACATCCCTATGGCCCTGATCCTATTTTTGAATGCAGCCAATTGGTGTTAGTCGTCTCTCCTCTTAAGTGCTAAAATATGCCACTTAGTGAATAATGTTCAGAGCAGTGAGGCAATGCCTTGGAGACGGGGGACTGTTCCTCTAGGAAACCATACTACAAAGAAATACACACACACGTTTGATTGAGTTTTCATTTCATGAGAGAGAGCAAGAGATTAAGAGCGATTTGTGTAAAAGAGCCCCCTAAGAAGACGCCAAGGGGCAGGGAGTATGGAGAAAAGCTGAAAGCACAGGCCTGTCAAATTCCACCTAGCCGCCAAGGGAATCAGCTACATGCTGGTGAATAGGACTCTTTCTTCCTACGCATAATGCCCTGGTACTGACCCCTTCCTGCCTGAAGCTTAATATACTTTATATCTACCACTTCTGGAGAATATTGCCACTGCTTTTGAACTGAGTCGACTTTAGCTGAAAAGTTTAGATAGAGTGATTTGGAATTAAGAAAGCGTTTGAGTACGTCTCCCTGAAGGGACTTGTCCTCCCAAACCCACTAGGACATGGCTAACCTGCAGGATGCAGGGCTCCCAGAGTCCCTGTGTAGACACGGCACACTGCTGTGGAGGCCAGTGGGTAACTTACAGATAGGCTGTCATCCTACAACCATCAAATTTCACCATCTGCTTTCAACTCAGTTCACAGTCCTGGAGCTACAAGTGGGAATTGTTCTTTCAGATTGGAATGACTGGTTAGTATACTAGAAAAAGGATAAAAATGGGGTTATGTAGCTGATTAAAAAGAAAGGTTAAATGTGCTTTCAGAACTACTTGTCTCTTTGACTATACAGACATTTCAGATTAGCATTTTGTAGAGAAGGTATGAAAAGAAATAAAAGTCTGATTTTCTATTCCTATTTGATCAGCTACTCAGCATTTCCCTAAAAGTTGATTCCATTCCCTTTAGACCTTACTCTGACAGTGAAGGAGACATATTGTCTTCCTGACAAACTTAGGAAATAATTATGCCCTGCCTATCAGGAGTGGAACTTAAACTTTCATATAAGATCCTGAGGCTAGTTTACCATGAATTTCAGCATCTCAAGATCCTGGAATGAATTTTTTATTGCAATTTCTGCAGTATTTTGCTTAAACAAGGCTCCCACAATCTATAAAATTCAAGTTCCACAAACACTAGGCCTTCCTGTGGCAAGAACAAAGTCACTGGGGCAAAGAGATGAATTTTCCTACCCCCAATAAGCCTCAGAGCCCACAACTCATGTTTGTCGTTCAGACATACTTCCGTGGAGGCTGAAAGAGAGCCTGGATGCTTCTTGGAGTGTCTGCTGCATCTGTGGTCTGTGACCTGAAAAGCCATCCCCACTGATTGTTCTCAATTGTGGGTAACTTGGATCTAGAAACCCTCTCTGGAAGAGAACAGCTAATGAAGTTAACAGAAAGGATGGATGTTTCTCCCATTTTCACTTGGGATCCTATAGTACAGAGACAGATGTATAGATTTATATTTCCCTGTGTGTTCCATTATCACTATCATTTCATTTGTTCACATCATGGAACATGCAAGATGAACAATTAAGATTATAAGTGATATAAGAAAGTTGACCTTGGGGAGAAGTCTGCAAAGTAGTATCACTTCTATTCATTGTGAAATAACAACCAACTTGTGTTTTGGCTTAGTTTTCTGTTTTTGACAATAGGTAGTTATTAATACTAGCTTATTAAATTTGAAAATTGCATAATCAGTTGCAGATTATTTTTTTAATGTGTCCACAAGTCTCTGTCTACTTTCACATCCAATAAATAGGCAAATAGTCTTGATTTTTCCAAAGAAGTGGCATTGGCTCTTAATTAAAAATCTGTGAAATCCACAGAGACTGTCAAATTATTTTAAAGACCCCTCATGTGAAATTTGCAGTACACCTTTGAAATATGTCACAGCTGCCCTCTGATGAGACTTGGGTTCCAGTGTGTGCCTTTCCAGCAGGCTGTGCCACCAGTGTTGCCAGGTGGCATCAGCGTCCTCACAGCGTCCTCCTCCTGTCTGCCATGAGGGAATAACGCCGCATCTCCCTGGGAAGCTTCCACCAGTGGCTCGGAAGAAATGTGTCTGCAGAGAAGAGATGGCAGGCATACTTGGAAACGTGAATTATTGCTGTCATCAGCACATAGCTTCTCCCTCCTATTGAACCTTTGACATTGAAACAGTTTGCTTATGTGTAGTTGCGATATTTGTAATTTGCCTAAAGTTGCTGAAATACAGTCATCCTTTTTGGCTTTGTAGGAAGCAGAAAATCTTTGTCAACTTTGTGAAAAGGAAACTGGCATACTACTAAGTAAGCTATCTTAAAATTTTTGCAGATACCAGCTATTTACTTTAAGAAAATACCATCGTAGATAACTATTGTAACAGAACTGAGGCTAAAGTTTGAAACACACGTACACAGAGCAGATCTTTGCTGCTCTGAAGAAAAGTAGACAATACTTATTTTAGAGTTAAGCACACCCCCAAAGGGAAGAAGGAGAGACTAGAAAAGGGAAGAAAAATACTGAGTATCTGTACCCTTGAGCCTGCATCTTTGTACTCCAGGGGTAGAGCAGCAGTTGTGCTCATGAGAGAGATCTCACGGACATAAGTTATTTGACTCTAGCACTCAGCTCTGGGTTCCACTGGTGACTGTAAAATCAACCACTTGCAAGAAAACATTTTTTTTCACCTTAAATTATCCTCACAGGTTTTCTGTCAACCTTTCACTACTAAAGAATCAATACTTTTTTCTTCCTATACCTTTGGAAAGACATTGAGGAGATTCTTGATCAACTTACACCACAACATTGTGTGACATTAAAAAATAAATTTCAGGGCTCCCCGGTGGTGCAGTAGTTGAGTGCTGGGTTGCGAAGCTACCCGCAGCCTCTGCAGAGCCGGTTCAATACCCGGCCACCAGGTGAGTGTCCCACATGGCGCGCAGATCTCTCCTACCGCCCGCTGCTCCCCTCAGCAGTGTACTTCGTCAGTCTACCTGCTGTGCCCTCTGCTCTGACTCTGGTGAATTCTCTCACCCTCCCATACTTCTGACTGTACCCAGTGCTTGTATAAATAAATAAATAAATCTTTTTAAAAAAAAAGTAAATTTCAGTCACTTCAAAAATTATGTACTAAGCTAAGACCTGAAACCATAAAATATATAGAAGGAAATATAGGCGAAACACTACGTGATTTGCACATCAAAGACATCTTTACAGACACATCACCCAAAGCAGTGATAGTGAAGGCAAAGATAAACAGCTGGGACTATATCAAATTAAAGAGCTTTTGCACAGCAAAAGAGACAATAACAAAAACAAAGAGAAACCCCACCAACTGGGAGAACATTTTTGCACCCAACACTAATGATAAAGGACTGATCACAAAAATCTGCAAAGAGCTGATGAGACTCAACAACAACAAAGAAAATAATCCAGTCAAAAAATGGGCAGAAGAGCTTAAAAGAAACTTCTCTGAAGAGGAAATGCAAATGGCCAACAGGCATATGAAAAAATGTTCAACATCACTTGTCATCAGGGAAATGCAAATCAAAACTACCACGAGATACCATCTTACACCAGTGAGAATGGCACATATTAAAAAAACTAGCAACAACAAATGTTGGCGAGGGTGTGGAGAAAAAGGAACTCTTCTGCACTGTTGGTGGGAGTGCAAACTGGTCCAACCACTGTGGAAAGCTGTGTGGAGATTTCTGGACCTACTAAACATAGAGCTTCCATATGACCCAGCAATTCCACTCCTAGGTATTTACCCAAAGGACACAGAAACATCAATTCCAAAGAACACCTGCACCCCTATGTTTATAGCAGCACTGTTTACAATAGCTAAGCTTTGGAAACAACCCAAATGCCCAAAAATAGATGACTGGATCAAGAAGATGTGGTACATATATACCATGGAATATTACTCAGCATTCAAAAAAGATAAACACATGCAATTTGCAGCAACATGGATGGCGCTGGAAGGGATCATGCTCAGCGAAATAAGCCAAAAAGAAAAAGAAAAATACCGGATGGTCTCACTCATAGCAGGAATCTAGAAAACTTAAATAATGGACCAGGAAAATGAATAACTATAAGAAAGTGAAAATCAAAATCAACAAAAAACTATGAACCAGAGACACTTTTAGGGGGGCGGGGGCGGGAGGGGAGGGATTGGGGTCAGAATGGGGGGCTGCAATTGTATGGGGAATATAACAATAAAATTTATAAAAAAAAAAAATAAATAAATAAATAAATCTTAAAGATAAATAAATAAATTGCTTTTTAAAAAAAAAAAAAATTATGTACTAAGCAACTGACTTGGTTATACTATTTTGATAAGAAGTTATAAAGCAGATTAATAGGTAAATTTTGTGCCTCAAACATGTCACTTAAAATCAATATGCATCTTACCTATGATATGCAGCTATTCAGGAAATACTAGCAGAAATAGTTTTGTGGAAGAAGATTTATCAGTCATGTCATAAAGTCATTTTTCTACCACTGCTTCTGTAGCAACTCTCCCAAAACAGCATTATTTTATTTTTCTTAAACATTTGACTTACTTAACTAGAGACAATTTTATATTATGGAGTAGGAGATTTAACCAGAGTGTGGGATAATATAGCATAACTAGATAAAATTTCCAAGACTGTGCATGGTTTGAATTTTTAGATTGTGGACATATAGTTAGTCTTCAACATAGATATACAGTGCTCTAAACTCACATAACTGATCTTTCTTTCCTGGGCTTGGACTGACAGTAGAGGCATAAAACCTAAGGAGGCAGGGACTCTGAGGTCACACATTTATGCTTCTGCTTTGCCACCGAGCTTTGCTTCTCCCTGGTTTTGACCCTGTTGGTTCCAGTCCCATAGCAATAACAGCCAGTCTGCTAAAGCCACATTCAAATAGCTGCTCTCTTATTCAGTCATAGTTGTCCCGTCATATTTGCTTCCTATCTCGCCATCCACATGAAAGATAATGGTAATTGGTAGCTCTTCAAATTCTAATTCCAGACTAATAACTATGGGAAAACTCATGCCATTTTACTAAGACAAATTTCTTCTTCATGTGGGAAATATCTTAGATGCAAATAATTCTATGACCATGACCCTGTTTTCCTGAGGACTTGGGGAAATACATGGTTTATGTCAAAACTGAAACTTTGTCCAGAAGATCAATGATCACTTTTTTCCATCACTGATGGTGACAGAAACAAGTAACAGTGTCCTGACTTTCATAACCCTCCACAGTCTTACAGTTCTTTCATTGATTCATATTCATACCTCACTTTTAACATAGAAATACGCCTTTCACACTTATCTCTACCATTGAATTGCCTGACAGAAGTGACAATGTCTTTAGTACTGTATTTGTGATATCTGAACAGGGATGACTTATGAAAACGTAAGATCTTCTGCTGTAATGAGATGTTAAGTAATATTGAGATTATTTAGAAATTATGGTGCTCATAAAATACTGTTTCATTCTAATATGGTGTGTCAGATTATAGTTTGAAAATTTATTGGTAATGTCATAGTAAAGTCCTAGAAGGGCCCTCTAGCAGTTGCCTATAAAGAAAGTCATAATTGCTTCTCACTCAAAGAGGACCCCCAGTCAGGGAGACACAAAGAATGTGTATTTCTTGGGGTTGCAAATTTATTAGGATCCTTGGAAAAAATGTTAGGAGGTTCATTTCCAAAGCATTTCAAAAAGTCTCCATTATAGAGAGGAATAGGCTGATTCCCCTGAGGAAGAGTTTAAAGTCACACTTTAGAAAAAATAATAGAATTGCCCTTTAGCTGTTAGGGATGCAACCTAAAGCACAGACTTGCTCATCTCAAGTTTCTGGATATGTCTGAGCTGCCATCACCTGTCCTTTTTCTGCAAAGCCCACCTGGTGGACCTTCCCTTTCACTACATAATGATCTTCCTGTGTTTTGTTTGTTTGTTTGTTTGAATCAGTTTCAGGATCTCTAGAATGCTAAATTGCATCAAGTGGGAATTTCAGTTTATGACTGAAGTCAAATGCATAGAATATAACATAAATTTATTGGGGGAACCACATTACAATAATATAAGCTTGCAATTCAGTGAGCAAAAAAAAAAAAAGGGGAGGATCACTAATCTCTTGGCAAGACTGGAGACAGTGGCAAAGCGTGGCAGGTAGGACCCAGTCCAGGAAGTGCCTGGCTTCTGTCACCCTGTAAGAAAAGGAAGGCCACCTCTCAGAGGGAGAGTCCTGGAGATGGCTTCAGGGCTACAGCCAGGATGTCATACACATCTCAAATTCAGTACCTGTATTTATACCACTTTTTAAAGGAATATTATCAGCCCCACCTGTTAATTTTAATTTAGGTGGGTCCTGTCAGCACAGCTGAATTTTTATCTGTCCTTGCCTTTGCTTGTCTGTTTATCAGTAAATAAGTGGTTGCTTTTTAATTGATAACTATCTCAATTGCCCCAGCTTTCCAGCAGTTATGGTCATTATAAGGTCAATATGTATTATATCCTGGTCTGTTAGGTTCATTGCAATTATCAGTCAGCATATTTGGGGCATGCAGGTAAAATACCAGGGCACGGCATTCATTCTGTCTTGACAGTAGCTTTGGTGGTTACAGGCTTAAAGAAATTGTCTGAGTTATGAATCCCGGGCTGATGGGTGGGAGAAAAGAGGCCTCTCCATTCTCACAAGGTTGTCTTAATGCTCCTCACACCTCTCAGGCAGCAGGGAGGCCAGTTAAAGCACTGTCTTTATTCTTGACTCCCCTCACCTCAGATAGAAGCTTCTGGAAGTTCGCTCCCTCAGAAGTATGGACTCTCTGGAGACTGGTGGAGATCTAAACTGCAGAGAGCACTATCACTATCAGTCAGAGATGAACAAACCCTGATAGCAAATCCAGCAGAAACATCGCCAATTTTTTTTTTTTTCCTGAAGACCTTTTCAAACCTTCTGTAGTCACCGAGTAGAAAGCAGTAAATTAGAGCAACGGGCTCAGAATTTGGAAGGCTCTGGCAGGCAGGACAGGCTGAGTTATTGTTTTCTGTAGCCCTCCTGCCTGCCCAGCAGTCATACATAATGGAGAAGGAAGTAAATAAGTATTAAATACCTGAAGCCTCTTTTTTCTTCTGTCCTTTGATTACACCACTATTTTATTTATGATTCCCCAAAGAGACGGAAACTTCCCTTATGTGCCATTGCTTTTGTAAATTGCTAGAGAATCACAAAAATGAAGTATTTCACAGCAGGTTTTTCTCTTTTGCCTCTTTTCCTGCTGTACTGACCCCTTACAAGGGATGGTTTACCCACACAGACTCCACTCCCTGCAGGCCCCCTGTTCCCACTGCTTCGGAATAACAGCAGCCTTAATCTCACTGTATCTTATTTACCAGAGGCATCAAATACATCCAGAGTCCACTCCGAGATCGGTGTGGCACTGTCTAGGTTTGGCTCAGCCTGATAGTATTTTGGGTCTCAGGGGCAGTGTATCAGGAGGCCAGCCCACATTACCTGTTTGGTATTTGAATGAGAATTGAGTGAGCAACTACACAGTGGATGGAAGGTAGAGGAAAGGCAAACTGCATGAAGTTTGGTTTGTGTTAAATACTGTCCTTAATAGCTGGAGTGGGGACGAGGGATGAGAAGAGAATATTCTCTGAATTATCTGTGGAGTCGCTAAAGGTTTCCCATTTCTTTGCCCAAACAGATAGAATTTGACCTAAGGCTTCTCTCATCTGAATCTGTTTGGAAGTTTCTAGCACTTCCTTCTTTCCGTTAGCGAAAATGCAGGACTTTTAAATTTCCTGGTGGCCTAAGGGTTAAGTCTCAGCGCTATCACCACCGCTATGGCCTGGGTTCGAGCTCTGGCCAGGGAGCTACCCACATGGTGCAGTACACCTGTCCTGTCTCTCCTGCTGCTCCCCTCAGCAGTGTATTTCAGTAGCTCCATCTGTTCTGCTCCCCAAGCTAATGAATCCCCCACCCCCTGCACCTCTGGCCTACACCCCAGTCCTTCTACACAAAAATACAAAAAAGATTTTACCCCACCACCATGACATTTAAGAGACTGAGAGTTCAGGTCTCCTTTCATGTCTTTTCCAGCTGGAGGGAATTCCCTTTAATAGCAAGGTTTTGGAGTGTGAGTAATGTTCGACAATATCAAGGAAGAGATCAACATGATGCTGCATGATGAACTCATCGTATAATAATTCTTAACAGAATTCACGAGGGAAAGAAAGTGCAGTGGGAAATAAAAATCTGCCACACATGACAGGCAGGATTCTTTTTTGACTACAGGTTACCACATAATCCTTCTATTCTTTGAGATTTTTTGTGCACCCCCCTCCATCAGAGCAAAAGAAAGCATGCTTGAGGAAGAGAGAGCCATGGACAACAGTGTCCCTAGCATGCCATTGAGGGACATTTTATTCATGGGATGCAACTACAAAAACCAAAAGACAAAAAAATTGGGAAGTTTCTCTCCTATTCACTGAGAGCACCGCAAACGCTGCAGTCTGCCTGGCACAAAACCCTGGAGTTTGCTGCCACCTCACTAAGTTACAGTCCTGTGTGCTCTGTGTTTTTTCACAGCTCTTTTCTCTAGACTATATATTAGGCTGTACATTACATAGGTGTGTGTTACAATGTACTGTGTCACATGGTGTATAGTCATATTATGTGGGCAGAATTGCATAGCAAAATCATATTCTCTGTGGGCAATTTAAGAGATTTCAAGAGGACTTTTGGTTCTACTCAGTTTTCACCAACTCTACAAATTAACCCCCCTGTGTGATCAGTGTAATAATTATGCTGTTCTGATTAAGCTTAGGTGCCTCAGCTCAGACACATTACAGCTGTAGTAACTGAACGACCCTGCAGGTGCATTCATGCAAAGTCTGTGAGAGATTTTTGAGGAATTCAGAAAATGGGAGCAAAGCCAGAAGACTGGGAAGTAGAAAAAAAAAAGTACCAGTTTTCAAAAGGATACAGACATACTCCAAAAAAATAAAATACCATTAAACTGAATTGATAATAATCTACAGCAATAAGAAACACATTCAGGGTATATAAATAATTTGGAAGTATTTAGAAAATGATAGAAATTAGCCCAGCAGGGTTGCACTAAGAATAATTAATTCATATTAAGCAAATTTTATTTTTCAGTCATGCTTTTTACCTGCTCTTGAAGGAAATGTCCTAAAAATGGTGTGCCTTAACTTTGTGATATTATAATGGGAGAAAAAAATGAAAAAAAAATTAATTTATGAATTGGCATGAAATTAGAGGGACCTTTTTTAGTCAAATCCTTCACTAGTTTACACTTAGTTTCATCTTGGATGACATGTAGAACAATTGTACGTGTGGATTTTGAAAAACTAGTCAGGAGAAAAGACAATTAGTATTACCAAAAAATCTTTTTTAAATTCTCAGTAACCTCAATTTGAAGAGCAAAGCTAAAAAAACTTCATTTAATAAGGAGAAATGGATATCAGGTCACAAAAGTGCAAAGTGTAAGTTTGCATGCGCAGAATCAGGCAGGCAGATCTATCTTAAATATGGATCTGACGGAAAGAACTGATGGAAAGTATAACATAAGCCAGTGGTGGGATGTGTCTTCTAAGAAAGCCATTGCAATCTTTTGTGACATTTCCAGTCTTATGAAAAAGGAAGTTATGTCCCCATTGAGTTGTATACTAGCTGACTACAGATGGAGTATTCTAATGACTCCAGAGGGAAATAATCTAAAATCTAATCCATCTCTAACATGACAGCCTTTCAAATATTTGAAGGCAACTTTCAAGTTATCTTTTCCAAGCTAAGTGTCCCCTTTTTTCTAGAACAAGCTATTTGTCATCAAGAACAAGTCCTTGTTAATCTCACTACCCTCTACACATTCATTCAGGACTTTTTGTGAATGTATCACGCAGGGCTGGGTGGGATGTCCCAGGAGTTAGCATGGAAGACTACAGGACCCTCACCTGCCCTGTATAAATTGAGGTTATATTAATCAAGTCTAAGATTACAGTAAAGGGCCTCCCCGGTGGCACAGCAGTTGGGCTCTGGGTTGCGAAGCTGCCCGCAGCCTGTGCAGCACCGGTTCGATCCCCGGCTGCTCCCCGGCCACCGGGAGGAGGGTCCCACATGGTGTGCAGATCTCTCCTGCCGCCCGCTGCTCCCCTCAGCAGTGTACTTCGGTCCTTCTGCCTGCTCTGCTCCCCGCTCTGGCTCTGGTGAATTCACTCACCCTCCCGCGCTTCTGACCATACCCAGTGCTTGTATAAATAAATAAATCTTTTAAAAAAAAAAAAGAAACTTCTAAAAAAAATAAATAAGATTACAGTAAAGCTACATCACACAAGCATTTAATTTATACTACTATGACTACATTTTCAGCAAAATGAAAGGGTGTTGACTGAAATAAAAGTTTCAGTAATAGCTAGACAGTTTATGAACTAATCAGTGAGAATTTGAATACAGGAAGCAGTCTGCAAATTTTATTCTGTGAGAGCTGTTCCAACAAATGCAAGTTTGAGTTTAGTCAGATAGATAGTAACAGTGAGTCATAGAAGTCCAAAAAATGTAGCCTTTTTAATTCTTGTTTATTTTTTACGATGTAGTCACATACAGTTGAAGAGATATGAACCTAAACTCCTAAAGCATATACAATGACCTTAGTAAAAAGCAAAAATAACTAAAAATTTTTAAAAATTAAAATTAATTATGAGATTTTTTATAAAGCTAAAAATATAGATGATATATAGGTAGATGATAAACAAGCATAAAACCCTGGTTCGAGAGGCATTTTTTTTTTAAAGCAAGTTGATGTTTCACAACACCCTTGTCTGAGGATTCTTGAAAGTCCAAACACTTTGACTAGTACAGTAACCTCCAAACTCTTCTTGTATCCACTTTTGATCTGAGTCATTTCCAACTGTGCTTAAGAAAAACTCAAAACTCCTTTAGATGACTTGGTCCTGACCACCTCTTCGGTCACATCTCACTATGTGATTGTGTTCTTAGCTCCAGACAGTTTCAAGTTCTCTCAGTTCCTTTTCTGAGCCATGTTCTTTCTCATTAGTGGCTTTTCTGCCTGGTATTCTAGTATTTTTCCTCGTTTCTTAAGTTCCTTCTCATTCCTCACCTGCCAACTCAGTTGTCACTTCCTTAGAAAAGCTTTTCCTAGCCTCTAACTCGCTCAAGTTCTATCACACACGTATGGCACCACGTCTCTCTCCTTCTTTACTATCAGTGTAGTTAAAATTTTGCACTCATTTGTGGAATTTGTGTATCTTTTCATCAGTATTTTATCTGTTCCTCTCCCCAATATGCTTTAAGCTCTTAGGCTATCGGGTCCAGCTTTGTACTTAGCAGTATAACCTTTCACACTGTTCTCATATAAATGGATGCTCAATATATATCAAATGAATGAATGTTAAGTGAAGACACCTCCATATTTCTTCTCCACTTTCTGTAACCACTTTTCATAAATCCTGGAAGTTAGCAGGACTAATCAAATACATTATTTGATTACAGAGTTAATAAAAGGCACTGAAAGTCCTCAGATACATGTAGTGAAAAAATGGACTTCCTGCTAATGGTCTGCAATGACATAAAGTCTAATATTTGAAGGAAGACAAGACGGCTGAAATATGAATGTTTGGAATTCCATTAAATAAAAACACAATTTTTATCATCTTTTTGGTCATATTTATCATTAATTTACTACTTAAAAAAAACTACCTAGATAAATAGACATTTTCTCAGAAGCAAATTTCACGTAACACAGATTCAATAGACAAAGATTTAGCTTAGACACTTTTATGCATCAGGGAATACAAATATTCCTCTGTGACTGTGGGGATTATGTTTTTATAAAATTCCAACTGTACCTATGTAACTCAATGATTTGAAAACCATTTTTACCTCAGTATTAAAAAATAGTGGATTATATCCATTTCACCTTTCTTAGGTATAAGCAACAGAAGTTGACTTTGGCAAGTAGATAGGAAAAGACAGATTTTTGTGGTTCCTTTCCTGACATTATCAGTACCTGGGTGCCTGGAGAAACCCTTCAACTGCAAGCCTTTGTTTTAGACATCAGTTCTCTGCAAAGACACCTCCATTTCCCAAAAGAAAAAATAAATGAGTGGGCCCAGGGCAGGAGCCAGACAATACGCAGTGAAAGGGATGAGAATGCTATAAAGCAATTGCTAATGGTTTTAGTGCCATTTGGAAAATTAGTCTAGGAAAGGTAAGCCCTGACAACTCATACAACTCAACAACAACAAACCCAACTGAAAAATGGTCAGAGGATCTAAATCAGCATCTTATCAAAGAAGGCATACAGATGGCTGAAGGGCACAAGCAAAGATGCTCATCACCACTTATTAATAGGGAACTACAAATCCAAATCAGAGTGAGGTATCACCTCACACCTTTGAGAATGGCTGTTACTAAAAAGACAAGTATCAGAGAGGATGTGAAGAAGAGGAAATCCTTGTGTACTCTTAATGGGAATATAAATCCTCACCCTTGTGGGAATTTAAGTCCCCACCCTGGTGGGGATAAACCTTTGTGCACTCTTGGTGGGAATATATAATCAGTACAATGGATAAGTTTGGGAATTTCTCAAAAATTAAGAATAAAAATACCATGTATAGCTATTCCACTTCTATTTATTAAAAAAATGAAAATCCTATTTAAAAAGATATATGCACCCCTTTGTTAATTGCTGCATTATTTATAATAGCCAAAATATGGAAACAACCTAAGTGTCCAGAGGTAGAGGACTGGATTAAGATGTGGTATAATGGTATAATGGATACTAGTCATATATTTTAAAAAGATGAAATCTTACCATTTGCAACAACATGGATGGACCTTAAGAGCATTATGTTAAGTGAAATAGGAAAGGGAAAGACAAATACTGAATAACTTCACTCATTTGTGACTATAAAGGGGGGAAGTAATGAATCAAACAAAAAAATTCTTAGACTCTAACAACTAACGGTGGTTACCAGAGGAGGAGGGGAGAGAGAAAAACCTAGTGGTAGATGACAATTGGACATTTGATGGTGAGCATGGTGTAAAATATACAGCTGTTGAGGTGAGATACTATACACCTGAAATCTATACATCTTGTAAAGTAATGTTACTGCAACAAAAACAAAAACAAAAAGCAATCTATAATATCTGGAGGTCAGCAAACACAAACAGTAATGTTATACCCCCTTCTCAGGCAAGGCAGTTATTAGAATGGACAGGTACAGAATACTGAGCTGCATTTCTAGACTGGAGATGCTTTGAAAAATTAAGGATGCATTACATAAATGATCAGTAGGAATGTTTCCAACATATTTTTAAAAGAATTGTAGCCTGAAAAGAAATGTGGCCTATCGAAATCACAAATGGAATTGTTTGAATAAAAAGAGGCAGCACTCCGTCTGCCCACCTGTGACTATGCAGGTGCCTCTTTTCAGCAACCCTGTCCCTCTGCAAGGCAGCAGCCTCCCTGCCTGCCTGTGTCCTGTACCTTGCCGGGACTTCTCCTCAGTGTTCTCCCTAAGCAGAGGCAGCTCTCCTCAAGGCCCCCGCCTGCAGCCATGCAGGCCTCTCTCAGCAAACCTGTCCCTTTTGGGACAGCTCTTCCTGCCCGCTTGTGTCTATGCAAGTATCTTTTCCTTTTTTGTGCCTTTACCTAATAAACCTGCTCTTTAAATATTAAAAAAAAAAAGACACATGTTATATGAGATCTCCAGAATAGGGTAATCTAGAGATGGAGAGCATATTAGTGGTTGCTAGGAGATGGGACCAGGGAGATGGAAAGCGCTAATGGGCATCGAGTTTCTTTATGGGGTAATGAAAGTTCTGTTATTAGATAGTGATGATAGTTGTACAGACTTTTGTGACTTAATGGTTTGTCTTAAAAATCTTCAACTTTAGGAAAGTACAAAAGTAATATGGATTCAGCAATATCCATACTTTGAATTAGGACATTTTATTTTTTCAGTGCAGTATTCAATATATTATGTGAGCTATTCAACATTTTGTTATAAGATAGACATTGTATTTGGGCCTCCCCTGGTGGTGCAGCGGTTGAGCCCTGGGCTGCAAAGCTGTCCGTGTCCTCTGCAGCGCAGGTTCAATCCCTGGCTGCCAGCGAGGGTCCCACATGGCGTGACAGACCTCTCCTGCCGCACCCACTGCTCCCCTCAGCAGTGTATTTCGTCACTCTGCCTGTTCTGTTCCCTGCTCTGGCTCTGGTGAATTCTCTCACCCTGTGGCACTTCTGACTGTATCCAGTGTTGTATAAATAAAATAAATAAATCTTAAAAAAAAAAAAAGACATTATGTTTGATGATCCTGCTTAGCTATAGGCTAATGTGAGTGTTCTAAGCATGTTTAAGATAAGCTAGCGAAGCTATGATATTCGACAGATTAGATGTGTTAAATGCATTTTCAACATACAGTGTTTTCTTTACAACTGCTGAATTGTGGATTTTATGTCACTGAGGGTGATGATAAGAGGAACAACTTTGGTTTCCACCCTTGATTCCCAGACCATGTGCTCTTCCTATTGAGAAAAAAAGCACCAGTAAAAAGATCTGTGATACAAAGTATATACCATGTCTTACGGGGTGGTGATCAATGTTATAAAGTATTGCTTCCAAACTGGCTCTTCATTCCTTTCTATCAGACTGGCAGTTTCTATGTGGTATAGAATATGAGAATATGATAGGTTCTGGGCCACTGTCCCATCTCCTGCACCCTTTTTTGCAGTATAGTGGGGTCCCTGATCTGATGCAATTTTATGAGGGATTCAGTACCAGTTGATCAAACATGATGGACCCGTAGATAGTAGTGCTGGAGGAAAAGCAAAGTCAATACTAGGTAAGAGTCTGTTCCTGCCAGTAGGAATTGTGGAAAGGATCCTACATACAACACTGTGAATATTTTCTTCCATGTCACTGCCTCCAGCTGGGTTGCATACTCACATAGTTAACTAGACATTGTGGTCCAGTTGAATGATGTAAGCCAATTATAGCCTACTCAAATTACAGAGGTTAGAAAGGAGAGAGTTCAATCACCAAAAATTAGTGTTTTTTTTAACTATTTAATTTATCTATGCATATGTGGTGAAATTTATTGCCAGGTTTTGACAGAGAGATTGTTTCCTCCAACCTTTGATGTGTCACCCTCTACAAAGCCTATTATAATTGCTGGTAGACTTTAACATCTTCTTGCAAGTTTAAATAATCTATTTTTAAAAATATACTATAGGGGTCTCCCTGGTGGCTCAGCGCTGTGAAGCTGTCTGCAGCCCCTGCAGCGAGGGTTCGATTCCAGGCCGGAGAGGGAGATACCCACATGGCACAGCATACCTCTCCTGTCTCACCCGCTGCTCCCCTCAGCAGTGTTTTCAGTCTGTCTGCCTGTTCTGTTCCCTGCTCTGTCTCTGGTGAATCCTCTCACCCTCCCACACATCTGACATGTACCCCTGTTCTTGTGTAAATAAATAAATCTTTAAAAAAAATAAAAATATACTATAGACATTTAACCATTTTGGCAACATTAAAACTAGATAAAATATTGTAAAACATTTTCTGTTAGCCAATTTTAAAGCATATAACAACTGCTTCAGGCAACAGGTAGGGAGGAGAAGTAAACGTCAGAGATTGAGACCTTGCACAAGATGCACAGAAGTGAAACCATCAGAGCATTTACTGCTGGTACCTGTAGCTTGAAACACACACCTGGCAGGGTGTCCATGGTTCAGATCCTTGTACATGGAAAGCTGAGACTGAGATGTCTACTTAAAGCCAGGCATGAAGGCAGACTTCTCTGTCCATGAAACAAGGACCAGAAAATTTCTAATCGCTGTCTAGAGAAACAGTGAAGAAACTTGCTATACTGAGAACTAGGAGAGAGAACTAGGAGAGAGAAAAGATTCACCCTCAAAAACTCAGACTCCCAAGCTGCACTATCGTACATAGGTATGAGATTCTCATTTATGTAGCTGATGTAGGACTCACTCACACCAAGAAATTAACCAAAAAATCATTTGTAATCTGTGAAACCCCTAAGACTCTGGGAGAAGTAAAAAGCAAAGTAATGATGGACTCCTGGTTGAGGATGATAAATCACACAAACCCCAAAGGGAAATTGAGCAGACAGGAAGAAACAAAAAGATAAACACATCTCAAACTGTAAGTAATAGGTTGTTATGAAAGAGGCTTGAAACTAGGTATGTTGGATATCCTCAAAAAGACAAGAGACTAGAAGTTGTAAGATAAGAAAAAAGGAGCAGATTTGAAAAAAATTGACATTTTAGAAAATAAAAGAGTTTTTTTATTTAACTTTATTAAGTTTTTTATTAAAAAAAACTCTTTAAACCACAGAGAACTGAAGAGAGGTTTAGTAATTCAGCAGACAGAACTTGAAGAAAATTGCCATAATGCATCAGAGAGATAAATCAAAAACATGAAAGAGAAGTTAAGAGAGAGTAGACAAAAATTTCAAGAGAACTTCCAAAAGAGAAAATAAAAAATCTGGGAGGTTAAATTTGTATAATTAGGCCTGAGAACTTTTGAAAGTTGAGGACAGGGTCTCAGCTAAAGGTATTGGAAAATCCCAAGAAAAATATAAAAATCCACCCTTAGACACTCAAAATGATTTATTTTTTTTTTTTTTCAGAAAATAAAGGGCAAAGTGAAAATCTGAGAAGACATCACTTGCAGCAGAGTTGCTATCAGATTGAGGGAAGAATTCTTAGTAATAGTAACAAGAGACGATCAAGTAATGTTGGTGGAAGTAAATAAAAATATTCTCAAGTCAGAATTCATTAAAGAATTAACCTATTATTTAATGATAGAAGTGAAATAAATCATTTTCAATTAAAGATTCAGAGATTATACTATAATATCTAGAGACTTTGGTGTCAATTTGGTTAGGCCCTACTATGCTGATATTTGGTCAAACTTTTTTTAAATGTTTCTGGGGGAGGTGTTTTTAGATGAGATAAACATTTAAATCGGGCTTTGAGTAGTACATATTACTCTCAATAATGTGGATGCCTTCATCCAATATCCAGTTGGCTAAAGGCCTTATTAGAAAAAAAATTGACCTCCCTGAAAGAGAGAATTTTGCCAGCAAATAGCCTTTAACTGAACTGCAGCTCTTCCCTGGGATTCTCCAGCATCAATTCTGTGAGCCACTTCTTTAATCTCTCTCTCCTTCTCTCCTCCCTCTGTCCATTCTCTTCACCTCCCTCCCACTGGATTTACGGGTTCTGTGTCTCTTGAAAACCCTGACTGCACTAAAAAAAAAAAAAAAAAAAAAAAAAAAAAAAAAAATTCATGTGTTAAAAGTTATACTTTGATAAAGAAAAAAAAAAAAAAAAACAGTTTATCCCAGAAGTAAAAGATGGATTACAAGAACAACAGTAAGCAAAGAAAATTATAATGTGCTCACAAATATAAATATTGACTATTAGAAGCAGGGATACTAAAATACTAGAATACATGAGAGGAGGGAAGTAAACAGTAAACATGGGCTAAGATCCTTTCATTAACAATCATATCTTTACTAAATATGCATTTAGAGATGGCATACTAGGAGTAGCCACCTAGTAGGTTTTGATTTACTTCTGAAAGAACAGACTAAAATAAAGACCATTCATAAATCAAGAGTGAAGTGAGGCAAAGAATAAAAATGGAGAGGGGATTTGAAACACCATCATCATCAATAGCAACAATCTAAATAAACGTTAATAGATGAAATTTGTTTTTTAAAACACAGAGACTCAGATTTAGTGAAATGCAAAATTAACATGGAAAGATCTTAGAGTGATGAATGAAAAAAGCAAATTGCAGAGTTAAGCCACTAATATAAATTTTTTAACTCCTAAAACAATTCCCTGTGTAGTGTATAAAAACATTCTATGTGCTAGAACTATAAAAACAAGTGCTCGCTTGTACTTCAGGATGGTGTTGCCTCTGCCTCTTCAGGGGATGGGATCTGGAAGGAATACAGGGTGTTTCACGGTACTTACCTGCCTTGTTAGGTGAGTCACTTTGGATAACCACCTGCACTATACCGAGATGCAAAATGAATTCTCTGGTGTCACCTGGAATGGATTAAGAGTTGAACGAAGTGAAGAGAACACTGGTGTGGGAGAACCAGGATCAGCGAGAGAGAAGATGCCAAGTCCGCCCTCTCCACTGCCCCACCGAGAGGTGAGTGTCTGTCTGGATCTACAGGCCAGTGGAGGGCATCGCCCTTTTGTTTTTATGCCTTTTTACATTGCAGCTCAAGAAAGCTACTCCTGGGGGTGGCGGGGTACACAGGGTGCCTGGTGCCAGGAGGTTAGGATTATGAATGTCTGTGGTCTACAGAGTGGTCTCAAAACATTAGCTGTTCTTCACTTGAGGATCCTGCGGCCCATGGAAATGAGCCAAACTCCTGCCAGGGTGCAAGACCATCAGGGTGGGGGAGGGGGAGCTGAGCTTGGGTGTAGCCCTTCACAAAGGGGCTGGGGTACCCCTGGTGGAAGCTGGACTGTTGCCTCAGCAACCTACAGTGTGTTCCAAGCGCATTTTCAGAAAACACAAATCAATGCACTGTGATCTGTAATGGTTTATTGCTTAAAAAACAAAATGAGGGGAGGGACTTTGAAACAAAGATGACAAAATACTAACAGTTGTTCAATCTTCCTGGCATGCGCCTGAGGGCTTGCTTTATTACCCGTCTGGGAGAAGTTGTCTAAGGAATATTGGAAAGGCCCCTCCCCATTCTACAATCCCACTACTTCCCTCTACAAGGTAACCACTGCGAGGATGTTGGTGTTTTTCCACATCCTATTTTTCCATGGAGTAAAATACATATGCCTGGAAACACTAAGTTTTGGTATTTAGTTTTAGTATTGAGGCTTTTTCTTTAATATCTCCTTCAAGTTCTGGAGATTCTGTGTTCCTTACATTGTGTTGGCTTTGTGACTTGAGCAGATTGGGAATTAGCCTCTGTAACTTCAGTATACCAGAATAAAAAGCCGGAGTCTAATTCACACCAGTAAAATTTGCATAGCCAAGATCTTGTTTCCTGCAGAGGCGCCCAGGGTTAACTATCACTTCTCTATCATGTTACCCATTAGATGTCAAACATCCCCAAAAGGCTTTAGGTTTTCCTATGATTTGAACCTACTTTTGATCAAACGTAACAAACAAGGTCTCACATCGAACTGGCGTCCCGTATTTTAATTTTCTCTTGAATCTTTACAAAGGGAAATGAGTGCGTTCTGCGCACAGGCCTGTTTGCTGTCCTGAGGCTGCCATCTCTTTAATCTCCTCCTTCCTCTTGCCTCTTTCCACACCAGGGCCCGAGAAAGACTCCTTTCCCCCTTGGCTGAAGCACTCACTCACATTCTTTTTGTTTGTCCCTCTCGGTCAGTCCCAGACTGTCTCCTCCGCTCCAGAGTGGGGCACGTTGAAATGCCTCATCGTGTACATGTTAAAAGTAATTTTTATTTATGACACGACCTCTTGAACTTCCCATCGAATTTTTTCCCCAAAGGCATCTCCCCTCACCACCCCCTCTTTCTTCCATTCCCAAGGCCACTGTTTGATCTAGTTACATTTTTATATGGAAAACATTTTAAGCAGCTCCAGTTGCTGATTTTACAAAGAATAAAAACAGAACTGATCGGAGCTTTTGGCAGGCACGCTGAGACCCAAGCAGCAAGCCACTGATAGATTCCTGCTGCAGAAGTGATTTGTTTTGTTTTATGAACTTGTACAAGCAACTCTTTCTTTTTTCAGGGGAATATGGCCGGGAAAGAGGGAAAAAAAAAAAAGACCAGCACACCAGGGGGTAGCACATACTCTGTTCTTTAACCAACTTTTAAAAATATGTTTTATGTCAGTATCTAAATTACAGAAAGCAGGCTGACACCCTCTTTTTTTGTTGTTATTGTCGTTCAAACTCCATGCTGAAAGCGGGTGTAAAATAATCCTTTTGCTTTGATTTCTGAACTGGTTTTGGTGAGTTAGATATTAAATGTGACTGGTCCAAAAGGCACATATTGATGCAGGGCATAAGTGTCAGCATTTAGATGGAGAATAATTGGATTCATATCTGTGTTATGTTTTCAAATTGCTGGGTCAGTTCTGGGTCTCCTGCTGTAAATTCTTCACTGTGGGCCCGAGTAAAAGGAATGTGACAGATTTAATACCTAGAATAAGTTATTAACTGTAAGGAGGCATAAAACAGTGGCACTGCTGAGCAGAGAACATTACACTGCTCATAATTCTGTAAATGAAAATTAAAGTGTTTTATATAGCACTGAAATATTTTTCTTCATTAATTCTCTTGCTTTCCTCCGGTTAGTTCTCTGTATTTGATGTAATGTAGAACAATCACTTTTATTTGACCACAAAAGTCGTGAATGTTTCAATTCTAGCATCCAAGTGTGAGAGAATGAATTGGAGAAGAGAAGGGAGTTGTTGATAATGTTTCATTTCCCCAAAGGTCAGGCAGCTACTGTTGACGATGGTATCTAGGTCAAGTCCCCTTATAAAGATTCCATGAACCATCATTTTTTTTTTATCATAGCACACTTCCTACCAAAAAAAGGAAGAATTGAGTCTCTTCTAAATAATTGGAAATTATTGGGAAGATAGGATGGCAGGAAGGAAGGATGGATGGGCACAAGTTTTTCACTCCTTGCAAGTACCAGCATCTTCAAGGAGGCTGCTGCTGGCAGAAAGTTTGGCTTTTTATGTGACAAAATAATCAGCAATGATTTGCTGTGTCTGGATTGCCAGGTCATCCCCACCCTGAGAAAATTCATTACTTCTACAGCACCTTTTATCATGCAAGCCCAGGGTGAGCAGGGAAATTCAATGCCACAATCACATTCACTCCCTGCCGTTTGTTTTGTGGGTTAAACACTGGCAAACATTGACTGCATAGGCGCCATAGGCTGAGTCAGGATCCTGTTAATAAAGAGCTTTGCTGTAACTTACACAAAAGCTCCTCAAACTTGAGTAGTTCTGTACCACCTTCTCTATTTACTTAGCATATACTTACACACACGCAGCCTTTTAAGTACTTTGCGAATATTAGCCCATTTAATTCTTTTAACAGTCCAATGTCCTCTTTCATTACAGATGAAGAAACTGAGGCTATATCCGTACCTCATCCATACATTATTTATCTGCCTGTTTTCTTTAAATGATTTTCTTTTTTTCTACTTAAATAAGGAGTATATTTAGGAGATCATATCACCGGAATAGGTGGAAAATAAATAATACCGTGAGTTTGATGTGATCATTATATTTTAAGATATATAACAAGGTAAATGCATATATCATTTCATACTTATCAAGATTGCTATAATTAAAAATGGGAAATAACAAATGGTAAGAATATAGAGAAAGTGGAACCCTCATACACTGCTAATGGGAATATAAAATGGTTTCATCACTGTGAAAAGCTGTTTGGCATAACCTCTCCAGGAGTTAACTATTGAGTTCTCATATAATTCAAGAATCCCATTCCTTAGGTATATTACCCAGGATTTGAAAACAGGGGTTCACATACTTGGAGATGGATGCTCATAGCAACATGATTCACAATAGCACAAATGTGGAAATAATCCAAATATCCATCAGCTGGTTCACACATAAATAAAATGTGGTACAAGCCACACCATGGAATATTACTTGGCCATGAAAAGAAATGAAGTTCTGGCATACAATATAAGATGTGTGAGCCTTGAAAACATTATACTAAGAGAAAGATGACAGATACAGAAGGTCACATAGTGTTTTGATTCCATTCATAGAAATATCCAAAATGGGTAAATCCACAGAGACAAAAAACAGATCCGTGGTAGTCAGAGAATATGGAGAGGGAAGAGTAAGGGTTATCTGCTTAATGTGTATGAGCTTTCTTTGTGGGTGATGAAAATGTTCTGGATTTAAATAGTAGTAAGCAACGTATTTTATGAATGTAATGAAAATCACTAACCTGCATGTTTTAAAAGGGTGAACATGATGATATATGGCTTATAACTCAATGAAAGTGCTATTCTTAAAAAGATAATCATAGACCAAAAAATCGAAAGTGCTTCAAAAGTACTATAATTATTTTATTTGCACAGCAACTTTCCTTAGTGAATAAGGATTTCCCTGATACAATACCACTGAAATAAAATCCCCTCCAAAAGGATGATAAAGCCAAGTAAATACAGACACACATATATATATATATATGCATTGTTATTATTTTAAAAGATGTGTTCATCTTCCACCTTAATTAATTTTATATATTCTGCCAGATATCCCACATTTCAGGTAACCCTCTTGAATATCAGCAAGCTTGAGTTTGAATCTCAGTTTTATCACTGACCATGTGAATTGGGATAGTTCCTTAATGTCTCTGAACTTCAGTTTCTTCATCTATAAATGGAAGTAACAATTTGTGGGCGTACCAATATCAGGGAAGTCTGGGTTATTAACTTAAGAAAGTAAGATTTCTTGAGCCTCTACTCTGTGCAAGCCAGACAATATGCTAGAAACATCTTGTGTAGTTCCATTAAACCCTAACAAAAATCTCCGGAGGTCCAATTTAAACATAATAACCACACAGATAGTCCTCACTCTGTACAATTCTACTAAGTCCTTTTGAAAACCTAATGCCTTCTAACTTTACACCCAATCAAAGGGTTATTAATTCAGGATTTTTACCTTATTCAGTTTCCTTAAATTCTGATTCTATTCTCTTACACACCATACTTTGTGATAAATAGCTAACGCATTAACTTATGATAAAGTAGGAGATTGTCATTCTAATCTCTCTTAAAAACTCGACCCCCAAAATTATTTGTATTTTACATTTTACCAGTTGCTAATGTCTTGCATATACCCTCAAAAATATCCTATCTTAGGATGCTGACAAAATCCCCAAATCTACAAAATTCACCAAAATAAAAGTACAAAAAAAAACATTAGTTAACTGACACTGGGGTCTTGGTGTATCCTAGTGGCGTCTGAGAGGCCCACTCATGTACACCAGCACTCATTAACTAAAAATGAATTCAAGTGTGCAGATCCAGTGACAATAATAATAAACAAATGCCAAATTACAAAAATATATTATACCCTTGCACCAGCAGTCAAAATGAACTTGGAGTGTCTGAAAGTCTAAGTGGCAATAAAAGTATGACCCCCAGCTGAATCAGAACGTGAGTGTGAAAACCCTTTTTCTCTTAAGGAGTTGGTATAATATGTTCTGAAGTAATAATTCAAATATTAAGCACACTGTTTTGCCCTTGCTTGGACTTGTGTTTGACTGAATGCTTAGGAACCTACCTCACAGGGAGATGCTTTGTCCACCAGTCAACTTTGCAAAACAGCCAAGGTTACTAAAACAGCCTGTGTTTATAAGACAAGGTCACAAAGAATTTAAACCACTCTTAGTGCGTCTGAGTTAATCCCCAGTTTAGTTTTTTCAAAAGTTCTCAATCTGTCCTTAATTATTTCAATCCAACTCACCCTTTGCACATCCAGAGCCACAGAGGGAGAATTGGGCCCCTGGGTTTTACATTTTCATTAAATGCTGGGGCTAACGTACAACCAACTTGAATTGTGGGTGGCAGCTCACTTCATGATTTCTTCAGAGGAAATTTGACTGAACACATGGAGCTGGGCTATGCAACAAGATCACTATTTGCTTTGCAAGTGGGTCATTGTAAAATGGGATTTGGCAAGCATTCACCAAATCCTCTTACTTTGGCTCACAGCCGAATTGTCCTTTCAGCTACCTTTCCGTTACCAGAATAAGAAAGTCAGATTCATGGCACTTAAAAAAAGTGCAAATGTTAGTTCTGTTAGCAGTAACTGCTTGTACCAGACCTCCATCCCTATTCCCCCATTAGAGCAGTATTGTTTCCCATAGTTCATGCATTCTGAGAGCTCCATAATGCTTCCTGACAGTGCTGAACCATTCTGTATGTATTTGCGTGAATATATGCAAAATTATACGAATTGCAAGTTATTAAATATCTGGGTGTTTCCACCTGTGTATAACCCTACACAAATGGCTATGATGTAAAGGTATATACTTAATATAGGAACATAAATTATAAACAAATTGGAAAAATATAAAAGTGTGTATCTAATAGTACATACAGTATGGAGGGGAGTTTTAATTCAAACTTTAAATATTAGCTAAATATGTAGAGAATACCATCTGCTTGCGATTACAAAATATGGAATACATTTATTATTTGACCTAGATAAGCACTCCCATATTTCGTTAATGGTCATAGATTTGTTTTCTGTAAATTAAATCAGGAAAGGACAACAGCAGCAAACCAGACTCCCTCGGAAAACCCAAATTAAATTCTGTAAGAAGTAGATTTCAAAATTCTGTCATAAGATATAAAATGAACTGGGAAAATGTTATGGCATACAATATATGAAAACTTAAAAAGTAAGTAAGGAAGATAATAAAGAATAATTTAAAATCTATAAGAAAAAGTTAAATACCTTAAAAGAAATGTTGACAAAGGCCAGGAGCAGTTAAGTTACAAGGAAAGAACTAAACAGTTGCAACGTGTCTAAAATGATGTTCAACCAAATAGCTCATTTTAGAAGGAAAAAGTTTTGTTTTTACCTAGACTAGGTAAAAACCTAGACTAGGTAATACAACCTATTACCTAGACTAGGTAATACAACCACATTCGTTTGGTGGGTCAGGGTATAAACTGGTCCTACCTTACTGGACTGCAATCCGCCAGTATTGTATCAACATGTCACTGTACCCACATTTGCAAGAATTCAGAGAACTAACTCTAAGTAAATAATTAAATGAGTGAGCAAAAAATATACACATACATAAAATATAGAAAAGTAAACATATATTGTATATTCTTATTTATATTTATATTTATATGTGTATGTATGTGGCAGCATTAGATCTAATGCCCCCAAGACTTGAAATAACCCAAATCATCAAAAAGATAGAATTACATAAATGGCTATGACCTCTCTTACAGTGAAATAAGCCACTCTTCAAAAGCACTAATATAAATCTAAATTAACAGGAAACCTTCAAAGGTATATTATTGAGAAACCAAGTTTTAAGATAGTCTTGCTAATTTTTGCGATCAGTGTGCATAACACTAAAATAAGAACATTACCTCTGAGGAGTGAGATTTTATGATTTTTTTTTATTCACACCATTTTGTATAAGTTTTTTGCAGTATATCTATTATGTTGACAATTAGGAAAATATTTCAGCTGTATCTTATATACAGTAACTTTCCCACTTTCAGGAACAGCAAACCACATGCTTCTACAAGTCAAACTGTCTAACACTGAACCTCCAGGTAGTACTGGCCACCTTCACAGACCCCTTCTATTTGAACACCTCCAGTTTTCCAGTTGCAATTTTCATCTTTCCATGGATCTGTGGAACACAAGAAATAACTAGAATGATAGAAAAATAGCAGAAATTCATGTTTCTTTTCCTTTCGCAACACTCCTGTCACAGGTTAGCCAGAAATGTTTATAGTACTTACTCAGCAAATCCTGCATTAATTGTAGTATTATAAGGACCCTGAAAACTTTGTGGTGTTGTACGTGGTAATCTGATTTCAGTTAAAGGGCTAAATTATTGGGATGAAATAAACTACTTCCCTGAGGTTTCTTCTAGATCAATGATTATTGCAAAACAGAGTCAAATTGTAACATGGAAGAGGGAAAGATTTCTCTCATTCGAAAATGACAAATTATAGATAGAACAAAACATCACACTGAGAGAAGTGTGTCAATGTGAATTAGGCAGGGAGGGGAGACATTTATGAAAACTACTTACTGAATTGGTATGACTTGGGTTTGAGATAAAGATCTTTTTCTGGCCGTCCTGGGAGCAGCTATCAGACAGCTGGCAAGACAGATAGCAGTGTAGTTCGGTTTGTGTAGCAGATGAGGAGAGCCTGGGCGTGTTCATCTTGTAGACTTGTGCCCTAGAACTTTTTAGCATCATTGCAAAAAATTACATCATCCATTCAGCACTATCCTGCTTTTAAAATATAATTCATACGTGCTGATAAACTGGATTATATTGACAATAGCCACTGACTCATCTTTGACCTCACCTCAAAACTCAACGACTTTGCCAAGCTTTTACATCCCATCTCTGTGCATACTGAGATAACATGCAATCCTTGGGAGTTTTGTTTAAACTGCTAGACTGACCCCCTAAACAGTATGATGTCATTAGAGGCTCAGACAGTAGTTACTGTAGTCTTAGGTGGGGGAGCTCTTCATTTTACTCAAAGTTTTGTTTTTCTCATTTGGAAGTAATACATGCAGACTGAAGAAGAATTTGTGATAATCCATAGGAATAAGAATGAAAATAACTCATTCTGTCCCATCCTCAAGTAACATTATTACTTCGGTCCATTGCTGTAGTGAAGAGATTAAGAACGCAGGCTGTGAAATCACACAACTGGCAGATCCCAGATCTTCCAATTACTAGCTTTGTGACCTGGAGCAAGTAACTGTATCTCTGTGCTTTGGTTTCTAAAAGGGGTGGTGGGGGGAATAATAAGAAAAGATACCTTAATAGGTGATTATGAGAATTAAATAGGTTAATGCCTATAAAGTGCTTAGAACATGTCTTTGGTTAGAAAAATATATTATTATTTCCTTTTTAATTTACACATTAAATATATAGAATCTTAATGTGAAATGTTACTGTTTGGTATTTGGGTTTTTTCACTTAATGTACCTTGGACACTTGTTTCTTTTCTTTTCATGTAATTAAATACCTTTCCATGTCAATTAATATAGAATTTTATTATCACTTTTAATCACTATTTAGCATTCAATTGTATGAATCATTACCAAATTATTTAACCAATCAGAAGAAATCATTCTAAAAGCTCTATTTTTTGTACAGTAACTTTATGAAGGTCAAAATTAGATTATTAAGCCAAAAAGTGAAGGTATCGCCTGCTACTAAATCTGTGAGGAAGCTAAAATCAAACAAAGAGGAAGAATGAACAGGAGAAGAGGAAAGAGGCACAAACTGATTTCACGCACACATTTACAACAAAAACATTAACATAGAATTCTAATAAATGCGCCTATTTGTTCACCTTTGGAAAGTAACCTTAAAGGCTCTATAAGATCTTTTTAAGTTGATTTTGTTTTTTTTAATATATTTTTATATCATTTTTCATTTTTGCACAATGTATGCATTTTCATCTTGGTTATATTCCCCATACAATTGCACCCCCCTTATTTTGACCACAATCTCTCCTCACCCCGCCCCTCCCCTGTAGTGTGTCTCCAGCCCACAGTTGCTTATTGATTTTGATTTTTTTCTTTATTATAGTTGTTCTTTTTCGTGGTCCCTTATTTTGGCTGGCTTGCTTATCTTATGAATGCTTTATTCAGATTGTTTCAGGAGGTAAACTATCCACCCATTAACTCTTATTATCAGCAATATATGAAAAATTACCATAAGACAGAAGATCTTTTGAGAGCTAACTAACTAAAATTTAATAAGAAGAAGACCAAATCAGGGTGATGGCAGATATTTGTGGTTTAACATACAGAGAACATTTCAGTTCATATTTCTATATAGAATCTTTTTTGTTCAATGGGTTTATCATATGAAACAGCAGGCAGTTTCTACCCAGATGTTAAATTATTTTTAACCTACATATGTTCCTTTTTTTTCTTACGTTGTTGTTTATTTTTGTAAATAAGTTGATTTCTCCTATCAGTATGGATTGCAACACAAAATGACGATCTTGCCATTTGTTATTCACTAGCTGGTCCAGTCCTCCAGAACAGAGACATCTTACCCTACAGCAAAGGGCACATTTAGTTATTACACTCCTAAGAATGCAGACAACAGCCACCCATCTCTGGATTGAAATTTTGGAACCACAGTTTTGACCACCTGAGTCTAACAGGATGTTTTTTTATCCAAGCATTTCTAAAAACTTGGGTATACATCTGTGGGCAATGCAAAAAATAAAAAAGTGGATAATCCCTGTTCTCAAGTACCCTAAGCCAGCATTTCCCAAAATATAGTTCAAAAATATAGTAAATGGGATATTTACAGGTATTAGATGAAAAAAATAATTCATGACCAAATGAATTTGGTGATCTCTAGGCTAAATAAATTTAACTTCTTCACTTCAGGATTTATCTGAACCTTTCATATGTTGTGACTTCCCAGAGGAAAATCAAACTCCTTTGTATGTGGAATTCTTCTTTCACAGACCATATCTTAGAACAAGTGTTTCCGAGAATGATTTTGGAAATGGCGAACTAAATTATTGATTTCTTGTGGACTAGAGACATGTCATTATCCATTTTTAACCACTCCTAGTGTCCAAAGCAAAACTTACTTTAATGAATTCTCAGAGTCTAAATGGTAAGATGTCGAGGAAACATAGGTTTAAAAAGTAGCCAATATGGGGACCTCCCTGCTGTGCAAGGGGTTAAATCTCAGCACTATGAAACTATCTACCCTCCTGGCACAGCAGACATCTCCTGTCTCACCTGCTGCTCCCCTCAGCAGTGTATTTCAGTCAATCCGCCTGCTCTTCTCCTTGCATCTTTGGCCTACACCCCAGCTCTTGTATGCATAAATAAATAAATCTTTTTTTAAGAAAAATACTGGATGGTCTCACTCATAGCAGGAATCTAGAAAACTTAAATAAGGGACCAGGAAATTGAATAACTATAAGAAAGTGAAAATCAATAAAAATTATGAAGCAGAGACACTTTTTGTGGGGTGGGGGGAGGGAGGGGAGGGATTGGGGTCAGAATGGAGGGGTTGAAATTGTATGGGGAATATAAAAATAAAATTTATTATTAAAATAAATAAATAAATAAATAAATCTTTTTTTAAAAAGGAGCAAATATTGCAAATTGCCCACAAAGTAAATCTATTATTTATTCTACTATTTATTCCACTGATTTGTATTTCATTTCTGCCTTTGGAGCATTGGCTCATCTTGATGCCACTGGTAAAACAGTAGGCCCCTTGTCACTCGCCCATCCATTCGTCTTTCCTAATATCTAAAAATTAGGCTTCATAGATGCTAATGCTTAGGCTAAGAAGGAAACTGTGGCTGTGGGATGGTGTCGAAACGGTAACAGAGCCAAGGAGGTTAGCATACCTCACGAGGTGAAAATGTCACAAACAGCCCCACATTTCTAATCCCAGCAGATTGTATCTCGTATGGGAACATTGGGACATCAGGAAGGAGAATAATCACTACCCAGAAGAAATTGCTTGCCAGACCTGTGGCTTACTCTAGCATAAATCCCTTGCTGGGCATTATCTGTGTGGCTTTTGTGAAGGAAACCATTCTATAGCTTGGGGGAGAAAGCTTGACAAAGGATAAGAGGAAATTCAAAAAGAGTTTCTATGAATTGCACTTTGCTAGAACTCAAGCAGACTTGTCTAGTATTTTTAGTTTGCTTGCTTCTAAATGGCATGAAAGTGCTTCCATTTCACTGGGGGAGGTCCAGCTGGAGTAAAACTCCAATGACTAAGAACTGAAGTTTTACATCTTATCTTTTAATATAGAGAAGAAAAAGGACCGTATCTCGGAGTGGTTTGAAACCAAATTGTTTTTCCTAGTCTGCATGGTGCTTTGATGGACTAGGGGTGGTTTTCTTGATGTCATCCACATGGTTTAAATAAACAGTGTACTAAGGTTAACAAGCTACAATCGTAACAGAACTAGTGGGGGGATTATAGCTGAGCTAATTTGATCAATTACTTTTAGTTCCAAAGGTCTCTAGATGAGACAGAAGCCAGTATACACATTTTGGCAGGTGAAAAATCAGTTTGGTCAATTCGTACCCCGATGGTAATGAACATTCTTTCAGACTTCATTTTTCATCCCTAAGAAAGAAGAATCCCAGTAATACCAGTCACTGCTACTCAAAAACAGCCAAAAAGATAACTATAAATATTTTCAGGAGCCACAGAAACTTGCATTCCATGGGGGTAGGCTAAGACTCCTCCATTGTGCCTTCAAATGTTGTGTTTGAGGTTTTCCTATCATTCTTTTCCTATTAAAAGTAATTGGTACTACAGATAACTAAAGTTGTTAGTTACCATATGCTGTATTCTCTTCAAAAGTTAATATTTTCTGATTATAATTATTAATTTTATGAGTCCAGTTCACATGCAATATATGTATGAGTTTTAAACGCTTGAGTTTATCAGCTCTATGATATGTTGTGGTATAAATAAAGGCTGTGGGTTTTTCTTAGTATGCAATGAAAAATAAAAGGGTCATAACAAAAGAAAGAGCTATGTAAATACCACAGTAGTGCACTCTGTACAAACACTACCTGGTGATTACAGGACACAAAGTTGTGTAATTCCTGGACCCTGACATTATTTACCATAGAGGTGGCATATGTACCAAAAACTCTTAACACCAGACAGAGCACATAAGAGGTAGCAGAAGATCAGTAGACAAGTCAGAGACTCACAAGCCTTCATCTGGCGGCAGGAATCATGAAAAAATTCAAGAGCTTTTGTCTGGGAAGTTCAGGTCAACATGTAGGTATTTGAGTACAAGGAATAAGTGATAGATAGCATTCTTTGGAATTTGAAATTGGCCATGACAGTGTAGACCATTGTTGAGTATTTTTGAAAAGATTATATCAGAATCAGAAATTTTACCTGGAATCATTATCCAGAAGCTGTTGTAACTGGGAGAGCCCCAAGTAGGCTGAGCTGCCCACTGAAAAGTGGGCTGAAAGCGAATGAGGGTCTAGTTGGAGTGCGGTGGTGAGAATTGAAATGAGAACATGGAAATTGTGCAAGTGGATCTATAGAACTGGACCACAGGTTGTTTGTCATAAGATTGGAGAATTAAAAAGAGCATCTTAATTGAAGATTAATCTTTAAATCAAAAAGGTGAATAAATGGTGGTGATGACGTTACTGACATGGAAAATAGGGGGCAAACAGGGCTGCTTCGGTAAGGTATATTTGGAATTTGCACATGCCAACCCACATCCAAAAACCCATTCAGCTTACTTGAGTGAAGATATATTGGGAGCCTGGGAGAATGGAGTGTGAGTCCATCTCCTCCAGCAAGAATTTGGGTTCTCATCCAAAAGATACATAATGAACTTCTAATATGTGCCAGGTACTGTGCTGGGCATAGTAACAAAAATTTAAATATGTGAAACAGAGGTCTCAAGGAATTTCATACCTAGTAGTTTCTCATTCACTTTATTTGCAGCAGAACCTAGACCGATGAACTTCACATTTCTGGGCCACTCTATTTATAGCCTGGGGATATCGCAGTGTACATGTTCAACCACTGAGGTGGTGGTGGTAGATTTGCCAGGTGAACATTTTTTAGGTTCAGGGGAGTTAATGGGAAATGCTACTCAGTCACGAGGGCTCATAGAGGCAAGAAATGAGGTGAGAGCCAAAGTGCCAGTCAGAGTGGAGCAGCGCAGATGAAATGTTTGAGGGACGTCTCTGAGGTTAGCCCCGAAGCCAGGGCTTTCCACAAGCACATCATTTTCCAGTAGCGGAGCCAGCAGCAGTCCTGAGGCATCACTGTCCTGTGTTGCAGGAGACAGGGGAGGTACAGAGACTGTAGGAGTCTTCTTACCCTGCTGGAGTTCAGTCGTTCAGGGGTTTTTGTGAATGCCAACTGTGCACTCAGTGCTACTTGCCGATGGAACAATGGTGACCTCTTGAAGTTCGCACTGTAGTGAGAGACATGAATGAAATCCTCACTGTGTTGTGATAAATACTGTTTAAAAGTGAAAGATATGCCGATTAGTGTCTCTGAAGGACCTTTCCTTTAGATTGGAGGATCAAGAAGGAATGCAGACTGTTTTCAACAAAGTCCTTAATAGGGTGGGAGGTGGAGGACTACTCAGACTTGCTCTTGATATTGACAACTAAAGCATCCTGTTGCAGAATCCTGAAGAAACCAAATATTAAATAGTCCAAAGCCACCAAAGTAGAACCTGGTGCCCTCATTATTGTGAGAACAGAATATTCAAGTTTGGGCACACTATTGCACAGTGGCGAAAATCACTGCCTGCTGTCAAGCCCCATGTGACCGGAGGCAAACTGTTGATTCTCTGTAAACCTGTTTCCTCCTCTGTGAGATAGCAGTAATAGGTACATGGCCCTGTGGTTGTTGTGAAAATTAAAGCTATAATCCACAGAACTCAATGCACAATTTCTAGCACTAACACCCCCCCCCATTAAGTCTTAATTGTCATCCTGATCTTAGATAAGGATTTGTTTGTTGAGCTATAATTCAGATAAGACAAAAATCACCATTTTGAAGTATACAATTCTGTGGTTTTAGAATATTCACAAATCTGTGAAACCATAGCAGCTATCTAATTCTAAAATGTTTCCATCACCCCAAAAAAGAAACCTCATACCTACCAGCAGTCACTCTCCATTCCTCTTCTCTCCAGTCTGTGGAAACCACTAATCTAATCTCTGTCTCCATGGATTTGCTTATTCTGGACACTACATAGGAATGGAATCCTGGAATAAGTCTCCTGTTGAGTCTGACTCTTTTCATTTACCATGTTTTCAAGCTTCCTCCCTGTCATTGTAATAGAATTTCTTTGCTTTCTATGCCTAAATAATATTCCATGGAACAGATGCACCATATACCTTTTGTTTGTCTGTTCATCATTAGGTAGACATTTGGGTTGTCTATAACATTTGGCTCTTATGAATAATGCTGCTAAGAGCATTAGAATGTGAGTTTTTATATGGACATATGTTCCAATTCTCTTGAGTGAGTAGTTAGTAGAATTGCAGAATCAATTGTTAACACTTTGTTTAACTTTTTGGGGAAACTATTTCCCAAAATTGCCACACCATTCTAAATTCTCACCAGCAATGAAAGAGATTTCTAGTTTCTCCACACCCTCATCAACACTTGCTATTGTCTGTCTTGGGGTTTTTTTTTTCAGTTCAGCCTCCCAGAATGTGAGGTGGTATCTTGTTGGAATTTTGATTTGCATTTCTCCTATGACTAAGGGTGTTGGATATCTTTTCATGTGCTTTGCTATGTGTATCTTCTCAGGAGAAATATCTGTTCTCATCATGGTTCATTGTTTAGTTATGTGTCCCTTTATTGCTGAATTGGGTAAAGATTTTATGGAATATGTTCACTCCCACAGATCTTGGAAAAAATATGAGCTCTCCAAGAAAGCACAGGTTTTTATTACCTACAAGCTGCTTTAGCAAGGAGAGCAGATGCTTCCAAATCAGTGGGCATGGAAGTTCCTTCTTGGCAGCAAGAGAAGGGCAGACATGATCTCCCTACTCTGTCGCCCCTCCCCTGAACCCTGCCTCTCCTCCTACTTGTTAAAATCTCATTAACAGCCCCCTCTTTGCTGCCCCCGAGCACTCCCTTTCAGTGTCACCTACCATCTGGAGACATTTCTATACAGATTGAGTCCAGAGGGACAAAAAAATAAAATTTACCTATTTCCAGACCTCTTCCAAGCAGAGTCTGGAGGATGGTACAAACACCTTCCTGTCTCTGATCTCATATTTCACTCTGATCCTTGTCATTGCTTTAAGAGATTGAGGGGTGTGGGGGGAGAAGAACTGGTGAACTGGTGAACTGGTAACGGAAAGTGAGTTCTACCTCCTTAAGTACTTTGTGGCTTAAGGCTAGTTACGATCTGCAGAGTTTGGTTTTCTTCCTCTACAAAATAAGGAAAACAACATACACTATGTCTTGCAACAATATGTGAAGAGAAAATGAGCTAATATATGTAAAAGTGCCTGGTAAAATACTACATAAATCAAAATATTATTAACCATGCATGAGAACTCAGCTTTAGATAGCATCACAGGTGTAGTTCAGTCATCTCCAGAAAATTATGTGTTGCTATATAACCCTTCATGGTGAATTCTGCATTATAGTTTATATATGGAATGTTGATTTTCATTTGGAGTGTGATCTTATTCTGTAAGTTGCTTGCAAAGGGTTTGTTTGAAAATGAACCAACAAGTTAAAATCCCCTACTTTCTATTCATTCACCCATAGGCATAGTAAATAAGAACTCCTAATTTCTCTGGTGAGGTGTTTTATCCCAAAACTAAATTAAATATTCAATATTATGTCCTTTATGTTACTATATAAAAATTAGAATTTTATCTAATTTGTTTGACACACTTACAAGTGCCAAGTAGTATGGTAAACATTACTTCATTGAATCATCATAGCATTCAAATGAGGAAATAACCATTACTCTCCCCATTTTCTCGATGAGAAAATTGAACATTAACAAAAGTCAGAATTACCCCCAGTAAGAAGCAAAGCTGGAATTAAAAATATAGTCTGGGGCCTCCCCGGTGGCGCAGCAGTTGAGCGCTGGGTTGCGAAGCTGCCCGCAGCCTCTGCGGCGCCGGTTCGATCCCTGGCTGCTCCCCAGCCACTGGAGGAGGGTCCCACATGGCGCGCAGACCTCTCCTGCAGCGCCCGCTGCTCCCCTCAGCAGTGTACTTCGGTCCTTCTGCCTGCTCTGCTCCCCGCTCTGGCTCTGGTGAATTCTCTCACCCTCCCGCGCTTCTGACTGTACCCAGTGCATGTATAAACAAAACAAACAAATAAATAAATAAAGCATGCTTCTATTAAAAAAAAAAAAAAAACTAAAAAAAAAAAAATATATAGTCTGTCTGGCACCAGATCTCACTCTATCCCCTACTTGTGATACACAAGAGAGAATAATAATTTTGAAAGATTGGAGGGTGATTCTTGGGAGTTCATTTGTGTTATTTATTTTTACATTTCACTGAAGGATTACCTTGGACAGACTACATACATAAAAGAAAAGAAACGAAAAGAATTGGAGAATATAATTGATTTTTGGACAAGGTCAGTTGTTTCTCATTTGAGATTTAGTTAAGAAATGGGGAATAACTTACTAAGCATCAGAATTGCTCAACAAATATATGAATTATTAAAGGGAGTTGCAATATTTACCTTTCTGAAGAGCACTAGGCAGGGTAAATCTCATCTCCACAGGCTCTGCTAAATTCAATTAAGAAATGAGAGTCAGGGCCTCCCCGGTGGCGCAGCGGTTGAGCGCTGGGTTGCGAAGCTGCCCGCGGCCTCTGCAGCGCCGGTTCGATCCCCGGCTGCTCCCCGGCCACCAGAGGAGGGTCCCACATGGCGCGCAGACCTCTCCTGCCGCCCGCTGCTCCCCTCAGCAGTGTACTTCGGTCCTTCTGCCTGCTCTGCTCCCCGCTCTGGCTCTGGTGAATTCTCTCGCCCTCCCGCGCTTCTGACTGTACCCAGTGCTTGTATAAATAAATAAATAAATAAAATCTTTAAAAAAAAAAAAAAAAAGAAATGAGAGTCAAAGGAGTGGATAAAACTAATTAAATTATAGGCACCATATGAATAGTACAGCATATGAATGTTTATAGAGGAAAAACTGAAATACTAAAGAGAAAAGAGGAAAAAAATTAAATCTTAGAAGTCAGTGTTACTAGAAGGACAAAAAAGAAATTGAAAGTTGTTTTTTAAAAAAACTGACATTAGTCAATGATTTTGCACTTGTATGTGGTATGATTTAAAAATAAATAGATTAATAAACAAACATATGCAAACACATATACCCACTATTAATCAGATGATTTTTAAGATTTATTATTTATTTATTTGTTTATACAAGCACTGGGTACAGTCAGAAGCGTGGGAGGGTGAGAGAATTCACCAGAGCCAGAGCGGGGAGCAGAACAGGCAGACCAAAGAAATACCCTGCTGAGGGGAGCAGCGAGCGCAACAGGAGAGGTCTGCACACAATGTGGGACCCTCGCCGGAGGCCAGGGATTGAACCAGCGCTGCAGAGGCTGCGGGCAGCTTTGCAGCCCCGCACTCAACTGCTGTGCTACCAGGGGAGGCCTCTTAATCAGATTATTTTAAAAACACCACAGATATTTGTTTTGTATAAGGATGTGCATACAAATTAATATACACAGTTTACATGGTTCTCTGACATACAAGTGGGAATTTTGAACAAATAATACAATCAATTCAAACCAAGTTCTGTAGGTGAACTTGACTGTTACACTCACACCACAGTAGCTCCTACCTTTTTTACTCTTTTATAATCTTGATATTGTTCTTTTACATTTATGTCTCATCATCTTGCCAATTACAAACTTGCTGTTTTTAAATCATCTACTTGGCTCAGCCTTTTATAGGAAGGATCTGAATTATACTTTTATAAAGAAGAAAATTAAAATATTTGTCACTTCCAAGTCATCACTTTGAAACAAAACCCAGCTTGTGAGAGTTTTTTAAATTAAAACTTTCGTTCTGTTTCTCGTACCTTCTCTATGCACCATGCTGTACAGACATAGATTCTCATGTGAAGAATTAGTGTAAAATTGACCTTTTAATGAACTATCTAATTCTTTTTCCAAAGGTTAGACTACCAGTTTGCTCAGTAAGCATTAAAGAGGAATTTTCACAAGTCTTGGCAACTCAATACCTCCTTTGTAGCAAATGTAGTTTCTTATTTCCATTCTCGGTGGAGAATTAAGTTTGAAATTCTGTCTGGAGTATTCTTCCTCAAAGTGTGACATGCTACATTGTTTGATAGATGTCAGTAGCCTATTAAACATAATCACATGGTAATGTATTTACAACGGAAGCAGTTAATCATTCAGGTGATCCCAACAATCCAAATGCCTCAGCGAATTCTGTCAATGCTTCAAACACGGCTTGCCCACATTACTATGCAAAATTGCAGATAATGACTAATCAGCAATGGAAAATGGTTCAAAGGGTAGAAGACATTTCACAGGTTGTTCTCACTGTACTCTAATATGCACTTTGGACACACACGCCTTAAGGACCTGAATCAGGAATAAATCCATTTAAAATTTTTTTTAAATCACCCTTCTGGATATTTAGCTGGAAAGCAAATTCTGATGCCAAATTTTACATGGACATGGACTTATCATTCCCCAAATACATTTTAGCAAAATAAAATAACATTAATAATGAAAACACAGATTTTAAATCTAGTACTTGGAGGTGATTATTTTTAAAAGTCTAAATTATTTTTTAAGAAAATATATGTTACCTATGTTTTCTCTATAATTTTGTTTGCTCTTTATGGGTTGGGGGGATATGCTATGGTAAAGTGTTTGTTAGGCCTCCCTGGTAGCGCAAGGGGTTAAGCACCGCACTATGAAGCAATCCACAGCCTCTGCAGCACGAGTTCAATACCACACCTGCCAGATAGAAACCCACATGGTGCAGCAGACCTCTCCTGTCTCGCCTGCTGCTCCCCTCAGCAGTGTATTTCAGTCAGTCTGCCTGTTCTGTTCCCCCTGGTGAATCCTCACCCTCTGCATCTCTGGCCTGTACCCCAGCTCTTGTATGCATAAATAAATAAATCTTTTTTTTTAAAAAAAAATAGTGTTAACTACATGTTCACATGGGCTCCTAGAATAAGGAAAATTTAACTACTTTTAGTAAATAATATCCTTCTCCAAGAAATGCCTCATAGTTATTATAGTTCTTGGTTTCCAATTTGCACATTGGAAATAAGTGATACTCAAATTCAGAGAACCATTTGGAGCCACATACAACATTTATAAAAAGAATTTACAGTTAACAAACCAAACTTTGTCATCCACAAACTTTAATCAGAATAAATGAAACAAAAGCCTTGGAAGAGACTGGAAGATATATAGACCTAGAAAACTTGGCTTTCCTGCTCACAATTTTGCTTTGATGCTCCCAAAAGGAGTGGAAAGAGAATTGGACTGGTAGTCAGAGGACCTAGATTCTCATCCTGGCGTCACTGCCTGTCATTAGCCTATCAGTCTTGAGAAAGTCTTTTATCCTTCCTAGCTTTCAGAAGAAAAAAAAAAAAAGAGACATTAGTACCTGTTTCGCTTTCTTCTCTTTGAATGATAGTCCCTACCTGGCGAACAATTCCAAATCCTAATCTAGTCTCCTCTTGCTCTGCTTTCCCACTGGTCTGAAATGAGGCCTGGGTTTGCATTGAGACCACTTCCCTCAGACTAGTGCTTCTCCCGTCTTCCACTAAAAATGAAAATTACTGTAATGCCTGTGGGGTTGAGCTTTTTCAGCCTCTCCTTCTGTCTTTGCTATTTCCATCAACTTTCTCCTTTATTCATCGTTTCCTCTCAGTCATCAAAGCCTGGCTCTTGGTCACCATCTTGCTGTCCAACTCATCCTCCCTTCATTCTGATGACTTCAACTGGCATATTAGAGAGTCCATTCAACATACTGGTCCCTTCATTCCTTAACTTCTTTATCTATCGTCTCTTTCTCACTCTCAGGATCACCTTATCATCACCCCTAGCTATTTTTCTACCTCTGCAATCTTTAATTCCTATATCCCACATTCTAAACACAAATTTCCATTCTCATTGTGCCTTTGTTCAACAACTCCCATGAAAATTGCTTTTTGAGGGCCTCCCCAGTGGCACAGCAGGTTGAGCGCAGAGCTGTGAAGCTGTCCGCAGCCTCTGCAGCATGCGTTCAATTCCCGGCTGGCCAGGGAGATACCCACATGGCACAGCAGACCTCTCCTGTCCTGTCTGCTGCTCCCCTCAGCAGTGTCTTCGGTCCATCTGCCTGTTCTATTCCCCACTGTGTCTCTGGTGAATCCTCTCACCCTCCCCGTGCCTCTGGCCTGTACCCCAGCTATTGTATAAATAAAAAATAAATCTGTAAAAAAAAAAAATTGCTTTTTGACCTCACTGGAACCTCCATGGCATGAACGACCTCTACTTCTCCCCATTCCATTAGTTCTGTCTCTTCATTTCCTACTGCATCCAGCTTGGGTTGTGTTCTTTTCACTTCAGTAACTCTTGCACAAACTTTTGCCAACCTCCCCCTATTTTCCTTATACATATTTTGCTAGATTTTACTCTTATATGCAACCAAGGATTCTCTTTCTTCAATCGGCTGCACTGTATTGAAGATGAACATACAACACACGGAAATAACTATGAACTGGTGATCACAAACCTCAGGTGGACCTCAACCATGCAAGGTTATTGTACCCTATTCCCTAGACCACTTCATCTCGTACTCTCCACAAAAGATATTTCACATTACCTTCCATTTCTCTGCAAAGGATTTTATTGTAGTAACATTGGTTTATAACATTCTATAAGTTTCTGGTATGTAGCATTATAGTTCAATATCCATATATATGTTATGATCACCACTAAAAGTCTAGTTCCTATCCACTAGCATACAGTTCAGCCCCTTTATCCATTTTATCCACTTCTCACCTCTGTTTCTTTCTGGTAATGTCCATTTTGGTGTCATAATCTATGAGCTTCCTTTTGTTCTGTCTTACTAAGCATCACTTCTTGAAAGAATCCTTTCTGAACCAGACTGATAATCATCACATTCTGAATTACATTTATTCATGTGATCACAAGACTAATGCCTGTCTTTTCCACTATAATCTAAGCTGCATGAAAGAAAAGGCCATGTCTGATTTGATAAGCATTGTATCCCAGTTCCTGGAGCATAGTAGCCACTCAATAAAATAAGTTGAATATGTGATCGTTGTTATAAGATGACTTGATAATGCTGTGGCATATTATACCTGATGGTCCTCAGTGATTAGATAAACCCAAATCGCTCTGTAGACTTCAGTAAGGTCTACATGTTCATTCCTAAAAAGAGACAATTTTTAGAAAGTAGATTGATATCTACATAGAGATCACATCCGTAACAACAGGTTAATGTCACAGGAAAAGGGGTGGTCTTTAGGTAAGTACAGAAGGTAGGAGAGAGAATCAATATTTGTATACTCTCTCGCTGATCTCCCACACTAATACTGCTGAGTTACTGTCCTAAGAGAAAAGTTGTGTCCAGGTCAGGCCTCAAAACTTGACTGTCACTGGCTGTGTATTTCATCAAGGCTGCTCTCCCTGGGCCAAGTACTGAGGACTTTGAGTCATGAAAAGATTAGAACATCACTCTTGCATCTTTCCCATTTCACCCTGAGAATGCGTTTGCTTTTTTTTTTTTTTTCTTTTAATGCAGCAGAGAGATCACAAGAGATCTGAGAAAACAAAAAATGTGGAGGGCTGGATGATGTAGATTGCCTAAACTTAGGCAAATCACCAAATTTTACCAATTACTTATTTCGACATATGAACATGTTTCAGATATTCAAAGTAGAAATCAATATTTCAAAGTCTAAACCACAGTTTATACTCTACCTGCTCAGAAGCTGCAGTACCTGCTTGCCATTATAAAAATAATTAAATCATATGGATTTAGATAGAAACTAAATGTGCCAGGGGACCACGAACCTGAAGAAAGATTTATTTAGTCTACATAAACAATAAGTCAGAAATCCTAACACCGTCAGGTAATCAGTGTGTCACAGCTTTCCCCCATGAGGGGATACAAAATCTAATGAGCGTTGACTCTATCTGAAACAGCCAACATCATACCAACAGATGGGTGACTGTCAATTAGCCATTTGTTAACCAGTGCGGCTGTCTTGGCAGCACTCACGCAACCTCAACAAAATAAGGGAGGGAAGGCATGCACGAAAATGAAGGGATGCTTTCTCCCTGGATCTCATTTTTAATTCTTACGACATTTTATATTCTTGATAGGAAAATAATAGCATGATACAAAGGGAATATTGCCAAACAGAAATTGGGGCACTTTCTCTCAGACCTCTGTGGGTTGCTGTGTTTTTCATAAAAATTACCTTTCTGAATTAGATCTACTAATGTCAGAAATATCAGAGGAAGAGACGATGGCCCTGAGTAACTCTTCGTATTTATTACAATGGTAGGCATATTGTTTTTAGTTAAATCTGTGTTGTGAATTTCTTTTAATAGTATTGATTTTCACATCATTTTCTTCACTGGAACATAACCAATGCTAATATTCAAAGACAAATCTGAAGATTTAAAATAAAGAAAAACTCTTCATAATTAATGTCATCACCTTTAGATCAAAATATCTAATAATCACCAAGATGTTTGTTTAAAATGAAGATTCCACAGCATATCTCCATCAAGTTTAATTTAGTAGAACAGGAGTGAGCTGAAGAACATGAATTTTAATAAGTACTCCAGAGGATTGGTCTGCAGGGCAGACTTTAAGGACAACTATCATGGCAGAAAAAAATATAAATTACTCTTATTCTTGAAATGTGTTAGCTCAAGAAAATGAAAACCTTAGCTCCTAAAAATGTAGTATGGACCTCCCTGATGGCAAAAGGGGTTAAGTTTCAGCACTGTGAAGATATCACCAGCCACTGCGGCATGAGTTCAATCCCCAGCCAGGGAGCTGACCCACATGTGCAGCAGACCTCTCCTGTCTTGCCCACTGCTCCCCTCAGCAGTGTATTTCAGTAGATCCTCCTGGCCTGCTCCCCACTCTGTCTTTGGTGAATCCTCTCATGCCCCCTCCACAAACTTCTGGCCTACACCCCGGTTCTTATATGCATAAATAAATAAAAATAAATTTTTAAAAATGCAGTATAAAAGCAAAATGCAAAATTTTAGTATCTTCTAGTATTTTGCTCTGACCTATTAAGAGGACACAGTGCAGGTAGATTCTACCTGAAGTGTTTCTCAAACCTTAATCTTCATAACAATCCCCTGGGGATCTTGTAAACTGCTTGAGTCTGATTCCATAGGTAGGTCATACCCAGGGTTCTGCAAGACTAATACAGTCACGGCTGATGCAGATGCTATGAAATTTTAGACCACATCCCCAACAGCAAGGTTCTAGACTGTTGTTCAACCTTCAGTGTGCATCAAAATCACCTAGGAAGCTAGCCAGAGCACAAACCGTTGTCCCTACTCAAACTTTTCATTCATGTGACTACAGAGGTAGAGATCGGATAGACTGGGCTGCAAGCCAAAGAATGCTGGCAGTCACCAACACCTTAGGAAGGGGGAAGAAACCGTTCTCCCCATGGCTGCCTCTGGAGCCCTGCCAACACTTTGAGTCAGGTATGCCTGAAAATTTGCATTTCTAACAAATTCACAGGTGATAATAATGCTGCTGATCTCAAGGATCCTACTTCATAACTGGATGTTCTAGATCATATTCTTGGGCAGGTGCCAGCACGGAGAATTCAGTATCTTTCAGAACTTAGATTTTTCTCTTTTCTCAAACTCACTGGAGAGTACTAGCAAACAGCAATATAGTAACCCCACAAATTCTAGAGACAATCAATCACTCTCACTATCTTCTGTTATTTGCCTTGTCTGGGCTTTCAGGAAGAACATAAAAGGTAAAGGGCCAAGCAGGTCTTTCACTTAAAACAGATGAATAAGTCCTCTTTTTAAGCAAAGATAAGAAGCATTCATGTACTTGGAGTTTGTAGCTCATTTTACCTTAGTACAAAGCTCTAAAATCTGTAACCCAGTGATAGGTAACCACTGTCAGACAAAAGGCCCTCTAGGGATGAGGCAGGATGGGGGCAGGTGAATTTGTGCTGACAAGCTTTCTGTTACCTTCATGGACTCCAATTAGCTCTTTGGCCTGAAAGTCCTTTCTGTGATGGATCGCACCAGCATCTATTTGGGGCTGGAGCTAGTTACCACTTTGAGCAATGTGTGGAATGCTGCAGTTACCTAGGGGCTTCCCTGAAGCCCCCCAAATTCCCAAAGTGTTCATTCCTTTGATTTTAAGAATTAATGGTCTCATTACAATGCATTTAATTCTGTATGACTAACCCATAAATAGTACCAATTTTCATGTGAGCCTGAATGCATTTCATGGAATCAAGTATGTTTTTGAGGCCCTGCATTGTGTCAAGCCCAGGCCCATCCAGGCACTGAAGATAAAGTCACCAAGACTGACAAGATCTCAGCTCACGTGGTTCCTTTAGTGCAGGTGGGAAGGGAACTAGTAAATAAATAAGAAACAAGGTGTCGTGTAAGCTTCCACAGTGGGCTTTTCCATTTTTGAAATGTAAGTCCCTGACTGAAGCTTTGATGCATTCACTTCAAAGGAGGCAAGAAGGCAAGGTCAAATAAACACAGTGCCAGCACAGACCAGATAAAAAGCCAGGCTGCCAAGCTGCCTCCCACCTAGGCTCTTTTGTTTTACAGGTCCTGGTAACTAACTGATGACCTTTTTCCTTTCTTCATTTTTTTTTAAGATTTATTTATTCATGCATACAAGAATCGGGGTACAGGCCAGAGGTGTGGGGCTGAGAGGATTCACCAGAGACAGAGTGGAAAACAGAACAGGCAGACTGACTGAAATACACTGCTGGGAGGAGTAGGAGAGACAGGAGAGGTCTGCTGCACCATGTGGGTATCTCCCTGGCCGGCTGGGATCGAATGCACACTGCAGAGGCTGCGGACAGCCTTAGTAGCGCTGCACTCAACCACCTGCACCACCAAGTAGGCCCCATATTTTTTTTTTTGTCTCTCTTGACATTCTTTAAATTCTGACAATTTAAATTCCCAGTAACGGGTGAGCTCACCAAACCCTAAACACGTCCCCACCACACGCACACCCCTCAGGCTCTATAAAAGCAGGACACAGGCTGAGCCTGTCCCCTGACCCCTGTCTCTCTCTTTCTCTCTCTGTGCCTGTCTCCCTGCAACCTCACCTTGCCCCAGGTATGCCATGTCATTTCCAGATCTCAGAAGTAACAAGCATCTATGTTTTCCAAAGTTTGCTCCTGGTAATTACTGACGTACATCTTGCAATCATAATAAGCACCATCAGGACTGGTCCCCCTCATAACATTGGTTTCAGAGGGGAAATATCTGTGGAAAACCCACAGTGCCCCCAGGCATTTCTAGCCCATAGCATTATTATCAATAGACTGAGATAGACACAAAACACAAGGCCATTTCTGAAAGTCGTAAATGACGTGGAGAAAATAAAATGGTGTGAGATGATAAAGAAAAGACGACTTCTTTGACTTGGATGATCAGGGAAGGTTTCCCTGAAAAACTAATTAGTGAACTAAGTCATGTCTGATAAGAAAAAAAACAACCATGATGTTCATCAAATTACTTCGTTACAGTCACTTTTTATTTTAGTGTTTGACTGGAGCAAGGGAGATACTTTCTGATGAGGGAGGAACAGAAAACAGAAAATTTAGAAAAAGTCTAAAAAATCAGGTGCTATTTGGAGAGCAGAACTGATGGGTGTAAAGGGATGCCGTGGAGGCCTTCAGTTGCCAGACTCTCCATGAGGGCGCACATTTTTCTGGATGGGTTCTGTTCTGAGACACACCTCTCAACTATTTTTAAAATTCATGCATTAAAAATAGTCGAGCTCCAATCTGTTGAGGTTCTAACCCCAGCTGAGTCATTGCAGTGGTGAAATACTTAATTATTTTCAGGTTTGAGCAGCTGTGAGGCCCAGCCCCACAGGCACACACTTCAAAGACTTGGCAGTCGTTTCTAATCTTTCCATTGCTGAAGCAACAAAGAACAGCGCTGAACTTTTGCCAGTCTGGACAATATGGTCAAAGTTTACCAAGGACCCCCGCTAACAAAATCATGTCTGAAGTTCTGTGAATTCAAAGGAACATTCTACAGTACCCCAGCACTGCAGCCCAAACCACACCCATCATCTCCTCCCTCCCTTCACCCCTGCAATGCCCCCCTCCCAATTTCTTCCCATCATTCATCTGGATAAATTCAACTTTATAGGTGGGTAGAATTTCTAGTCATTCAATATTAATAATCGGCTCCCATCTTACTGATTGATTTGTCTTTCTTAGTTTATCTTCATGCTCAGAGGGTCTGGCGCTCAGTGCTCTGAAAGGCTTCCATTCATAATTGGGGGAAACAGGAAGGCATGGGTGATGATGATGAGTCCCCGGTAGGTCTTGATCTAATGTGAGAAGTGAGGACATTTTAGACGAGGTCCCCTTTCATCTGCCTTCCTCAATTACACTATAGGCTTCCCAAAGCTCCCTTCTGGGGAACCTGCATTTAGATTTTCCCCCATAACACCATTCCCAAGCTCTGACATTCTTCTCTTTTCTGCATCACAACCTAGTATTCTCTTTCCAACTCTTTCAAATCCCCATTGGGGGACTGGTTACTGTGAAATTTTAATTCTAAAACAGTGCTACCTCCAGTGGGATGCCCTTACCAGCAGTATCAGCATAACTTGGGAACTCACACAAAAATGAATGCTCTGCCCACCCCAACCTAATGACTTTTGGGGATGTGGGGTGGTACGGCAGGGGAGGGAGTGGTAATCTGTGTCTCTATGTGCTTGTCATGTGATTCAGATCTACACTAAAGACTAAGGAACACCATTATGGGGTATGGATAAGACATCATGCATTATTGTCACTTCCTTGTGTCCCGTGCCTGCTTTTTAAAGGTGTTTGGAAAGCGTTGTTCTAAAAGTATGACTACGTAAAAGTTGGGGATGTTGTGTCCACCCCATTGCATACCACCAAGCCTGCCACACAACACTTACTGGCTCCCACTGTCTGAGAACAGCACCGATGACATGGAGGTCTGTTTAGACGAGCCTCTGAATCTACGCTCAGAAGCCATCAAAACCTCTCTTGCAGCTCCTAACTTGTAGATTACAATCCCGGGGGCTTGGAGCCATGGCTTCAGTGTTCCAAAGAGAGGGAAAAAGAGCTCCTAAAACATCCTCCCCTCTGAAGTTAATGGCCCCCCTCTAATCGCACATCATTTATTGAATGTGAAAGGAGGCTTGATACGGGCAAGATGTGACGACCTCGCAATTTATTTTACTTCTTGGCATCACAGACATGTTTCTGTGGGCTCTGTGGGGTCAAAGAGCTTAAAACATTATCTAGAATAAGACAAACGTGTAATTTTCCTCTTGCTTTAGTCTTCTGGGTTTTTTTTCTTCATGATTAATTAAGAGACATTCCTCTACTGAAGAAATTTGAGATGAGGCTGTACCAACGATCATAATCATTCATAAAAGCGAAAGTCCACAAAATTAAGCTTGCTTCAGAAACCGTGGGCCAGAGTTCCTGGCTGAAGGGAAATTTTTACCAAATCTTACGTATCCCCCAAATCTTTTCTGTATGTTAACATCCTCCCAGGCATAAATTTTCCATCAGGACTCAGCCTTCTCTGGAAAGCCTTTTAGACTGATGTGTCTTCTGGCGAGCTGCATTTGAAAGTCAAGCAAACAAGCCTTCCAGGGCTCACATTGAGTTAAGAAAACATTTTCTGCATGACATTTAGGGCCAAATTAGGGACCAAAGTCCTCATTCTTTTACTTAAGACTAGGTTTATGTCTCCACAGGCAATGTGAAATGGAGTGTGGAAAAATGATCTCATGAAATAAATTAGTTTAGACAGGGTGCCTGGTTTGTTCATACCCCACAGAGAGTGTGGGGCGAGTGTGTGTGTATGTGCGTGTACATGTGTGCTTAACAGCAAGTGAGGGAAACAGTCGCGGGGAAGACATGAAGGAAAGGACTCTGTACCCAAAATAAGATGGGACTTTTCCTCCACCTCTTGGGCGAGACTCCCTGCGCCTTCTGAGACTCATTTGACTGCTTCCTCGGGTTGTGAGGAAGAGGATCATGATCAAGAGTATTCCATGTTAATACGCCACGTCCAGTGTCCCTTCTAATACTTGTGCCCAGTTCTGTGGAGACACATGGCGATTTTCTAGGGTACATGCTGACACACTTGGCTTTGCCCTTTCATTCTCTCCCAGCAGGAACTTAGAGCCACATATTTCCCAGCACCAGATGAACTCGCTCTCTCGGTAATGCTCCCAACCATAGCCGCCTCCAGAACAAGATATCAGAATAGGAAATTGAATCTGAGCTTCTCACATGGAAGGCCAGGGCATTCATCATGGTGAGCACACTGGGGGTTTTTCATCTGAGTTTGACTGGTTGGGTTCATAAAATCTTTTTCATTTTTCATCAGGAGATTCCAAGTTTTATATATTTATTATCCCTCTCATTATTTCACAGCCAGCAGCCTATTTTACTTGTCGCGGTGCCTAACGTGGAATAATTTTGGAAACCACAATGCTTATGAGGCATAGCTTACCGGGGCACAGCGAGCAAACCTTACTCTTTATTAACAGACTGGTTAAATTTTGCTTACATTTGCACCCTGGTGTGCCCTGTCATTGCAACTTTTTCCCCCCTAACAACCACAGAAAATGGGGATAATTCAACCTAGGCTTCCCCGTCCCCCTGGCTCCCCTTGGTCACAATTTCAGGGAACTTGTTATAAACATAATTTATGTAACTCCCCGTATTCATACTGAAAGGCATTGACCATTGAGTGGCAACAGCAATAAGTGCTATTTTCATGGCAAATGTGGTTCAATGAAATATAGCACAGGATTGCCTCTGACTCCTTCAAGCCACAGTCTACTCTTAAAAAATTAGTGTCCATGGGTGGTTGTCAATATAGATCAACCTAAGAGGGAAAATATGCTCACTGAGAAGTTCTTTGGCCTGAGACTATAACGCACAAGGAACGTGGCGATTCCAGATGGAGTTTTGGCCTCTCGCTGAGTTTCTGTTCTTTGCCTACACTGCCTCCTCTGTGAGTTTATTTGGCTTGTATTTGACTTAATTGTCCATAAAGGAGTGAGTTGAGGTCACCCAGGTATCTAATAAAACGTTGCTTGAATCTCTACCTTCACAAGTAAAATGTTCCTATGTTGCATTTTTAGTGGTTTTATACATTTAATGAGATCGTTGGGTTAATAGATTTCTTGTTGCTAGTGAAGATTTGGGTCATTCTTCGGAGTTACTGTTCAGGCAAAAAGATGGAGCTCTGAGGGCAGGGGAAACAGGAGAAGGAGGAAGAGACGGTAGTAGATGAGGAGAGGAGAAAAAAGAGCAAGGAGGAAAGTGAGGTATGTGCTCCCCACTTTGCAGCGTGAAAGCGGTATAGACAGTCTCGCAGCAAGGACTCTCTAGAATTTCAAGAATCCTATTCCAGCCCGGCTCTGACGCATGCAGAGACCCTGACAGGCAGCCACTCTGCTCCATTTCTTCAGCTCCTGACATTCCTGACAAATCTACTTTTTGAAAACATGAAGAAAAAGACAATCCTACGATTTTCTTAGTTTAAAATGAGCCCCCGAAATAGGGCTGTTGAACCACTGGACTCCAACACACAGTGCCATGCCCAGAACACTCAGGAATCATTTTGGAATTCTGAGAGTGAACAAAGAATGTTGCTCCTGGCTCTGTCCTGACTAGCTCAGGGCAGTGACGTGCAGGAGGCTTGAGCCCAGTCTGAAAAGCCTGCTTTTGTTTTTAAATCCCAGTTCTTTCACTTTGTGACCTCGATTTTGTTGTTTGTTTGTTTTTTTGCCTCAGTTTCCTTATCTGTAAGGCAATGAGATTAGCACATCCCTCATAGTTGTGGTAAAGAGTAGCTGAGTGTGGACTCCTTTAGAGTAGTGCAAGACACAGTAGTAAATGCTGTTGAGGGAGGTTGCATAACTTGAGCGCCGTGCCCTCAAAATCTACATGAACCACATCCCTCCAGCCTGCATGGTCACCCAATGGCCCTAATCCTTTCCTCTCTTACTGTTACATTCTGCTGTGATCCATCTTCTTTTTTTATTTTTTAAAGATTTATTTATTTATGCATATAACACCTGGGGTGTAGGCCAGAGGTGCAGGGGGTGAGAGGATTCACCAGAAACAGAGTGGGGAACAGAACAGGCAGACTGACTGAAATACACTGCTGAGGAGAGCAGCGGGCGAGACAGGAGAGGTCTGCTGCGCCATGTGGGTAGCTCCCTGGCCGGGCATTGAATTCATGTTGCAGTGGCTGGCAGCAGCTTGACAGCACTGTGTCTTTAACTCCTGTACCACCCAGGAGGCCCCCAGGTCCATCTTCTTTTATTCCTGCTTGTCCAGGTATTCCAGAGACACAAGAGAAGCATGAGCATGCATTGGCTGAAGTGCAAAATGAGGAAGACATTTGTATACATGTATAAGAAAACTGAAGCATTTTCTGTACCATGTGTCTTTATAACATTCTCCTTCCAACCAGTGCCTTCAGTAAGAAAATGAAGGTCCATTCTTTCAAGAAGCTGACAATACACTTGACCCAGGATCAGATCAGTCTCGGAGGTTAAGAACCTGCGTACTCAGTGTCCCATCATCACTTAATGATAGCCTGGGAGACAGGAGCCAATGCTGAGTGAGATAACAAAGGGGCTGTCCAGAGGTTCATCTAGTGGAATATCCAGATCCCTTCTCCAAAAACCAGGAACCTCTCATCACAAGAGACAAAAAAACCTTCCTTCCTGTGGTGCTTGATTTTTATCTCATCAGAAATTCACAAAAACAGCTGCTTTGAAAGCTTTGAAAGGCTGGTCCTCCTCATCCCCCATGATTTGTAGCTATTCCTCCCACGCATTGTTCACCTCAGAGTCCTTACATGACTTACAAGGACAACTTCACACACAGAAAGAAAAGTACATTTTGAAAAAAAGGAACTAAGTTCATTTTAAATACTCAGATTCTTTTCAAGTGGAAATTCCTTTCTTCCAAAAAATTTGAGGTTTTTAGAATGTCAGTTAACAGAACTCTGTCAGAGGGTGAAGTTTGTTTTTCCATGTCTACCACAAGGTGATTAAATAGCCGCTCACCGAAGTCCAGTGCGGGTGGGAAGATACATTGCCAACAGCAGGAAGGATTAGCTTTTTCTTTGCCATTCCTAGGGGTTTATAAGCCAAAAATTGCCCCTACTAAAACCCTTCCAGAAAGATGAGTGTATACATATGGAGCATAATCCCCAAAATCTCAAGCAAGCACACAAAAATGAAAGTAGTTTCTTTCACGTGACAGATTCCGTCACTAAACCACCACCCTTTGGTCCACACCCACTGAAACACTGTCCTTCGCTAAATTCTGAATTCCATCTTCATTCCCTATTGTCTGAAGTCAAAAGATAAAGGAGGAGACAGAGAGAGAGCGGCATCACGGAAGAAGTGAGGGGGGGTCAATCCTCCATTGTGGGTGTAGCAGGATGCAGCAGAAACTTTCCATCTCCCCACTCTGCATCCGGGGCATACAGACCTGCATCCTTAGGGTAGTGAGGTGGCTAATGTAGCTCCAGAAATGAAGTCAGTGTACCAGGCAACAGGAAGGCAAATAAGACTCAAAGCCTCCCCAGGAGGGGCTTTGTCTTTTTATTTGGGAAGGAAGGCCAGTCTCAGAATACCGTCCATTACATCTCCTGACAAAACTGTGTCTGTTACCAACACTGGAGGAAATGAAGCTAGAGAATTCCAGCTTTTCCCTTGTGAGTTAGAGGAAAGCAAAAAAAGATACTCAGGAATAGGTGTGAACTCAGCCAACCCAACTCAGGAAACTGGGCTACAACTAATGCGTTTGAAATGAAGTATTTGAAATGAAATTAAAAATCTCCCAGCATGTTCTTAACTGTTTTAGAGCAGCATGTGTGGTGATAACGAGAACCTGTACATTAAATGCCAGGAAAGTAGTGTATTTATTTGTATTATTGGGTTGGTGTTAACTGCTCTATGGGAAATATCTGAAGAAAGCAATTCTACAACTTAACCCCATTGATTACAGCATATTTCAACTTTTTAAATACTATCTAGCATAGAAATTAAAACCATGGTCTTTGAAGTCCAATAAACCTAGGTTCAAATTCCGAGTGTCACTTCTAAGCTGTATGTCTTTAGAGAAGAAATTAGCTCTGAACCTTGGTTACCTTTTCTATAAAACCCATATGTGTGAAGTAATAATTACAGCAGATAATTATGTAAAATATGCTGGTGGAATCTAGCAATTATGCACCCCTCCTTTTTTGGTGATTGATTTGTAGTTGAAAGAACTGCCCAGAAACTACATTTCCCAGTTCCCTTTTTGGCTAGGTATAACCATGTGACTAAGATTCAACCAATGGACTGCAAGCAAAATGACACTACCTGGACTATAAAAGCTTACACATGCTCACACAGTCCTCTGCACTGATTTCTCCCTTTCTGCCAGCTGGAAGGGCCCCAGAAGGTACCTCAGTTGATCACACAGATTACTATGAGCCTGTGTCCCGAATGCCAGGGATAACCAGCTTAGATTCTTGCCTGAAAAAAGTCAATTTTGTCATTTGTTCAGTAGCTTGACCATCTTAACACTCATCCCTAATACTTAGTAAGCTCTCAATAAATTATAACTACTCTCATATAATCAGGAAGTAGAAAATGTCATGAAATACTTCTTCCTTTGCAGTATTGTCCTTATTTGTGGTATTGATACAAAGAAGCCACTTAGTCCCTCTGTTTCCCAGGTCTAAAATTAATAAAGTTAACATTTTATAGAAACTATAATTTATTAATTTAACATTTCCCAAAAGTGTTGAAAACCTAAGACTAAAGCCCAATAATTTAGTGAAAAAAATTACAGTGTGGTAGTGAGTACTTACACAATTACCATGTTACTCATATAAAAGAATACTGCTGCTTACTGAAGAAATGCTAAGAATACACTAAGAAAAACGAAGGACTCAAACCCCAGGAGAGCTCTAATCAGATAGTTTCAAACAAAACTGTAGTGATTCAATCAGTGCCAAATTGACTTTAAGAAAATAGTAATTTAAGTAATCATAACTGAGTTTCATTTACGTGAAAATATTTGACATGCTCAAGGGTCAAATATTTTAAATCATAAAAATTAATAACCAGCACCATAATAATGTGAGAATTTTGGATTTTGTACATCTTTCACTTGGTCGTTTTTTTTTTTTTTTTTAATTCCTGAAGGCTTTCCTTTCTGTAAAAGAATTTACGTCAAGTATGCCTTCTCTGTTTTGACCTCCACTATTACAACCAAGTAGGAAGAAGCTTTATAGAAAATGAGTCATTTATATATGCATACATATTCCCGTTTTCCCCCGCACAATTGTAAATCTAAATTTAGCCCTATGCTCCATCTCTCAGGAACATTTTAGTGCAATTCTAAAAGAACTAACTTAAACTATCATGGATTATTTCCATGGAGAGTAGTTAGAGAGGGCATCTGATTTTCTTTTTTTAAGTGTAGACACTTAGTATTATAAAAGTCAATATACGAGTCTAATAGAATAAAAGAAGCATCTATTAAACACTTTACTATCCAATATGAATATCCTTTTCTTAAAAAAAAAAGGAATTTAATCACAACTTCCTTGTTGTAAACAAGTATAATAATTCCCCAAGAAATGATCACCAAAATGATTTTTTCCCCTTAGATCCCTAGAGATGTATATGTTCTGCCTGGAATACTTAGGATTAATTCTTAAATTTATAATCATGTTAATGTGACACAATTTTTCTACATTTCAATACTATGAAAATTAGATCAAATCACAATACAATCAACTATTTGTATAGCATTTACTAAGTATACAACACTGTGGAAACCTCCCTGCTTCCCTCCCCACCAAAAGAAAAAAAATAGGATGATGAAGTGGAGCAATGGGCAGGCAATTAAACGTCCTCATCAACCGCCTACTGCTCTCAGGAGGAAAAAAAACTGAAGTTGATTGTTTCAATATCCAGGATCACAAAGCCAAGTCAGGAGAACACAGCTCCTCTCACTCCCAGTGCACTGCTCTTTGTGCCTCAAAATACAGCATTAAGTCATTCAACAAAAATATTGTTCAAATGGCTGCTATTTGCCATTCTGAGTGCTAAGCACTGGAGACATAAAATGAATTGGGAGATTTTTTAACTACTTTAACAGCCCCGCTTTAACAGCTACTTAAACAGTTCTACTTTAAGCTCCAAATATCTTGCTGGGAGAAAATGGTCTTTGTTTGGGAAGATGCCTTGATAGAGGTTTGGTATAAAAACTAATAATTTAAGAGTCGTAGAATTGGTTGTGCCAAACCTCAGGAGAAGAAAAGTAGAACTGTATAAGAGGCTGTTCAGACTCAGCGGTAATAAGGAGGTGTGCAAATTCATTTGCTGCATTCTTCGTCACTGTAAAGAAACCGAAAACAACTTAGGAAAATTAGAATAGAAAATGAATTTATATAGCTGCCTTGTGAAGTACTAAGGAGAAGCTGAAAATAATGATTTTATTCAAGGCATATTACTAAGTGAAGAAGCGAGCTATGGAATAACAGCCATTTTATTATATCAGTTGTATTTAACATACTCCAAAATACTCTATGTTTTCTCAAGGAAACATTACATACCAAGAGCAGTTATGTAGAAGGTTATACACTCAGCAGATAGGAGCGTTCACACCATCTGGGAAGGAGACCTGGATTTCACATGCTAATCAAAAAGACTTTATCAATCACTTGAGAATTTTACCTTTTGCTAGAAGAATGTATTTCTTTATTGCTTGTATAAGCAGACTTTGAATATTTTTAAAAGTTTTAAAATTGAAAGAACTAATGAATCTAGATATTAATCCTAAACTTAAATATTATTTAAATAAATCAAACTTAGCACTTTATATATTTTAACATCACTGAAGTATTAGATGAATTTTTAGATCCATAATAGAATAAGCAAGAATATTAATAAATATGAATGACTATTAAGAGAGGTGTTTCATACTGTTAAATTATCTTTCAAAATAAGTGTTTGAAAAAATTAATCTCATCTGTCTCTCACATTTTATTGATTTATTATATTTTCTAGAAGAATATATACATCCTCAAATGGCTTTGCCCACAAAAAGTATTAGCTACTGTTGATTTGGTGATTGTAGTAGCATGGAAATAAACACAGCATTGAATACTAGCTTTATAGCTTTAAGAAAGCACCGGACTCCAAAAAATGAATTAATACGCACCTCTGTGTAGATCAAGAACTTTACTCTTAGACCTGGTCTTAAGTCTATAAGTCTTTAGATGTTGACAAAAATCTTAAAGTTTTAATAAGAATTTTTGAGCTGTTTGATTTCCTTCCTCTTCATAATCTAGAATGCTACTGTTAGTCCCTTCTTTCTATATAACAAAAATAGCTCTATCTCAAAAATCTTAAGTTTCTGCCACTTCACCACCATTTCTCAGAGTTTTGCCTGCACTCTTATCTTGATTCAAGTTTTAAGAATGGTGTGATTGAAATTCTCAGAGAATAATCTCAATGAACTACCTGTCAATATGGGGAACAGGAGATGGGGACTAGATAAAGTCCATTAAGATCTGAACTTGTGGGCCTCCCCAGTGGCTCAGCGGGTTGAGCGCAGCGCTGTGAAGCAGTCTGCAGCCTCTGCAGTGCGGGTTCAATCCCCAGCTGGCAAGGGGGAAACCCACATGGCACGGCAGACCTCTCCTGTCTCGCCCACTGCTCCCCTCAGCAGTGTCTTCGGTCCGTCTGCTTGTTCTGCTCCCCGTTCTGTCTCTGGTGAATCCTCTCACCCTCCCACACCTCTGGCCTGTACCCCAGCTATTGTATAAATTAAAAAATTAAATAAATAAATAATCTTAAAAAAAAGATTTGAACTTGTTTTTCTCAAGAAAATCAGATCTGAACTTGACAATTATCCATAAGTAGATAGGAGCAGCCAAACTCATTTCTATTTTAATGCAGAAGGTATTAGATAATTTCTGAGATAAACTTGCCTCATTAATTGTGTTTGTTTACATTGACTGTGAAATGTGTGTGGTTTGCATTCCTCAGCATGTGTGGATTGATTTTCAGAGAAGGTGTTCAGAAGTGAGACAGGAATGCATATGGTTTTAATAATGGCTACAGATACCCTACAAAGTACGTAATCTACATAAGGATAATAAAAGCCCTTTTAGTTCACTCAGTTATCTGGTTAGATAAACATAAACTCTAGCCAGGCTTCCCCTGTCCACTTAGGACCCGTAGATGGGGCCTCCGTCCAGGCCAGTGGGTATAGGCTCCAAGAATATATACTCATTGTTATTCCAGGTAAAACATTGTTTACAGTCAGTGAATCGTTAAACCCAGTAAAGGTCACTCACACTGTTAACATTTTTTGACAAGATGTTCTTACACAAGACCCACAAAGCTAGTCAGACAAGAATTCAGGCTGTGTGAGTTAAGGACAATTATGAACTTTCAGAACCAAAGTTTTCAGCTGTCTCTGTCCCTCCTGCCTTCATTTTGGTCCTCTCTACTTTCTTTCATCCAGGCCTGAAATAATTCCCACCAGGAGCTAAGTCCAGACTCCAACCCTTTTAGGACACGACAAGTTGGTTTCCCAAGAGAAAGGTCTTCTGCTAATTTATTTATGTCAAAAATAAAAAAAATTTAAAAATGAGGACATACCTTCTCCCAACTTTAATTCAACTTCAGATTATCCACAAAGTCTGAAAATCTATATGTAGTCATATACACTTGGAACTGAAGTCAGCTCCTGGGAATGCACATTTGTAGATGGGAAATGGTGTCCCATGGAAAACAAGGGATTTGCCAAGCCACACATTGTGACTTCATGGCCAAGTGTGGACAAGAACCCTGGCTACCTTGAGTCAAGGCCTTAAGAGTTTCATGGAAACCCTGACCAAACAATGAAATGAATTTAAATCACCTTCAGAAAACGTATTTCAGTGTTAACCCCAAGGTGATTAGCTCGAGAACTCTGATTTGCATTTCTTTTTTTTTTAATTTAAATTTTATTTTTTATATTCCCCATACAATTACAACCCCCTTATTTTGACCCCAAGCCATCCTTTCCCCAACCCCCACCTACTATAGAGTGTCTCTGGTTCACAGTTGTTTGTCGATGTTGATATTTTCTTTGTTATAGTTATTCTTTTTCCTGGTCCCTTATTTAAGTTTTCTAGATTCCTGCTATGAGTGAGACCATCCGGTATTTTTCTTTTTCTTTCTGGCTTATTTCGCTGACAGAAACATCAATTCCAAAGAGCACCTGCACCCCTATGTTTATAGCAGCACTATTTACAATAGCTAGGCTTTGGAAACAACCCAAATGCCCAAAAATAGATGACTGGATCAAGAAGATGTGGTGCATATACACCATGGAATATTACTCAGCATTCAAAAAAGATAAACACCTGCAATTTGCAGCAACATGGATGGAGCTGGAAGGGATCATGCATTTCTTTTTTTTAAAGATTTATTTATTTATGCATACAAGAGCTGGGGCACAGGCCAGAGGTGCAGGGTGAGGGTGTGTGAGAGGATTTACCAGAGACAGAGTGGGGAGCAGAACAGACAGAGTGACTGAAATACACTGCTGAGGGGAACAGCGGGCAAGACCGAGAGGTTTGCTGCATCATGTGGGTATCTCCCTGGCTGGAGATGGAACTCGTGCTGCAGAGGCCACGGATTGCTTCATAGCGCTGTGCCCAACACCTTGCGCCACCAGGGAGGCCCCCTGATTTGCATTTCTTTAGTGCAAATCTTCTATAGCGCAACTAGAAGACTATTATAAACAATTGACAATATTTCCAACTTTCTCTCCTAATTGTGAACATCTATTTATCTGGATGACTTCATCTCTTATTTTTCCAGTATATTTAAACTGAGTATGTGAATCTTTGCAAAAGCAATATTTCTTCGGCTATTTTTCTGGGCCCTGTTAACCATCCCGCTGTGAGAACTGTTGGGGCTAGAATATGATAATAAGGAATGAAACTCTTCTGCTGGTAATATGGTTTCCATTAGCACATAGTCTATATTTATAGATGAAAACTTTATTAGTTGAGTTACTATTGTATGATCAAAAATACTTCACATTTGCAAAAAGAAAAACACTTAGAGTAAGGTCAGTTTGACAAAAGTGTGATATTTGCAGAGAGAGCCAAGGCTTATCCATTTAAAAGGCCAAGTTAAATAAGACACAATTAGATCTCATTTGGCCTCCTACCTCTCAGGATTCATAAACTCACATTTCAGCAACCTTGGGGGAACAAGTTTCGCCTTAATTGTATCTTGTTTCCCTTGGCCCATCCACATTCCCCGGAATCTTCTGACAGGCGCTTTCAGCAAATATCACACTTCCTTGCGTCTCCCTGACCTTTTTTTCAAACTGGCTTTTCCTTTTCCTTATTAAATGTTTTTGAACAGAGATCATATTTTATTTTGTTTAGAACGATAAAATAAAGGGTGAGAATTTATTCATCTGCATGGCCTCGAGAAGAAAATAGACATCAACAGCAGAATTTTTAGAAAAACATCCTCCCAATCAGTTCTGAAGATGCACACTCTTCTACCAAGAATGTGCTAAGGCCATGGTCTCACCCCACAAGGCGGGATCGCAGAGAGGAAAAAATTCACAGAGAGAGAGAGATTTAAAGTGCCAAGACATTGCACCTTATAAAAATTTAGGGCCAAAGTTTAAATTTCAAAGATGTAAACTGTAAGTTGACTTATTACAGTTTTACCCCCATAGCCTTGGCTTCGCTTTCTGTGGTTTTTGTTACCCCCAGTCAACAGCAGTCTGAAAATATGATGTACAAGAAATTATTACGAGAGACAGTCCATTGTTTTGGTTCCATTTTGAGTATAAGATCCTTCCCTTACTAGTGAGTAGCTACTAGCAAATTAGATTCACTACTTCTCCTATATGTCTCAGTTTCACCAAATAAAGATCTTTGTCATGCAAAGGGAAGGTGAAGAAAGGTATAGAATATCCATTGTATAAAGTCTGGCATGTAATTGGCCCATAATTATACCCTCTTGTAACACTAATCCTTTTCCTTTGAATTTTTTTCTATTTGACTCCTTATTGCATTCCCTCCAGAAGCTACTTCTGATTCTTTGACAGACCTCAGGTTCCCAGTCCTACTCCTCACACTGAGTCAGTTTCAGATTAGCTTCTGGGTGCTCCAACCAGACCTTTCCTTCCGCTGCCCCACAGGGACAGGCTACCCCCCTTACTCAGCCTCGCCTCTTTACTAGGGTCTTGTGCCTCTTCCTGTTTTTCCATTCGCCTCTGATTCCCTGTGTCATCCGTGTGTTAGTGATCGCATAAATGATTATTAAAGGTTACATTTTCCTCCCACTCTGCCGATTCTGACTGCTCTCTAGAGCTGTTCGTTGTTCAGATGCCCTTGGTCTACCTTCTTCTGTTGGGTTCTGTTCTCCACCCTGTGCAGCAGCACCACAGGATTTGGGAGCCTGGCAGCCTCTTCCACTGACTGGCCGGGTGTTGTCCTCAGGAAAAAAAGCTTGAGCTGTTTGAACCTCTGACTCTTTATCTAGAAAGAGTTATTTTGAAGGTTAAATGAGTGCTTTGTGCATAATAAGCGCTCGACAGATATGAAGTGTTTAAACTCTCACCCCTGGGTATACCCCTAAACTTTCAGCCGCTCTTCCTCCCTCCCTAGACTACCAGAGACTTGACATTTCTTTTTCTTTGAAAATTATTTTTATTGAGGTGCCATTGGTTGACGCCGTGTTTATGATTTAGGAGTACAGGTTCACACCTCTTGAGATGCATGCCACCACACCCACCCACCACCGAAATACCCATAATCCTCTGCCCCTTCCGCCTTTACACGCCACTCCTGACCTTCCCCTCTCCTAGGCTCAATTCTGCAGTCAGATTTCTAGGTCTGTTTTGGTTTAGTTTAATCTTCTCCCTTGTTTCTTTATATTCCACATGAGTAAAATCATCCGGAATGTCTTCTTCCTTCTGACTTTTGAAATTTACTTCTTAAAGATATTAATGTCCTCCTAATCTCCAAAGAAATGCTGGGTTTTTGTTTTTGTTTTTGTTTTTATTTCCCTCATTCTCCTTAAAATTTGTGCAGCCAGAACCCCTCCTACTGGTATAGCCCTGTCCTTGGGATAAGGGAGAAATTAACTAATCACTTTTTCCTGAGACTGTCACGTTTCCAGGCAGGAGACTTGAGACGAGCATTGCTACAGCTGGCAGGAAAGAAGGGTCAGTGTCAGGAAGGAACTAGGGACAGACACCCTAATCTTTGGCCCTTCATTCAAAGGTCTTGACTAAAAGGCTGTGTGACTCTCCACTCCCTTGCCGGGGCTGGGTTTCCAGAGTTGAGACAAGTGGGTGATCTAGACAGAGAGGCAAGACGGTGCCCCAACCCTTTGGAACAAGTCACCCACCGAGGATGAATCTCAAGAAGCAGTAGAGTAGAAATGAGCCATGGCCGGCAGACATAGCCCCCCACAGAGCTTCCTGATGGCTCAAGGTCACAGTGAAGCAATAGGGAGTTTTCCAGGCTCACCATTTCCTCCCCTCAGAGAGATAAGGATGTCCTTAGCAAAGACCAGTAGAGTCAAAGGGGTCTCATGATTGTGTTAAAAGGACTCAGCTCTGAAGGCAGCGTGGCCCATGAGGCTGGAAACCCAGTGGGATCACCAGCATCTCAGAGAACTCTCTGAGAATAGAACCTGGCAACTAAAGCTTTGACCACGGCACCAGCCAAAATCTACCAGGCCAGCCCTACGTGCCTGCCAGTGCTCTGTAAGCGAGTACCTCACAAAGGGGAAAGAGAGAGAGGGAATGACACCTCCCCCACTCCCAGTGGTCAGCACCTTAGGACAGAGATGTCCCTGAGCTTTTCATTCACCTTAATACTGTATATACTCCGAGGAACAAATTTTTGTTGAATTGAGTTCATGAATTACCTTGTTTCCCTTTGTGCTAAATTGAGTTGACACGATATTCACCCCCCATCTTTGTTTTAACTCTCATCTTAGTGGTACTTTAAAAATAAATCATTGTTCTATATAGATGAAGAAAGACTGAATGTTCAGTAAGAATTTTAAATTAACTCAAACCACTAGAGGGAGTGTGTACAGACGTAGTGGAATTGGATAAAAATTGCATGTTGAGGTTTAGTTGGCAAATCTTTTGACCAGGCATTATCCTTTCTCTGTTAAAAAAGAAAATGTAAACACATAAAGTAGAGAGAGGGTGTGTAGTGTATTTACATCATTATCTCTTGTCACACAAAAGCAAAAGTTCAAGCACTAGTTCATGTGGGCATTGTGAACTTTCTAAAAACTTAAACTCATGAATTTGCTACAGTTCTGGTATTTAGGCTTAAAGAGCAACTTAATATGGTTAGGTCAATGCCCAATCTTGATGCTATCTTTTAGAACTATTTGATCAAAATTCATATATTTAATAGATCCCATTTCTCATTTAAAAATAAAAGGAAGTTTTGTGATCATCATTTTAGAGTTGAAGGGGGGAAATCCAGTCTTAGCCCAATTATCCAAGTTAAATATACCCACACTGAAAATTTTGGGTTTAAATGGACAGAAACACTTTCACAATCAGAAGGAACATTTTTCAGTAGATTCCTGTAAGATGCCAAGTCACAAGGTTGTCTTAGGACTTAGTATATCCAAAGAAATACAAAATAAAATAATAACCCCCAAAAAAAGCTTGGGATTTTTTTTTTAAATAAGCATCTACAGTATTGGCAAACATAATGGGAATGGTTTTTTCATTTACTTTGATAGAAGTATGGACTGGTACAATATTTTTGGAATACAATTTATTAGCAAGGAGAATTAAAAGTTTTTACTTATACAGATTAACACAAAAAAAATTGTGTTCAGTCATTTTCATTGTTTCATAAGCTATAGTAATGAAGTAATAGAAACCTTTTGGTTATGCAACAGTGAGGGAGTAATTAAATATATAATGTGCATCTAAATTCTATAATGTGCATTCTCTGTGGGAATGGAAAATCAGTTTTCTGAAAACTATTTAGTAGCAGTATAAAGTATGTTACTTCTATAGAATTATGTGTGTGTGTGTAATGAAAGGTATTTGTAGTCATGGAACTTGTAATTTTCTTTCTAATTGTTAGTGTTCTGGTGACAATGAGCAAACTACTTAAAAGTCTTTGATTCCCCATTGGGGGAGGTCACACAAGTGACTCCGTCTGAATACTTCCTACTAATCTCGCTGAAATCTTAGACAACGTTCCCCATCTATGCCTGGAGACCATCACCCCCAGTAAAGATGACTTCAGTTGGGTCATTGTACTGCCAGGTTGGGGAGTGGAGTTAACACTGCCATTAGGGGATGCAGGCAAAACATCCCTGGCACAGTCTTCACCTCAGCATTACATCCCACTAGGGCAATGCAAACACAACCAAGTCATCTTTGTACCCAGATTACTGATAAATTTTATTTTTTTAAGATTTATTTATGCATGCATGTGAGAGCTGGGGTGCAAGCCAGAGATGCAGGGTGTGAGAAGAACCACCAGAGACAGAGTGGGGAGCAGAACAGGTAGATCAACTGAAATACACTGCTGAGGGGAGCAGCAGGCAAGACAGGAGAGGTCTGCCACACCATGTGGGTATCTCCCTGGCCAGCCGGGATCGAACCCACGCTGCAAAGGCTGCAGACAGCTTCACAGCACTTCGCTCAACCGCCTGCGCCCCACGGGAGACCCTAGAAACAATTTTAAATTAAAAGAAGTTCCAAAGTAGTATGGTAAGTTATATGTGTTCTTCACTCAGCTTTCCCTAATAACATCTTATATAAAGTCCCCACAATATTGACATTGGATACCATGCTTATATTTAAAAATCAAGAACTTGAGGGCGTCCCCTGGTGGTGCAGTGGTTGAGCGCTGGGCTGCAAGGCTGCCTGCAGCCTCTGCAGGACCCGTTCGTTCCCCAGCCGCCAGCGAGGGTCCCACAAAAAAAAAAAAAAAAAAAAAAAAAAGGAACTTGAGGGCCTCCCTGGTGGCCTGGGGGTTAAGTCTCAGCACTATCACCACTGTAGCCTGAGTTTCAACCCCAGGCAGGGAGCTACCCACATGACACGGCAGACCTCTCCTGTCTTGCCCACTGCTCCCCTCAGTGTATTTCAGTCAGTCTGCCTGTTAACACTGTTCCCCACTCTGTCTCTGGTGAATTCTCATGCACACACACCCCCACAAACCTCTGACCTGCACCCCAGCTCTTATATGCATAAATTAAAAAAATAAATAAAAATCAGGAACTTGAAAATAAAAATATGTTTTTTTTTAACTTTTAAAACATGGATGTGGTGACACTGGATCCACCTTCCTACCTGCAGCACTCACTTGAGTTGGCCATGGTCTCACCTTTCAAGCAGGGAGCTGTTTTTCTGTTTGGCCCAGAGGTCTCTTCTGTCAATTTCATTTCCAGCACAGATCATTAGTTGACATATATCTTCACACTGTTGGAGCTGCCTGGCGCAGATGAGATGGCCAGACTCCACCCCCTGACCTCTGCCCCGCTAAGCTGGACTGGAGAATTTATGTGCAGGCCCTTGGTCTGAACTCCACCCCTGAAGTCCTAACGAAAGGGCTGCTGAGAAGGGGGTGGAGCTGAGCAGCCATTTTTGTCAGCCTTTAAAAGGGAGCAAAGTTCCTGAGTTCTCTCTTCTTTCATCTGAGCTGCTGCTAAAAGCAGCTATACCCCCTGGGCTGCAGGCCTTCACAACCTCCCCAATGGAGGGAGCCCCTGAACTCCACCATGACAGGCCTTTGACCCACCCTGCCGTCTCCTGTAGCTGCAGCTTCCACTTTGTACCACTGGTCAGTCACTGGACCTACTTTCTCTCCCTCTGCCCTGCTAGTTCTCCATTCTGTTGGCTAGAATAAACTGGTTTTCTCTTTTGTTGCACCAAAGGCCCTTTTATTTGTGTTTGTGGCTATGGGTGGCCCAGAATCAGTGAGAGAGATTCTGACCTTTGCTCAGTGACAGTACAGCCCCACACCCACCCAGAGCACAGTCAGGAAAAGGGGGGGAAGCTTTTATTTTCATCTGTGCAGAGGACTCCTCAAATTATTGTTCTCTGTTAAAATAAATTGCCTTCAGGTGTGAAAATAAAGAAGGAAAGATGTTTTACATTGCTTTACCCAGTGTCTAAAATGAAACTTTTTTATCTTTTATATAGTCTCTTCTTCCACTAACTCCAGTATATAAAGCATCTGGAGGGAGTATGCTACTTTGCCTCAGGACTGTAGAGGCTTTTCTTAGAGGGGAGCTACCAAGAACTCAACCTTTTTTTGCCTGAGAATTAAATTAGGTCAGCCTGTTGGGATAGACTGAGGGGGTGCTGACCAAGGCCAGTTGAAGGTAACAAAGACACTGCTAAATTAAAATATGAACATGTATTTAAATTGGCTAGACTGGGCCTCCCCTGGTGGCACAGGCGGTTGAGCACCGGCCTATCTCTCCTGTCTCGCCCGCTGCACCCCTCAGCAGTGTATTTCATCAGTCTGCCTGTTCTGTTCCCCACTCTGTCTCTGGTGAATCCTCTCACCTCCTGCGCATCTGGCCTGTACCCCGGTTCTTGTACAAATAAGTAAATAAATATTTTAAAAAAAATAAATAAATTAGAAGGATGGGGAGGTTAAAGGAGAGGATGTTGGAAGGCCCTAGAAACTATCCTACCCAGTTTTGGGAGTTGACTTGTGCCTGGGTTAGGAGCTCTGTAACTAAGCAAAGATTTTCTGACTTTATGAGAACTTTGTCCAAGTGTATGTGGAGCTGTTTTGATCCAGCAACAAGCATTAAAAAAATGAGTGTCTCTCCTCAAGAATATTGACTGAAGAATCAGGAATCTGCACCTACACAAAGGAAAATGGGGCACTAGTTGTATCAAATGGGGCAAGTCCCATGGAGAAGGTGCTTCTTCACCACAGCAGATCCTTCCACAGTGGAGAAACTATTTGCTGTATAATATGGGTGCTCTTGTGAATGTCTGGGAGCAACTTAAAAAAGTTGACTTGATGTGATCATTGATTAATTGATTGAGTCAACCTCTATTTGTCAGACACCGTTCCAGCACATCCTCAATCCACCAGACCTTCATTCCTAAACCAGCAAGAACTCTGCACCCCAGGTCCAGGCATCTTATTCCAGTTTCCTCCTGCTTCCCGGAGTCTGACATGAAGAACAGTCATGTCCAGTTTCTTGCCCCTCTAGTCCACATCCTGGGCAGGCAACATGACACCAGATGGAGAGGATCCATCTCAGTCAGCTTTCACCATCATCCCACCACCACATGCAGATGATTTTCTGGCCAGAAAAATCGGTGTCATTGAAGGATGCAAAAATGTGGTAGACACATCTTTAGATATAAAGGATGTAATGTTTTTCCTGGGTTTTAGGACCTGGGACATCAAGGAACAAGAAAGGGAGACTTCATCTGACAGACAAGGAGGGGGTCATCTCGTTCTTACTAAGAGGGTAAAAATGACATTCCTTGAGAGAATGTTTACTGATAAACCTAGATAGAACTGAGTGAGACCATCCCAAACTATTTTCTTCTAGGTCATGAAAGGGAGAACAGTGAATGCTTCTTTGATTAGGGAGCAGAGAAGGATTTGGGCAAGAATAGAAGCTTCTCCTAGCCTTAAAAGCCTCTAGTGCTTGCATTCTTTGAGTAATGGTAATATACCTAAAGCTCACAGGGTCTTCATTGACCTCTAGTTTTCATACCAAGGTAAGAATAGGTCCACTCTGGGTCCATTAGGAAAAGTCTGACTCTTTTGGGGACTGACCCACAGTCTTGTTGCCAGAACAATGTTATTAGGCCAACCCTATCAGCAAGCAGAGGGGAATAGACTTGCTGTGGTTATCTAGGACCCAGGGCAAGGAAAAAGAACTAGGTTTTTATTGTACATAGCCTGTGTGGGATACTGTATGTGGTCCCACATAGAATAGTTGCTGTTCCTCTCCTGGGGCTGCCTCAAATGGAGTGATGGCTCTATAATTGAGGGAAATGGGATGTAATAAGCCACAGCTTCTATTAGTAATCCACTGTTTTATAGTTCTGTCACAGTTGTTGGATGTAGTTTTCAAATATGTCTGATGAATACAACATTGATTTCTGTCTCTGATGAGTGAAGAGAATCATTAGTTCCTGGAAAAGAATAAAATTCCCTGCAATCAAGCCATTTGCAGTTTAGTTTGGTTTGAGAAAACTTTACTATATTGTCTTCAACATTAAAAATTATCATATTTCAGCCTTTAAATGATCAATTCTGGCTTCTCAAGATAGTGAAATGTGCAGAGATGTCACTTAGGCAAGCCATGTGAAGTTGTAGAAATGGTCTTTGCTTCGCCTCCATGAAACAATGTTTTACATCTTCCCTCACTTAAAAATTGTAAAAGCATCTTTTTCTGAAAAGCAATCAGTCTTCTGCACATGCCCATTTCTCTGCACATTTTTGAAAGTACCTACTCTCATCCACTGTTTAGTTATATTTAGAACATTTCACATTTTGTCTGCCCTCTTTTCAAACTCTAGCAGTTTTATCCTGGACAACATTATTTGAAATCACTCTATTTTGCTTGAAAATTACATCAGTGTTTCAATGAAATCATTTCACTCTTTAAAGTGTCACAGCTGACAATGCACTAGAAATTAGAAGCAAATGGACCCCCAACTCAGTCAAATCCAGTTTTCAACTATTTTTTTTAATTTCTGGTTCACCCATTTTTGTTTTTGTTTTTCATTGCAAAGAAATTTATTTTAGAAGAGTTTCAAGAGATCTTTTGATCCTTTTCTATTCCAGGTGAATGTGTGACATCTTCGGTTTATCTGAGACCATGAGAATCACAATTTATGGTATCACAAAGTTGTCACCTTTGTGTGACTGTGTTTGTCACTTTGATCCATTGGTTCATTTTTTTCTGTGAACTGGACGTCTCACAGTATGTAATAACTATAATTACCGCATGGAAATAACAAGCAAATTGGGTATGATTAACAAGTATTTGTGTTTCAGTGTTTGTAAGGAGGACAGATGTGATGGTGAAGATCAGCTGGGACACTCCAGTCCTTGTCAAACATGCACACTTTTAATAATATATTTATTGGCATGTAAAGAATTCCTCTGAAAATAGTAAATCATTACTAAATTTCAAAATCTGAGGCATGTAGTTAATGTCAGGACACAAAGAAGTGATCCCGTATCCCCACCGGGGTCTTCTAAGCTGACAAATAATCTAACAAGCAACAGACAGATTGATGAGAGCCAAATCAAGTTTAATAATAACTTGTACACCGCCTGTATACATGGGAGAAACCAGACATGACTGAGTAACTGGCCCACTTGGCTTCTGCTGCCATCTTAACTTAGCTAAGACAGAAGGAGGATGGAAGGGGTGGGGGAAATGCTGGTGGGATGGCATAAGGGAAGGTCAGTTAGGGAGGTTGTTGGGAAAACAGAGCAAACAAAAGGTGTGCATATTTATCTCCACCTTCTCCATTGAAAAGAAAGAAGGAGGGCCTCCCTTGTGGCACAAGGAGTTAAGTCTCAGCACTATGAAACTGGGAAACCACTGCAGCATGAATTCGATCCCCAACCAGGGAGCTACCCACATGGCGCAGCAGACCTCTCCTGTCTCGCCTGCTGCTCCCAGTAGATGCACTGTATTTCAGTAGATGTATTTCAGTAGATGCACCTGTTCTGCTCCCGACTCTGTCTCTGGTGAATCCTCTCCCCACCCCTTGTACCTCTGGCCTGTACACCAGTTCTTGTATGCATAAATAAATAAAACAAATCTTTTATAATGAATAAGAAAAGAAAGAAGGAGATCAAGTTTTCCTGGAAGATCCCCTTACAGAGAAAAGTTCACATATGAATAATCAAAAGCAAACTCCACCTAGCCTTCAGAACCCACCCCTAAAATTAAACTTTGCCAAAAAGACATTTTAGCGTGGTATGTTTTTGCTCCCCTACAGTAGTCTTTGCTAGAGTTCATCAAAGGTGTTGTCGACTAGGAAGACATACAAAAGACTAATGGGTAGAAGCGAAAAAAAGATATTTGTTCGTTTGTGTGTTTATGTGTTTGTTTGCAAGGAGGAGAGGAGCTGTGAAGGTAAATATTAGGTAGCCTTCTCCAGAAATGGCAAGGAGCTTCTAGAAAATATAAGAGTCCTTTTAAAAGGCATTCAGTGAAATTGTTACAGGGCAGCCCCGATATAAAACAGTGGAATTAACTTAGGACATCCTTTCCCCCTAACAAAATTATCCTGGTGTAAGAGGAAGAGTAAGGAACAAACTCCAAGCAGTAAGTGACGTCCAGATGTCTTTATGGATCCCAACCTCCCAACTGCTCGCATCAACCCTTTCCTCCCCCCTTCCTCCTCTCTTATCTCTCCTTCCTCTTCCCCTTCTTCCTAAATAGACCTTTTTAATTTTTTTCTCTCTCTGAAAGTGCTTTTGGGTCTTGTCCCAAATTCCTTAAGCCCTAGGGTGAGGGCTCACACCCAGATCACCCCGATATCCCCTGGAGTTGCCCTGTAACACTAGTACCTGCCTAGAGCTCCATAGCAAAGACTCTAAACAGAGAAGGAAAGTGTGATGATCTTTAAAATCCTTTCCAGCCCTTAAGATTCCATTACAGGGAGAAAGCAAAGCTAAGGCCTTTGTTGTAGCAGTGGATTCTTTAATAAAAACAAAATTATCACATGGAATGGATTATAATGTAACCAGCAAAGTGCTATCATTTTTATCCAACAGATTATTAAAGGCATTGATCCAGATATGTGACACTGTTTTGTATTACTATAAAATCGTTAACTGTAGATAACATCACAACACTGTTCTTAGTTTCCTAAAGGAGTTCAAAGGGCTGAGCACCTGAAAAATCTCTAACGATAAATAGATTGCCTTCAATATTTACTCTGGCCAAAAAAAAAAAAAAATTGAGAGAAGCACAATGGTCTCTTTTTTCCTCTAATACTTATAATATGTGTTTCTCAAAAGGATGGCTGAAATCATCTGAGTAATATATAAGCTATTGAAATTCTAAGTGGAAATTAGGAAGTTTTAAGGTTAAACCTAATTTTCTTTCTTTTATATACGATCTTTTTTAGTTTGCTTCTGATTTTCTTTTTTAAATACTCTGGTGTAAGTTGTGGCTGTGAATAAAAAATAAAGCACATGAAAAGCACTCCACAGTTTTCATCTGTCGGAACTCTTTTCTGGGAAAACCTTCATGGAATTTTAAAGTTTGCAAACTTCTGTGAGATTGCTCTACCATACTCAGAAATGTTCAGATTGTCGAAACTCCAAGTGGAGACACAAAAAAGAGTTATTTGGCAGGAAGCGTTTAAAATTCCATGCAAATAATCTTCCAATGTAGCTGCCCCACCAATGATCAAATAGCTCCAACTGTGTCTGGTGGACATGCCAGATTCGAGCACATCCTGTGTGCTGGAGAGTAAACTTAAATTCTGGTAATGATCAGAAAAGTAGAGAACAAAAGAAGCAGAAGAAAAATTCATGTAAATTGGGATCATTTACAGAGGGAGTGACAGATAATCCAAGTTCTCTCTAACAAAATTTTAAAGGTCTAATCTGTAATAATCTAGAAGCTCAATCTTAAAATCACATTTCTAGACCTATAAAAGCACACATGTAGGAGAGATTTGCAGCCAAAAATAAAATAAAATGACAGGCCTTGTCAAGAAAGGATATTGGATACAAAACAGTGTCTCATCCCAGTGTTGCCCTGTGGAATACTCATACAGTTTAAGTGGCTAAACTATAATGTAGACCCGAGAAATAAAGGTCAGCCTAGAGAAGTATGAATAAGAAATTTGTGACTCACAAGGTTTGATCTGCAAGTATACAAATATAATCAGAATGTGTATTAAGAACTTCACAATGCCTGTGACAACCTCCCAAGCCTTATGACCAGTTTTTTTAATATGACCCCCTTTTTTAATATTTTGATTTTGAAATAATTTCAGGTTTAGTAAAAAGTTGTAAAAATAGTACAAAGGCTTCTTGAGTATATTCTACCCAGCTTCCCCAAATGTTAATATCTTACACAGCTTTCTTTCTTTGGCTTTTGCACCCTGGTAGGAGAGAGAGAGTCATACGGAAGGAAAGGGGGTAAGCTGTTTTCTGAGTCTTCACCTACACACTTAGGAATTAAAGAAATGACCCAAAAGCAGACACACAGAAATAAAAAAAAAAAAGAATTAAAATTTAAGATTTAATGACATAGGGATTGAGTAAAGGAAGAGCCAAGAGAGGGAAGAAAAAGAAAACTTTTTAGCCAGCATATGGCAAGCTGCTCTCTCTCCTACCAGGATGCAAAAGCCAAAGAAAGAAAGCTGGCCTGCTGTGCTCAGCCTTTTTAAGGTTCACATGGCAGTTCTGCTCCGCCCCTGTTCTCAGTAGCTCCCATTTAAGGAGTTAGGGGTGGAGCCTGGAAAACACCACCTTTTACCATTTTGCTGTCTCCACATTGTTACTCTTTCATAACCATAATATCATGATCAAAACTAGAAAGTTAACATTAGTTAATTTATTAGTTCTTATTTCTTATTCAAATTTTGCTAGTTGCCCTACTACTCCTTTCTTTTTTGCTGGATCCAGCCCAGGATCTCACTTTGTACTTAGTTGGTATAGTTCCTTTATCTCCTGCAATCTGGATGGTTCTGTAACCTTTCTTTGACTCTCTTGATCGTGACATTTTTGAAAAGTATTGGTTAGTTATTTATAGAATATTTCTTAATTTTGATCTGTCTGAGGTTTCCTCTTGATGAAAGTCAGGTTATGCATTTGGCAATAAGACCACAGAAGTTATGTGGTGACCTTCTCCATGCCCCTTATCTGCAGGAGCAGGATGTAATGTGTCTCATTACTGATGATGTTCGCTTTGATCTCTTGGTTAAGGTCAGGTCTAACAAGTTCCCTTTCTGTATTAGTTCTTCATTGTAATTAATAAGTATTTCAAAGAGAGAGAGCTTGAGCTTCTGCAAATACCCTGTTTCTCATCAACTTTCACCTACTAGTTTTAGCATCCACTAATAATTCTTGCATATTAAAACTATTAATGATTTGTTCATCAAATAATAATTCTCTGTTTTTTTCATTATATCTACATTTATTAATTGGAATCTTATTATAAGAAAAAATGATTCACTCCCTCATTTATACTACTGTGAACTCATATTTATTGTATCATATGTTATAATTTCTTTAAGTTTTTTGCTCAGTTGTTACAAATGTGGCTCATCCATTGGCCTCTGCATTACTTTTTTTAAAAAAGATTTATTTATTTATGCATATGAGAACTGAGGTAAGGGCCAGAATTGTTGGGGGTGAGAGAACTTACCAGAGACAGAGTGGGGAACAGAACAGGTATATTGACTGAAGTACACTGCTGAGGGGAGAAGTGGGCGAGACAGGAGAGGTCTGCTGCACCATGTGGCCTGGCTGGCCGGGGGATTCAACTTGTGCTGCAGAGACTGAGGATGGCTTCATAGGCTGCGTCTTAACCCCTTGCATCACCAGAGAGGCCCAGCCCCTGTATACTTTTGACATGACTCCACATCACTTTTTACTGCTTTCTTAATCTGGCATCACAAACTTTTTCAAGCTGATCTTGTATTTTCCCTGTTGTAGCCTTGGAATCAGCCACTTCTCCTAATAGCCATTTTCTGTTTATACAGAATGGTGGTGAATTGAACAGAATATTTCTAACTCCAGTCAGTCCTAGGGTTTTTCTTATATTTAAGTCTCTTTCCGATTGTGGTATTTGGAGATTGTGATGATTAATTTTATGTGTCAACTTAACTGGGCTAAGGGGATGACCAGAGAGCTAGAAAAACATTGCTCTGGGTGTGTCTATGAGGGTGTTTCTGGAAGAGTCTTGAGTTAAGTAGACCGAGTGAAAATGATTACCCTCTTTAATGTGGGTAGCACCATCCAATCCATTAAGGGTCTGAGTAGAACAAAAAGATGGAGGAAGGGTGAATTTGCTCTGTGAGCTTAAATTGATACATCTCTCTTCTGTCTTGAACATCAATGTTCCAGCTTCTCAGATCTTCAGATTTAGACTTAATTACACCACCAGCTTTGCTCTTCTCCAACTCACAAGTGGCAGATTGTAGGACTTACCCACCTTCATAATTGCTTAAGCCAATTTCTTGTAATAAATATATAACATATCTATGTTATATGTAAACACACATATATAATCTCCTATTGGTTCTGTTTCTCTGGAGAACCTTGACTAATACATTCATACTTGCCAGAAAGTAAGTTATCTGAAAAAAATTTAAAAGTCTAACAGGACCATTTTAAACTTTGGCCGAGGCAAACTTTGTTATAATTTCCCCAGCTGACTTCTGGCCTCCTTGTTGTTATAGTTCCTCATACATCAAGAAATGAAGTTCCCTTAGAGACTGGAGGATTCCATTTACCATTTCAACAAAATATTGAATTATGTGATTCTTGGTAGACAGTAACAAAAGCCCTCTTTTAAGGGAATTATTTTCAGCATTCAGAAAGCTCCAAGGGGCTAGCTAGATCTTTAGTCTGAGTATTTTTTTGTAGATAAAATATTTTAGACCCACTGAAGAAAACTGAAGAGCCAACATAAGTCATGACTGTAGGCTTACAGACATCAGACTCTTTAGAGAAATATGATGTAAATTCAAGTACTGTGGCAAAAATTGCTAGCTTTTTCCATTCTCCTAAGTTGTTAGAGTGCCAGCATTCTGACTGGGCACATTACCTCCCAGAGTAAAACCATCCTTTCCAACCTTCTTTACAGTTAGTTGTGAGAGGGTGACCAGTGAGTTTTGAGTAATAGTGACATTTGCAATTCCCTAATTATATTCATAAAGAAATGGGTGTGCTCTCTACTTTCCCTTTCTCCTGTTTCTATGACCTGGACATAGACTTTCCAGCAAGAGCTAGAGAAACCATCTTGGGCAAAACCACTAAAGTCCATGTTAAAGAAGTAATACAAGGCAACATGATAAAAGGACCTTGACATCATAGAGCTGCCTGCCATGTTAGGTTTGGTTGGTCTAGATAGGCTGCAACATGAGAAAGAAATAAACTTTGGTCTTTCTTAACTCACTGATCTCTGCGGATCTTTGTTACAGCAGTTTAACCTATATCTCACTAATACAGACTTAGCATCTGGAACTGGAGCTGCTGCAACAAATGTGTGTGTACAAAAATAGATCTTAATACACATGTAGATAGATGTGATATTAGCTTATCAATTGAGCAGAGAATAGCAAATACCCAAATAATCCAGAATGGAAAGCTAGTGATCTTGTTATGCCAGGACAAGAATTTGGTTAAATTGTTAACTGCCATATATTGGGAAGTAATCCACAAACTATAAGAACCTGTAACAATAAGAGATGACTTGACTGGAAAAACTCAGAAACATTATGTATTGGCTACTTCTTACCAATGTAAGCAAAGTCTTACAAAAGAAGTCAGATACCATCTCATAAGAGTGGAAAAAAATCAGTTTTGTTAAAAAAGACTCTTAATCTTGCCTGAAATTTAAATTGAATGAAAATACAGTCAACTCCTCTGTCCCAAATGGAGAGGCAGTAACAGGTAGCTTGAGACAGCAGTTATAAAAGAAAATTAGAATGTGCTCCCCACTTTTTTTACTTAACTCTGATAAACAAGTTGCTGCCAGAATGTTATAGGACTGCTGGGCCTCTTGCTTACTTAACCTTCCTGTTATTGAACCCCCAAGCTACTAGACCCCATCCAATCAGTCACCTGCTTTTGGTCAAGGGCTCCAGAACCAGCTGAAACTTGGTGACTGCACAGATGCAGAGGGCAGGAGACTGCCTTAGAGGTGACCCAGCTCTCATTAGCATGTAATACACACAGCCTAGGTAGAGACATAAGATGCTGATGAGACCTGAGGCTTATGGGAAGTATGCAGCCCTTCTGCACATTCCCTAGGATAGCCTGGCCCAAAACTACTACCTGCTACCCCATCTCGGTAATCAATCCCATAAAACCAATACCCTTGGTGCTCTTAGGCCACGAGTGTTGCTCAGGGCAGTTGCCACCCCTGTCCTAAACCTATTGCTAGAATTTCAAAATTTGTGGAGGATTAATTGATTAAAGCTAGATTAAAGACCCTATGCAATTTGTAACAATAGTAGAAGTCAGCTCAGCTCATCTATCAAGACTATGGCTTTCCTATTTGACCCGGTGTTTAAATGACGTCAAGACAGCTACCATAAAATTACAAGTGAGTGCAAACGAACAGAGCACCGAGGCTAGTAAATAAAAAATGAGCTGTTTTAATCTCATAAACTGGGAAGAATGAAAATATACTTCATTTAGTTATACTCGAAACTGATAGGAAGTTGGGAAACTAATTTGGGGGTATTGGGGAATGGGCAATTTTATTTCCAAGGAAGTCATGAGCTTCTATTCCCTGTATTTGTTTTAGGGTGTGCTGGCAATACTCAATTGTGTAAGTTAAAGGGAGTTTATTAAAATATTTATAATTAGGCCACAGGGCGAGTAGGGCATCCCTGTGGCTAAGAACAGAGGAGTGCTGTTACCACTCTTAAGTCTCAGGGTAAGGGAGCGCTGGTTCGATCCCCAGCCACCGGGCTAGGGTCCCACATGGCGCACAGACCTCTTCTGCCACCTACTGCTCCCCTCAGCAGTGTACTTCATCAGTCTGCCTGCTCTGCTGTCCTCTCTGGCTCTGGTGAATTCTCTCATCCTCCCGCGCCTCTGACTGTAACCAGTGCTTGTATAAATAAATAAATAAATAAATAAATAAATAAATAAATAAATAAATAAATAAATAAATCTTAAAAAAAAAAAAAGAAAGATCGAAAAAAATCCATGATCTAGAGGAAGAAAAAAAATATTGCACAGATCCCCAAACCTACACCAGCAGGGAAAGGGGCTACTAAAACTATACGGTCTCCAAGAAAAGTTTCTTCTGCAATGATTCTAGCTTAAGACCACGGAAGATGACGGACAGAGAGTTCCTCCCAGAACACAGACGCTGTCCTGTGCCCTCAGCAAAAGCTCAGTCCACTTTTAGAGATGGGGTTTCACACTTCCTGCCTGTCTGAGCCAGTCACAGCCTCCTTCCCGGTATAAGTGGAGTTTTCACTATCGTTATTATGTTATAAGGGAGAGGTGACTTATATTTTAGTTCAAAAGTTAAGGAGCCACATTCAGACATAATGAGGAGGACACATCACCCAGGGGTCCTGGACATTGCTGGAGGTGCCATGACTAGATACTTTTGAGTCCTGTGTTCCCTTTGGAAAGGGGATGAATATACTTCATTTATGAGAAAAAGCGTGCACACAGATAAGGGTGTCTAAAGGAGCAGACTGTGGCAAAGATTATTAATTGTGCTCCAATATCTGTCCTCTCCAGCTTCCTCTAGCAATAAACTCCCCAAATTACAGCTGGGAGCTCGGCCAGCAAACACCTTTTCAGTCATTTTTGGTCATATAACTAAGTTCTGGCAAATGGACAAAAGTGATGTTGAAATCCATTGTTGTTCCCTCAAAAAAGAAGGAAATGTTCTCTGCTTCCTTCTTTTTTGTCCCCGCTGCTGACTACAAGGCAGCAATAGCCAAGGTAGGCGTTCTGGAAGATGGTTACAAGCCACATGTTGAAAATGGCAAGCCAACAAGCTGGATGAAACTTGGGTCCTCGGTACTAAAATTCCTCATTCCTCAATGGCTAAACGTTGGTGTTATGTAGTAATAAAAGAAATTTTAGCATTTGTTATTTTGAGTGTATGTTTCCCAGGCCACCTCTGTATATTAACAACACTTGAGCGTAATCAGAGAAACAAAAAACAGGAAATGCAGCCACCATGGGGAGAACCAAGAAGAAGGAACCTACTTGTCGATTTAGAGATTTCTGTGACTTCTCTCATAACCCATTCTGAGAATATTACATATATGTATTGATATCAGAAGCCCAGACATTTCCTCATATGAAAAGCACCTATATCATAGGTCAGATACTATCTTTCTTCTTTCTGCCCTCAATCTAGGGTAACCCTGAGACCAAAAGGATCCAACAATATAGAGTTACCTCAAAAATTAAAAGTAGAACTACCATATCACCCAGCAGTCCCACTTCTGGGTATCTATCCAAGGGAAATGCCATTACTATGCAGAGATATCTGTACCCCCATGCACACTGTAACACTATTTAAAATAGTCAAGACATGGGAACAAGCTAAGTATCCATAGATGGAAGAATGGATAAAGAAGTTGTGAATTTTTACACACACACACACACACACGCACATGCATGTATACAATGAAATAGTTTTCAGCCATAAAAAAGGATATCCTGCCATTTGTAAAAACACGGCTAGACCTTGAAGGCATTACACTATGTGAAGTAAAGAAAAGAAAGACAACTAGTGTATGACCTCAATTGTATGTGAAATCTAGATTCTTTTTATCTCACTGAAGCAAAATACAATAATGGTTGCCAGAGGATGAGGTGTAGAGACATGGGGAGATACTGATCAAAGGGTATAAATTTCCAATAATAGTGTGAATAAGTTCTAGAGATCTAATGTTCAGCATGGGGACCATAGTTATAGCAGACTGTATTGTGTATTTGAACGTTGCTGTGAGAATAGAGCTTTAAGGGTTCTCACCATAATAGCAAAATGGTAAATATATGTGGTGATAGATGTGTTAACTAAACATATGGTGGTAAACATTTTGCAGTATATAATATACATGTATAAAATAATTCATTGCACACTTAATCTTACACCATCTCGTATCAATTAATCACAGTAAAACTAGAATGAAAGAATTACTTGGGCAAACAATAAATTCAGCCTTTGAGAAAGAAAAGCAAAAAAAAAAAAAAGTTTTATTTTTTTTTTTCCTGATATGGGGAAATCATAGAGTTAGAAAGAAAAAAACCTCCTTGAAAAGAAGAAAGAAACACTTGGTGAGATTAGAGAAAATAGTGTGATTGGTCGTTAGATGAAGGAAAAAGAAAGGCAAGCAAGGCTGTTATGGAGAGACAGTGTGGGAGCTGATTTAGAGAGCAGAGCCAAATATATAATTGAAACCAGAACTGGTTGGGATGAAAGTAGAAGTTTAAAAAGTGAGATCATAGAACCAATTCCAAGTGGGCACAGTGTTTATACCCAGAGATGGAAGAGGTCCTAAGAGACTCTGGAGGTCTCTAGCTTGTTTTCTCAGCAAGATCCAGCTGTAACGCCCAGAGGGGACATAAGTGAGCACTTTCCCTTTTGATAATCCTATTCTGTGGGCGATTCCTTGGTGCTTTATGTAGACTGAAGCTTTTGAAGCAACAACAGAAATGAAATGAAATGAAAGTGATAAGCAGCAATTAAAAGCCCTGTATTAGAAACTGAAACTGCTATTCTACCAGAGAGTTTGTTTAAATAATGTTATCTGTATTTACAGTTAAATACCCACGAAGCAAGCCAATCCCCGCAGGGATTCTGAGACCTGTCCACTCTTTCATAGACTAAACTAAAGATATTCAGTGGATTAGTAAACATTCCCTTATTTTTGTTCCTTTGACAAATCTTTGCATGTTCCACAGTCAGTTACTCATATGAACGGCTACTCTTGTGGGTTTCCTAAATATTCTGTTATTAAAAACTGAAAGGAAGGAATAAATAAAAGAACGGTTATAAAATAAAAATTTAACTGAATTTTAAGAATGTAAAATGGAAGTCATCACAAATACTGTAAATTGATTCCTAAAAAGATTTTCTTCCCAACGTGTGCTTCTCAGTTATGAGTTTCAGGGTCTGTTTCTGTGTCTATAGTAACTGGGAAATTAGCACAGTGAATGTCAGCTATACAACTTGAATTAGCAAAATGATGGCCATAATTAGGTCAGAAGGCCTGGTTTGGTATTTACTAACCAAGAAATTGTTTCTATTTCCAGTCCTATCTACAACATGGCACTTTTAATACTTTCAGTGGAAAGTCCACATCTGAGACTTAACAGAAAATCCAAGCAGGTTATTTTTGAAGCAGATATGAAAACTCTCCCTGCCCTAGATCCAAAAAGGAAAAAGTCCAAATTATATCCCACAGCACAAGCCCAATTGTGTTTCTGTATTATTTCCATTTACTGTTTGTTACTCTGTGTCTTGGTGCTGAGGATCTTAACCTAGTCTGAAAATCCTCTGAAACCGTTTACCTAAGATGGTCCTTCCATGCATATGTGTATTTTTGCAGAGAGAGAGACCGTAACCTTCATCCAGTTCTCAAAGACAACATGACACAAATCCATATCCAGAAATACCAAGAGCCACAGCATTTATGTGCTCATATATATCCAAATATTCAATACATACTCCAGAACGGTTCCCCCCCCACTTACTGTTATGCATGTAGTAAGAACATTATTAGCTGCTTTATTTGCACCATTTCTATTTCTCACTGCAATACTGCAAGTAAAGATAATCCCCATTTTACCAGTGAGGATTGTATAGAATTAAAGGTGCTCATAAATTCTTGGACATGTCTCACATTGAGAACTGGAGGTCTGTGTCCCTTCCCCTTGAATATAGTTGAACTCTGTGATGACTTTGACCAATTAACTTAGTAAATAAGAGGAATCGGTTGGTCTATATGTCTGCAGGCTTAGGGACTACCCTAGTAGTCTCCAGGGGCTTCTGCAATGTTATGTGATTCAATATCTGATATGATTCAGTGTCCCCTGGGAACTGTATCCTTCTCTGTGTTTTGTCTTCATCCTGAGGCTGTTTCCTATTCGATACCAGCTGTGGCAGTGCCAAACCAGAAATTTAAGACACCAGAAAGAGTCAGAATGTACAAAGGGCAACATTAAGTGTCTAATATGAGAATATTGCTGCATGTGTTAGAAATATCTTGAGTATTGTTAATATGTATTTTTTACATCATTCTTCTTTTTTGTACAATGTATGCATTTTCATCTCGGTTATAGTGCCCGTAAATTCCCACCACCCATTCACCCATGTTTCAGTGCCATAGTCCCTTGTGCTCTTCTCACCCCTGTTTTGATCCTGCTCCTTTCTCCCCACCCTGCACAATGTCTCTGGTTTATAGTTGCCTGTTGATTTTGATTTTTACTTTATTATAATAACTTTTTGTTTTCCTGATCCTTTATTTGGATCCTCTACCTTGCTCCTCTGAGTGAAACCATCCAGTATTTTTCTCTTTCTTTCTGGCTTATTTCACTGAGCATGATCCCTTCCAGCTCCGTCCATGTTGCTGTGAATGGCATGAGTTTATCCTTTTTGATTGCTGAGTAATATTCCATTGAGTATATATACCACATCTTCTTGACCCAGTTATCTAATTTTGGGCATTGGGTTGTTTCCATAGCTTAACTATTGTAAATAGTGCCACAGTAAACATAGGGGTGCAGGTGGTTATGTATTTTTTTTAAAGATTTGTTTATTTATTTAAACAAGCACTGGCACAGTCAGAAGTGCGGAAGAGTGAGAGAATTCACCAGAGCCAGAGTGGGGAGCAGAGCAGGCAGAAGGACCGAAGCACACTGCTGAGGGGAGCAGCGGGCGGCAGGAGAGGTCTGCGCGCCATGTGGACCCTCCTCCAGTGGCTGGGGAGCATCCAGGGATCGAACCAGCGCAGCAGAGGCTGCGGGCAGCTTCGCAACCCAGCGTTCAACTGCTGCACCACTGGGGAGGCCCCGTTTATGTATTTTTTTAAGAAATCATCATTGAAGCTGATAAGTACTTAGGGTCTGATGTACAAGTTTAAGAATTATCAAGCCCAGCCACTTTGAGACCTGTGAGAAAATGATTTTGTTCTTCTTTATGTCACTCCGTGTTCTTGCCAACCTTGCATCTGTCCATGCAACCTGGCTCCAGGCTCACAGCCAGCTGCACTCAATTGCCTACCTCCTCCATACCTGGATCCCTTGATCCTTCAGATTCCTTCTAGATGCTTCTTTTCTTCATTCTCTGATACCTAAATTTTCCCTTTCGAAGGCCTAAGCCATAGTTTACTTCATCCATGAGGCAACTGAGACACAGTGATCCTTTCTCTTAAATTTTCTGATGATTTTCAGGTCAAAGTTTGCAACCTTATCAGCACTTCACACTCTCTACACCGTGACAGATGTTACTTTGATGATGGCATTCTTCTCTACTGACCTTGAATGTGGCCCTAGGTGATCTCTCCATGTAGCACTCCTGGAAGTCTCTACAAATCTGTCAAATTTGGCTCACAAAATGAAGCATATTTACTATTTAGCATACATAGTGGTCACTAGATCCACCTCTTATCCATGTAACCCTGATAGCTCTTATGAGCATAAAGCTTTACCTCTAGGGGTATTTGATAAATGTTGGGGAAATAGAACTTAACTGAGTGGCAGCAAAGCCTAAAAGTAAACGAATGTTAACTTAATCATGAATTAAGGACACACTTTTAAAATCAACATTTTAAATGTTTCCTTTCTCTGAAAATTATGTCTTCACACAATTTGAAAGAAAATCTTAATTGTATATAAGTTTTTTCTGAGAAAGGATTGAAAACCTTTGGCTTCGATAAAATTCCCATAAAAATATTGGCACCTATCTACTCCTGATCCTAAGAAATAGAATATTTTAACAGATTCACTTTCTTAGAAAATGTAATATGTGGTAGTTGATGTAGCTGCAGAAGGCAAGGGGGAAAAATCCATCCTCATAATCAGAGCTGTCTGGGGAATAATTTCTGGAAGTATAGACAATTATTGCGTATATTCTTAGCCATAATTTTAGATGACCTTATAGCATTGGGAATTGCACCACTTTATAGCCCAGAGTGATTACATGAAATCGCGTTAGAAGTGATTATAATAAGAAGTACATAGGCTGTAATGTTTGCTGCTTTGCAAAACACTTAGCCCCGGAGACTCTTTAAAGCTGGGTGGAACAGAAAATGCTGGTAGTCATATTAGAATTGTGCCTTCAATAAGTTACCACTCACTGGCAACTACGACACAATCGCCATTTTCTCAGAATCTCACATTGTGTTCACTCTTGACACCAATGTAGCCAGTTACCTCCTTGGAAAATAGAGCAGGTTAGTATTTAGCATCACCTCATAAATGACCCCTCACCTCAACCCATATTATTTTAATTTCAAAATAATTAGAAGACAGTGATTTTTAACTCATGTTGGCCAATCCATGAAGAGGGTGTAACAACATAAAAATTGAAATTTCTAAAGTATGTCCTTAAATTTGGCCTACATAAAATATCCAGTGTTTCAGGTACTTTTAAATATCAAATATTGGTTCTTTATAATCATTTTTCTATATTCTTCAGTAAGATGTTTCTAAGTAGGGCAGCTCTCGTTCTTTAAGACTGCCTGCCTGTGTCTATGCAGACATCCCTTTCTTAATCTCTTCCAAAACCCAGCTCTCCTCTTTGTCTATGTAGGCATTTCTCTTTCCTTGTTCTCCTTTCCTCAATAAACTTGCAGAAAAAAAGCAAAAGGGCCTCCCTGGTGGGGGAAGGGGTTAAGCATCAGCATTATGAAGCAATCCGCAGCTATTGCAGCATGAGTTTGATCCCCGGCCAGGGAGCTGCCCACATGGTGCAGCAGACCTCTCCTGACTTGCCTGCTGCTCCCTTAAGCAGTGTATTTTAATCAATCCACCTGTTCTGTTCCCTACTCTGTCTCCTCTCACCCCTGCACCTCTGGCCTATACCCCAGTTCTTGTATGCATAAATAAATAAATCTTAAAAAAATAAAAAGAAAAAGATTTTTAAAAGGCTTCTAAATAAGGGCATTTATGCTGCCTTTCCTATATAATAGTATTTCAGTGCATTCTTAAAATTGATAAGGGACTGTTGCTCTTTTTAGAATTATATGCAAAAATATGCAAAAGAAATGATGTGCAACTCCAATAAAATTATACATCTAATCAGTGAACATCAGTGACTTTTAATACTCTTAGGGAAATATTCGTAGATGCGTTTATAATGGATAGGCCATGTCAGACACACCTGACCCCACTGACCAACCTTAGCATCATTACAAGTATGTCATGCAAGATGTTGAACACTGTATGTGAACACTGGTCAACATTTTTCTGTCGTTGCATAACATGTTCATCCAAACTTAGTAGTGTCAAACAAACAACAGTGAACATTTATCATTACACAGTTTGTCTGATCAGGAATTCGGGACCATTTTAGCTGTGCAGTTCTAGCCCTAGGAACCTTGAAGTTGTAGTCAAGGTGTCAGTTATAGTCATCCAATGGCCTGACTGGGTCTGAATATCCACCTCCAAGATGGCTTATTCCCATAGCTGTTGGCTAGAGGCCTCAGTTCTTTACCACGCGACCTTCTCCATAGAATCACCTTACTTTATACTTGCCTTGAGATCTCAATTCCCTCAAATTCAATGATCCAAAAAAGAGAGAAAGGAGCTGCATCTTTTCTGACTTAGCCTCATCAGCTACATATCATTTCTGCTTTGTCTTATTGGTCCATGAGAAAGACTTTCCATTCAGTGTGGTTAAGGTAAATAGAGGAAGAAATAAACAGCTTAAAAGGGTCAATTCCAGGAAGTAGGACATTTCTTCAGCCAATAGGAGGTATGGGGGCAGAGAATGAGGTAATAGTTATAGAGTAAAAGAGATTTTAGAAGTGTAACCACCAAATAATAATGATTCAAACAAATCAATTGTAAAAGCTTTTTTTCAAAATTGAAAATTTCAAGTACTGGACTTTAAAAGGAATTATTAGGCATATTCAGTAGGCCAGTGATATTGGCCTATAATTATTCTATAATTATATCCTGAAATAATTATAGTTGAAATTCTATGATGTCTGTGATTTGTTTTCTTAAAAAATCCAACAAAAGTAACCAAAAATTAGAAGGATAATGAAGCAGCATTGAAGAAAGATTGAAAATTTTGACACCGACTGATAGGATTATGGACGTTCATTTTGCTATTTTTTCCTGAATATCTTTGAAAAATCTCCACAGTCTCAAGTCACTGAAAGTTCAAGGTTAGTTATAGCAGCTAGCATTTCCTGTAGGTACCCAAGGGAGCACTGCAGGATTTTTAGCTGAGTTGGGGGACAAGTGTGGGTCTGTAGTGGTGGTTCTGAGGTTCTGTGGTCTTCGAGTCTGTGATAAGAGAGAAGATGTGGGCCTCCCTGGTGGCACGAGTAGTTAAGCACAGCACTGTGAGGCTATCCACAGCCTCTGCAGCACGAGTTCGATCCCCTGCCAGGGGGCTGCCCACATGGCACAGCAGACCTCTCCTGTCTCGCCTGCTGCTTCCCTCAGCAGTGTATTTCAGTAGATCTGCTGTTCTGTTCCCCACTCTGTCTCTGGTGAATCCTCACACCCCCGCACCCTTAGCCTATCCTCCAGTACTTGTTTTTTGTTGTTTTTTTTTTTTTTTAATAAATCTTTAAAAAAAAAAAAGAGAGAGAGAGAAAGAAGATGTACTGCAGTGTAAGGGAAAGTTGAGGGAGGCAGGAACATCAACTCGAGTCAATTGCAGAAAACTGAATTTAATGGTGATAATAGTGTCTTCTAGGAAAGTGACAGGAAGACCAGGAAGGAAGGAACATTCCTGATGTGGTCAGCTGCCACATCCTCTAATAAAATCTGCAGTAGTTTCCTGTACAGTCACAACTGTTTTCCTGCGTAACTTCCCTACCTGGGATAATGCTTATTTTTGCCTTTAAATATAATTCTTACTGTTTATGCTCAAAATTCCCTAATCTTTGCTAAAGTTTTTGTTCTGTCTGCAGTTTAAGATTTGTTTTCAGGGTGAGAAGATAATAGTTGGTTTTACTGTTCCTTTCAGTGCTCATGGGAACACTGACAGTTCAAGTTTTCTTTTTTTTAAAGATATATTTATTTATGCATATTAGAGCTGGGGTACAGGCCAGAGGTGAGGGGGGTGAGAGGATTCACCAGAGACAGAGTGGGGAACAGAACAGGCAGACTGACTGACGTACACTGCTGAGGGGAGCAGCGGGCGAGTCAGGAGAGGTCTGCTGTGCATGTGGGTAGCTCCCCCGGGTATCGAACTCATGTGCTGCAGAGGCTGTGGACAGCTTCATAAATTGTTCCTTAACTCCTGGTGCCACCAGGTAGGCCTAAGTTTTTATTCTTAAGAAAACTAAGAATGCCTTTAATTTCTTATAGCTATTTTTAATCCTTAAATTTCAAATGTACTTGCATTTGACTTCAATGAAAGGGCTTAGTTAGAGCTAGCTTTAGAAGGGAATTTAAAATGTTTATGTCATCTGGCCCTTCCTGGATGGAAACATTAGCAGTTACAAAAATCTGAATTCATGAGGAAGAAAAAAGTATTGTCCAGGGAGTGGAAACCCTGGAGTCATCATCGCAGAAGTGGTTTTATTAAAACCTTGCTCTTAATAGGTATTTTATCCCCAAATAGAATGGAATTCCCTAGCTATTCATGACTCAGAAAAAAAAAAAAAAACATCTTACTGGTCAGCCTCAGATACCATTTGTCACTGCAAATAGTGGTAAAGAAAGAGGAAAAGCAGCAAGTTTCATTTTCCTTAACTGAAATAAAGTTAATTATATGCCCAACTGTTCAGAACATATAAAAAATTCCATTGTAGATATAAGGCTTTTGTTTGGGGAATTAGTGTTAATTTCTTTCTATATAAGAATGTTGCAATGATTTCAAATAAAGGCGTCAAAACATGAACCTCTATTGAAGAAAAAAAAACATCAATTACAAAATTTAAAGTTCTGGTGATCTGATCAGTTGGGGTTATATAGAACCATGAAACCTGGTTTAATTAAAACTTGGTGTTTGGTGAAGAGTAATTCAGTGAAAGAATACATTTTCTTACCCGAAAGTTCCCTGTTAGCTAGCACTGTGATGAACTAGATTATATGTGTGATCACACAAAGGCAATGTCTTTACCTGGCTTCTCTCTGGACTGAAGGATGGAGGGACTGCATGATACAGGCATGATATCTGCTTCCTAGTCTCTCGACACTTCCAGTGTGGTCCCTGGCCCAGTAGCTTCTGTCTCCCTGGAAGCTTATAAAAAAATGCAGATTTTCAGATCCACCCCACACTTAGGAATCAGAAACTGTGTCTTAACAGGTTCCACAGGTGATCAGTATGCACTGTATATTTTGAGATATACTTCTTAAGAATACACAAGAATGCTTCAGTTTCCAATTCTCATTTTTTACTTTAAATCTTACCTATCAGATGGTCCAGCTCCATCTCTGAGATACTCCTCCCAGCACCTGACTCAGACTTTCAGGATCTCAGATACAGGTATGCCCCACTTTATTTTTTTAAAGATTTATTTATGCAAGAACCGGGGTACAGGCCAGATGTGCGGGAGGATGAGAGGATTCACCAGAGGCAGAGTGGGGAGCAGAACAGGCAGACTGACTAAAATACACTGCTGAGGGCAGCAGCGGGCAAGACAGGAGAGGTCTGCTGCACCATGTGGGTATCTTCCACAGCCGGCCTGGATTGAACTCGTGCTGCAGAGGCTTCGGACAGCTTCACAGCACTGAGCTCAACCGCCTGCACCACCAGGGAGGCCCCACCCCACTTTTTCAAAGTTTGAGTTACATGCCTTCCCTAGATCCACAAAGGACCTAGGTTGGTACCTGTTTTCTCTGTCTTACAGAGATCCAAAGAGGATTTTTCACTTGTATGAAAAAAGGGGAAAAATGAAAACCACATTCAGCTTTTGCTTTATGGCCGTGGTGGGAGGGGCTGCAGCCGAGAGAGTGGAGACCAGGAGACAACCTCCCTCCAGGCTCCTTCCCCCAGCACTACCTTTTATAGGAGGGGACTTAACAGATCATTCCTGCTTTTATTGTGTTAGTTCTGTTTTCAGTTTTAAGTGTTACTTGGCATGATTTGATAGCTTATGATAGGAGTCTGAGGACACTCCAGATTACTGTATATGAATTAATGGCAACTATTTCTTCTTCCCTTGACGCCATTCCAACTTGAGAAAGGCCTCACAGGAAGCACTATTTCACATAGTGGGGGAAACCTATATAGCGCAACCCTGAGCACCTCAGACTGTGAGCAGCTTGAGGGCAGGAAACAGGCCTAAATCTTGTCTACAGTACCTGCCACATAGTTGAAGCTCAAGTACTATTTGAAAGATGACTAAATTAAAGGGCTAAAAACATGTCCTTTAATGTCAAATCAAGATGAGTATGAAGCCTGACTCCTTCATTTACTAGCTGTGGAACTTTGAATAAATTACTTAATTTCTCTCGACCTCACTAAAATGGGAATCATGACCCCTGTCTCAAAAATTTTTTCTGATGATTAAATCAGACTGAATGTACATGGTATAATGTACACATTACATTCTAATGATTGGATTTTTTTCATGGATTATTATGATAGTACTGCATTCTTTTCAATGCTTAACTGTTGTCCCCTGTCTTAGATGACCTGGGCTGCCATACACTGTGTGACTTAAATAAGAGAACTTAATTTTCTCACAGTTCTGGAGGCTGGAAAGTTTGAGAGCGAGGTTCCAGCAGGATTTGTGGTGAGGTGAGGACTCTATTCCTGGCTTACATATACACCACCTTCTCACTGTGTCCTTACATTGGAGATTGGTTGGGGGGTGGTACAGAGTGAGTAAGAGAGAGAGAATGCCAGCTCACTAATGGCTTCTCCTTTTATATGGACACCAATCTCATTGGATAAGGAATCCACCCTTATGACCTCATTTAGTATTAATTATCTCTTAACGGCCATTATCTGCAAATATGGTCACTTAGGGTTTAGGGATTCAGTTTGTGAATTTGGGGTAGTGGGGCAGAGTTCATCCCAAATACTGTCTTTGCAGTACTCAGAGTTATAACAAATATTTTCTATGTTAGAGACAGCTACATTGATTATAGCAATGTTTTGTCTATCTCGTTAGCCTTATAGTAGCTTCAAGTTCCCCCTCATTACAATTTTTCTGTGTGCCTAGGGTTTTCTATTCCTCTTCCTTATTCTCATTTATCTCTCCTCAAACCCTATTTTCCTTAGTTCTTCAGAATTCTAGCAACACAATATAGTTATTCTAATATATCTTGAAACTTTAAGCCTAGGATTAAGAAAATAAGCTTTCAAAAATGCAAGTAATAATTACAAGCATTTTTCTATATTATCTCAGGGTAAAAAAATAGGTTAAATATATAATTATAGCAATTTATTTTCAAAAAGGTTATAGAAACTAGCATCCCTGCTTTACTATTGGATTTGTCTCTGACCATTCCGCTATCTTATTCTGTCTTAAAAGTGTATAATTCTTTAAAATGAGGCATTCCAACTTTCCATTTGTGATTGGCAATGTTTATTTTAAAAACGGACAGGGTTTTCATCCACTCCCTATATGTTGGCAAGTTCTTTGACTGCTGTGATCATATGAAAACCATGCCTGGTTTAAATCTTAAATATTTCCAAGAACTATATCAAGGTAGAAAAAGCACTTTACTCAGAGAAACACTCAATGAAAAACGGTTACTTGTCAATAACTCTCTTTCATGCATTGTGCTTGGCAAGCATATAAAGATGAGAAAAACAGATTCGGAGGGAGTTGGCTAACTAATGGAAGAGGCACATAGATGAACAAAAATTAAATAAAATGTCATGATTCTCTGATGAAAGTCTCTATGAGGTACAAATGCTCAGTGGTGTTTTAAGTATACTTTGTGATTATAAATCACTGTTGATGACTGGGGATTCTTCAAGAACATTGTCTGGGTTGGCTATCTTCAATCTTCTTCTCGAATTTTGTCTTGAATATAGACCAGGTAAGCTATGATTCCCATGATGCCACTGAAACAGCCCTTGTCAATTTCCTAGTTCCATAGATCATCTCAAAGTGCCCTATGGTATACATTACATTGAAACATCTCACAGATTTCTTCCCCTGTCTAACTTTCCTCCTGACCATCTACATGAATATAAAATAAATGTTTTCAATTATCATGTCTAAAACTTAATCCTCAGTTTTCTCCCACAAACCTTCCTCCATGACTGCTTCCCCCATACTGCTATTTTTTAATATTACTCTTTTTTTTAATTTTAATTTTGGGGCTGCACTGTTGCTCTTCCATATGTGCACATGTTCCACTCACTCTCCACCAAACCACCTATACTGAATTCCCTCTGTCTCCCTCACCTGTCCTCTCTTTCCTTCCCTTCTATTCTCTCTGGTAACCATTAAATTCTTTCACTGAGTTAAGGATTTATTCCTTTTATGTTTTTCCTATATATGTTTTTGAATTATTTATAGTCCATAGATAAATAAAACCATCTGCTATCTTTCACTTTTTAACTTACTTCCCTTAAGATAATCTTTTGAAAGTCCATCCATTTTTTTCCTTGAAAGTCACTATGTCATTCTTTTTCACAGCTGTATAGTATTCCACTGAGTATATATATCCCATGATTTCTTTGTTCTCAACCTCCCACACATCTGGTCTGTACCCCAGATCTTGTATAAATAAAACAAATCTTTAAAAAAAAGACTAAGAGAGAGGAGTTGGAGATGAGTTCAGAGAGACAAATATATATATGTATTATATAAAATACATATATATGTGTATTGTGTGTGTGTGTGCCCCTCCAAGGTGTTCCAACCTATCTCAAAACAATTGGGCAGAAAGTGAGGTAGATCTCAGTCACCTCTGGGGAAGGGATCATAGCTTTACTCTAGTAATTACTATGAGTCTTAGCATTATCTCTAAATGACCCAGAACCTGTCTAAAAGGCAAGGACCTTCCTCTAAGATTCATCTGTGACATGATCAGCAGTGGCATTGAAGTAAGCCCTGAAAGACCTTCAGAAATATTTTTGGTAAGTTAGTATGCTGATCTATAGGTGCCAACACAGTCCCCCGGTGGGAGGCATGGAAGGGTGCAGTAAAGGACTATGTGGCTGCAACACGCCTACTAGTACACCGCTGGGTGCTATGCATTCATGGACTGGGTTTCAGAGTGCCCTATTGGTCATTACAGGAAAACTCCCCATGTAAAGAGGTCCTCTAAGTGGGGCCTCACAGGTTTATCTCCACACTGGTTATACTGCTCTTTTAGCCTTATAACTTTCTGTGGATGATTTATGTGTTGTGTTTAAATGCTGGTCTGTGACAAGATATAAAGGAAGGTCAATAAAAGAGGGAGAAAGGTGCCTGAGAACTTTGAAACTTAATTTTTTAAATGTCAAGCTAAGGAAATCAGAGAGGGCAACTAGGAACGCGGCATATATCTTAAAGACCAATTAGCATTCCACATGCCTTTTATTAAATGGATACCTGCTTTAACTAGCTATATTGCTTTCACTCAACAGCCTAATAACCCAGAGAGCAGTAAAACTAAATGCCTACCTTATTGATTAGCTGTCAAAAATATTATAATAGTTCACCTTTCTCATAAAAATATGTGCTAAAAAATTTATCATGACATTAATATACAAATTTACCTCTCTGGTGGGTTGTGCAATGAATCCAAAATAACGTGCTTCTTTTTGTCTTTTTCAAAAGTTGCATTTTTGTGTAGAACTTCAGATAATACATATATTTAGCAGTTGTCATAAATAAGGATTTGTCCTTGAACCTTTTATCATATGTTCTTAGTTCTCTTTCTAGAGTTCTAAAAGAGCATTTTTTTAGTATCATTATAAGTTATAAATACATGTTTATGTGGTTTCTTTATTTCTTTATGATCTTCATACAATCCTGTAGACGCTTTAAGATCTTGTAACAAGCATAAAGAAATAATTATACCATATAAATATATATTAATCAAAGCTGATCTTTTTATTATAGAAAACATAATAAAGTTAAAATTATCACGAAATAATCACTTTTTATCTTCCAAAGGGAAAAAGGTCCTTTTTTGTTACCTTTGGGGTCCCAAAGCTGAAGCTTATGCCTGACATATGAGAAGTCTTTTATAAATGTCTTAACCAACCATAGACCATAAATGCTAAGTATGTAGCTCTGTACCTCTGTTGTCATTAAAATCCATGCTCTAAGAATCATCAACTGACTATAAATGTTCTACAGACATGGCACTTAATCCCAAAATAATTGGAATGATGCCTGTCTTAAATTTGATTAGCAAGAATCACACCAGCTTCTGGAAACTGAAAGTCTGCCTTAAATTGTCTGAAATAATAGGAACATTGATTCTCATGTAAAGAAGTGTTGAAAGTTGGTTCAAGATTGGTAAAGTCAGCTCTTCCATATCCCCAAGGACCCTGATTTTTTTTTTAATTTGCACATAATTAACATATATACTGTATCAGTTTAAGTTGTATAGCATAATATTTTACATATATACATCACAAATAGTAACTAAAATAACTAAATAAATGTAGTTGTTTAATTTCATTCCATCAGCACACATCATTACAATTTTTTTCTCATGATAAACTGTTAAGATCTACTTTTTTAGCAACTTTCAAATATACAGTATGGTGTTAACTATAGTGACCATGTTGTACATTATATTCCCAGAACTGGAAGTTTGTACCTTTTAACCACCTTTACCCATTTCATTCCCTTTGTCTCTGTGAGTTTAGGTTATTTTAGATCCCACAAGTAAGTGAGATCATACAATATTTGTCTTTTCTCTGTTGATTTATTTTACTTAGCATTATGCCCTCAAGATCATCCATATAGCATAAATAGCAACATTTCCTTTTTATGGCTGAATAGTATTCTGTTATATAAAGGAAGGAGGCAGTCTTGGGGGCAGGGGGACAAGAGAGATTACCCCACATTCTTTGTACCCATTTATCCCAAGGACCCTGATTCTTTCCATCTTTCTGTTTTGCCCACTCAGCACATCAACTTTATTCTCAGAATAACTCCTCCCTATCCCAAGAGAGTAATTTAAGGGATGAATGTTCTAAAACATGAAAAAATGGGACCTATTTCTTTCCTTAATCTCTTTTTTTTTTTGGTAGAAGAACTGGGGTGTAGGCCAGAGATGTGGGGGGTGAGAGACTTCACCAGAGACAGAGTGGGGAACAGAATAGGCAGATACTGAAAACACTGCTAATGGGAGCAACGGGTGAGACATAAGAGGTCTGCTGTGCCATGTAGGCTAACTCCCTGCCCCAGGATCGAACTCAGGTCATAGTGGTAACAGAGTTGAGTCTTAACCCCTACGCCATCAGGGAGGCCCCTTAATCTCTTTTTAAGATCAAGGAAATGTTTTCCAGAATCTACCCCAAACACACCCAGCACACTGTTCCTCAGGTCTTATGGGCCAGAATGTACATGGGAAGCAGACAACAACATCTTAATTATTTTAGAAAGGTCCTCCTAATTTCTAATGGAACAATGAAAAACATTTCTACAAATTTTTTTGTGACAAAATTCACAATGCTACTTCACATAGGGGTTGGACCAGTCTGTATTCCCAGCAAGGGAACAAGACCTCCTTTTCCTCTACATTCTCACCAGCATCTGTTGCTCCTGGACTTCTTGATATGGATGGAGCATCCTCACATGTGTGAGGTGGGGTCTCATTATGGGTTTGATTTGTATTTCCCTGTTGATGAGTGATACTGAACAATTTTTCATGTCGGCCTTCTGTATGTCTTTGAAAAGTGTCTATTGGGCTCTTCTGCCCATTTTTTGATTGGGTTATTGGTTAGATATACAATGTGTAAAGTATTTCTCCCATTCAGCAGGGTATCTTTTTGTTTTAATGGTGATATCCTTATCTAAGGGCTAGTAAGCTCCCTCTTTTGTAAGAAAACTACAGGCAAGAAGAATAATGTTGCAAATTGTTACAGTTTAATAAATAATGAATCTGCACTAGAAGCTGAAAGTAAAAAGTTAGATTGAAGAAACCATGGCATAGGAAAAAGGTCTTGCGCTAACAAATATAACAGTTTGATAGAAACATGGAAAAAGAGTGATTCTTATATTTAAAACTAAAGAGTGCAATTCCAAGACTCTTAAAAATAATCTAAATACAAGAAATACACAACTTGTATTTATTGTTTTTGATATTTAAGCAAATTGACAACTTTCTTGACCTATCCATATAAACCATTTCCAAGTATGTTTATAGAAGAGATACAGGGCCTGCAAGGCTGTTCACGCTAATAAAATGTGTGTCAGCAATTCGCATGTTTAAAATGGTCGTAAACAATGACTTCAAGTCTAAATACTATTAGCACAGGTCACTTGATTTACGAACACTATGATAAATAAATGAGCTTTTAGTAAACACTAACTGTGGGCCTGGCTCTGTGCTGACATATTCATGTTTATCGTCTCCATTTATTTCCTTAAAAACTGTACTGGAATGTATAATTGTCAACTTGATTTATCTGGGAGCTTGCTTTCTCAGAATCCCCTGCTCTGTATTGTGCCAAGTTGGAGTTGGGCAAAGACAAGGTTGCTAGGTGAGGTAACAGACAACAGATGCAGAGGAGTCCTTAAGGCCCCAGCTTGTCCTCACTGTCCCCTGTGCTTCATCTTGGTCATCTGCCTGACTGTTCACACTGCCTACAACTGTGACCCCAGGGCCTCCATTCAGTGCTTGGCTGTGGATTTGCACAGATGAGAAAATATTTTCCCTTTTGCATCACCAGGAAGCCAATTCCCCAGAGGTAGAGATGGGGGGTCCAGGCGTTCTAGCTTGGATTACTTCCTGCCCAGGAAGACAAACACCTTGAGAGTTCCACTAAGGATATCACACCTTGGGAAACTTCCTGAAAAGGAAATCAAGGCTTGGAGAGGAGGGAATGGTTTCTAAATGGCCCAAAATGCCAACAACAAGGATGTCAAATGTGTAATTCTAGTCATTGACCCAAGATGGTCCTGTCATTATCCAACTAATAATAATAGTTTATTCTGTGCCAATAACTCCGTCATTTACTGTGCTGTCTTATTTAACCATTGCAGCAATCTTAGAAGGCAGGTACTTTCTCATTTTTAAAATGAACATAGTAAAATTAGTGCTTTTGTCAGCCTCCATTCTGTAAAATCTAACTGGCCAGAACTAGAGTCGGTTCAAGGTATTGGCACTGATTTCAGAACTACTACATTTTATTTTATTTTATTTATTTATACAAGAACTGGGGTACAGGTCAGAGGCACAGGAAGATGAGAGGATTCACCAGATACAGAGCAGGGAGCAGAACAGGCAGATGGACCAAAATACACTGCTGAGGGGAGCAGCGGGCGAGACAGGAGAGGTCTGCCATGCCATATGGGTATCTCCCTGGCTGGCCAGGAATCAAATCTGCACCGCAGAGACTGTGGACAGCTTCACAACACTGTGCTCAACCCACTACACCACCAGAGAAGCCCAGAACTACTATATTTTAAACCCCAATTTTGCTGGAATTTTTATTAACCCATCACACACTGGTCTCAGTATTTGTATTGACATGGATGACTCCTTTGTAGAAATCTCATTAAATCCATCCCATAGGATGTTCTAAGCATACAGGAGGTATTCTATTTTTATTATCATTTACTATATTTAAGTTAAAATTAAAAACCTACCATCGCCTTAAATTTTAACTATATTTTAGAAACCCTATTATTCTATTTAAAAAAAAAGTGATAATCACTTTTAAGGGAGCTTTTGCTGGTTCATTAATATGATGCTTTTAAAAATTCTTGCACTGAATTTATAAGTGCACTATATATTTTTATCATTTTCATTATTACAGTTGAGTCATAAACAAACTTCCCAAGATGTCAGATTCATTTTATTTTTCGTCATAATTTCATGAATTTTTAGACAATTTTTTAAAAATAGTTTTTCAGCAATACGATTCACATGCCACCCAATTCACCCAGTGAAAGTGTCTAATTCAGTGACTTTGTTTTGCTACTGTCATCACTATCAATTTTAGAATATCTGCATCACCCCATAAATACATTCCGCAGGGTCTATGGTAAAGGCCTATATGCGGGGTGAGTGTGGCAGCATGCATCTGAGGAGGTATGAACCTGTACCCTAGATGTGTTGTGAACCAACATTACCTCAAGTTAAATAAAGAGAAAACAAAGAAACCCCACATTCCTTAATCAAGTGATTCTTATAATTTAAATAAGTTAAATTTTAAGTGTATCTTAAATCTCTTTGTTGTTCCAATTGTACTCTTCATACACTTGGTAAGTTTTTTTTTTAATAGATTTTTTACATCATTTTTCATTTTTGCACATCTTCATCTTGGTTATAGTCCCTGTACAATTCCCACTCCCCTTGTTTTGATTATACTCCCTCCTCTGCGCCCCCCCCCCCAGCCCCGTAGTGCGTCTCTGGTTTATAGTTGCTTATTGATTTTGATTTTTACTTTATTGTAATTAGGTTTTTTACTTGGTAAGTTTTTAACTTGAAGTCACAAATATAAGACAGCTATTCGGTTACTTACTTTACATTAGACTCTTGGGTCCTTCTAACAGGCCAGATTTTCTGAAACATTTTAAATATCAAAATACAAATGATTCCTTCACAAAAAATAATGAATAATTTGGATTATCTACTTCATCACTTTTATATAATGGCAAAACTTCCTACAGAAAAATACATACCTGCTGAAAGAAAAAATGTCATACAAACATAATTTGGGACATGTTTTCTTGAGCAAGTTTGAAAAACATTCTTTTTTCAGCCCAATGAAGTTGCATTTTGACAGATTTTTTTTTTAAGATTTATTTATGCATACAAGAGCTGAGGTGTAGGCCAGAGGTGCGGGGGCAAGGAAGGATTCACCAGAGACAGAGTGGGGAGCAGAACAGGCGGATGGACTGAAATACACTGCTGAGGGGAACAGTGGGCGAGACAGGAAAGGTCTGCAGCACCATGTGGGTAGCTCCCTGGCCAGGGATTGAACTGCTGATAGCTTCATGGTGCTGAGACTTAACCCCTTGCACCACCAGGGAGGCCCCGACTGAGAGATTTTTGACCAGAGTTTGGGATCAAGAGCCAGGGACACCCAGAACAAGTTTTCTCGTGAGTAACAAGCTAAGTCCACTTACATATGTCTATGTATATCTATAGCTATATCATTACACCCCCACACACAGTATTAAATCCAAGACTTCACTAAACATTTCTCCTTCAAACAACCTGCATTTAATCTCAAATTCCTCTGACTTGTGACCTGCCAGAGTTGTGTGTGTAACATTTTCACGTGACAGAAGTCAGATGCAATAGGCTACATGGCACTGAAAAGGCACATAAGACGCGCCACTCTTCCCTGAGCCCCACTCAGGACAAAAGGTTGATAGTACAGCACTGAAACCAAAGTCCTGCACAGTCCAGGAAGAAAAACCAGAGTCTGACCCTCCTGCTTCCAAACCTGGCCATGCCAGGCTGCATGGTTGGCCTTTGGCTACCGTTCGGTCATACTGACAGACGCATGCGCTGTTTCCTCTCTTCTCCAAAGGAAAAGGTAAAAGGGAGGAGGCAATGTCCAGTTGTGTGAGGTTTCGATTTAAGGCTTAGATTGTGGTCTGTTGATGCTTTAATTGGTAAAACAGTGGGTTGGTAGTGCCTTCGTGACTGCTGAGGAGGAGAGTTTGAGGTAACATAGAAGAGAGATCCAAGCAATATAGTGGAAGCAGAGACTGAAGAGAAAGTATGAGTGTAACTTTGTGGTCCCCCATTGTGCAGAAGAAGGCTGTTAGTCTTACATGTGAAACTCAGGCATAAAAGAGCCAGCATGGCCAAAGGTGGTACAAGGAACCAGGACGCTGGAGAAGCAGAGAGTAGTAGGCGCAGAAGAAGCTGGCGTTCCCCTTCCAGGTGGCCTTCTGTGGGGGCTCTGGACTGCAGTGAGTGGGGTGAAGGCTTGGGCTGTGTTATCAGATATTAGAGGAAAGGGTGATGCCAGAGGACAGAAGTTCTAAGGAAGCCCCAGGCTACAGAGGCGTGGGTGAAAGAGGATGTGCTTTTTAAGGAAAACTCTACTCAAGAGAAGAGATGATCGGTTGTTTCCTATCATTGTCCCTCAGAACACCAGGTCATGGAGTTTCTTGTTTGTGCTGAGTGACAGAATTCTGTACAGTGACATTCAGCTACTCAGCACCTCAGCAGGCGAAGAAGGCCTAGTTCCTCTTTTTTCAACCAGTGCTAATGAAGGAAGGCTTCAGCCTCTCTGTCACGAGGGAGGAAATGAGTCATTTGCAAGCAGGAGCACCAAGTACCCTGAATTGTCTTAGTGGCTCCAAGAAGTTTGAATTTTTCTAAGTAAGCAGAGTATTTGACTACTTTTTTCATCGGGGTTGTCTTCATAGCCCTCTGATTTGACTTTATACAAAGATGTGTAAAAGGTGTTGATGTAGTAATAGGCTCATATTTGACCAAATAGCTGATCACTTTGGTGATCACTTTTCCCACTGACTCATGGGAAAAAGGAAACAGGTAACTGACTACTTGCTGTCATGGAGACTCAAAGATGGCGCTTCATTCCCCACCTTTAGTGATGACGAACTTTAGCCCTTTGTGTCAAAATCAGGTCATTTGAGTTTAACACTGTGAACTGACAAATGTATATATTTTTTTAAATTTTTTTATTTTACATTAACCTTTTACAACACATATCTTTTTTTATTTTTAAACAATATTTGCTTCCCGCCACCCCCTTAGGTGTAGTCCCCATAGTGTTTCCTTCCCCAATGCACCCGTGCACCATCACCTCAGTCCCCTGTGCTCCTCCCTCCCTCCCTCTGATCCCTCTCCCTCCTCCTCCCCTGCAGGATGTCTCTGGTTTATAATTGTCTGGTTTTGCTTTGTTGTGTTTTGTACTGTTATTATTTTTTACACTGATGTCTTATTTGGTTCCCCTATATTCCTGTTATAAGTGAAACCATCCGATATTTTTTCTTTTTCCTTCTGGCTTATTTCACTGAGCATCATTCCTTCTAGCTCCATCCACGTTGCTGTGAATGGCATGAGTTTATCTTTTTTGATTGCTAAATAATACTCCATTGTGTATATGTACCACATCTTCTTGATCTAGTCATCTAGTTTTGGGCATTTGGGTTGGTTCCAGGTTTTACCTATTGTAAATAGTGCTGCAATAAGCATAGGGGTACAGGTGTTCTTTTGAATCAGTGTTTTTGTGTCCTTTGGGTAGATCCTTAGGAGTGGAATTGCCGGGTCGTAAATTTAACGGCTTGTTGTGCCTAAGTAGAAAGGTTCCATTCACATAGTTTCAACTTCTCTCACTGAAGTGTTTACTGACTGACTTTGCAGGGGGCTGGGGAGCCTTTCTGGCCAGGAACAGCGAGGCTAGGTCATGCGGTTTGAATGAAAGCTCTCCCAGCCACCAGGGCACCATGGCATGAAGCGTTGACTACCTTCCTCTTTCACATCACTCTACGAACAAAACACCTGGGCAAAGAGGGAAATAAGGAAGTCTCGTAGCTCTGATTCTCAAAAACTCTGTTTGTATACATTTGTGTGTTTATATACATTTGTCTGTTTATATACATTTGTCATATGGTAGCTCCATTGTCATATGGTAGCTCCATGTCATATGGTAGCTCCCCTTTGCCCAGGTGTTTTGTTCGTAGAGTGATGTGAAAGAGGAAGGTGTTCAGTGCTTCATGCCATGATGCCCTGGTGGCTAGCAGAGCTTTCATTCAAACCGCATGACCTAGCCTCACTGTTTCTGGCCAGAAAGATCCCCCAGCCCCCACCCCCCTCCCAGCAAAGTCAGTCAGTAAACACTTCAGTGAGAGAAGTTGAAACAGTGTGAATGGAACCTTTCTACTTTAGGCACAACAAGCAGTTAAATTTACCACAACTTAAATTTGGTGACCTCTATGGAAAATGACATTGAAATTCTTTTAAAAACTAAGAATGATGATACCATTTAATCCTGCAATAGCCCTTTTAGGTATTTATCTGAAGGACAAACATGCTAACATGAAAAGCTCGAGGTGCCCTCATGTTCATAATAGCCAAGAAAGACATAGCACCTGAATGCTCATGGAGGGAAGACTTGAGTAAAGAAATTGTGGGATATACAGTCAATGCAATAATACTCAGCTCTTAACAAAGATGAAAGTGTGCCTTTTGAAACTTTAAGGGTGGGACTTCAGATCATTATGCTCAGTGAAGTAAATCAGAAAGTAAAAGACAAGTCACCAGATGATTTCACTTATTTGTGTAATATAAATAACCAAAGAAAACAAACTGGTAAAGCACAACAAAAATAGCTGTTAGATTCTGAAAAATATGGTGTCAGCTGCGGGGTGGGGGGCAGAAGGAATAGGGGGTCAGACAAATTGATCAGGCAGTGGGAGTAGAGCTTCAGTGGTGGGTGATTGAAGTGTGTGAAATGAGGTGTGAGGCTGTATAACAGCGTTATGTAGTTTGTAAATGAACGGTAAGTCAGTAAAATCTGAACTTAAATAAAAAACCATTGGTGACATTTGTAGCTGGTGCTGAGGAGAGAGTCTGTTCCTGACAGACAACCAGTGACAACTGGTTGAAAACCCAGTGAACATGTGTATAGCTTTACAACTGCTTTGGGGATGGGGAAGGTGAGCAGACACTTCCACGGAAGGGAGTGTATTTTTCTCTTTGGGTAAGAAGAAAAGTTCATACATAACTGAGCAGAGCCCTAGTAATAAATTTGCTTATTACTTTTGTCAAGGAACACAGCATTGTCTGCATTGCCTCCTCTCATATGAGAGTGTCTTCCCATGGAATGGTAAGATCTTTCTGTGCCTTCGTGTATACCTCGTCAGAGACCCCATGAAAACATTACCAAAAAAGGAGATTTGTTTCCATGTTGCATCTCAACTCTCCTGTAAAGGCGCCTGATTATTTATTTATTTATTTATTTTTTGCACACAATGGTAAAGTGATTAGCTTTGCACTTGAGGAACATTTTAAGTTTCTTTCCTGTCTTTATGTATCACAAGATGCCTGCCAAGTAGAATGAGTTAATATGAAGTTACGAGTTGAACTGTGTCCCTTCCACATTGATATGAAGTCGTGACCAACCTCCCCCTACACCCCGCCCCCACAGTGCTTCAGAAGGTGATGCTATTTGGAGATAGGGTCCTGATGGAGCTAATGAAGGTCAAGTGAGTTTTTGAAAGTGGGTCAAATTCAGTATGACTGGTGTGTCCTTATAAAATGGGGACATTTCAACACAGGGGTGCACAGACAGAGAGAATGCCATGCGAATGGGAGGAGGCTGCCTACAAGTCAGGGAAAAAGGCCTGGAGCAGATCCCTCCCTCAGGAGGAACCAGTTCTGCCAACACCCAGGCTTGACTTCAAACTATGAGATAATAAATTCCTCTGAAGTCACTGAGTTGATAGTCCTCTTGTTACAGCAGTGCTAATACTTACGGCAAAACAGTCAGCTTTCCTCCACCCCAGCCAAGGCAGGCCATAATCTGAGTTTGTCATCCAGAATCACAAGCTCAAATTCCAGCAGTGTATGTGCCCGTTGTCCAAAGCAGTGAATTCAATTGGATGGATTCACTGGGTTGTTAAAGGGGACAGAGCAAACTGGATAGGTGCAGTACCCAGCTTTAGCCAGTGGTAGCCATGCAGAAATACAGACCTGGCATTACCAGATAATCTGATTTTTTGAGAGAAACCCAGAAGGTAATATATATATATATATATATATATATATATATATATGTGTGTGTGTGTGTGTGTGTGTGTGTGTGTGTGTGTGTGTATATATATATATATGTATCTCCCTATTCTTAAGTGGTGACAGTTAATTGAAATTCACTTAAATATTGTTCTGGCCAATACACATAGGCCAAATAAAATTTGTGTTAAGGCCCAGCTCAGCTGACAGCCTAATGGTATTTTGAGGAGACTCCACACAGGATGTCTGCAGAGTCTGAGAGAAGGGACTTTGGGGCCTTCCTGTCAGCCAAACACTTCATTTCCAAACCTCCTTGCACATAGGTGGGGCCATGTAACTAATTCTGAACAATGGCACATGACCAATGATAAGTCAATGCTATGTGGCGCTGGCAAATATCTGGAATGCCTTCCCTTATTGTCATCTCCTTCCAGAACAACCTTGGAGGTACATACTGACCTTACCAACTTACAAGGTCATTTTTAATTTGACAAGGGCAAGTGCCTGGAGTTTGAAGAAAAATACAAGCTATTTGCTTATGGGATATTTCTCCCTCACATTGACCCTAAAAGAGAGAACAAGAGAAGAGATGGGAGAAATTTGCTTTGTATTAAGAAAGAAAATCACAGATAATAGTTTCAACTTCCTCTCCTCAAATTTTTTAGAACAGAGAACATGAGTATGGATCAGAGTCCAAGTCCATCTTTGAAGAGCACACAGTAGGCCATGAGTGGGGTTAGCATTTACATCTTACCTAATAACAACGAGGAGCAAGTAGCTTCCTTTCTATTCCTGAGCTCTTGATAGAGTCCCTGTTAGCACGTGACCAAGGGGAACACAGGGACCCCAAACTATTAAAGGGATTCTGAAAGGGATTCTTCCATCCATGCACACAAAGGCAAAGAAAACAGACTCTCTTAATGCAAAAGATTTTTAGTAGACATAGTGTACATAGAGAAGAGAAGAAAGGATAGTCCTAATAAAATGCCAAACATTACCTATCCCCTCATAGAAATGGTCAGCCAAAGAGGCTCAGCGTGAAGTTGGGTTACTGAGGCCGGAAATCTTCCCACAAATCTAAGGTACCTTCTAGGAGGGAACCACAAAAAAGGAGGTTAGGCAGGTCCCAGAGAGCTAGGACAGAAGGAGAGATGGAAAAACCAAAATCAAAGTACAAATCAAGATAATAACTGCCATTATCTCTGCCAAAGACAGCCTCCCCATGTGTCCCTCACCCATGTGACTCTTCCAAGTGCTTCTACATGTCTCTCTTTCACGTGTCTCCTCATGTCTCCTTCCCAGCAGTCCCAGGGTGCAAGTCCAGCTGCAGAAGCAAGAGAGTCAGGCCTGCCTGGCAGAGCCAGCTCTGCCCCTAGGTACCAGTAGATGTCACACCCAGGATGTCCAGTTCATGGCATTCTCAAACTTTCAATCCGAAGTGGCTGCATGTAAATTGGGCCTGGGTATATCTGTAAGACCCCCGGAGATGTATCTAACAGCCCCACAAGAGGTCCACTTAGAAGCACACAGCAAGTACATTGACAGCTAAAGTATCCAGTCCTTTTTCTCACGAGAGATGGTGTGAGGCAAGGGAACTTCTTTTACTTGCCCCCAAATTATGCCATCCACATGCTCATTAGAAAATTCTCAGTCATTGTACTTCTGAATATCTAGTTGGTTATGGAACTGGGTGAAGCAGTGTTATAGTTAGAAAAATGACATATTCATCTTCTTTGGTCTTACATCAACTTGACCTTTGGGCTCTTTCAAAATCTGTATTCTTGGTAGATCGAAACCTCTGGATCTTATGACTCTTAGATAAATACACATTAACTTGCTGTTACCTTCTTATCTTGTATCTTTTAATGCTAACAGTAGTTTTATGCCCATCATTCCTCTCTCTGTCACCCTTGAGACCTTTGCTCACTACTCCCTCCCACCCCCACCATCATTTCTTCTTCAAAAACCATCCTGAACAAGCTCCTCTCTCATTTGTTGGCATCTCAGCACTTCCAACATTTTTGTACTTCTGTTTAAGGCTTCACATATTATAAAATCCTTGAGGTCAAGAACCATCCATTTAAGGGGGGCCTCCCCGGTGGCACAGCGGTTGAGCGCTGGGTTGCGAAGCTGCCCGCAGCCTCTGCAGCGCCGGTTCGATACCCGGCTGCTCCCCGGACACCGGAGGAGGGTCCCACATGGCGCGCAGACCTCTCCTGCCGCCCGCTGCTCCCCTCAGCAGTGTACTTTGGTCCTTCTGCCTGCTCTGCTCCCTGCTCTGGCTCTGGTGAAGTCTCTCACCCTCCAGCACTTCTGACTGTACCCAGTGCTTGTATAAATAAATAAAAATAAATCTTTAAAAAAAAAAAAAGAACCATCCATTTAATTTGTTGGTTTGTTACAAGTACCTACTATACACAGAAACCTTTGAAGTTTCATTGCTCACATCTATTTCATTTTTAATTATATGCAGATATACTAATGGATCATAATTTTCACATTCTGTGTATCAAAATAAACCTCGGGCAGGGGCGGGGGTGAGAAACAAGCATATTTAGGTTAGGAAGAGCATATGGAAACACAGAAACCGGTTTAACCTTTTGCATCAGTATCTGTTGGTTGATTTTGATTTTTTGTGGTAGCATTTGACAAACCTCATGGCATTAGAGAATTACATAGTTCAGGCCTTTACCCACCCATGTGACTGACTACTTGCACCACATGTTTACACTTGAGTACTGGTAATTATAAAGTCAAATAAGCAAGCAAGGTTGATGTTATCTATAGAAGACTTGATCTAGAGTACAAGCTGTTATAGAAACAGAAGGTGATTATACATTATTTGGTAGACTTTCCTCACTCAGCTGGAGATTTTCTTTCATCATTTAAACATTAACTTGAGTAAACTGAATTCTGCATAAATGTAAACATCATAACTTCTGTCGCAACTCAAGAAATTTATGTTTCATGTATTACTGCATTTTCTCAGTACTTCTGAGTAGATTTCCTGTTTAAAAACGAATCATAGTATATAATATAAACTAGGGGCTTCTGTTCGGTGTGTAACACTTTCATGATCTGATGTGTATCTTGTTTTTGCTCTTTGTAGTTTTGAGTCTCAAAATTTATGTTTTAGGAATTTCCTAAATGGTACTTGACTGGTAGTTTAGGAACAATAACAGTCAATTTAGCAAAAGGTCCGATAGTAATTTGGGAGTGGCTGGAGAAACCTTAAGGCAAGGAGGTAATCAGAAGCTAATGAAGGAGCAGGGAGGAGAGGCCTGATTTAGGATCAGATTAGAGTACACTTTCAGGGACTGCCATGGGGATGCTAGGAAATAGGAAACAGCCAGGGAAGTCAGTGGAAAAATGTACTTTCTGGAAAAGGTAGGTCAGGGACCAGTCCTCAACAATTGGCTGGGAAGAATTATGCAGAAAGTGATTAGCGTGCCTCCCTGGTGGCACAAAGGGTTAAGTCTTAGCACTATCAAGCCATGAGCAGCCACTGCCGCAGAAGTTCCATCCCCAGCCAGGGAGCTGACCCACATGGCCCACCCAGTAGACCTCTCCTGTCTCGCCCGCTGCTCCCCTCAGCAGTGTGTTTCAGTCAGTCTGCCTGTTCTGTTCCCCACTCTGTCTCTGGTGAATCCTCTCACCCCCCACACCTCTGGCCTACACCTCAGCTCTTGTATGCATAAATAAATAAATCTTTTTTTAAAAAAGGAAATTGACTAGCAAGAATTCAAAGGGACTTTCCCCTTGGGAAGATTAAGGAGGAACACAAGTTCTAGAGGTTGGGGTGTAAAGAAGCTTATGAAATACTCCTGCCCAGGCACCGATGGCCTGGCTAACCATCAAGAACAGCACAGCCAAAGCACTCAGAGCAACTCATTGGGTAGCCACTAAAGCAATTTTTCAAATTCCTTATTATCAGGAAGAAATCTAATGCCTAATTACTTGTTTACTGGAAAGGGACAAAGTCTGCAAATGACGGGATACTCAGAGCAAACAGAGTTTGAAAACAGTGGAGTTAGAAAACAGAGAAATGGTTTTTCTTATACAATTGCTTCCCTGATTAAAAGTGCTACAACTCGCAAAAATAATGCAAAGTTATTAAATGTATGAAGCATTAATAGATGTAGGATTATTTTAAAATACTGTACATGAATACAGCAATATGGAAACCGATACTGTTACACACTCTATCCAAAAAATGACTAGAAGTTTCAGGTCACAGTGAAAGCAGGCAACTAAAAGAGAAACCAATGAAGGAGGGAAATCATGGGGTTTCTGTTTGCTCCCACCACACATAAACTCAGCTCTGTGCTTTAGTTTTTGAACATTATCAGAGCACTTATTTGAATAATGCAGGGTAAGAATCCATACAATGCATATTATCACATCAAACAAAATGACACTTAAATACTCAAAGATCTGGAAGGTATCAAATTGAATGTCAGTTGGTTAAAGAACTGAGTTCCAGAAGCAGAGCCAAGTATGGGCTTACCAAGTATGATTGTCCAAGCAACAGCACCGAGAGACCTTTGCAAAAAAGGAAATTCTATTCTTTTTTTTTTTTAATTTTATTTTTATATTCCCCATACAATTGCAACCCCCTTATTTTGACCCCAATCCCTCCCCTCCCGCCCTCCACCCCCCATAGAGTGTCTCTGGTTCATAGTTTTTTGTTGATTTTGATTTTTTCTTTCTTATAGTTATTTTTTTTCCTGGTCCCTTATTTAAGTTTTCTAGATTCCTGCTATGAGTGAGACCATCCGGTATTTTTCTTTTTCTTTCTGGCTTATTTTGCTGAGCATGATCCCTTCCAGCGCCATCCATGTTGCTGCAAATTCTATTCTTATCTCTGACTATTTGAATCAAAATTGCTGGGGGTGAAGCCCAGAAATCTCTATTTTGTCCAGTCCTCCAGGAGATCCTGGAGCACACTAGAGTTTGACACTGGCAGCATATATTGGGTGTGTTCTCTATTACACTGTGCTGTCCCACGGAGACCTTGGGTCCTCTTCCACTGGGCCACTGGACACAGCCCTCCGATTGACAGGGGCAGGAAGCTAGCCGTTCAAGGAAAGAATGGTCAGGGGAAGAGATCTCTCTGAGTTTTTGAGAACATGTATCCAGGGCCTCCCCCGGTGGCGCAGCGGTTGAGCACTGGGCTGCGAAGCTGCCCACAGCCTCTGCAGCGCCGGTTCGATCCCCGGCCACCGGCGAGGGTCCCACATGGCATGACAGACCTCTCCTGCCATATCCGCTGCTCCCCTCAGCAGTGTATTTCATCAGTCTGCCTGTTCTGTTCCCCGCTCTGGCTCTGGTGAATTCTCTCACCCTCCCGCATTTCTGACTATACCCAGTGCTTGTATAAATAGATGGATAAATCTTAAAAAAAAAAAAAAAAAAAACTATGTATCCAAAGGCAGTTGCACTCAAGCATCTTAACTAGAACATCAGTACCTAAATTTACGCTGCTAGATTTAATCGACTTTCGTCAGCCTGTTTTATAGCAACAGGCTGTAGATTCAAATACTTTGAGATTCTGGCATCACAGATTGAAAGTCTCATTATAATTGGCATTTACCTGCAGGGTTTTGTCCCCATTCAGTGAATCTCCTAGGGAATTCTCACGGAATTCCCAAACTGACTATGATAAAAATAAACCAACCAACCTACAGGCACACCTCATAGAGTTTTAAGAAGCAATTGGAAAAAAATGTTAGTATAATCTCTACCAATTACAGTATAGTTTTTCAGATCATATTTTATGGCCATTTGCATTATTTATTCTGGAACTATAATAATTAAATATAAAGAAGACTTGAGTTTTTGTTTAATTAGAATATTCCTTTATATGTGGAGGACAAGGGAATGATAGGTAAAGACTGCTTCACTGGTAAAATAATGACTTTAATATAAAAACGCTGAAGAGTAAGATGTTCTCACTATGGACACTGAGTAATGAACAAAATTGTCACAATCTAACTCTGTCTAAATAACACTGACTCTGTAGAATATTCTTTTTCCGCCTATGCAAATGTTTTCCATTTATACTCTATTTGCCCAGATAAAACATTTTTAAATTGCTTCCTTAAAATGGCACCATCTTTGTTATTTCTTCTAAATCCTAAATTTACTTTTAATTAAAGTTATTTTTAAAGTATTAGGCTTTACTGGAAATTACTTTAGGAAAAGGTAGGATACTGGGTAAAGGGAATTTTTTTTAATTTTATAAAAACTAACAAATGAAATTTCTTCTGATACTAGCTTGATAGCACATTGGTCTCAAAAAAATTATGCAAATACGGGGAAGTTATTCTCTTAATATAAGGAGAAATATTTATGTTCTGCATGCACGTTCCTTTTATTTCATGAGAACTATTCCAACCTGAACTCACTCCAACAGCAGAATTAACTTTCTCGGTCAGCTCAGGGCTCTTTGGAGAATTCACTTGTCTAATAATGATGTTTTGAAAGAAAATATAAACCCCATTCAAATATTATCAGATTCACTGCTTTGGGGGATGCTTTAAGTGTAATACAAAAACAGAGTCTGGAGCCTCCCCGGTGGCGCAGCAGTTGAGCGCTGGGTTACAAAGCTGCCTGCAGCCTCTGCAGCGCCAGTTCAATCCCCGGCCGCCAGCAAGGGTCCCACATGGCACGCAGACCTCTCCTGCCGCCCGCTGCTCCCCTCAGCAGTGTACTTCGTCAGTCTGCCTGTTCTGTTCTCCGCTCTGGCTCTGGTGAATTCTTTCACCCTCCCGCGCTTCTGACTGTACCCAGTGCTTGTATAAATAACTAAATAAATCTTAAAAAAAAATAATAAAAACAGTCTATGACTGATTCACTTTATAAAAAAAAAAAACAGTCTGAGATTCCCTCTTTAGTCTTCACTTTAAATAGATCATATATAGGCTTGTTTGAAATAACAACATTCTGAGGGTTTTCCTGATGAAAGTTTTTCTCTTTACTCCCACCCTTTTTAATACATCTTGATGTGGGAAGAGAGGAATAAGCAGAAAATGAAATGTGCCTCTTTAGCGCCATATGTCTTGCCACTTAAAGGCCACCATTGTGTCTCACCTGCTTAGAATTTGGGGAATAAGTTTCCTGTTTGGCTGTGTGCATGATTTCATCAAATCTTTCCAAGAAGCCATTATGAAAGTTACAATTCTTGTTCTCATTTTGTAGAGGAGAAAACTAAAACATAGGGATATTCAGAAACTCAAAATCTGCATGCTTCACCACCACATAGCATTGCTAGAGGTAGAATACTTGTTTTCCTGGAGTCTAGACCCACCCCACACACCCAAACAGCCTTTGTCATGATTCTTTACAGTTGCCTTTTACCAATAACAGCAATGATAAAGAAAATAAATACTGCTGGGCCTCCCTGGTGGTGCAAGGGGTTAAGATGCAACCTATGAAGCTGTCCGCAGAACTACCCACATGGCACAGCAGACCTCTCCTGTCTCACCCGCGGCTCTCCCCAGCAGTGTATTTCAGTCAGTCTGCCTGTTCTGTTCCCCACTCAGTCTCTGGTGAATCCTCTCAACCCCCACATCTCTGGCCTGTACCCCAGTTCTTGTATGTAAAAATAATCTTTAAAAAAAAAAATGTCACTGGGCCTCCCTGGTGGCGCGAGGGGTTAAGCACCACACTATGAAGTACTCTGCAGCCTCTGCAGCACAAGTTCGATCCTTAGCCAAGGAGCTACCCACATGGCACAGCAGACCTCTCCTGTCTCACCCACTGCTCCCCTCAGCAGTATATTTCAGTCAGTCTGCCTGTTCTGTTCCCTGCCCTGTCTCTGGTGAATCCTCTCACCTTCCCACACCTCTGGCCTGCACCCCAGCTTTTGTATTCATAAATAAATAAATCTTTTTAAAATTTTTTTAAATAAATATTTTTTTTAATTTAAAAAAAAAGAAAATAAATACTCCTTTCAAAGATTAATTGTAGTTACATTACTTAGGATTAGGTTTTCCTGTACGTGATAGGAATTCCCAAACAGTGGTGGCTTAAAGAAGAACAGAAATTTGTTTGTGTTGGATTTAAAAGCTTGTCAGTAGGCTCCTGGGTTTATGTGGCAGATTATGAGGGCCAGAGACTTAGTCCCATCTCTACTTTATTGCTACACCGGTTCCACACTTACTCTATGATCCAAAATGGGTGTAGGAACACCAGCAATTACATTTGAATTCCATCCTGCTTTGGAGAAAGTGAAAAGGGAAGTTATGTCTCCTCCTTTTGAAGACATGGCCTAGAAGTTGCTCACACACAAAATCTCTGTTTACATTAAATAGGCAGGTCAGAATTTAATCACATGGTCACCCCTTGCTGTAAAGGAGGAGGAAAAGTTTTCTTTAGACTGAGTTACTGTGATGGCTGCCAATATCTGATGCTTATAATTAACGAGGAGAGGGATAGGACAGAAGCTCACTGCCATTGAGTCTCTGCCATCAGGAGGGGGTTTGCATTCATGTTGAGAGGACAGCAGGAGATCTGGAAAGCGCATGGGCAGAGAGGTCTGGGCAATTTGTGGCCATATCTTTTCGTGTTTTACAAGAAAAGCCAGAAATCTGTATTTCCGTGTCAAATTTCCTGATTTTTATATATTGCTAGTTGATTAAAATAGTTTTAAAAATGATATGAGCCAAATGAAACCCATCTGGGTCAAACTTATAGGCTGACAGTCTGCTTCTTTAGATCTAAAAGAATTAGCTTTTTTTCTTTTTAAGATTTATTTTCCATCAAACTAGTATTGATTGAGGAGTGCAATGTGTAAGGTACTGTGTCAAGGGCGATGAAGGACAAAAAGATATGATCTTTCATTGAAACAGGAAAGCCTTAGATATAGGAGACAGAGTTCATGACTAGAATCAAAAAGCAGAGGTTTTTGCTGACAAATTTTCAGTTTTGTTTTATTTCTGTTGGTTTTGGTCCAGTTTCTTTACCTGACCCCCAACCCTTTACCTAATTCCTTAGGTCTTTCCTAATTTTTTTTTTAAGATTTATTTATTTATGTATTCAAGAGCTGGGGTGCAGGCCAGAGATGCGGTGGCTGAGAAGATTCACCAGAGACAGAGTGGGGAGCAGAACAGGCAGATGTACTGAAATACACTGCTGAGGGGAGCAGCGGGCGAGACAGGAGAGGTCTGCTGCGCCATGTTGGTCACCTCCCTCGCCAGGGATAGAATTTGTGCTGCAGAGGCTGCAGACAGCTTCACAGTGCTGAGACTTAACCCCTTGTGCCACCAGGGAGGCCCATCCTCAATCTTTAATCAATTTCTCTCCACCTTTCAGTTCACCCAAGACAATAAACCCTGTCCCTAGAATTCTGTATTCATGAATGCATCTCTTGAAAATATCAAATATGGCACGCAGACCTCTCCTGCTGCACCCGCTGCTCCCGTCCGCAGAGTATTTCATCAGTCTGCCTGTTCTGTTCCCTGCTCTGGCTCTGGTGAATTCTCTCACCCTCCCGCACTTCTTACTGTACCCAGTGATTGTATAAATAAATAAATAAATCTTTTAAAAAATCCAATATCCTCTTTCTTATTTAGTTGTCAATGTTCTGCTTTACTGAAAAATCTCTTTATGTCTTTCTTCATATGCATTAGTCTTGTGAACCATACACATGTACAAGTCAAGATTTATGTCTGAACTTGACTTAATATCCGGAGAGTATCTGTGATGAGATGTAAGAATTATTTTTTTTAATTGTATTATTTTTATAAAGCAACTGTTGGCTTATCACACTGTATATGACTTAGGGGTGTGTTCACAGCTCTTCAGATGTATGTTACCATGCCACCATCAAAGTACCCAGAGGAACAAAAATTATGAAGCTGTGTCTAAAACAGTCCCTGCAGCTGCTCCCAGAACGAGAAGAGTGAGAACCCTGGGTGAAGCCACCGAGGCCAGTCAGTTCCTTTTGGGAGAAACAATGAGAATGGAGCACAAGCAACTCTTGGGAGATGGTTTCTCCCAAGCTTCAGGAAACACCCATACTCCAGTTCACCTGAGGCGCTTACAACTGGCACAACAACATTGGGGTCAGCCATAAAATGTGCAGGGCCTCATGCAAAATCACAATGAGGCTCCATGCTCAAAAGTATTAAGGATGTCAAGACAGTGACAGCAGAGCATTATCTGAGCATGAAGTGCTTCTCGTGACGCCTCTGTGTGGCCATTCTTGTCTAGGCCTGAAACCAGCTCTGCCTAGAGTGGTGGACCCAGTGGCATTTGTGGCCAGGAAAACAGGCAGCAGGTGGGCAGCAAAAAACTCAGGGCTCAGAGACCCAGTGTTTGGGGTGAGAGAGACAGAGCAGTTGACAGAGAAAAAAATGGAGGACCAAAGATTTTGTTTCTATGAAGTGTCACTGTGATCTGTATGTCTCTCTTTGCACACATGAAGGACAGTTAATTCTTTTTTAAAAAATTTGCTCATTTATGATACAAGAACTAGAGTATAGGCCAGAGAGGTGGGGGGTGAGAGGATTCGCCAGAGTCAGAGTGGGAAGCAGAAAATGCGGATCTACAGAAATACACTGCTGAGAGGAGCAGCGGGTGAACCAGGAGAGGTCTGCTGCACCATGTGGGTTGCTGCCTGGCTGGCTGGGGATCGAACTCTTGCTGCAGTGGCTGGCGATAGCTGTCTTTAACCCCTGCACCACCAGGGAGGCCCAAGGACAATTCTTTTGAATGTATGGTTAATTCTTTCAGACTCTGCTGCCATTAAGGGACTGAGACACAGGGGTCTGAGCTATGTAACCATCACAGCCTTCCCTAGTGTCACTGTTTAGGGTGTCACTGACACTTACGGTAGTGGTAGGGGTGTGTGTGTGTGTGTGTGTGTGTGTGTGTGTTTGCTTTTAGAACCTGTGAGAAAGAGAATTCTAGGCTTGACTGACTGACTCCCTTCACCAAATGTCAAGTCCCTCATTATCTTGCAGTAAGAAGCTTAAATATGTTCACTAACAATAGCACATCATAGTCATCTAAGCACCCAAATGATTATTTTTCCCAATGTAATTGCAGAGATCTTACTCAGTCATACTTGTTCATAGATGCATCCTGCATTGTGTCATGCCACTCTCCAGATCAGGTCTCTTTCTCGGGCCTCCTATACCTGTTCACTTCACCTTCTAACCCTCCCACCCATAGCTGACTTCTATCTTCAGTTTTTACTGTGCCTTCTAGACCCTGAATTCCCATGGAAACACAGCTCTTACATCCTCAGTCTGTTCTACTGAACTCCACCGTGATGTCCAGACACAGCCTAAGGTGGAGTGGAGGACATCTGTCTATAGTTCTATGATAGGAACTTGGCCCCTGGTGTCCTGAGTGACGGGACTGCTGGGAAGGGAGTGGAGCTGAGCAGCCATTTTGGGGAAGCCTTTAATAGGGAGTGATGCATGTGGGCTGGCTCTTCATTTTTTTAAAAAAGATTTATTTACTTATGCATATAAGAGCTGGGGTGTAGGCCAAAGATGCTGGGGGGTGAGGGGGGTGTTGAGAGGATTCACCAGAGATAGAGTGGGGAGCAGAACATACAGATTTACTGAAATACACTGCTAAGGGGGCAGCAGGTGAGTCAGGAGAGGTCTGCTGTGCCATGTGGGTAGCTCTCTGGCCAGGGATTGAACTTGTGCTGCAGTGGCTGTAGATAGCTTCACAGTGCTGTGCTCCTTTTGCGCCATCAGGGAGGCTCCTTGCTCACTTTTTCATTGGAGCTGCAGCAGAGAGGTTGCCAGGCCAGATGTAAGGTCTTCAACCCCCTACCCACCCTGTCCACAGGGAGCCCAACCTCGGCAGCAGCAGGCCATACCCTGCCACCCCAGTGGTAGCCTTTGGTAAGACTCTGCCCTACAGGGCTGCTGGCCCCAGCTCCAGACATAGCCGCAGCTCCACTTTGCATCATTGATCAGTAACTGGACTTTCTCATTCTCCCTCTGCCCTGATGGTTAAACTCATGAGAGAGGTTCTGACCCAGGAATAGTTATTATACCCTTTGCCCAGAAATGTTATGTGACTTTTCAACAAAGAGATATCTTGTGTTGTGTTCTTAATATTACTTTAAACTGTTACTTTTTTAAAAAAGATTCATTTATTTACATCTTTCCAATGATTTTTAAAATTTTATATATTTTTTACATCATTTTTTATTTTTGTACAATGTATGCATTTTCATCTTATAGTTCCCATGCAATTCCCACCCCCCTTGTTTTGATCCTACTCCCTTCTCCCCCACTTGTAGTGTGTTTGTGTCTCTGGTTTATAGTTGCTTGTTGATTTTGATTTTTTACTTTATTATAATTAGTCTTTTTCCTGGTCCCTTATTTAGGTTTTCTAAATTCCTGCTATGAGTGAGACCATCCGGTATTTTTCTTTTCTTTCTGGCTTATTTTGCTGAGCATGATCCCTTCTAGTTCCATCTGTGTTGCTGCAAATTGCATGAGTTTATCTTTTTTGATTGCTGAGTAATATTCCGTGGTATATATGTACCACATCTTCCTGATCCAGTCACCTATTTTGGGGCATTTGGGTTGTTTCCATAGCTTAGCTATTGTAAATAGTGCTGCTATAAACAAAGGGATGCAGGTGCCCTTTTGATTTAATGTTTCTGTGTCCTTTGGGTATTGGGAGAAAATTTTTGCACACAACACTAATGATAAAGGACTGATCACAAAAATCTACAAAGAGCTGATGAGACTCAACAAAATCAAAATAAATAAGCCAGTCAAAAAATGGGCAGAAGAGCTAAAAAGAAACTTCTCCAAAGAAGAAATGCAAATGGCCAACAGGCATATGAAAAAATGTTCAACAACACTTGTAATCAGGGAAATGCAAATCAAAACTACAATGGTAATCTTACACCAGTGAGAATGGCACATATTAAAAAAACTAGCAACAACAAATGTTGGCGAGGTTGTGGAGAAAAAGGAACTCTCCTGCACTGCTGGTGGGAGTGCAAACTGGTCCAACCACTATGGAAAGCTGTGTGGAGATTCCTCAATCTGCTAATGATGGAGCTTCCATATGATCCAGCAATTCTAGGTATTTACCTAAAGATTTATTTATTTATGCATACAAGAACTGGGGTACAGGCCAGAGGTATGGGGGGGTGAAAGGATTCACCAGAGACAGAGTGGGGAACAGAACAGGCTGAATGACTGAAATACACTGGTGAGGGGAGCAGCGGGCGAGACAGGAGAGGTCTGCTGTGCCATGTGGGTATCTCTTTGGCCGGGTATCAAACTTGTGCTTCAGTGGCTGTGGATAGCTTCATAGGTTGCGCCTTAACCTGTTGTACCACCAGGGAGGCCCTAAAGTGTTGCTTTTTAATAACACTCTTGAAAAAAAAAATTCTTCAAAAAAAAAATTCTTCATTGAGATAAATGCCACCTGCTGTTCCTCCTTGGAAGCCACTGATTTTTGGTCACTCCTCCCTATTGCAGGGTCCTCAAAATCCTTAGCCCCTTGGTCCCTCTGATGCAAGATAAGACTAGAAAAACTGGAAAGAAGATACAAGGTCAAGAACCTAACTCACACAAGGAGGTAGGGGTAGAGGGGATTAGCATAAGCCATTATCCCAGTTATAGAAACCAAGATCCTTAGGCATCAACTCCCAGAACAGGAGGTGCAACACCCAGAAACTATCAGACTGCGATAGGAGTGTCAGGAGCACAAACCATCCACCCACAAGTATGAGCCCCTCCCTGAAGATGATAAAACCTAAAGCTGCCCCCACAATGGGGCAGCAGTCTTTCTGCCACCTGTGAGTATGCAGGTGCTTCCTTTTGCTACCCTGATATAAAACGGGGTGCCTGACTGTGGGGCCTCACCCACGTGCTTAAAAGGGACTTATTAATACTCAACTGCAGGTGCACACAAAAGGTTAATAAAAGGATTATTTACAAGGGAAGGGAAAATGAGGAAATGTACAACTCAGGGAGAAAAGAGGGAGATAAAGTCTTAAATGGGCCCTACCCGTTCAGCTGAGACCCCGAATCCCGATGGCACGCTAGAGCTGGCAGCGAGCCAAGAGCCGTGAAGCCAAGAGAGAGACCCAAGGCCCATGTGTCTGGTTTTATACCAACCCTGGCAGCTTAACTCCACCCTCAGGTCCCAGCAACCCTCCCTTTGGTGATGATGGGATTTGTCATTTCCAGTGTCTTGATGGTTTTGGTCTGGAGTGGGGGTGGAGTCCACAAAGCCTGCATGGAGTTATTAGCTCAGGACATCCTTTCCCCCTCACACTGTCACCAACTCTCTCCCTCTGCAGGGCAGCAGCTTCCTGCCCGCCGCCCGTGAGCTATACCAGCTGGGACTTCTCCTCACTGGCCTCCCTCAGCGGAGGTCGCTCTCCTCAAGGCCGCCCGCCTGCAGCCATGCAGGCCTCTCTCAGCAAACCTGTCCCTTCTGGGCAACTCTTCCTGCCCACTTGTGTCTATGCAAGTGACTTTTACTGTCCTATGTCTTTTCTAATAAACCTGCTCTTTAAATATAATGAACCTCTCTGTCTCGTGGGGAAACTCGCCGCGTGCCTCTGAAAGGGGAGCTCTGGTGACAACTTTCCCAGAGTGAACCCAAGGACCCCGCACTCCAAACTCTGAGAACCCCATCACCTTCCACCAAACTAGCCTGAAAATGTCTAACCCTGAGTAAGTCCAACCATCAGTGCTAGACTATTAGAGAAAATCACACAAATGCAAGGGTTATTGCCACCCAAAACAAGATTCCCATTTAATTTAGGCTTCCGGTACTATTTACCAGTCCCTCTCCAAATTGTCACATGATTTACCTTCAATTTCCTCATGCTATCTGTACTGATAGTGGCCTCTTTTCTCTTACTAATTAACCCTTCTGAGCCCATGGCGGGAAAAAATACTCTTTGGTGTGGCCTTTTTCCATTTCCTGCCTCTCTACTTACAAACAAGTCTATAAATGCTTCCATCCTCATTGCTCTAATGGTTCAAATTAATGGCCTCTCTTTTCCACACCCTTTATCTGCAGTGTTGTAATCCTGTCCCATTCTGACCCTGGGCTTGGCCATGTGACATTCTTTTGTGAAGGCTTGAAAAAGTACTGGTGTAGTTCCACCTTCTTTTTTTGGAGCAAAGCCTTGAAAAGAAGCCCAGTTGAGGAGGATGAGAGCACATGGAAAGAATTGAATTGTCCTAGCCAAGGCCAGCCTTGTCCAGCCGGTTCCCGGCCACCCCTCAGCAGAGCACAGATGTATGAACAAGTCTGAAGACAAGATTTTCCAAATTTTATCACCAATGTATGAACAAGCCTGAAGACAAGATTTTCCAAATTTAGTTTAGTAGTACTGCTTGCTGACTTGCAGAGGAATGAGAAATGACAAATGGTGGTTGTCAATGACATTGTTTGTTATGCACAATCTCGAAATCCTAACTTCCCTTTCTCCAGCTGGGGGGTGGTGGGGGGGGGCTAGTATATCTTCTCTTTTTAAAGGCAAGTTCCTGTGCTTGCTCTTTATCCCATTCCTGCCTTTCAGAGCTCATCCCTTCTGATTATATCTCTCTTTATTGTATTTTCAACCCTTTGCTCTCTTTTTATCTCTTTCTCTATCAAATAACCAAGTTCCTGTCATTAAAATAAACATACACAAATAAACTCATGTCCTCAGCAAATTACTCACCCATTCTGTTATTCATTACATTAATGTTCCTTGAAATGATAATGTACTCTTGTGTATTTGTCTGGGATAGTAGGGGGAAGAAAAATGAATTTATTTTTAGGGGTTGGCTTATGATATTTTGGAGACCTGGTGAGCCCAAATTCTCATGAGGTAGGCCGGCAGGCTGGAGACTCAGGGAAGAGTTGAATTTCAAATTGAAAGACTGCTGGCAGAATTCCTTCTTCCATAGGGGAGGTCAGTCTTTGTTCTCTGAAGGCATTCAGTTGCTGTGATGAGATCCATCCATGTTACAGAGGCAATCTGCTGTACTCAAAGTCCACTAACTTAAGTGTTGATATCATCCAAAAAACACATTCAAGGAAACAGCCACAAGAATTCAGACCAAATAGCTGGGCACCATGACCCAGAGAAGTCAACACATAAAATTAACCATGGCAATTTGCTGTATTCATTCTTCTAGACTCATTATTTACCCTTTTCAGTTATCACATTAATATAGCCAAACACTCATTTTCTTTGTCCTTTTACAAATCTTTGATCGTCAACTTCTCTTCTAGATTTGTTTCTATCTCCTGTCTGCTGCTTTTCAATTTTGTTTTTTTGTTGGTTTTGTGGGGGTTTTTGTCACCTCTTTCTTTGTCTTCTTTTTAAATGATCGCTAGGGTTATGCGTTCCATATTAACTGGACCCTCTTATGCAATTACCAAATCTTTATTTTTCACTTAGTCTCTACTGAGTATTATCTATTCATTCACTTATTCATTGAAGGTATCAATAGAGTATCTGTTCCTTTGAGTACTAAACACTGTGGGGGTTTGTGGCAACCTCTAAATGTCCCCCAAGCTCCCTGCCTCCTGTTATTCACACCCTTGTTTTACTCCTCCTCTTGAGTGTGAGCTTCTAATGAACAGAATACAACAAAACTGAGATACCTCTTCTGAGATTAGGTTACAAGAAGACTCTGGCTTCTGTCCTGCTCACCTTCTTTTGTCCTCTCTTTGCTGCCTCACTCTCTCTGAGAATTGTCACTGAGGGGAGCAAGCTGAAATACTGTGTGAGAAGCCTTCTGGAGAGGCTTTCATGGCAAGCAACTCACCTCTCCATCCAACAGCCAGTAAGGCTTTATAGCCTGTCATCAGCCACGTGTGAAAGCTTGGAGCAGATTGTACTCCTGGCTGAGTCTTGAGTTGGCTGTTGCTCAGCAGTGGACACCTTACTGCAGTCTCATGAGAGATCCTGACTCAGGCACTCAGCTAAGTTGCACCTGAATTTCTTTTTTTTTTTTTAAAGATTTATTTATTTATGCATACAAGAACTGGGGTACAGGCCAGAAGTGTGGAGGGTGAAAAGATTCACCAGAGACAGTGGGGAGCAGAACAGGCAGATCGACTGAAATACACTGCTGAGGGGAGCAGTGGGCAAGTCAGGAGAGATCTGCTGCGCCATGTGGGTAGCTCCCTGCCCAGGGATCGAACTTGTGCTGCAGTGGCTGCTGATAGCTTCACAGTTTGCATCTTAACCCCTTGCGCCACTAGGGAGACCCTGCACCTGAATTTCTGACCCACCTGTGCTTTTAAGTTGCTAAGTTTGGTGTAATATGTTTCATGGCAATAGATAACTAATACGGGGCTATGAAGGATCCAAAGTCAAGTAAGAATTAGCCCCCGAACTCAGTGACCCTCAAGTCTATTAAGGGGAATAGAAAAGTAGCAAGGATCAAAATGTTAGCAGACAGATTGAGAGGCACCTCGGTCCCCAAACCTGCAAGCTCTAAATGTGTTCTGCCATCCACCTCGTAAAGACCAAGCATGCTGTTAGTGTGAAAGAACTTTAATAGTGTGCACAGAGAGAAAAGAGAAGACAGGATAATAGTTTCCCAGAGAAAAACCCAAAGTTACACATTCCAGGCCCCGCCATGGGTAAATGCCCATCCAAAAGGGATTGTTCCGAAGGAGGGCTTCAGAGACCCAAAATCTTGCCCCAAGTCTAAGGCACCTTCTGGCAGGGAACCATAGAAAAGGGGCAGAAGGTGCCAGGCAAGTCTGTGGTGAAAGGTGCACAAAGTACAAATCAAAGTAACAGCTGCCATTGTCAGCTTCCCCATGGGTCTCTCGCCCACATGTCTTCCAATTGTCTCTGTGTGTTTCGATCCCATGTATTTCCTTCCATGTCCTTCCAGTCTCTGATGAAAGTCCAAATTCAAAAAGCAAGTGGCCCTTCTTCACATGTCTCTCTGCTCTACATGCCTCCTGGAGTCTTCTTCAGCTTCTCACCCCCAGTTTCACCCTTCATTAGTGGGTCAGGAAACCTGGAGCCTCCCCTTTTTATGGAGATTATACTGTTACAATAGTATAGTATAGTGCTATTAAAACACACAGGGCAATGATGAGCGCACAGAAAAAAGAGAATTTCATTTGTACTTTAAGGCTAAAAGACTGATGCAGCATTGAATGAGGAGGAAAGGAAGTAGGATATTTGAAGAAAGTGAATTTTTAGACCTCCTGGAAGAGTACTCAAGGGTTATGGAAAAGAGACAAGTAATGGTATCGGGACCATCTGGAGTTGGGGTTGGAGATAATGGCCTTAGAGGATCTTCAGTTGAGGTTGGGTTTATTTATTTATTTATTTTTTAAGATTTATTTTATTTATACAAGAACCGAGGTACAGGCTAGATAAGCGGGAAGGTGAGAGGATTCACTGGAGACAGAGCAGGGAACCGAACAGGCAGACTGACTGAAATACACTGCTGAGGGAGCAGCGGGCGAGACAGGAGAGGTCTGCTCGCCATGTGGGTTGTTCCAAGGCCGACAGGGATCCAACTGGCACTGCAGAGGCTGTGGACAGCTTCACAGCACTGCGGTCAACCACCTGAGCCACCTGAGAGGCCCTGGGTTTATTTTTTAAAAGCTTTAGTAGTCTGGATAAAATTAGGGAACTCCGAAAAAGTAAATCAGAAAAGCAAAGGACCAACAAAAAGAGGTGAGAAAAATAGCAAGACAATTCTGTTCTTAAAATTTAGGTTGAATAGGGAAAGAAAGACACTCAGAGCTGTTGAGTCTTTGCTGAAGTCAGATGCAGCCAATTCTGACTTCCCAGCAATCACCAGGGCTAAGGAAGTCTATGCAGACACATGACTTCCTGAGTTGTTGGAGACTTTCAGCTAAAGGTGGGAAGGAATAGTTACCTGGAAGAAAAACTAGGTGTTCTAACACAGAAAGAGTGAAAGGATGCTAGAACAGAGACTGTGATTCCCTACAATCGTCTCCGGTTCTTCTAGAGTATGAGTTCCTGATTTTGAGGGAATGGAATAACAGTTGCATTTCCTAGTCTCATCAAGAATGTTCTCGTAAGTAATGAGCTGATCAAAGGCACTTGGAAAGACTTGGGGGTGCGAAACTTACTGTGTTTTTAAAGCTATTTCCATTTCTTTGACTCCTTTCTGGCAGTTGGAATGTGGTTGTGGTGGTGAGCCAACTAGAGCCTTGAAGAAGATTCCATCCTAAGGAGGGCAAAATAAACAGAAAGAGCCTGCAATTCCTAGATCATCTCCTGAGACTTCACGACCCTGCATGAGAGGTAATTAAACTGCATTCTTTAAAGGCACTTTTGATGTGATTCTCTCTTATGACCCTCTGGACTTGTATTTCCAGTAATTCCATTACCCACTAAAAATGATTAGCCAGGAATATAAATGACACAGCATGGCAATAAAAGCAGTAAGCATTGCACAGAGACACAGGTGAAAAGTAAGGATAACAGAGGAGAATCACAGCCACTCAGGCTGTGAGCTTTCAAAAAGAACTGAAAGTTTTTGATCAGTGACAGGCTGCACACTGTTCACAGAGGGTGGAACGCAGGTCAGCTAGTGTGACCTTGACAGCTGACTCTTCCAGAGAGGCAGACAGCAGTGACTCGAGAAAGCATTGGTAGTGGGATGGTAGTGACAACTGGCCTGGGCATCAAGCTCACCTAAGCAACATTTGAACCTTGGTTTACTTGCTTAAATTTCTCCTGGTTTGAACCAAAATTGGGTTATAATTTATAATAATCATAGAAATTTAGGGGCAGGAAAAATGCTAGCAACCGGTAAAACCTTCTGCTCCAATGCACTTAAAGAAAACTAGTAATTCCAGGGCCTCCCTGGTGGCGCAAGGGGTTAAGACGCAACCTGTGAAGCTCACCGCAGCCACTGCAGCATGAGTTCGATCCCTGTCCAGGGAGATGACCCACATGGCGCAGCAGACCTTTCCTGCCTCACCCGCTGCTCCCTCAGCAGTGTATTTCAGTCAGTCTGCCTGTTCTGTTCCCCACTCTGTCTCTGGTGAATTCTCTCACCCCTCACAACTCTGGTCAGTACCCCACTTCTTGTATGTATAAATAAATAAATCTTAAAAAAAAAAAACTAATAATTCCAGAAGTGCTGATAAATTTTGCACAAAGCCAGTACTAATCCCCAGGTAAATGTGGGTCAAAAGTTTTTACTTAATTTATAAAGAATCCCTGTGAAGCTTCCTTTCTCTAGCAGAATTACAATAGGTCGCTATTTAGCAATGACTTCATCTTTTCACGAATACACCTCTTGTAGTGGTATAGCAGCAGTCTTTAGTTTTCAGAATACTTGCACATATGTTCTCCTTTGACAATTAATGGTCCTGTGCAGTGAAGTACCTGGAGGATTGGTAATACTCCCATTTTACTGATAAGGAAAATTGAAGCTGGAAGTGTTATGAGCTCTCTTTCCTAATTGTCATTCACTTTGCTAGCTACTTTTGACCTTTGCTTTATTGAGGAAAAATATGTGACTCATGATCAAATTGTAATAAATCTCAAATTATTGAGTTCCCCCACCCCTCTTTTAAATTGACAGCTATACTGATCCAGTAGGTAGACTCTGGCCACATGTGGTTATTGAGATTTAAGGTAGTTTAAATTAAATAAGATGGAAAATTCAGTTCCCTAGTCCCACTGTAACAGGGTGGTCCCCAGGAAAGGGGGAGGTTCTGGATTTCCTGCTCCACCCAACAGATAGTGGAGCTGAGGAGAGAGAGAAGAAGCTGCAGAGGAGACTGAGGAAGGAAGGAAGCAGGATGGAGGGCCAGGAGACCTGGAGGAGGCACATGGAGCTGAGACACACATGAAGAAACTGCGCTTGCCTTTTGGTCGTGGACAGGGTGACACAGATGTGGGTGAGACCCGTGGGGAGGTGACAATGGCGGCTTTTGTCTTGCTTTTGATTTTGCTCTTTTCCCTCCAGACTTGTCTGGTTGTTTTTGACCCTTTTCTGGGGGGCCCCACTGGAAGATGCTTTAGACTTGCGGCAGGCTTTGGGGCCTTGCTCTGGGCCAGTCCCATTTGGATGGACTTTTACCCATGAGGGGACGGGTAACTTTGGGTGCTTCATTTAGAAACTAGATTCTTTGCCTTTGTTGTCTTGTTTCCTAATTGTATTAAAGTTCCTTCCCATTAAAGTCTCATATGGTGTGTGTGATATGGAGGATGACAGAACCTATATAGAGCAGGCAGGTTTGCCGGGTCTGGGCTGCCCCTCTCCCTGCCCTATAACACCACTAGCTGTTGTAGAGTAACCCCAATACAAAACGGGGTGCCTGACTGTGGGTCCTCACCCGCGCGCTTAAAAGGACTTATCAATGCTCTACTGCAGGCACACGCGAAAGGTTAATAAAAGGTTTATTTACAAGGGAAGGGGAAATGAGGAAATGTACAGCTCAGGGAGAAAAGTGGGAGACAAAGTTTTAAATGTGTCCCACCCGATCTGCCCATCGGGAATCCCAAATGGCGCTCTGAGAGCTGGCTGCCAGCCAGGAGCCCTGAAGCCAGGAGGCAAGTGACAGCGAGTCCCCCCAAGGCCCACGTGTTTGGTTTTTATACCCAACCTGGCTGCCCAACTCCACCCTCAGGTCCCAGCCACCCTCCCTTTGGTGGTGAAGGGATTTGTCTTTCCCAATGTCTTGATGGCTTTGGTCTGGAGTGGGGGTGGGGTCCACAAAGCCTGTATGGGATTAGCTCAGGACATCATTTCCCCCTAACATAGCCACTGAGTTTCCTTTGCTTGGGGCTCACACGTGGCTTGTGGCTGCTCTGTGCTGGGCCGCGCAGAGGGACGTCCTGAAGAGGTCTCCGCCGGCCCTCAGTCTTTCTTCCAGGCTGTGTAGACTCCAAGCCCGAAGACTGGGGAGAGCTTGGGCTCTTCCACTTCCTAAAGGTGACTTCCCACCAGTTCATCGCCTGGCCTCGTCTTGCTGAGGTGAGAAAAGTCCAGGCGTCTCCTCCAGGACAGCAACCTGGCAGCGGACAGGAGTGGGGGCGGGGGGAGGGGACGGTCTCCCGCGCCAGACGGGGAAGGGGCAGGAGACGAGGGGGCGGGGCCGCGCGCGGCGCGTCCGGACAGGCGCGTCACGAGGCGGGGGCGGGGCCTTGCACGGACGGGGCGGGGCCGCGCGCGCGGGGGCCGGGGGGGCGGGGCCGCCGGCGCGGCGGCCGGGCTGTGCGTGCTCACGTGACCGGTCCGCGAGGCCCCGCTCGCGCAGTCGTCCGGGCGAGCGAAGATGGCGGCCGAGAGGGAACCTCCTCCTCTGGGGGACGGGAAGCCCACCGACTTTGAGGAGCTGGAGGACGGGGAGGACCTCTTCACCAGCACCGTCTCCACCCTAGAGGTGAGCCCGCGTCGCCGTGGGCGCCGCGCCCTGCCACTGCCGCGCGCCTCACCTTTAGGTGCCTCTTCCCTGCCCGACTGTTGCCTCCCCGCCCCCCGGCTTGGCCGGGCCAGGTCGGGGCGACACCTGTGACAGCGCCTGCACCCCCGGACCTGTCAGTGGGGTCGAGCTCGGTGTGGGCGGCTGGGCCTCCGCCGGGGCCCGCGCGGCGGCGGGGCCCGACCTCCTCTCAGGGGCCAGAGCGCGCAGAGCATCGCAGCGCGCTGGCCCGCCCCGCTGGCCTTCCTCGGGGTCACCTGCGCCCCGTTTTCCAGCTCCGAGGAGGGCTTGCCCTGAGTCTCAGTGAGCCTCACTGCGCTCCCCGGCGACCTCCGCAGTCCCTCCGGAGCGGCGCTGGCGCTCCCTTCCCCGGGGAGGGTGTGCCCTGGCGGGGAGAGCGACCCAGGGGCAGCCGGGGTGTGCGGGGAGCGCGCGGGGGCCCTGGTCCCGGGGCCCCTGCCTGCGCTGCTGGCTCCCCTGGGCAGAGGTGCTTCTGGTGGAGACTGCTCGAGGGATTAATGCATTCGGCTGGGCTTGTTGGGCTTCTCTAGTTCTGGACCTTCAAAGGGTCCCGGTGTTTGTAAAATACAAAGTTGAAGGGAGGGAGAGTTCAGGGAACTGCGCTGTGTGTTTTTCTAAGTTACCAGGGGAGAAATGAAAGCGCCTCACTCCCTTTTCCTCTTTTCTCGCATGGTCAGCGATGTCTGAAGTTGAATGTTCCTGTTTTTGTCAAAGGAAACTCCCTCGATGAACTTAACAGTATTGGGCCTCCCAGATCCATCCAGTTCTTGTTTGAATTGCTTTGCACACGCTCCTCATAGCCCAATTTTAAGTGTGTGTATGGGGGTTGAAACGGAAGCAGGTTTGCCAGCAGGTCGCTTATCTTGGGCATTACTTCTCTTCTCATAAGCTGCTTTTTCGTGAGTTTTCTTGTCGTGTTCAACCACGCACCGAATCAATTGGAAATTAAAACATCCATTATCTGAAATGGAATACCTGACACTGGGAACTTCCGGGAACCGTTTTCAGCCCTGACCACATTTTGCTAAGTGTATGTGCAGGTTACTGGCCAAACTCCACTTCCCCTCGGGGTATATACTTCTGGGGCTAGGGGTAAAATGCCTCAGTCGTGTTTTTGTTCACCATAAAATCTCAAACATTTGCATTTAGTGAATGCCTGCCAGATTGTCAAAACCCAGCATTTCCTAAGGACTAGTAAAAATTATCTTGCAAAAAAAAAATTACCTTTTTAGCTAGTGTCTTTTCAGCTCTATGCAGCTGTCTTCACCTGTGTTAAAAGTGAGTTTCTGGGCGGGATCCTAAAACCGGTATTCTTTTTGTGAGTTACAAAAGTTTTTCATCAAAAGAATCAAGACAAACTTAATTAATTTAGTATAAACTAGAAAACTATGAACTCTAAGCATTGTTTGGTGTTCATTAGAGTCTTTGAGAATTGAGTGAAATGAGCTATAATCTTTTTCTCATGTGGCAGAGACCTTTTTAAAATATGCTTGTCTTTTTCCAGTAAAAGTCTACAGAAGTTTGATTATGAATAAATTCATCTTGTGCATTATGAAAGCTGGAAATAAGTTGATCATCTAAACCCTTTGTTTCATAGACAATTACAAGTTATTTTAAGAAGGTGATATATTTTGAGACTTGTGAACTCAGAATGTTTTGCTTTTCAAACTTTTTGAGGAAAAATCTATAGCAGTGTTTCTTAGTAAACCAAAACTGCTCTAAAGGAACGTTCTTTTAAGCTTTTATTTTAAACTATGCTTCTCACACTTCAGTGTGCTGGAAAAACCAGAGGATTCTTATTTAAGATGCGTATGTCTTCAACACACATCAATCTATATGTTGATTAAGTGTTCTAGATCAGTGTTTTCCATTCTTTATAATTGTAACCTAGGGATCTTGCTAAAGTGCATAATGATTCTCTAGGGCTGGGATTAGACCAGTAGTCTGCATTTTTAGCTCTCCTGATGAATTTGCTTCTGGTCCACAAAAAGCAATGATTTGCAAGGCCTCAAGTGATGCTGATGCAGAGCACATATTTTTGAATAATTATTACCTGAGCTATAAATTGAAAGTAAGACATAAATTAATCTTTAAATTCTAAAAATTAGTTTATTATATTATTTATGTAAAGATTTTTTTCTTTTGTGGATATTTAGTAGGGCAATCAATTGAAATCCATTTCAGAGAAAATCAAAGTATAGACAACTTCAGTGACATAATTAATAAGCTAGTAATGACTCTACAACTTAGTGTACATGTAGGTTTATGGGTATATTTTAACCCAATAGTTAAGTGCGTTCCTTTCAAAATTTAGAATAGTTACATAAAGTGACATACTCTGTTGTATGTTTCTTTTACGATTATGAAATGAAATGGTGAGAGGCTGTCATAGAGGCTGTCACAGGGAAATTAATGAAAAGGGGGGAGAATCAGGTAAAATCATTTTTTGGTACCCGAGAAGCAAAACTTTAATGTTTGTAAATGCTACTTTTTTTCTTACATGATACAACCCTTTGCTTAAAGATGCTTGCCCTAAAGCAGCATGGTGGTAGTAAGACAGCACCTTTTACAAAAATTAAGTCAGGAAATTTCTATTATACGCCTACTTTTCTTTTTAAAAGCTTTATCAAGGTGTAATTCACATACCGTATAGTTCACCCATTTCTTTGTACAATTAAATGGTTTTATTATATTCACAGATGTATGCGAGCATCACCACAGTTTTAGTATATTTTCATCACCTCAAAAAGAAACCCCATGCCCTTTACTCCTTCTCTCCCCATTCCCTAAACCCCTTTAACCTGAGACATAAGCAACCATTAATTTACTTTCTTTATCTTACAGACTTTCCCATTCTGGATTTTATATGAATGCAGTCATACAATTTGTAGCCTACTGTTAACTGAATTTCAATTAGCATAATGTCTTCAAAATCTGTCTTTCATCCCTTGTTAAGCCCAAATAATACTTCATTGAATGACTATACCACATCTTATTTACCCTTTCATCAGTTGATGGCCATTTGGGTTGTTTCCACTTTTTGCCTACTATGAATGATGCTGCTATAAATGTTTGTGTACAGATAGAATTGCTCGGTCATACAGTAACTCTGGTATAATCATTTGGAGAATTTCCAAACTGGTTCCTCAAGTGACAACAGCATTTTCCATTCCCACCCAGTGTGAGGGTAACGATTATCCACATCCACACCAACACTTATTATTATTTAGCTTTTTTGTTCTGTCCATCTTAAAGGATGTGAAGTGGTTTTGAGTGCATTTTCCTGATCACCGATGGTATCACATCTTTTTTATGTACATTGGTTGCAGATAACTTTTCTGATGAAATTTCAATTTCTGCTCAGCTCATTTATTACTGGATTTTCCTTTGATGTTGATTTATACGAATTCTTTATATATGCCAGACACAAGTTCCTTGTCATGTATGTATTTGCAAATATTTTCTTCCATTCTGTGGATTGTCTTTTTGGTTCTCCATGGTGTCCTTGTAAGCTCAAATTTTTTAAATTTTTATGATGTTCTGTTTGTTTTACTTAAACATTTTCGGTTTCATACCTGAGAATCCTCTGCCAAGACCAACGTCATGATTTTTATGTTTGTGTTTCATCATTTCGGCACTTTTAGGTTTTTCATTCGTTTTGAGTTCAGTTTTGTAGATGGATGTGATGAGATTGACTTCATTCTTTTGCATGTGGCACATCTGAGTGTCTGCTGAAGTTAAGATGAATACCATAGTTTCCCCAGCACTGTCTTGTGGATAGAATTTATAGAGCATTTTAAATGAAATTTTCAGATGGGAGGCTCACGGGTCTTAGAATTCTTTTTCCACAATTTAACTCAATGCTGAAAGAGCTCAAACTTGGTTGACTTCCCTAAATACTTGAATATATACTTTCTGCCATACTGTTTAGATAATAGCAATGCAAACCCAACAAGATGTATGAAAACTTTGAGGACAGAAAATTGCCAGTGGGGAAGAAAACTCCTACAGATAGACGGATTATATGATCTGAGAACAAACCATTTACTGAAAGAACAGCAGGCCTACTAACATCATCTGCACCTTTTTCTTGTACTGTTGATGGAAAAAAAAAATCAAAATCAATCCTACCCAAAGCCACTGACTCTGTGGAGTTTGCGCATTCTCCCCATGTCTGGGGGGTTTTAATTCAGGTATTCAGATTTCATCCCACACCCCTGATCCGTATGTGATTTTACTGGCATCTGAGTTGTGCCAGTCTGGGTGTGTGTGAGGTGTGTATGTGAGTGCACCCTGCTATGAAGGAGTAGGGTCTCCGAGCACTCAGGGGGAGGCAGCCCTGAACTGGAGTAAGTGGGCTGGAAGTGAAATTGATGAGTAAAAATTACTGTATAATATTTGAAATGTTTTGGATCTTTATTTAGAAGCTTGGTTATGTTTTTGAGACCATAAATATGCCAAAGATACTTGGCTCTTTTTTGTTTCAATTGAAATATGTAAAACTGGTTTTGTTTCATATCATTTGGTTTCAAATTGCAATTTCCAAGAAACTCTCAACAAGGTTAAGTGGGGATTTGAATGTTTCAATGATGGGGATGGTAGGAGTTCCAATTTTGTTGTGTCACTGTTCCTGACAAGTAGTAGATAAACAGGAAATGTTTCTGTTGACTAATAAAAGCTTTTTGAGGAGGTAATGTGTAAGAGAGACCTTAAAGTGTAGAATGAAACTTAAAAACGGTAAAGTGGCAATAATCCATATTCTCTTTTTTTTAAAGATTTTTTAAAAAGTTATTTATGCATATAAGAGCTGGGGTATAGGCTAGAGGTGTGGGGAGTGAGAGGATTCACCAGAGACTGAGTGGGGAGCAGAACAGATTGATTGCCTGAAATATACTGCTGAGGGGGAGCAGTGGGAGAGACAGGAGAGGTCTGCTGTGCCATGTGGGTTAACTCCCTGGCCTGGGATCCAACTTGTGCTGCAGAGGCTGCCTATAGCTTTACAGTCCTGAGACTTAATGCTTGCTCCACCAGGGAGCCCCCCTGGTCCATATTCTTAAGGTTTAATCCATATTCTGGGGAAAATAAGTAATTCAAGTGGCTAAATAGAGGGTGTTAGAGGTTTGCTATGTAGTGAGATTGCAAATGGTTTGAAATTTATTATGTAAGTAGTTGAGAACTATGAAAAGTTTACATGGCGGTAACATAATCACTTAGGAATATTAATGTGCTTGGAACCTGAGGGACAGATTTGAATGGCAAGTAGGTTGTTGAATTGGATGCTATTTTTAAGTTTGTTTTATTCAAATCTGAGGTTAAAAACCTCGTTCAGAAGGAAAGAAATAATGGAGGAAATTGATGGTACAGCAGATTAAAAAACAGACCTCATAACATATATAATACTTCCTTCTCTTAGGTAATTCTGAGGGGAAGGAATTATAATTTCATTTAAGGATACATTATTCTGCTGAAGATAACATCAGATTGTCAAAAGTGCTGATGAAGAGTTGAGTCTGTCAGGAATTTATTGTGATAACACTTAACCAGGCTGTGTAATTCTAGTCCCTACCCTCATGGAGTGTGTGTAAAAAGAGGAATAAATATAATAAACAGAACTATGTGAATAGATACCTGAAATACAGATGATAGTATTTGTAAATGAAATATACACATGGTAGAGAAATTGTGTAGAAGACTGGAGTAACTTAATTGCATAGCAATGATCTTTGAAACCTTGAAAGTGAGTGTCTTTTGTTTTCTTGATTCTGTTTTCTAACATCTAGCTAGGCTTTAAAGTTTAATTTTTTTTAAAAGATTTATTATTTATACAAGAACCGGGGTACAGGTCAGCTGTGCAGAAGGGTGAGAGGATTCTTCAGAGACAGAGCAGGGAACAGAGCAGGCTGACTGAAATACACTGCTGAGGGGAGCAGCGGGCGAGACAGGAGAGGTCTGCCCAGCCGGTGGGGATCGAACCCGCGCTGCAGAGGTTGTGGACAGCTTCACAGCACTGTGCTCAACCGTTGAGCCTGCGCCACCAGGGAGGCCCTATGCTTTAAAATTTAAATATGTTATTAATTTGTTTGAAATTTTAGTTGTAAATTACCTACATAATTCATAGGAAGTAAGAAAAACAAATTTTGTACTTTAAGGTAACAAGCATGGAAAAGAAATTTATGAAATGGTAACTGCATTTGGTCACTTTATTTCAAAATGGTGAAATTTGGCCTCCCTGGTGTCACAAGAGTTAAGACGCAGCCTGTGAAGCTGTTCTGAAGCACGAGTTCAATCCCCAGAGTTTATCCCCAGTGGCCAGGAAGCGACCCACATGGCGCAGCAGACCTTTCCTGTCTTGCCCGCTGCTCCCCTCAGCAGTGTATTTCAGTCAGTCACCTGTTCTGCTCCCCACTCTGTCTCTGGTGAATCCTCTCATCCCCCGCACTTCTGGCCTGTACCCCAGCTCTTGTATGCATAATAAATAAATCTTTATAAAAAAACTTTTAAAAAGCAAAATGGTGAAATTTAAGGATTTTAGAATGAGTTCTTTTTAGCTCCTGTAAATATGTTACTCTATTAGGTTGCTTGAGGCAAAGAAACTTTTTTAGACTTTTTTCCTTGAAATAAAATTCGTCCTTAATGTTAAATTTTACAACTGCCCACTTTCCTGTGACATGGAATTCTTGAGAATTTTCTCTGTGATGATAAGTTTTTAGTTGAGGTAAAATTTCTCAATTTAGTGAGGTTTACTACCACCTCAATCAAGATATAGAACACTTCGTCACTCCCAAAAAAGTTCTCTCATGCTGCCCTTTATAGTTAACCTTTCTCACTCCCATCGGCAATCACTGATCTGTTTTTTGCCTATAATTTCGGTTTTTTGTAATGTCATATAGATAGAATCACATCATGTTGTACTTTTTGAGTCTAGCCTCTATGACAGCATAAAGCATCTGAGTCATCAGTGTTGACTATATCAGTAGTTCATTTCATTTCATTGCAGAGTTTAATATTCCATTGTATTGTAGATTGATTGTTGGTGAGGGACATTCTGTTTGTTCCAGTGTGGGGGCATTAATTAGTAAAGTCAATATAAACATACACATACAGGTTTTTGTCTGAAGATCATTTCTTTTGGGTACTTAGAAGTAGTATTACGGGGTTGTATGGTAAATAAATATCTAAAGTTTCTAAGAAATTGTCAAGCTTTCTGTGAGAAAGATTCAAGGGAAATAAGGCACAGGGAGGTGAAGTAATTTGCTTTTACTTCGCTAAGTTAATAACTTTTATTAGTAATATAACATGAGGTCTTACCCATTATGACCATGTTCTTGGAGTCTAAAGATTAATAACCTTTTAGTAAAAGTATGATACTTCAAGACAAAAGCATGTATTTCCTTGCATCACAAAAGTTATTTTAATATGGATATTTTTAAAAAACAGTTATTTTATTTATGCATCCAAGAACTGGGGTATAGGCCAGAGGTGTGGGGGTGGGAGGGAGTGTGAGATGTTTCACCAGAGACAGAGTGGGGAGCAGAACGGGCAGATTGACTGAAACACATTGCTGAGGGAAGCAGCGGGCCAGACCAGAGAGGTCTTCTGTGCCTTGTGGCTTAGCTCCCCAGCCCAGAATGAAACTCATGCTGCAGTGTCTGCAGATAGCTTTGTTGTGCTGAGACTTAACCCCTAAGCCACCAGGGAGGCCCAATATGGCCATTTTATACCTATTAAAAGAGCCATATTTTGTTTGTAGTGCATGAAACATGACAGCTAGCCCCATAGAACCTTTATTGCAACTGGATTCATTTAATTGTCTAGTCAGGCTTCCATTCATTTCATCTCTGAATGCATGAAAAGATTCCAAAAGAAAACAAAAAGAAACTGCCAGCCTATTTTCCAAAGCAGCTGTATCATTTTGCATTAAAATTCCAGTTTTCCACATCCTTGTCTGCACTTGGTATTGTCAGGTTTTTTTAACTGTAATTTTTTTATTGGTTTGCAACATTGTGTATGATTTAGGGTTATCAGTTCACACCAATTCACAGTGTGTATTGTCACACCATGTCCACCATTAAAGCAACAGTAATTCTCCATTATAGTCTATTGGGACCTCTCCCCCAATAGAATGTTGTCAATTTTTATTTTAGGCTGTGGTGAGCTTGGGCCTGACTTAGAGAACTGACTGTTAAAGTTTCAGAAATTTTGTAAACCCAAAAATCCTGTAATATAAATACAGTGTTAAAAATTAAGATATATGAACTTAAGTAAATTATATTTTAAATACAGATAACCAATATTTAAAATTCATCACTTCCTAATTTATCACTACATTTTACTATTTGAAGATTTATTTATTTATGCATACAAGAGCTGGGGTATAGGCCAGAGGTGTCGGGGGGGTGAGAGGATTTACCAGAGACAGAGTGGGGAACAGAACAGGCAGATTGACCGAAGTACACTGCTGAGGGGAGCAGCAGGAGAGTCAGGAAAGGTCTGCTACGCCATGTGGGTTGCTCCCTGGCCATCCAGGGGATCGAACTTGTGCTGCAGAGGCTGTGGACATCTTCATAGGTTGCATCTTAACTCCTTGCGCCACCAGGGAAGCCCGCATTTTACTGTTGTTTGTACTCTTGAAGTGATAGGTCTCTTGTATTTGTGTGGTAGAAAATACATATTTTCCCAACTCTACATTCAGTGAGGGGTAATGAGCACAATAGTCATGTTTACACCACAAAAATCAGTTCAGAAACTGAACTCAAAATGTGAGTTATTGGTCAAAAGTCATTTGCCTATATGTGTGTCTATTTCTCATCTCTGTTCTGTTTCACAGCTCTTTTGATATCTTTTTTCCAGTTCTGTGCTATCTTAGTTACTGTAACTAAATTTTGAAATGAGTAGTGTAAATCTCCTCACTCTGTTCTTTTCAAAATTGTTTCTGCTATTCTAGTTCTTTTCCCTTTCCATATAATTTTGGAATCGATTTACTTCTACCAAAAATTCCTGCTGAGATTTTATTTGGGATCGTGATAAATCCATAGATAAGGAAGGAGAGAATTAACACATTAATAATAATATTTAGCTCTTAAGCCACAAGTACAGTACTTCTCTCCACTTAATTAGTCCCCCCCTTTTTTTTTCATTGATGTTTATAGTTTCCAGTATAAAGATCAGGTACATATATGTTAGTTTATAACTATTTTCTCATGGGTTTTGTTGTTGCTTTGGTGATTTGTGTGTGTGTGTGTGCTTTCATTTCCTTTTATGTTTATTCTTTGGTGGCTGATTTACCCTGCATCCTGCAACTATGCTACACACCAGTTAGTTAGCTGTAGTAGGTTTCTTTGGAATTCTTGAGATTTTCTATGTAGATAATCATGCTGCAGGTGATTAGAGTTTCATTTCTTTGTAATCTTGATGGTTTTTTTTCTCTTGCTTTTTTGTACTAACTAGGACCACCAGTATATTAAAGTGGCGACTATCAATGTCCTTTCCCTTTTCATTGTTATAGAAGGGAAATAGTAGTTCTTTCTCTTTTAAATATATTGTCTGTGAAACTATGTATGCATCAAGTTCCCTTTCAGACCTATATTTCTGAAAGTTTTTTTTTTTTTTTTAAAGATTTGTTTTATTTATACAAGAACTGGGGTATAGGCCAGAGGCACAGGAGGGTGAGAGAATTCACCAGAGACAGAGCGGGGAACAGAACAGGCAGAAGGACTGAAAGCACTGCTGAGGGGAGCAGTGGGCACAACAGGAGAGGTCTGCTGCGCCATGTGAGTAGCTCCCTGGCTAGCCCTGGAATCAACCGGCACTGTAAAGGCTGTGGACAGCTTCACAGCGCTGCTCTCAACCTGCTGTGCCACCGGGAAGGCCCTATTTCTGGAAGTTTTTATTCATAAATGGATGTTGGTTTTTCTACATCTAGTAAAATGATCATATAGTTATTTTCTTTAGATTATTGATAAGATTGATTTTCATATGTTGAATGAACCTTGTATTCCTGGGATAACTACATATAGTCATAATGGATTTATCTTTTTTTTTATATATTGTTGCATTCATTTTGCTAGTATTTTGTCTAGGATGCGTTGTCATTGTTCTTGATATGTCTTTTATAGATAAAGGACTGTTCCTTCTTGGTGCACTTTGATAGTATCTGATTTTCGTGGAATTTGTCCATTCAGACTTAGTTGTGAAATTTATGGACTAGAGGTTTTTCCTAACATTCCTTTATCCTGTTAATATGCCTGTGAAGTCCATAGGTCAGACCACTCCTTTTTCATCCCTAATATTGGTGACTTATGTCTTTGCTTTGTTTATTAATTAATTATTATCTTGCCAGAGGTTTGTCATTTTCTTGGGGGAGCTTTTCAAAGAATCAGCGTTTGGTTTCATTGATTTTTTTTTATTTAAAAAATAATTGATTTCTGCTCTTTATTTCCTTTCCTCCTGCTTTATTTTTTATCTCTTCTTCTAGTTTCTTAAAATAGAAGCTTGGATCATTGAATGAAAGCCATTTTATTATTGTTGTTTTAGCTATATATTTCATTCTGTTGCCTTATCAGCATTTCACAAATTTTTCTAATGTGGTTTTGTTTTCATTCGGCTTGAGATATTTCTAAACCCTGATATCCTTTTTGACCTATAGGTTATTTGAAAGAATATTAAGCATTTCTTTTTTTTTTAAAGATTTATTTATTTATACAAGCACTGGGTACAGTCAGAAGCGCGGGAGGCTGACAGAATTCACCAGAGCCAAAGCGGGCAGCAGAACAGGCAGAAGGACCGAAGTACACTGCTGAGGGGAGCAGAGGGCGGCAGGAGAGGTCTGCATACTATGTGGGACCCTTGCTGGCGGCCGGGGATCGAACTGGCGCTGCAGAGGCTGCGGGCAACTTCGCAGCCCAGCACTCAACCGATGCGCCACCAGGGGAGGCCCCAGAATATTAAACATTTCTAAAGTTGGGATGTTTTTTAAATATCTTTCAATTGCTAATTTATTGTTTAATGTCATTATAGCCAGAATATTTTATGATTTCAGTTCTTTTAAATTTGTTGCGGTTGGTTTGTTGTCCATAATGTATTATATCATAATGAATATTCTGTGTGCACTTCTGTGTATAGTCTGATATTATAGGTCTAGTGGCTGATAGTATTTTTTTTTTTTATAGAGGCATGTTTTTTCTTTATTTCTTTATTTGTTTGTTTGTTTTTGTTTATACATGCACTGGGTACAGTCAGAAGCGCGGGAGGGTGAGAGAATTCACCAGAGCCAGAGTGGGGAGCAGAGCAGGCAGAAGGACCGAAGTACACTGCTGAGGGGAGCAGCGGGCGGCAGGAGAGGTCTGCGCGCCATGTGGGACCCTCCTCTGGTGGCCGGGGAGCAGCAGGGGATCGAACCGGCGCCGCAGAGGTCGCCGGCAGCTTCGCAACCCAGCGCTCAACCGCTGCGCCACTGGGGAGGCCCGCTGATAGTATTTTTTAGATCTATCCTTACCTATTATATCGATTACTAGAAAGAGTATTTGAAGATTCTAAAATAATTGTAGAATTTTTTATTTCTCTTTTTTATTTTTATTTTTTATTTTTATTTTTATCTTTTATGTTTTTCTTCATGCATTTTGAAGCTTTGTTGTTAAAACACATTGTTAGGTCTCCTTGGTAAACTGATCCTCTTACCACTCTTATCACATAATGCCCTTTTTTATTGCTGATAATACTCCTTTTTGAAGTTTGCCAGATGTTAATGTAGTGCTCCAGTTCTGTTTTGATTGTTTTACGTGATGTATTTTTTTCTGTTTTACTTTCAAGTTTTCTTTGTCTTCTGAGTGACATGTAGGTAGCTTTTGTGTGTGTAGTTATTATTGTTTATACACAACTAGCTGTCTCTGTCATCTAATTGGTGTGTTCAGAGTTTTACTTTTAATGTAATTATTGGTGTTGTTGGATTTTATCTACATACAATTTTTTGGTTTAATTACTGTTTTTTGTCATCAGTTTTTCCTTGTTTTTTCCTGTCTTTCCTTCTTTTGTACTATTTTAAAGTTTATTAGTATTCATATTAACTTACTTAATGGACTTCTTGTTTTCTGTCTCTGTGTATGTGTTTAGTGTTTGCTCTAACGATAACAATACTTAAACCTAACCATTTATTGTCCTATTAGAGTTATTATTGTACCTTTACAAATATAATGCAGAGCTTTACAACCACCTGGGTTCATTTCCTTCCCTTCATTTATGTTACAGTTTGCACATGTATTACGTCTCCTTCTGTGAACATCTTACCAGTGTTAAATTTTGGCTTTCATAGACATACATTTTCTATGTAAGAAAAGTGATCCATTGTATTTCTAATTAGTTACCATTTCTGTGTGTCTTCCTTTATTTCTGAAGGTCCAAGTTCTTGTTACTTTCTCATACCATCTATTTTCAGGCACCTCTCTATTTATTTATTTTTTTTTTTAAAGAGCTGACTTAGGGACACCAGATTCTTATAGTTTTATTTCATCTGAAAATGTTACCATTTTATTTTTTTTTTTATAATAAATTTTATTTTTATATTCCCCATACAATTGCAACCCCCCCATTCTGACCCCAATCCCTCCCCTCCCGCCCCCCACCCCCCAAAAAGTGTCTCTGGTTCATAGTTTTTTGTTGATTTTGATTTTCACTTTCTTATAGTTATTCATTTTCCTGGTCCCTTATTTAAGTTTTCTAGATTCCTGCTATGAGTGAGACCATCCGGTATTTTTCTTTTTGGCTTATTTCGCTGAGCATGATCCCTTCCAGCGCCATCCATGTTGCTGCAAACTGCATGTGTTTATCTTTTTTGATTGCTGAGTAATATTCCATGGTATATATGGACCACATCTTCTTGATCCAGTCATCTATTTTTGGGCATTTGGGCTGTTTCCAAAGCTTAGCTATTGTAAACAGTGCTGCTGTAAACATAGGGGTGCAGGTGCTCTTTGGAATTGATGTTTCTGTGTCCTTTGGGTAAATACCTAGGAGTGGAATTGCTGGATCATATGGAAGCTCTATGTTTAGTAGGTCCAGAAATCTCCACACAGCTTTCCACAGTGGTTGGACCAGTTTGCACTCCCACCAACAGTGCAGAAGAGTTCCTTTTTCTCCACACCCTCGCCAACATTTGTTGTTGCTAGTTTTTTTAATATGTGCCATTCTCACTGGTGTAAGATGGTATCTCATGGTAGTTTTGATTTGCATTTCCCTGATGACAAGTGATGTTGAACATTTTTCATATGCCTGTTGGCCATTTGCATTTCCTCTTCAGAGAAGTTTCTTTTTAGCTCTTCTGCCCATTTTTTGACTGGGTTATTTTCTTTGTTGTTGTTGAGTCTCATCAGCTCTTTGCAGATTTTTGTGATCAGTCCTTTATCATTAGTGTTGGGTGCAAAAATGTTCTCCCAGTCGGTGGGGTTTCTCTTTGTTTTTGTTACTGTCTCTTTTGCTGTGCAGAAGCTCTTTAATTTGATGTAGTCCCAGCTGTTTATCTTTGCCTTCACTATCACTGCTTTGGGTGATGTATCTGTAAAGATGTCTTTGATGTGCAAATCACGTAGTGTTTCGCCTATATTTCCTTCTATATATTTTATGGTTTCAGGTCTTATGTCTAGTTCTTTAATCCATTTTGAGTTGATTTTTGTGTATGGTGTGAGGTAGTGGTCAAGCTTCATTCTTTTGCATGTAGCAACCCAGTTTTCCCAGCACCATTTATTGAACAAACTTTCTTTGCTCCAATGCATAGTCTTTGCTCCTTTGTCAAAGATTAGTTGACCATAAATCTGTGGGTTTATTTCTGGATTTTCTATTCGATTCCATTGGTCTGTATGTCTGTTCTTGTTCCAATCCCATGCAGTTTTGATGATTATGGCTTTGTGGTATAGTTTGAAGTCTGGGAGTGTGATGCCTCCATTCCCTTCTTTCTTTTTCAGGAGAGCTTTGGCAATTCGGGTTTTTTTGTGATTCCATATGAATTTCATCAATAATTGTTCTATTTCTTTGAAGAATGACATTGAAATTTTGATTGGAATAGCGTTGAATCTGTATATTGCTTTTGGTAGGATGGCCATTTTAATAATGTTTATTCTTCCAATCCATGAGCAGGGGATGTCTTTCCATTTCTTTGTGTCTTCTTCTGTTTCTTTTAACAGTGTTTTATAGTTTTCTTTGTATAGGTCCTTTACCTCTTTTGTTAGATTTATTCCCAAATATTTGATTTTTTTTGTTTCAATAATAAAAGGGATGGTTTTTTTGATTTCTTCTTCTTCAGATTTATTGTTTGTGTATAGGAAGGCTACTGACTTTTGTGTGTTGATTTTGTATCCTGCCACTTTACTGAACTGATTGATGAGTTGAATTAGTTTTTCCGTGGAGTTTTTGGGGTTCTCTATGTATATTATCATATCATCTGAAAATGCTACCATTTTAATTTCATTCCTGAAGACTATGTTTGCTGGCTATGGAATTCTGGGTTGATAGAGATTTTGTATCACTGTCCGGGTTAATCCAATTGTTTCTTAAATGTAATCATTTCTTTTTCTTTAATTGCTTCAAGATTTTTAGTTTTGGTTTTCAGCCATTTAAAAAATATATATATTGTATATATTTTACATTATTGTTCATTTTTGTACAATGTTTGCTTTCTTTTCTCAGGTGTAGTCCTCATAGAATTTCCACCACCAGTTCACCTGTGCACCATGACCATAGTCCCTTGTGTAAGAACACATTGCCTCCTCTGTTTAGATCCCTCTCTCTCCCCCTCCCCTGCAGTCTCTGATTAACCCTTGCCTGTTAATTTTGTTTTTTAATTTATTATAATTATTTTTTCCTGTTTTTTTTTCCCCCAAACAAATCTCTCACATATTTGTTACCGAGCAAATCTATTAGTTTCAGAAGCACAGAAAAAGTTTTCTAAACATGTCTAAATAGTGATGTTTTCAGGGTGATTTGGGAAGAGACTGGTGATACTGATATGTCATAAATGTGTTGTTGCAAGTGTGATTACTCATTGACCCAGCTTACTTCTTCTTCAGTATTTCCTCTTAGAATTGTACCTGGTTTTATTGCTAGTTTTCATCTGAATCCATTGGACAATGGGGCAGCTCTCCTTTTGTTTCTTGGCTTGGAATTGCTTGATCCTGAACATCTTTCTAGAAGACATGGTGAATAACAGAGGCAACCATATGCAACTTGATGGCTGAGAAAAGGAGAGGAAAAAAGATAAGCCAATATTCGTGATATGGGGGGGTCTTTTTCCCCCAAAGTTGTCCTTTTAAGAATTTGTTCCCGAATCTGGAATTCGTCTTTCACCAAATTGGTGGCATTTTTAGCTGTCATTTCTTGAGATGTTTTTCCTCACTACTCTCTTTCTAAAATTTTAGCGACATAAATGCTACTTTTTTATATTATTCACATAAAAGGTTCAGTGTTTTTTTTCTCCCCCATTTTTTTCTCACTTTTTCAGATTGAATATTTTTAATGATCCATCTTTTCAAGTTCAATGACTTCCTCTCAAGATTAAAGGATGTGAAATTTTATTAGCCTTATAAACTAACAAATTAACTGTTTTGTTCCTGGAAGAAGACATAAGGGCCTTGATTCAAAGCATATCAAGCACCACCAGGACCATATCTGTGACAATTTCTCTGACCCCTCTTGTGCCAGGATGGTAGGGCCCAGGCTAATACCCACCCTGTCTTTGGTTTGTGTCACAATCTGAGGAACCTAAGATTAGGGAACTCCAAAAATTTATACCTGTTGTTAAATCTGCCTATTTGCTCAAGAGAGGAAGTAATTAATTTCATCATACTGGTGATGAGACAGTCCTGCTCTTTGCTTGGGAAAGAAACATTTATCTCTGTTTTACAAGTCTGTTCACCGTACAAACATTTTTTTTTTTTTTAAATAGCCTAAAACAAGGGCTTTGCTTGCAAGAAACATGAGATAATTCAGTATAATGTTTCTGATCGATTCCACAAATGTGCAGTTTTGAGGTGAACCCATGATTTGTTTAGCTTCACTGATAGAATTAAGAGACCCTCTTTTCCATTTTTCTTACCTGAGATTCCCATCCCACAACTACTAGTTCCTCAGGAGCCTCTTCTCTAGTTCTTAGGCTAGAAATACAGGGTTCTCTCAATATTTTAGTTTCTTGCATTTTCATACATTTTTACTGAGTTTGGGCCTGCCTTGTAGAAAGAACAGTTAAAGCAGGGAAAGAATATACTATGATGATGATGGAGAATTTCTGTCTCTTATTTTTCAGACTACTGGGTCTCCTTTTCCTGGTTCAGCTGGGTAGAGAAGTAGATTTCTGTTATGGTTTTAGATACCAGCCCTATCATCACTGCTGCTGTCAAGTAGCTAAGTAGATATTTGTTGCCTCAGGGCAGGGTCAGGAGAGAAAATGGACTTGAGGGAAGAAGAAAAAGAAGAATTTTCCACTTACATGTTCTAGGTTGGAGGGCCGCTAGGGTTATAACCAGAAAGACAAAGTTTTTCTTGGAGTCATAATGTAGCTCTGCAGTTTACACTATTCTCAAGAAAAGCTGGAAGAGAAAAGAAAAAAAGTAAAGCTCACATTAACACACCATTTTTCATGTTTTGCCTTCTTCGATCTGCCTGTTATTTCTAGATTATTGTTTTTTGCTTTTTTTTTTTAGAATGTTTATTGTTAATCAGTGAGAGAAAGACTTAATGAACTTATTTAATCTTGGTTGGAATCAAAAGTACTGCTTTTTAATTGAAATCAGCAGCAACCTTGGAACTTTTAATAACAGTTTTCTCTAGTGCATTAGTAGGTAACGATGCAAGGAAAGAAAAGACTATGTGTTTATTAAAAGCACTTATGTCTCTTAACTACATATTTTCTACAACTATAATTCTAATCACCTAGAACCTGTGCTCCAGCCAGAGAAGCCATCAGCATTCCCTTCCACTATAACTTCCTCCTCTAGCTGCCTCTTGTTTTATATTCCTTTTCATCCAATGGAATACAACTATTTTTGTACTAACTAGGGACCCAGGAGAGGTATGGAGAGGCAGAGGCAGAGATAAGTGAGTCCTGATAGCCTTTAGTGAGTCACTGCTCTATGGCTGTTCCATAGGGCAAGGCACTGGCTGCTCACGGCATGACACCCAAAGGAAGCGCATGCCTCATCCTCACTCCATCATGGGGTGACTGCTGCTGCCACACTTGCTGCTGGAGTTGCCTCTCGACTCCATTTCCATCCCACCAGCCATCTTGCTTGGGCTCTGAACTGTGAGACAAATGGCCATTTTGTTACATAAGCATCTTCTTAGTTTTTCTCGCATTATAGTATTAGAACTGTGACTACCTAAGATGTGAACATTCAATTGTAGGAACATTAAAGATTGTAAATTATCTAATATGTTAGAGATATATTCTGCATTATAATGTCCACTTTGAAAGCCATACATGTTGTTAAAGAATTTAAGAGGGCGGCGTGCAGACCTCTCCTGCCGCCCGCTGCTCCCCTCAGCAGTGTACTTCAGACCTTCTGCCTGCTCTGCACCCCGCTCTGGCTCTGGTGAATTCTCTCACCCTCCTGCGCTTCGGACTGTACCCAGTGCTTGTATAAATAAATAAATAAATCTTAAAAAAAAAAAATCCTATGTTAAAAAAAAAAAAGAAAAAAAAGAATTTAAGAGGGCAAAATTAGTCTGTTTTATTCATTTCCCTTGCTTTTCCTACATCTGTTGTTTTTCCTTCATTTAGTCTTCCTTCTTGTATGATTTATCTTCCACAGAAAAATTTCCTTTAGAGCGTTTTTTTAGAGCTGGTCTATTCATGAATTCTCATATTTGTTCTTCATCTGAAAACTATTTCACCTTCTTTCCTGAAGGATATTTTTGCTCAGTTAGCTTTGGGTATTTTAGGTCAATATCTTAGCTCTTTGAAAGTGTTCTACTGTTTTATAACTCTAGCCTTAGTGATTTATGAGAAACCCTTAGTCACTTGAATCTCCCTATAAAAACATACTGTTTTTTTAAAAATCTGTGATGCATTTTAGTTGATTTTTCTAAAGGGTGTAAAGACTGTATTTAAACTCAGCAATATTTGTTGAAAAGATTCTATCTTTGCTCCATTGTTTTGCCTTTGCTTGTTTGTCAAAGATCAGTTAACATTATTTATATGGGTCTATTTTAGGCACTCTGTTTTATTGTTCTGTTGATCTTCTTACTCTTTCACCAATACCTTACTGCCTTGGTTTCTGTAATTTTGTAGTAAGTCTTGAAATTAGGTATCTTCAGAAATTTGTTCTTCTCTTTCAATATCGTGTTGATTGTTCTGGATCTTCTCCATATAACTCTCCATATATACTTTCAGATCATTTTATTGCTTTAACTTGCTGAAATTTTTGGGGGCATTGTGTTGAATCTGTAGCTCAACTTGGGAAGAACTGACTTGTTGACAGTATTGATTCTTGCTATCCATGAACATGGAATATCTCTCTAATTCTTTGATTTCACTCATCAGAGTTTTGTAGTTTTTCTCATGTAGGTCTTGTGTTATTTTATTAGGTTTATACCTAAGTTTTTCAATTGGGGTGGGGAGTCTTACAGTAAATGGTATTGTATTTTTTAAACTTTATTAATTAATTGATGGCATAGAGGGAAGTGGTTAATTTTTTATGTTAAACTTGTTTCCTGTAGCTGCTATATAATTGTTCATTGGTTGCTGGAGCTTTCGGCTGCTTCTAGATTTTCTTTATAGATGATTGCCTGATTTGTGAACAAAGACAGTTTTGTTTTCTCCTTCCCAATCTGTATACCTTTTCTTCTCTTGTATGATTGCATTAACTGGGGAGTCTTTTGAAAGGCAGTAGTGAAAGGGAACATCCTGGCCTTGTTCCTGATTTTAATGGGAAAGCTTCAAGTTTCTCACCAGTAAGTATGCTGAAGGTTTTGGTAGATACTTTTTCTCAAATTGAGGAATCAACCTCTAGTTAACTGTATTTTACTGAGGGCTTTTATCATGGATGAGTGTTGGTTTCATTCTGCTAATACATTTTTATGTAGCTATGCTTTAGCTGTTTTAAATTTTTTAGTAAGCGGATAATACTTAAAATGTAGTGTGGTAAGAGGAATTATGATGAAGTCTTGCTAATATTATGGGACTATATAAGGCAGTGACCTAACCACAAGTGTGATCCTTCTATTCCATTCCTAGGTAAATACTAAACAGAAATTTGTCCATATAGTCTCTGAAGGATAATATTTATTGGAACCTTCTTCAAGCACAATTGATAGTACTGTTGCATCTCCCTCCCTCCCAGTCTGTGGCATCCCCAGTGGATACCAAAAACCATGGAAAGTACTGGTTTTCACTATGCATACTACATTACTTATGATAAAGTTTAATATTATAAAGTATATACAGTAAGAGATTAACAACAATAATGAGACTAAGCCATATCCTGTTACTAAAAGTTCTGTGAATGTGTGGTCACTGTCTCTAAAAATACCTCGTTTTACATATTATTTTCGGACCTCTGTTGATCACAGATAACTGAAACTACAGATGAGGGTGGATTACTGTGTAAAAATCTGGATAACCACCAAAATGCCCAATAGTAGAAGAACCTGCTGTTCACACAAAGGAATATTTTACAGCAAGGGTGATCTATTACTACACACAGTATAAAAGAATCTCTATAACATTAGAAAAAAATATATATACATACATATATATATATATATATATATATATATAAAACATCAGAACAAAAACCAAGCACAAAAGAATATATTCTGTATGGTTGTGGTTTTACAAAGAGCAAATATCCAAGCTAGTAGAAGTGAGTGCAGACAGAGGCTAAAGAATAGAGTTTCTGTGGTTGATGATTATGTTCTATCTCTGAAAAAAAATATTTTTGGTATAAACAATTTCGCTTTTATGTTATACTTCAATAAAAATTTTTTTAATACTATTGGTTTCAACTACTCTTAGAAAACTGTTAAGGGTTTTTTTTTTTTTTAATCTTGTTTTACATTTTGAATGTGGAAATTTTTTTTAAAAAATGTGTCTTAATTCTACTAGTATTAAACTTTCCTCTTATAGTAAAACAGTGTTTTGAACTTGTTACACATCAATTGGGTTTTTAGTGTCTGTTTTTGGTTTATATAATAATCAATATCATTATATTGTGACTGTAAAACACATTAAATTTTTTTTGTTGTTAATTCTAACTTAGCATGACAAAATTTGTATCTCTAAAGAGGACTACACAAGATTTTTGTTGTACGTAATTTTGTAAGGGAGAAGATGAGTAAAAAGTGTGTTTTTGGTTCATTCTTAGTGTCAGAGGAGGGGCTATAAATAGCTGGCCTTGTTCTTTTCTCCCTTCTTATCAAGAGATTGTTCTATTTCTGTAGCATAAGAGACATAATTATAAAATAAATGTGCCAATCCATTATCTATATTGTTTTTTAACAGTCAAGTCCTTCATCTCCAGAACCAGCTAGTCTTCCTGCAGAAGATATTAGTACAAACTCCAATGGCCCAAAAACTTCAGATGTTGTGCTAGATGATGACAGAGAAGATCTTTTTGCAGGTAATTATAAATATTTTTATTTTTCAGAAAATGGCCTCTTGTAGTGTATATACTGTTAGACAGAAAATACCTCTATAGCACAACTGAGGTATGGCATATAGTATTAGTGGCAGCTAGTCTTGTTAACAATTTACAAAGACAGGAGGTTTCCAAATGTATGACTTTAGGTTACATTGTGAAAAATATAGACTGCTTAGGAAAGCAAAAATGTGATCCTTTCTGGTTAAAATCATTTGAAAATAAATTACGCAATTGTGATTTTTACGGTCAGTACTTAGACTCAAAGAAATAATGGCTATGGCATTCAGTACTTTGTGAAATAGCAATGACTTTATTTTTCATTACTTACAAGTTGTCACAAAGCAAAATTACACTGCTTTTAAAAATTACTCAATTTGTACTCTATTTGAAATATGTTTTAATGTAATGCTGCAGTATTTGTTTACTGCCTGTTCTGTTTTGATTCACCTGAGACTTGAGGAATTTATTTTTGATAAGGAGGCAGGATTTGGTATAGTCTGTCCTAACTTTAAAATCATTGCACTCTCTTTAAAAGAGTTATCTGTTTTAAGGTTAAAATTTAGCTACAAATTTATGTTTGGATATTAAAAAGCAAAATATTCCTTAGAATTCATAACACAAAAAATTAAAATAGTAAATCATTGTGTTTAATAGCTTAACTGAACTCGCTTTCACTGAGTAAAATTTAATAGTCCTCAGGTTTTATAGTGGTTGAATATTCAAACCATTCTGTGCTTTTTTTGTGCAAACATGTTTGGAGATACATTATAGAGATTCACATAATTTCCTGTTTGATTAGTTCCATGAAAAATTTTTACTGCAGATGAGTTAATTATATTCTATATTCTATCATGTCAGGAAATTAAAAAATATAATACAAAATGCTAGTGATATTTTCTTTTGGTTTTTACCTAACAATTTATAGCAAAATCACAGTTAACCAAAGCTGTTACACTTCTTTTTGTTTCCTTTCATGGACTTTTTTTCTAGGCTGTTCTTAAAAGTTTTTTTCATGGCATTTATTTATATTTTAATCTCAGAGATGACAAATCCCTTCTTTTTTTTTTTTTGTTTTAGATTTTTTTTTATTTTAACATTTATCATTTTTTACATTTTTAGACAATATTTCCTTCCCCCCCCCATCAGATTGAGTCCCCATAGAATTTCCTTCCCCAAAGCACCCGTGCACCATCAACACAGTCCCCTGTGCTCCTCCCTCCCTCCCTCTCACCCCTCTCCCTCCTCCTCTTAATAGTACTAATCTAAAATAGTGTGTACTGGGCCTCCCCAGTGGCGCAGCGGTTGAACGCTGGGTTGCGAAGCTGCCCGCAGCCTCTGCAGCGCCGGTTCGATCCCCGGCTGCTCCCCGACCACCGGAGGAGGGTCCCACATGGCGCGCAGACCTCTCCTGCCGCCCGCTGCTCCCCTCAGCAGTGTACTTCAGTCCTTCTGCCTGCTCTGCTCCCCGCTCTGGCTCTGGTGAATTCTCGCACCCTCCCGCGCTTCTGACTGTACCCAGTGCATGTATAAACAAAATGAACAAACAAACAAATAAATAAATAAATAACATGCCTCTAATTAAAAAAAAAAAAAGTTTAAAAAAAATAAAATAAAATTGTGTGTACTGCTTTAATAGTATAGGGGCATACATAGAAATTTGGATTGTACTTTCCGTTAAGATTTTTTATTTAACAATTTCAGAATTCTGTATAAATGAACATGGTAAAATTTTACTCTAAAAACAGTTCCCTGTATGTGTCTTTGAAAAGAAGATAGTGTGCACAGCTAGCCAGTTAGCCAAGTGAGGACACTGCAATGATTTTTGGCAACTGTCTGATCATTTTTATAAGAATGAATACTATTCTTGTACTTTATAATAGTTTTTTTGGAAGGTATGCCTTCTTTCTGTGGACGTATGGTTCAAGGATATCTTAAGACAGTATAGCATATGTTGTCAGGATAGTGAAAAATAATGATCTTGTGATGAGAACATATACTTAATTTGTTTTTCCTATAGCAGAGGAGAGTACATAGATGTACTTAGCTTTGATTTTAAAACCATAGAGTAAATTGTTTTGGTATATGTACTAATATGTTTTGGGTATGTTTCCAGTATGTCATATGTGGAAACATATGTTTCCAGTATGTCATAAGTGGTACCAGAAGTGGGTAGCACTTAAGTATGTCATAAGTGGTTTTGGGTAGCACTTCAGATATGTCATAAATGGTACCAGAAAAAGTAAGTGTGACACATATTATTGTTATTACCTGATTTAGAGGATCAAATACTATTGACCACAGAACCCTATTCTACCACTTGTTATATTCGACCTTACCCTTCACTGAACAAATTTTAGGAAACTGTTCTAGAGGGGTAAGTGAGAGTAAGCAAATGCCAATGTTGAAATTGTCCTAGACTTTTAGAATTTGTTTTTATGAAATTCTATTGTATTTATGCTTTACAGCAAATGATGCCAATTTTAAGTTTAATGTGTATTCCTTTGATTAACAAATTCTTTGGTGTCTATTGTATGAGTAATATTTTACTCAGCCAACATTGACATAATTTATACTTTCCTTTAGCTTCCAAGTAATAGTTAATCTTTATACTTAGTAACTATGTTGCATTTTCTAGAACATTAGGTGTGGTTTAACTTTCTGAATTTATGGTATATTAGATTACTGACACTGAAAGATGTCATGAGAAGAATTTAAGGCAGTATGCTGAATCTAAATTTCTATTGTTTCATTTCCCTCTTCCATGTTTGCTACTTAGATCATATTTAGCATTTCTTATTTTGAGATGTTTTATTTATGAAACAGCCTGTCATAGAACGCAAAACTGGTGGTAGTGAAGTAAAATATAATTGAAAGTTTAAAATAGCTTTTACCTGTACTGATACTAAGTTACTAAATATTTCATTTTGTCTATTGGTTGGTTGCCAAAAGCAACAGCAGCTTTCTCCAAATACTTCAAGTTTCTTTTTTTTGTTTGCTTCTTGTTTGTAGTCTACAGATCTCACACCTCCTAATTTGACACACTACTTGCTTTTTTATATTGTTCTTTGGTTTCATTTCTTTGTAAGTAAAGTACTAGCAATCTTAACAGTCTCAATTGCATGTCAACTTTTAATTTATTAACATTATACATTCAACATCTGTAGTCTATTTTCCTTTTACCATAGTTGGAAAGATTTTGGCTCCTTAATCCTTTTTTGTTTTTAATATGAAAATATAAAGAGAGCTGTCCCAAATAAGGATCTCATTAACAGGAGATAACCAGAAAGAATAGCTTGATAAATGTTAACCTGTGCAATCTTATTTTAGGAAAAGGTGTTGATGTCTGTATTTTTTCAGGTATTAAAATTAAAATGGCTGATTCTCATTACTACCTTCCCAAACTTCTAGCAATTTCAGAACATCAGGTTAGAAACCACTGGTCTGATCCCTCACGGTCCTGTCTGCCTTATCCTACTATCAGTTTTCTAAACCAGCAGAACTGTTAGGATTGTGGCCATAATTTTACTTCTAGCTTTTATTTTTGCTTATATTGTTATTCCATTTTCATAGAGCTCTCCCTCCATGTTCTTGACTCATCCAGATCTTCTCAGATTGATTTCAGAAACTTCTCATGATTTTCCCCAGCCTAAAACTCAAATTATAGTGTTTGTGCTATAGCTCATGTAACAATTAAATATCTTGTAACATTCTTCTTATTGTTCTCTTGGCTTTATTTGTCTTTTTATTATTATTTAACATTCCACATGCTTATGTCTTGTTTTCCCAAATAGATTTTAAACTCCCTGAGGGCAGGTATGATATTTTACATTTCTTTGTGTTTCTCCACTGCATTTAGCACAATGTTACACAGCTTGTAGACGGTTTATTGATTTGATTTTGTTTTAAATATATTTAATTGTAGATCTTTTAAGTGAATGAGCATTATAAATTAAAACCTAAAGACCCATGTTTTGTGTCATATTTGCGTATTCAACTAATATCCAGTGTTCTTTGGCACTTAATTGCTTTAGATTACTGACTGGATTCTACATAACAAACTTTTAATCCTAGCTAGGATCGTGCTGGCAACCTTCTATCATAAAATTTGTATGTATAAATAATTAATGTTAGGCTAAAGAAGAGATTTGGAAAGGTAAGTTACCACAAGTATAATATATATGACCAGTCCAAATACAAATGACTGTGGGATTTTACTATGTCATTGCTTCACTAGCTTCATCCCTACCAATAGTATATATCATTAAGTTAATTTACTAGAAGTCTTCCTTAAATCAACAAAGTCACTGTTGATTTTAAAGTTTTGACAAACAAGGAAGGATTCAAAATTATAACAACTTTTTAAATAACATTGTAATATTTATGGAGAGTATGAAAACATTTTTCATAGTACATTAACTGCTGTATAGACTATGGGGTCTTGCTGGTCGGGTCCTTAACTAACTTACCTCATTTGTGTCTAGAAGCCACAGAAGAAGTTTCTTTGGACAGTCCAGAAAGGGAACCAATCCTCTCCTCAGATCCTTCTCCTGCAGTCACGCCTGTGACCCCTACTACACTCATTGCTCCCAGAATTGAATCAAAAAGTATGTCTGCTCCTGTCATCTTTGATAGGTCCAGAGAGGAGGTATGGGAAAATGTTTATGTTATAAATTAATATGTAGATAGTAAGGTTTTTCTCAATGGCATCAGTCTCCTGTTAGCCCTCTCTAATAGCCTTAGATGTTTTGGAAAAGGAACATTGTACTAAAGAAGTTGGTCATCTGGGTTGTAGTTTTATCTTCACATCTTAATCAGCGGTTTGGGCACATCATTTACCTTAGGTCAATGAGTTTGTCATTTGTGATCTTCTGATGATGTTCTGTGCCTTCAGAGTTCCCATGTGGTCAAATGCAAATGTATGAAAGTGCTTTGAAAACTTTAGTTAGGTGATATTTTGAGTAATGTGCTTTGATGAAAGTGTGCAGTAATGTTAGAGGTTTTGCTGGCAAAGTAACATAAGAGTTTTCACTAGACAAGCAGAGAAAGAAGGGGGCCTTGGAGGGTGTGAGAATGGTGTTTCTTTATCAAGGTTTGGTTCCAAAGATGTTGTTACTTTGTGAAAGTTTATTGAGATGTACATTTAGGATTTACGTACTTTCTGTATTATGCTATAGTTCAGATAAAGTTTATTTTTACAAAATATGTACCAAAACAGGTAATAGTTAGAAAAAAATCACTTTACTTTTTGATAGTCTTAAATTAGTAATACTCTTTGAAAATGTGCAAGATTTAATTATTTGTGTTTTCTTTTCGAGAACAATGAACTTCCCTATGAAGCTGCTCTTTGGACTGTTTGTTTATAATGGCATTAAAAAGCACATCTCTGTAGTCTCCTTTTTACTGCTCTTTTTCAATGGGCTTTATAGTACTTTCATTGACTTTAAGATAATCAGAGAAGTCATAGTGTTAAATTTGCTTTTATGATAATTTGTGTAGATATGTAGGATTCTGCTCATAAAAATAAGCGTGACCTCCTGATTATTAAAGAATAGAGACACAACTCTGAAAAAGGCTGATATTAAAAATAATTAAGGAATTAGTAGAACAAAAAATTCCACAACGTGTATACAGAAGACTAAAGATGCAGAAGATGTTTTCTGTATTTGAAGAGTTGTAAGAACACCAAGTTTTCTGTTATTTCCACAAATGATTTACATAATTAGGAAATGTGAAAGCTTTTTAAGAAATGGAGTACTGAATGGTTTTTTAAATTGTTTGAGAGTGACTAAAAAAACATAGGTGGTAAAATTTTAGTTATAGGTGTTACATCAGTAGTATAAATTGAAGTCTTTAACACCAAAAAAATTTTCTTTTCTAGATTGAAGAAGAAGCAAATGGAGACATGTTTGATATAGAAATTGGTGTATCAGATCCAGAGAAAGTTGGTGAGTCGATATTTATTTTATTTTGTACTTGCTTTTTGATAGTTAATGTGTTGTTTTACTTTACTAAGTCTATTATTACATTATTAGGACCATACTTTTTAAATTTTTGAGGGGGGATTGTTTCTTATTTTGTCCCCCCCATCTTTATTGAGTTATACCTGACAAAAATAGCATATTTTAAAAATTCATATATTTCAGGTGTATAATGTCATGATTTCACATTATGAAATGATTACAACAATCAAGTTTATCAGTACATCACCTCACAGTTACCTTTTCATGTATGTGTTTGTGTGTGAAATTTATGACTTTTTAATAGTATTATTTTACTTTTCTTATAGGTGATGGCATGAATGCTTATATGGCATATAGAGTAACAACAAAGGTGAGTGTTTTGTTCCTTTAAAAATGTATGTGTGGTATGAGGATACAATGATAATTAAGGTGTAAGTTATCACTGTCTTTCAAAGGTTACCATCCAAAAAGGATGATAGTTAAGCAGTTACGATGAGTTGTGAGTGAGTTTTGGTAGGCATTCTATGAGAGTATACAGGAAGGGAGCTAATGTAGACCCCAGAGGTCAGAAAAGCATCTCTGGGGGAAGTAGTATGTGCGCAAAGGCAAAGGTAGGAATGATTGGTGGGGGAGAGGAGAATTGAAAGAAATGGAAGAATGCTTGTTGCAGACAAAGGGATTTATGCATGTTAAAAGCTAGAAGTCAATCACTCATTGTGCCTTCTAGGATCTACAAGACGTGGTGGTGCCTGATCGAAATGTTTGGCAATATACTTGTCTGCATTATGAACAATCACCACATTAAGAAATTTGGGTTTCATCCTAAGTATAATTGAAAGGCATTGATGATGTTCAAACAAGAGTGTGTTCTCAATTATATTTTCATTTTCAAAAGATCTCTCTATGCTTGGTATGAGTGGGAGAGTGAAAGTAGAGGGAGGATTTTCACTAAAAGGATAACACATTTCTTAAAGGACTATAGGCCTTCAAGTCTTAAAAGACAGAAAGAGAATCTGCAGCAGTGAGAAGTAGTACTTTATATTAATGAAACGGTACTGAAGTTGAGCAAAAGAAAGGATTTCTTATGTAAGAGATACAATCAATAAGGCTTACATGAAGGAGCGAGGAAGGAAGGATGCTAAAGTTGTGGTTGTCAGAGTAATCCCAGAGAAAAGGCAACACAAGGGGAGAACACAGTATAGCTGGAGTAAGATTTGTTAATTCACTGAATAGGTATTTATTGAACAATTACATGAGGTCAGGCTCTGTTCGAGCGCTGGGATAGCAGAAAACAGTAAGACAAGTATTCATCTCTCATGGAAGTTATGCTCAATTGGGAAAGTGGGAAATTTCAGGTTACAGTAAAATTGCAGTGTAAGTGTTCATGGGCATTTCAGTATATTCAGCTAAAACTTAGAGGAAATCTGGACCAGAGGTAAAGATTTGAGAATTATTGGTATAAATATAAGTAGAGTCCATGAAATGAGACAAGGATAGAATAAAGTAGATCATTTCTTTTTGTTGTTGTTGTTTTTGTTTTATATCTATTTTACATCATTCTTCATTTTTGCACAATGTATGCTCTCTCCTCTCAGGTATGATCCCCGTGAAATTCCCACCACCAATTCACCCGTGTACCATCCACCATAGTCCTTTGTTAAAGCAGATAATTTCTATCTTAAGTGTCTGTAAAATAAAAATCTGTGATTAAAGGCTTTATTTTAGTTCTTAAAAACTGTGTGTCACATTGGTCAGCTACTCTGCATTCTTTTGCAAAATTGTGTGTGATCATAATTATGTATAACATTATATTATTACCTAGCATTCAAACTTTGAAATATTTCTCCTTCCCTTCTAGACATCTCTTTCAATGTTCAGTAAGAGTGAATTTTCAGTTAAAAGAAGATTCAGTGACTTTCTTGGTTTGCATAGCAAGTTAGCAAGCAAATATTTACATGTTGGTTATATTGTGCCACCAGCTCCAGAAAAGAGTATAGTAGGTAAGTATGAATCAAAAAATAGTTTTTGCTCCTGTTACTGGTTCAGTTTTAACTCTATAGATTTGTGGATTCCATGATCATTCAATAGCCTCTCATAATATCTTGAGATACTAAATTTAAATATTGGATTTATGACAGTCATACATCAAATAAGAATGTATAGCTAATGATTTTGACTTCTGTAGTACAATGATGATAAATATTGGGTCAGAATTTGCCAAGATGAAAGCAGTCACAAATCCTAATCTTTGAAGTCATTATAGCACCATATTACTGATTCATAGAGGATATTTAATACTATTAAAGTGTTTACATTTTTCTGAAGAATGGAAGTGTTTGATTCTCAGGTATAGATTGTCCAAAAAGACTTACTCTAAGTTCACTTATATAGGAGCCATGTAAACTTGTAACTCGATTTAACATTTAGAAACATTTCTATTTATACAAGTAATAAAAACTTAGTTAAGTATATGCAGAAAATTATAAAAAGGAGAATTTCCATTGTCCCATTAAAGGACATCTGTTATCTTAAAATATTATAGTGTTTTTTTCCAGTCTTTTCAGTCATAGATGTTTTTTGCCTACCTTTCTTTTTTTCTTTAGTTTGCCTTTCTTTCTTTGTAGGTAAGATTATTATTCTGGAAAATATCTTGAATGAATTTTGCTTATCTTTAAATTATTATTTTTACTTTTTAAACATTTGGTATGAAAAGCAGTTTCCCCAAAATAAAAAGCCCAAGACCAGAGGCTTTGCACATGAATTTTAACAGATCTTTAAGGAATAAACTAATGCCATCTTTGGTCAAATTGTTTTTTAAAATACGAGAACATAGAATGCTCCCCAATACATTTTATTATGCCAATATTATCCAAATACGAAATGCAATTAAATAAAACACAAGAAAGGAAAATTATAGTCTGAGACCTCTGTTGAACATCAGTACAGAAATCCACAGTACTAGCTAATGAAATTCAACAGTGTATCACAAGGAGTATACAGCATGATTAAATGAGATTTATTCCAGGGATGTGAGTATGGGTTACTGTACACAAACCAGTGTCAACAAAAGTAAAGATGTAGATCGTATAAAGATGTATATCAAAAGTAAAGATGTATATATATATATCATAGTATCAGTAGATGCAGACAAATCATTTGGTAGGATTCAGTATCACTAAAGATAAAAACCCTAGATGGGAGTAGTGGAACTCTACCTCAATACAGTAAAAGCCATATATCACAGACCAACAGTCAAAATGGAATAGTGAAAGATGAAAAGCTTCCCCCTGAAGAGCAAGACAAGGATGCCCATTGCTGTCACTTCCATTTAACTTAGAAGTTTTGGCCAGAGCTGTCAGACAAAAACTGAATATAAGGGGAATCCAAGTTGGAAAAGAAATGAAACTATCACTATTTGCAGGTGTTTTTATGTAGAGAGAAGCCTAAAGCAGCCACCAAAAAGTTACTCAAAAAACAATGTAAAAAAAAAAAAGATGAATACAGCATAGTAGCAGGCTACAAAATCAACATACAAAAATATTTTAATGTATAAATAATGAACAAGAGAAATCAAGAAAATAACTCCATTTTATTAGTGCTTCAAGAAAAATAATTAACCTGCTAAATGGGGCAAAGGACTTATGCAATGTGAAGTACAAGATGCTATTTAAGGGACTTAGATAGCAATATACAGAGATGGAAGATATCCCATGCTCAACATAATCAGGCTAAATCCTGCCTGAAATGGTATGATAATTTTAATGCAGCATCCATCAAAATATCAACACTATTTTTAAAAGAAATTTAACACAAAATATTGAAATAGAGCCACAAAAGGCCTCAAATTGAAAAAGCAATTGAGAAAAACAGAGAAAGGAAGCTAGCACTTTAGCTGACTTCATAATTTAATATAAATTGTCATTTCTGAAAACAATAGACTATTTGCTTAAAGATTAATATATAGATCAATGGAATAGTAACATGATCAGAAGATCCTTGAGTTACAACTTTTTCAGGGAAACGGAATTTGTGAAATAATAAACATTGCACATCTAGTATTTCATTCAGGGTCAGTATTTTTAGGTGAATTTTCTTTTTCATACTGTTACCTTTCAGAGAAATTTTATTGAACAAAACATTAATGGGTGATATATATTTATTTATCTGATATACCCACCTGATTTTATATAATTCATTTATAATGTCTTTGAGATATATTTCATATATAACAATTTATCCATTTAAAATGTACAGTTCAATGGTTTTTACTTTATTCAGAGTTGTGCACACATCACAGTTTTAGAATATTTTTATTTTTCCTTATCCATCATCCTCTTAATTTCCCTCTTCCTCCCAGCTCTAGGTAATTATTAATTTTTCTTTTCGGGCATTTGTATAAAGGCAATCATAATACATGGTCTTTTTTGATGTTTCTTTCATGAACCTTAATGCTTTCAAGACTCATTCATACTGCAGTATGTGTCACTGCTTTGTTACTATTTGTTACTACAGTCAGTTTTTGAAAGGAAAAAGAAGAGGTAAAAAGAAAATCTGCATTCTATGTTAATTGTAAAATTGAAATTGCCAGTATAGAAATAACTAGCATGTTTTTTAATTTAAAGAGTTGTAAATGTTTTTATGAAAGACTTTGTTATTTCAACTGTTGTAAAACCAGAAATGATAAATAAACAAGAACGTGTTCTTAGAATCTCAAACAGGAAAAACATTTAGCAAATTCATGGGTTGCACTTTTTATTTTTCTAGTCCCTAATTGAAAAAACATTATTATTGTTTATAAGAACTAGAAATACTGAGCTGAAATTCATGAATTTGAAATTCTGTTGCAGATTTTGGAATGCAAGTACATTTAAAAGTAATCAGGAGTATAATATACAAAGATAAGTACCACAATAGTTACAAATCAGAAAACTATAAATACAGCTCAGTCTCTGCTTTATCTGTTCTCTGATGTTATAAATACTTAAAGATGTTTATCATGGGTTTTAATTGAATTTCAAAAGTATGAAATAAGTAAACCTAGAAGCTTTTCTGCAAAACTCAAATTTGAGGTATATTTAAAATTATACAGAAATGGGGCCTCCCCTGTGGCACAGCGGTTGAGCGCTGGGTTGTGAAGCTGCCCGCAGCCTCTGCAGCGCCAGTTCAATCCCCCGCTGCCGGGCAAGGGTCCCACATGGCGCACAGACCTCTCCTGCCGCTCCCCTCAGCAGTGTACTTCATCAGTCTGCCTGTTCTGCTCTCCGCTCTGGCTCTGGTGATATGTAAATCAATTAATATATAAATCAGTAGAAGAGTAACATGATCAGAAGATCCTTGAGTTAAGACTTTTTCATTATTTTGAAAGAAGAAGGAAGAAGGAAGGCAGTGGTTAAGAACCCAAGTACCAAGTACCTTTATGACTTTTGAATTCTCTCACCCTCCCCTGCTTCAGACTATACCCCAGTGCTTATATAAATAAATAAATAAATCCTTAAAAAAATTTATACAGAAATGACTATAAAACACTGTTTCTTAGTAATATCATGACTATTGTTAATTTGTTTCAAAGGCATGACTAAGGTCAAAGTGGGTAAAGAAGATTCGTCATCCACTGAATTTGTAGAAAAACGGAGAGCAGCTCTTGAAAGGTAAGTCTAGACAGTTGTGCTTTATTTTTCATGTTTTTATTCAGTCTTTACTTCACAAGTCTAATTCTGTTCCATTCTTGAACTATATTTTAATGATGAATTTTTTTAACTACCATTTCAACTTTTATTAAGCAAATTGTTTCCTTTTACCAACATAATATTAGATACTTATTCTGCTTTATTACTACTCATTAATAGTCTGGTTAACAGAATAACAGCTATTTTTGTATCATGAAAAATGAGTTAGTTGGAGATAGAATTATTGTCTCATAGCTATAGTCAGGTTAGCAAGAGAGGCAAGAAACTGCCAAGTTATAAAAAGAAAACATGAATTGCTGGATCATATGGAAGTTTTATGTTTAGTAGGTCAAGAAATCTCCACACACTCCTAGGTATTTACCCAAAGGACACAGAAACATCAATTCCAAAGAGCACCTGCACCCCTATGTTTATAGCAGCTCTATTTACAATAGCTAAGCTTTGGAAACAACCCAAATGCCCAAAAATAGATGACTGGATCAAGAAGATGTGGTACATATACACCATGGAATATTACTCAGCAATCAAAAAAGATAAACACATGCAATTTGCAGCAACATGGATGGCGCTGGAAGGGATTGTGCTGAGCGAAATAAGCCAGAAAGAAAAAGAAAAATACCGGATGGTCTCACTCATAGCAGGAATCTAGAAAACTTAAACAGGAGACCAGGAAAAAGAATAACTATAAGAAAGAAAAAATAAAAAAAAAAATCAAAATCAACAAACTACTGTGAACTAGAGACACTCTATGGGGGGTGGGGGTGGAGAAAGGAAGGATTGGGGTCGAAATAAGGGGTTGCAATTTTATGGGGAATATAAAAATAAAATTAAAAAAAGGATATAAACAATAAAAAAAAAACATGAAACTTGAGTATGGGGGGATGGGATAATTGAAGTATTTGGATAAAAATAATAATGATTTTGTGTTCTTAGGAAGTATACCCATAGTCATGTATTATATGACTTGACTAATTATAATTTATCCACACTAATTATCCTTTTGAATTATTATTTAGTGAGAGCATTATTGAATGCAATGCAAAATTAGTTTTGTGTTCCCTCCTTTAATTTTGTATAATTGATTTTGACTTGAACAAGAGTATTGGTCATTCTTTGAGTTGACTGTATAATTAAAGGCTAATATAAATGCTCCATAGCCTTTAGAGTACTTGACATATGGCTTTGAATACTTGTCTTTAGTGTCAGACTAGAAGTGGGGGGAAGGTATGGAAGGAATTCACTCACAGAATGTTGATATTTATTCTTTCCTTGCTATTCGGAAAATGTGAGAAAATAAAATTGAAACTACCTTAAAGCCCACCCTTTAGAACTTAAGTTATCATTACCAAGTCTCATTTTCTAATTGCATAGGTTTTGTTATATTTGTTTTAGTTTAATTAAATTTGCATATTATTCACTTTGTTTTCTTTTTTGGCTTAAAATCAGTGAACTGGAATGAGTAGAACAGATTTTAGGAAGTGGAATATGTATGCCCAGGATACAAATGATTTTGTGAAACTATTTTCAAGGCAACTTATTTTATGGTTTTAGTAGTAGATTTTTTTGATTTTAAGTAAATGCCACAATATAGTCAGGTTTGAACAGTTTGCTGTAAGAAAGCTAAAGAATATGCAGTTATAATCTTAAATTAGAAAAAACTTAAAAGATGAGTTTATGTTGGTGAGAATCAGCAATTAGGAAACAGATTTAAATCGCATCAAGAGAAGTTTAGGTTAGGCGTTAGATTTGATTCTGCCATCAATGCGATCAAACGCTGAATATTTTTAAGAATAAAGGTAGATAATGCTCTGTCTTCATTTCGCTTAGTCCTTTCTGAAAGTGTAACCATGACCCTTTGAGAGACCTTTCAAGTCCTATTTTTCTATGAGTAAATTTGAAATATTTCAGATGGCATGCTTGATAAGGACCTTAATGAAGATTTATTGTACCAAGAACATATAATTTGATTCTACTTTCCCCCTTATTCTAACTTGAACACATTGCATAGTACTTACCATACCTTCATGCAGTGTAAAAACATTGAGGAGTGAGGAACATTTTATGGTATTCTGAAATTTGACCTAGTGCATGTGTAAAGACTATTTCTTACTGATAAATATTAATAGTTAATGCTACATTAGTGGAATATGCAATAATGGGGGAAAAAAAGAAACTGCATAATATGTGGACAAGTTCATTTAGCATTAGAAAAGATGACTAAAGAAAATACAGGCTTAATGGCATAAAAGCAAAGGAACTAAAATGATTTTTATATAGTGATTTTTCTGTGGTGGTTTACAAAATTTAAACACTAGCACAGACATTCCTGAGGGATACCTAACCTAGTTGGATCTGGTGGATCAAGGACATTTTCTCTTTGTAGGATACTATGCTACTCATGTACATACCATTTGTTCAACTTAGAATGACTATCTTGGATGAAAGAATAAATATGTTATATTTAAATATAGGAAGAAGGAAAGCAGTGGTTAAGAACCCAAGTACCCTGTGCCACATTTAAAGTTAGCAGAAACTACTTCTAATTAAAAGTAGCCTTAAAATGCTTGTGTGGTTTTTCTGGAGAGGGTAAGGATACACTTCTGCAGTTACAAACTGAGAAATAGAAAGTAGGATAATATTGTGTATAGGGATTTACAGTGCCTATTCTGTTGGAGAGTATATTCCACTGTATACTACACATTTATCTAAATGACCTTGGGCAAGTTATTTAACTTAGGTTCATTCTTTACCCGTGAAATATTAAGTGTGTCATTAGGATTGTGTTCATTGTAAACACCTAAACAAGGCCTAAATAGTTAATGTAGATCAATTAATCCATTCTTTCATATCAGGAAGTTTGGATTAACAATAGTAGCTTCCTAACTGGTCCTTATTTCCATCCTTGCACCTATACTGTTTTTTAAATAGGCAGCCAAAGTCTCCTTTTAAAGTTTAAATCAAAACATCAGATCATATCCAACCTCTCTCCAGTTTCACTCAATAAAAGCTAGTGCTTATAGTTCCCTACAAAACCTGATGTGAGGCGCACTGTTCACTGTTGCACTTGTTTGATCTCCTGTGCTGATAGCTCTGCACTCGGCTGCACTGACTCTTTATATTTTGCTGCTGCTCAAAGATCCCAGGAATCTTCCCAACTTAGGTTCTTATATTGGCCATCCTCCTGCCTAGAGAACTTTGTTCCGAGGTGTCTGCTTGACTAACTCCTTAACCTCTTTGAATACTTCTTTGAACTTCAAATGTTCAAACATTACCTTTCTAGTGAAGCTTATTCTGATATATTTAAGTTGCCATGACCCACACTTTATACATTTCATCCAGTTTCCTCTACTCTTTACTTTTTCCCACAGCGTTTGTCATCTTATCGCTTACTACATAATTACTTGGTATTATGTTATTAGTTTATTTTCTATCTTCTCTTACTAAAATACAAGCTCCAGTAAGGATGGGATCTTATTCTCCTGCTCACTGATAGATTCTGAGCACAAAACAGTACCTGATGTTTTATAAACACACTATAAATATTTGTTAAATAAACAAACGAATGTCATCAAAGACCCTGACTTTTCTGCCTTTCTATGTTTTCACTGTTTGCACATGTGTGTGAATTTTATGAGCAACATTTTTTAACTTTGTTCCCTTGAACATTTTATATAAACAACTTTCCTTTGTTTCATTTTTGTTAAAAAATACATAGGAACTGGAAAGCCCCCAGTCTTCTAAGTTTATCCTTCAGGTGGATCCCAGGAACAATTACTGACCACCTCTTGTTGATGACCACCTCTTGTTGAGCATCATACTGAACTTTTTTGTCAGTTCCACTTCTGTCTTCCTTCAGTGTTTCTGATCATCCCTACACCACTTTTTTTTTTTTTAAGATTTATTTATTTATGCATACAAGAACTGGGGTACAGGCCAGTGGTGTGGGAGATGAGAGGATTCACCAGAGACAGAGTGGGGAACAGAGCAGGCAGGTTGACTGAAATACACTGCTAAGGGGAGCATTGGGTGAGTCAGGAGAGGTCTGCTGCACCATGTGGGTTGCTCCCTGGCCAGGATCGAACTCGTGCTTGCAGTGACTGCAGATGGCTTCATAGGTTGTGTCTTAACCCCTTGCGCCACCAGGGAGGTCCAGCACCACTTTTCATGTCCTGCATTCTTTTGTTGTTGTTCTGTATCCTCCTTTGATGTATCTGTACTCCTTTCTGACCTTAATTCTGAATTGGTATCTATTACAAATATTAATTTATAATCCATTTTAAGTTTCTGTTCTTAATTCTAACATTATATGAGCTTAATACTTACTTTTGAATGCTTAGTTGCTCTTTATTTCCATGTAACCCTTAAAAAGAGAAAAAGTTTTACTTTTTTTCCCCTAGAATATCATTCCCCAAAATTGGTTATTCAGATTGCTAGTATATTGTAGAAAAAAATAGAATAAAAATGTACTGAATGTGAGGTAAAAATATTGTAATTGATATAGCACCACATGTAATTGTGGTGGTAGGGTGAAAGAAAATCTGTGATCAGTTGAGTTTTATTAACATTGAACTTAACGGGTCTCCCTTGGTGGCTCAGGGGATTAAGACGCAACCTATGAAGCAATCTGCAGCCACTGCAGCATGAGTTCGATCCCCGGCCGGCCCGGGAGAAACCTGCATGGTGCAGCAGACCTCTCCTGACTCGCCTGCTGCTCTCCTCAGCAGTGTACTTTGGTCAGTCTGCCTGTTCTGTTCCCTACTCTGTCTCTGGTGAATCCTCTCACCCCCCACAACTCTGGCCTGTACCCCAGCTCCTGTGTGCACAAAGAAGTAAATCTTTAAAAAAAAAAATTGAATTTAACGAAGTTAAGCCTGGTTGAAACCAGGTTTACTGCCTGAGGAACTTAAAGCCCTTATGCTTCTGTTTATTACGAATTAAAAGTATAATACTGAGCCTCCCCGGTGGCGCAGCTGTTGAGCGCTGGGTTGCGAAGCTGCCTGCAGCCTCTGCAGCGCCGGTTCGATCCCCAGCTGCTCCCCGGCCACTGGGTGAGGGTCCCACATGGCGTGCAGACCTCTCCTGCCACCCGCTGCTCCCCTCAGCAGTGTACTTCGGTCCTTCTGCCTGTTCTGCTCCCCAATCTGGCTCTGGTGAATTCTCTCACCCTCCTGCACTTCTGACTGTACCCAGTGCTTGTATAAATAAATAAATAAATCTTTAAAAAAAAATACTTTTCCAACTTCCTTGCTTGTAGGACCAGTCTTTTCATGGAATATTGATGAGTCTAGTATTCTGCAGAACACACTTTGGAAAGCTCTTTTAGAATGTAAATAGTATTAAATATTTCCTTCTTGGTTTGAAATATTGGAATCTTTCTTAAAGATTGGGTGTTTCTTCCTGTTTGCTCATTTACAAATGTTTGAGTGGTTGCTATTTACCAGCTGTTGGTGCACAGAGATACACATTTTGTGCAAACTGCTTGAAGCAGCATGCAGTCTACACGATGAATTCACTTACCTGCTAGTACTAGAGAACTTCCAGGTTAAAATTTTTAAGACTCCTTTGAAGAAAGACTAACATTTCGTAAACTTAAAGGATTGCTATTCTTACTGCATCTAATTTTTAGCTAGATAACAAAAGCAGGAAATACAGGCAGAGTAGATTGTGTTGTTCATAACATATGCTTTATTTCTATTATAATGGCTTCTTATGTGGACTAATGAATTACAATGAAATTTAATATATTATGTATATTATTTAAATGTGCAGAAGTTAACATTTAAGCAGCAAAATAATAATAACATTTAAGCAGCAATAATAATATAATATTATAAAAATATAATAATTATATATTATTCTATATAATAATTATATAGAATTTTTTCAGAAACTATTTCAGTTATATTTTACTGTCTTGTAAAAAGGTGTAAGAACATACTGGCTGCATTTATTCTGCAGAAATAGAATAAAGGTATGTTAACCGTGAGGTGTAAAGCATTATATTTGATTTATCACTGCATATAATAATCTGAGGAAAATTAACAATTAAAATGGGTATTAGATAAGTAATATAATCATCAAAATAGTGGACCTGTTTTCTTTTTATGAAGAAGTAATTGATAATTTGTTCTGGATAATAGGGAAATGATAGTTTTATAGTAAAGAGAAATGATTAAAAATGGGCTAAAAGTGATTTAATAATGGTGTTTCTGTTTTTTTGTTTTTATTTTATGTGCTGTCATATAAGGAAAATATTTATCAAAAATATCAACACCTTAACAGAAATATTTAAGAAAATTATCAAAAGAAAATGCTCATTTCATAGTTTAAATCTGCTAATAAAGAAATAAAATGCTAGGCCTTTCTTCATTTTGGAAATAGCAGCATTAAAAATAATAGTTGACTGCAACATATATCGTGATGTTTCTTAGGACTTAGAAGTAGTAAAAGGGAATGTATTGACTCCACCCAACAGTAAAACTGTCCGACTCATATACCCTTTCACAACTCTTAATGCTTGCAGTATGAAGTTGGCAGGTTGCTTAGCCCCTCCTCACTCTCCCAGTATGTTCCCTCATTTCTTTTTACCTAATTACGAATTTTAAAAAGATGAACAAGAAGATTTTTGATCATTAAATTGCTCTAAGATTCTAAATAGAGAGAAGGCAGACTGAGGACACCATGTTGATTTTTTACTGAGGATACCTTTTTATTATTATTCTTTTGTTAAAATAATATTTAAAGTAATATGCTACTGGTTAATAAAGGAGCAATTTTAATCTTAAATCTAGGTATCTTCAAAGAACAGTAAAGCATCCAACTTTGCTACAGGATCCTGATTTAAGGCAGTTCTTGGAAAGTTCAGAGGTATTATGTCTACTTTAAATTGTTGTATATAAATGTCCTCATTTATGTTTGTTAATAATTTGTATGTAATAGATGATCAGTAAATAACTGGATTAATAGATGGAATAAGCAGTGATTTCTTTTTTGCTCAGTGGTATAATTGACTTTAATTAGTTAACTAAATTACCAGCAAAATATCTTCTTTGCATTGATAATTATAGGATGTTTGCACTCTCTGTCTTAAAAGTTCAGAATCAGATTTTAAACTGTTTTAAAAAGAATGGTATGTAGTCTAATTCTGAAAGCTCTAAGTTGTTGCTTAGGCATGTTGAAATTTAAGTATATTTAGACCTCTTTTTAGAGATAGTTGAATGTTTGTATGTCTGCATTCAGACATTAAGGTTTTGAAATGCAAATTTGTGACTTTGAAAGAGCGTAAATTTTAACCATACTGCTTTTTATGTTTGATGTTTGGCATACTTTGGTTCTTAACAGTTTAGAATTCTGTTTGTTAGATTTTTAAAATTTACTTGACTTGTAGATTTTTTTTAAAAAATCTAAAATAACATATCTAAATGAGTCTGGGGAGATTTTTCTCAAGATTCTCTCTTTCCTTACAAACAGCTTATTTCTGCTGGCAAACAGGTGGCCAGTGTTTAGGTGCTTGGCAATTTCTTAATATATTTTGACAAAGAGTGTGTTGTTCCATCTAAATGTAAACATGCAGAAGAAAAGCAAATGGAAAGTCTATTTTTTAAGTTTTCCTTTGAGAATGTACAAGTAGTGTATTTGAGAAATTAGATTTCACTATTGAAATGTATGAGAGTGAAGAAAACACAACCTCCTTTTTTCCTTTCCTTTTCCTTTTCTTCTTCCTTTTTTTTTCCCTTGGTGGGGAGGGCAGACCCTTTTGTGCCCTGTTAAACCTCCAGGCTTTTAACCGGTTTGTTTGCCCTTATTTGTCATTCAATTCCAGCTGCCTAGAGCAGTTAATACACAGGCTCTGAGTGGAGCAGGAATATTGAGGATGGTGAACAAGGCTGCCGACGCTGTCAACAAAATGACAATCAAGATGAATGAATCGGATGCAGTAAGAGCTGATTTTTCGACTTGAATAATGAGATGAATTAATGAGCCCAACAATTGCATTTTAAAGCTGTGCAAGTAGAAAATAGGATATTAATTTGCTTATTGAGTTCAGTTCTCTGCCACATCAGTTGACCACCATGGTTATACGTGGTTAATTTGTTGCTTTAAAACAAGGAATGTAGCTTGCTATTGGTAACCTAATTTACAATGGTTTGTTCTGGCTAAATTAGCTCCATTTTTCATTTTTTTTTCTCAGTGGTTTGAAGAAAAGCAACAGCAATTTGAAAATCTGGATCAGCAACTTAGGAAACTTCATGCCAGTGTTGAAGCCTTGGTCTGTCATAGAAAAGGTTTGTTTACCTTGTTCTTTATGTTTTTGACATTGTAAGTTAATTAGAATATTTTGTTTACATTTTATTTGAAAGTAAATATTCTGAAGTTACTCTAAAAGACAGAAAACAATAGTTTGAGAGTATTTTCTTTTTAAACTTTGTTATTTTATTTTTATTTCATTAATCTGGGTTTGTAAGTAGAAAAATTTTAAGTCTGTAAAAGCATGTTATATTTTGGATCAAAACTGTTCTCTTGATTAACTCTTTATTAAACGTACATACAGTAGAATGAATGCAGATGTCTTACTAGTAACTGTTTAGAATAAAAAAAGGAGATTAAAAATTGATATTTGAAAATTTCCTTTAAAATACTTGTTTAAATATTTCCTAGAATATTCGGTTTATTTTTGAACCACGGTATTTAAAATCTAAAAAGTTTTTATTTTTTTTGTTAAAAATTCATAGAAAAATTAGAGTCATAATTTTTTAATTCCAGTGAGAGTTTTTGTGTTTTTTATTTTTAAAGAATTCAAGATGTTTCAGACTGGCTTTCTTAAAAACTTAATAAGTGATTTTGTATATGCCATTAACAGCAATACCTCTCATTAAAATAATTGTAGAAATTGAATATATTTATTATTAAAAGTATCCTTTGCGTTTGTCATTTGTATTATGTCTCTTAAGAAACAGCTTTAAGGCTCTTCTAGAGAACTTTTCGTAATGCAGAGCAATAGAGCAGTTTATAGGCAATGAAATCATTAGTCATTGACAGTATCCTGCCTAAAAACATGTTTTTCCTCATTTGAAGTATCAGAAATGATGGCATGCAAAAATACTTTTAAAAATTTTTAATATTTAGTAAACACTTGTTGGAAAATACAGGAAAAATAAGTTACATGAATTGTGTATACAGTTTCCCTTATTTTCCTCCTGTTAGTTGAAGTAGTATTCTCATAAAAATCAGACATTGTTTTCAATGGCAAATAAATATTTAGAAGTCAGAGAATGTAGTGTAAGTCAATTTCAGGAGTGGCATTAAAAAATATATTTTTAAGGGACAGAGAAAGAGTGAATACTTTACGGGAAGAGTGGAGGCACATAATTATTTTAAATATCTTTCATTCCTTGGGAATAGAGGCCCTGGTTCTTAATTTTCAGTAAAGCTCTGAGCAGTTGGCCTTTATGCCCAAGGCATTTTATTTTAATGACTGGTTGTTTTGTGTTAATTATTTTAAAATACTATTTAGCAATTTATGAACAGATAAAATTTAGAGAGAAGATAGAAAATCAATGCAGTATTTTAGAACTTTACTAGTGAACACTAAAAGTGAATGCTTTTTTATTTCAGAACTTTCAGCCAACACAGCTGCCTTTGCTAAAAGTGCTGCCATGTTAGGGAACTCAGAGGACCATACTGCTTTATCTAGAGCTTTGTCTCAGCTTGCAGAGGTTGAGGAGAAGATAGACCAGTTACATCAAGAACAAGCTTTTGCTGACTTTTATATGTTTTCAGAACTGCTTAGTGACTACATTCGTCTTATTGCTGCAGTGAAAGTAAGCCTTATTTTGCAATCTTCCTTAAATTCTTCTTCAGTGGTTTGCTTGAAAGAAGAATTTGGTTTCCTATTAGACATGTGTTTAACTGTAAATTCCATACTATTCTAGCACATATATAAAATGTCTTCAAGATGATTATTCATAACTTACTATTCTCTTCCCCTATGATATGGACAGTACAATAGACACTAATTGATGCTTTTAAGAGTTTCAAGGAATGCCAAATAAGATAATACCAAAATATATTTATATATACAAGTTTGCAACTAACTGATAGCATTTATTTGCTCATTCTCGCGCAAACTGAAACTACCCCCTGGACTGTTACTATTAGTAAAGCTGTAACAAGAAGCAGGACAAAAATCAGAACTGACTGTTGCATGAATATATTTAATGGTGATTTTAGCATGAATTTGGACTTTAAGCAAACATTCTGTGAATATACTGAAATGTATAGTCACCATGTGTTTATAGATGAGATGGGACAAGGTTAAATAATAAATTGTGTTACATGGTGGTGATGTTTAAGGATGAAATTGTCTTTGGTTGGGAATATAATCCAGTTAACTAATGAAAATTAGTATTGTGTAGCTATGTCCAATATTCAGTTAATGTGAACTGAGTGTTAGTTTATCACACATTTCAGAAGCTACTTTAAGATCATATGATGTCTGAATTATTATTGTGGACATTAATTATCATGGATGGAGAGAACTGGGAATATGTCTTTTACTTTGAATTCAAATACCTACAAAGTTAATGAGATCTTGTTCCTTGTTTTCTTTTGCAAAGATTTTACAGCTGAAGTCAGTGATCCAATTAGTATTCACCTTCAGTCAGAACAAATACAGTGCATATTTATTGATATTCTCAAGCTAATAGTAACAATTAAGACAAGAGGATTTTTAGCACTTAAGAATGGCACTTTCCTATGTTTTATAAAATGGCCAGTTTTATTTGTATTACTTTCAGATGTTACTCTTTATATCCCTGGTGATTAATATTTCTTTTAAGTTATTTAAAGATGTTAATATAGGTGGCCGTTGTCAGAATATTCTTTTTTTTTTTTAAGATTTATTTATTTATACAAGAACTGGGGTACAGGCCAGAGACACAGGAGGGTGAGAGAATTCACCAGAGACAGAGCAAGTTGCAGAACAGGCAGTTGGACCGAAAGCACTGCTGAGGGGAGCAGCGGGCGAGACCTGAGAGGGCTGCCACACCATGTGGGTATCTCCCTGGCTGGCCGGGAATTGAACCCCGCACTGCAGAGGCTGCGGACAGCTTCATAGAGCTGCGCTCAACCTGCTGCACCACCGGGGAGGCCCGTCAGAATATTCTTAATTACATATAAGCAACTTACGATCTTTAGAAATCCAGTTTACACATGATGGTTCCTATATCTCTTCTCCTTATTTTCACCCCACTCCAGTGCTCCCACTAGCATAAGGACTGTTGTATAAAACATATGAACACCTCCAAAATAGCTGTGAGTTCAGAAAGCAGAGATGGGCAGTGCCTATGAAAAAGGGGCCATTCTGAGAAGAACTAACCTAGGAGAAGACTCTCTGGCACGGATTGCCTGACTGTGTAACGTATGCCAGTCCCTCAAAAACAGTTTTCCTTAGATGGCTAAATCTTTTTGCTGTGGTTTTACATTCTGTGATTCACAGTTATATCTCTGTTTCCCAGAATATTTTCTATAGAACATTGGCACCAAAGGATATATTACAGCACAGTCAACTGAGCTTGGGAGAGAATGTATACAGTATCCCTGCCTTATGGGCACAGACAGCATGTAAAAAGCTCAGAATCATCTAGGAGTAAAAAATAAAATGAGGCATTTAACTGTTTTTAATCAGAGGCTTCTAAATTGAACAGGAGGCTTCCATATGAACAGGAATCCCTTTTCACTTAACATCTTCTTACATGTATGGAACACTTATTGGGAAATACTGAGTTAGTGATTTAGTAGAAGAGAGTTACAGAGAAATGGTCAGGTTATACCTTGAATTAAATTAAGCTCTTTCAGATTGGTTTTCTATCAAGCCCAAGTAAGCTGCACTAAAGAACTAAGGAATTATGAGCAGTGTAACAGATAATTTTTTTGGTCTTTATTTTTTTGTTTGTTTATATTAACCCAATTTCTTTATAGTTGAAAAAAATAATAATTCTAATAGCCCCCCAAAATTGCATGTCTTTTCAACCTAAGACTTCTAGTCTGTCTTCCCTCAGTCAAATGCATTTGTTACACATGTATATGCAGTTGACTTTATTCTGGCACAGTCTGTCTTCCTTGATCTTTTCCTCCCTTCATAAATGAGCACACTACATGCACCATTCTTTGCCTACTCTTTTTCACCCACTCCATTTTAAAGCTGTCTCCATATCTGCACATGTAGATATGTTACATTCTTTTGAATAGTTGTATTCTACCACGTAGCCTTTTGGTGTATTATGCATTGAATTATTTCATTGCTCCAAATCTTAAATATAAGATATTTTGATAATAACTCTTTGGACATAAATTAGAAGTAGAGTTGTTTTCCCAAAGGATATGTGAGTTTTAAATTTCAATAAATATTAACCATATTACTGTTCAAAAAGATTATCCTCCTTTATGCTACCATGGACATGTATGTTCCGTCTCCCACCCAATGATGAAGGCATTTTTTTTGTATAAGTCTTAATTTCTTTAGTTAGTGTAAATTTTAAGTATCTTCACAAATAAGTTGTTTCCATTATTTTCTTTTGTGAACTGTTGAAGACCTTTGCCCAGTTTTTTAACTCATTTGTTTCTAATTGCTGTTTAACAGTACTTTGTATTATACTAATTGAGAGTACTTTCCTGTTGATAATCTTGAAACTAGGAATACTTTGAGAATTAGAGTATGGTGCCAATGGAGAATTATGAACATCAGAAATAGGGGACCTGAAGAAAGAGATAAATTGGGGGGCTCCCCAGTGATGCAGGGGTTAAGTCTCGGTGCTATCAAGCTGTCACCATCCACTGTGGCCTGAGTTCCATTCCCTGCCAGGGAGCTGACCCACATGGCACAGCAGACGTCTCTTGTCTTGCCCGCTGCTTCCCTCAGCAGTGTATTTCAGTAGATCCACCTGTTCTGCTCCCCACTCTGTCTCTGGTGAATCCTCTCACCCTCCATACCGCTGGCCTGCACCCCTGTTCTTATATGCATAAATAAATAAAATCTTCAAAAGAAAGAAAGAAAGAAAGAAATTCGCTCATTCAAAATATAGCCTTATGTCCAGAAGAGGCTGGTACTACTGTAGTGGATTAGATCTTCACATGGAAAGACAACAAGTTGTAGAAAGCAATATTGTTTTGATCTTTGCTTCTTTTTTTTCCTATTCTTGTGGAATTGAAAAAAATGTTAATTCCTATAATAGAATTAAAACTATTTTTTTTACTGAAAGGACCTGGTTTTAGTACTCTTTATCATTTTTTTCATATCAGTACCAAATAAACCCATGATGGTTTTGGAATATAAGGAGATGATAGTAAATTGGCAGGAATGAAATTAGTTTAGATTTAGTTTATCATTGAAAAAGCCAGCTAATACATATTATATATTAATGTATTAAGATATACATTTTAAATAATCTATTTGTTATTGACAGAGAAACTTGTAGATGAAGGATTGAGATGACCCTGTGCCCCTAAAGAAAGATGAGGCCTAACATTTTAGATTACTTTTGGTTTTGTACATATATATGTGTTGGGGGTGAGTTACAAGAATTGTTTGTCTGCTTTATATAATAGTGACTTTTCTCTACTTGTGTTAGATGTGATTTTAGCCAAAATTATTTTGAAGCAAAAGTAATTCATAATGAGGAATGTTTTAAAGAAAATGTGCTCTTTTATAAATCGGGAAAGGAGATAAAGGGAATAGTAAGATATACTTCTAATATAAGAAGAGAGATTATAGGGCCCGGCTGCTCCCCCGCCACTGGAGGAGGGTCCCACATGGCGCGCAGACCTCTCCTGCCGCCCGCTGCTCCCCTCAGCAGTGTGCTTCGGTCCTTCTGCCTGCTCTGCTCCCCGCTCTGGCTCTGGTGAATTCTCTCACCCTCCCGCGCGTCTGACTGTACCCAGTGCTTGTATAAATAAATAAATAAACAAATCTTAAAAAAAAAAAGAAGAGAGATTATATGAGATGAAAAATTAAATCTAGCGAAATAGACTTAAGTACTCATAGATAGGATGCCTTGATTTACCAAGGATGTCTGTTTTCCTGGTTAATTTAAAATGTGTACAGGCTTTAAGGTCTCTTTGGATAAAAAATACTTTGGTTTTAGGTTGATGGGAATTTTTAATGCTATTGCTCACATATTTGATATAAGCTAAATGGATAAATATAGTCCGATTATGATTAACTTTTTATATTAATGTTATTAGTACTTTAATAGAATTCTAGAGTTAATATTTGTGTATATTATTTAGAAATCATAAGAATACCTATCTATTAATCATCCACTATGTTAAGCCACTGTGCTACATGCTTTTCATGTTATTTCCAATTCACAATGTAGATCTCATTTCCCCCTTTTATATATAGGAAAGCTGTGGCTTTTACTAGTTAAATTTATCTAAGATCATACGTGACAAAGCAAATATTAGAACCAAAATTTGATTTGTTCCAAAACATACTTTTAAAAAAATAAACTATTAGTGGGTCTCCATAAAAACATGTATTGATTTACTGCTTTTTGATCCAGAAAGTTCTGTATTTGGAAGAAATTAAAATAACTCTGATGCAGTATTTTGTGGTTGTCCCAACTTATTAATGATAGCTCCATTTGTTCAATCAGTAAATATGAAAATATGACTGAATCCCCAATATCAAGTTATAAAAGGGATTATTATTGAATTCTATCATCCTATGCATAAGTTGTTGTTTTTTTTTTTTAAATGAGAGTTGTAATTACTGTCCGTCACCATATTTCATTTCTTTCTTACAGTCATTTGTTCTCTCTCTGTCAGAACCCTTGAATAAAGTAGTGGACTTCTTCAGTTATGGTCTTTTTATCTGTTCCTTCACTAAGTTCTGTATACTATATACATACATGCATGTGAGTGTGTTTATGTAGTTCTGCATACTGTGTACATACATTTATGTGTATATATGTTTCCTTTAACAGGACAGACTCTCCTTTTTACAATTTTATTACACTTTAGTTCTTTAATTGCTTTACCTTTCTTTTATTTCTGTTACTGATCTCTTTAACCACATTTTTACTAACTTTACTTCCTGTTTACTTCTTAGGGATTTTTCCCATTTTCATTTTTCAATTTCTGGCATATTTCCTAAACTTACATTTTTGATATTATTTAGTAGAAGACATCAAATACAGATTTGACACCAGTGCTTTCCTATTAAATATTTTTAAATGTTTAAAACTGTTAGAAATCTTATTGTAAGCCACATTTAAAACCCTATGAAATGGATATTGTATATAGTTTTTTCTTGATTTTGAGCTCTTATGTTTTATCTAGTCACAGAGGTTTGTTTTTTTTCTTTTAAGAAATAAATGCAGAAATTTAGTTTTTTATATCAGGCATGTTAATGTTCATTATATTAAATAACATTTGAGTACTTGGTTTTATTGCTTTCAGTATTACAGCACTTCTGGTGTTAGGGTAGTATTTCACAGTGTTAACTCTGATTTAATAGCATTATATCATTCACTTATAGGGTGTGTTTGACCATCGAATGAAGTGCTGGCAGAAATGGGAAGATGCTCAAATTACTTTGCTCAAAAAACGTGAAACTGAGGCAAAAATGATGGTTGCTAACAAACCAGATAAATTACAGCAAGCTAAAAATGAAATAAGAGAGGTGATTAATACAGAATGCTTTATCTCTTTATTCAGATTTTGCATGAGTCATTCATATATGCATAATTTTTCATAAATTTTTTTCTGAATCATTCAATACTTAGCTATTTTTCCATAATTTTATGAACTGTTTAGAATTAACATTTTGGTCATCATTAAAATCTCCAGTACCCTTTCTTCTATATGATTATAGAATGGATCAAGAAGCTTATAAGGAAAAGATTTTTTTAGTTGACCTTTAATAATTACACATTTATTTTGATATGGTTAATTTGATTTCACATTACTTATTTTGTGTCTAAAAATAGTTTTAGAGGTAGACTTGCCCCACATTTAGCTGTCCAGGCAACATAATCCCCCATATATACATAATATATATGGTATTTTAGTAAATTTGTATAAGTTTATTATAATTTATACACTTCTTTTGCCATGCTTCAATAAGGAAATTGAAGAGGTAGGACAACCTTTATATTACTAACAGTAAATGCACCTGCTCTCTGAAGAGTATGTACCAGTGTTTTGGTTACATAGTGGGAAAATACCATTTCATTGCGTAGGTCTTTATTTTATTTTGGCTATTCCATTGGTCACTAATCATACTGTTGTGTTGTTTCTATATTGAATTTTTTTATTGATAGGTCTTCAGCACACCATAATCCCACATCTTTTTTTTTTTTTTTTAAAATCTGGACACTTTACCATTACAAAAAATGTTTTTTAAATGTTCGTTTTATAATTTTCCTACTTTAAGTATTTTCATGGGCATACAAACTGTGATGTACACATATTCTTGAAATTAGCTGAATATTTCTTACCTGAATATCTTTGATAGATTTTGAAATGATTAATGATCTAAAAAAGGAAATGAGAAGATTATAGTCTTACCATTGCTAAATTATTTGCTGGGTAATTTGGTACTCAAAGTATTGTCCTCTGTTGCATTTAATTAAGTTATAAAGATGGTAACACATTAAATAACAGAATATTATAATTTTGAGTGTATCTGACAAAGAAGTATGAATGAAAATTAAGCTAATAGGTATATGTACAACTAGAAAGTTAGAAGTTTGAATGATGCCAAGTTGGACTTTGCCCAATATTGAGCTTTTATAGGGTTTTTATGCATGTTAAATTAAATGAGTTTTCATGATAGCTAGTACTATAATGTGTTGCAAATAAAAATAAAATCTTTTGCATTTTTGTTTGATTTTATTAGTGGGAGGCAAAAGTACAACAAGGAGAAAGAGATTTTGAACAGATCTCTAAAACAATTAGGAAAGAAGTGGGAAGATTTGAGGTAAGTATAGTAATTTTACACTTTCCTTAACTAACGTCGTCATAATTTGTTATGACTTTGTGGTAAACTCAAATTTGGTTTTGTGTTTATTTTTCTTTAACAGAAAGAACGAGTGAAAGATTTTAAAACTGTTATTATCAAGTACTTAGAATCATTAGTACAAACACAACAACAGGTAAGATGATTTTTTATAATTTACAGGCTTCTTCTAAAATCATTTTTGTTAGCTTTTTTGCTTTAAAGATAATTGATGAAATTAGTTTTTTTTTAAAAAGATTTTGTTTGTTTATTTATTTATTTATACAAGCACTGGGTACAGTGAGAAGCACGGGAGGGTAGGAGAATTCACCAGAGCCACAGTGGGGAACAGAACAGGCAGACCAACGAAGTACATTGCTGAGGGGAGCAGCGGGCACAGCAGGAGAGTTCTGTGTGCCGCGCCCTGGGACCCTCGCCAGTGGCCGGGATCGAACCATCGCTGCAGAGGTTGGGGGCAGCTTCTCAGCCCAGTGCTCAACCGCTGTGCCAATGGGGAGGCCCGAAATTAGTTTTTTTTGAACTTAATGAAGAATAAGAAATGGAACACAGGGGACTCCCTGGTGGCACAAGTGATTAAGACGCAGCCTATGAAGCAATCCCTAGCCACTGCAGCTTGAGTTCAATCCCAGGCCAGGGAGCTGCCCACATGGCACAGCAGACCTCTCCTGACTTGCCTGCTGCTTCCCTCAGCAGTGTATTTCAGTCGATCTGCCTGTTCTGTTCCCCACTCTGTCTCTGGTGAAGCCTCTCACCCCCTACACCTCTGACCTGTACCCCAGTTCTTGTATGCATAACTAAATAAATCTTAAAAAAAAGAAAAAAGAAATGGAACAGAAAAAATCCAGTGACAGCAAAGGAAAAATATTGTTGAGTAATTAGAAATACTCCTTCTAAACACCAGACATTTTCCCAGCTTTAGGCTTTGAGAAACATCTTGGTCAGTATTTTCCTTTTGCTATCTTCTTAGTTTTGTTTCTCTATTGATCAGACCTGTATGAGTTCCTAATAGCTAGAACTTAAAAAAACTTAAAACCTTTTTTTAAAGGTATTTTTGTAGTGTTTGATTTTTGTTTTATTTTGTGTGGAGTTGGTGGTGATTCTTTGTCACAGGTGGCATTTGTTTCCTTAACTGGAGAAGACCATAGGTTTTAATGTTACATGAAACAAAAATCTCTAAGAAGATGAGAACAGAGTTATTTCCTGTATATTTAAATATAAATTTGAGTCTTGAACAAAATTTATTCTTCTAGCTCTGAACAACTGATTATATTTTGATTTACATTTAGCTTTTATTTTAAATGCTTCATAAAGTCAAATTTTTTAATGTAAAAATTAATAGTTTATATCAACTTGCTTTTAAATAAGTTGTTTTGAATGTAACTGCTATAGACTTCAAAACTGTTCTTTGCACTCCCTAGGAGAGACTGGCAGCTCATTCTTACCCATCTGTTTACCTTGTCCAATATTTTCTTTTTTTTTCCCCTTAATCATTCTTTTTGACTAGTAGTAAGTAAAATGTGAATATCCTTTGAGTTAGGAGATTTGATTACTTTATTATAGAAAAATTCATTGTAGTTTATTTTGAGGTAATCTAATACTTGGTTCATACTAACAGTCTGTTTCTAGATGCAATTTTGCTTAAAATATCTGTTTTAAGGTGATTTTCAAGTTATGATTTACATCAAAAACAAATTAAATTATTTTTAGGAGTAATTTAGGAGTAATTATTTTTAATAATTTATACATTTAAATATATTAACAAATTTCAGTTAAGAGTGATTTCTAGACTTTAGTAAATATTAACTAGTATTAGCTGTTCGCATAGATTTTGTTATGCTGTACAGGATACATGCATATGAAAATGACAGGAAGGTAGTTAAGAATTATCTTTTATTTTTATTTTCCACAGCTGATAAAATACTGGGAGGCATTTTTACCTGAAGCCAAAGCCATTGCTTAGCAAGAAGATTATTTGTATTAAGAAGACCTTGGAAGTTTGTTCCAGTTATGCTGAACTCCACAGTGAAATCATTTAAAACCATCTAAATAAACCACTATATATTTTATGAATTACATGTGGTTTTATATATATATAGATATCTATATATCTAGATACCTATATATATATATATGCTCTGACATTTTATTACAAGCTGCATGTCCTGACCCTCTTTGAATTAAGTGGACTGTGGCATGACATTCTGCAATACTTTGCTGAATTGAACACTATTGTGTCTTAAATACTTGCACTAAAAAGTGCACTGCAAGGCCAGAAAATTTTACAATATTTTTTTCTTTACAATATGTTCTGTAGTGTGTTCACCCTCTTTATGAAGTGAATTATCAATGCATTGATTAATGTTCACTTATACATTCCTGTACAGAAATTATGATTTTGTGATTACAGTAATAAAATGATATTCCTTGTGAAGTTATTAGTTACAAATTTTTTGGGTATGTAAACATGAGGAATCTTTTGAAAGCATTTTTAATAAGAAGAAACCTTTTCTTCTAGATGTATTTAGATGATGTTATGAGCTATTAATATTTTTTAATTGACAGAAAAAGCCTAACTCTATGATGATTAAATGACTAAATGAAACTTGTTTTTTTAATGAACTCATCATAAACCAAAGAACATTTATCTCTTGATTCAACTCTGGGTGCTGTCTTGGGTAAAGAAAAGAATAATTGTCTTTGCTTATTTTAATCTATCTCTATTATTAGTCCCCAATTTTAAGATTTAGGAAAAGATGTTTTATATGCTTCTGTTACAAGTCCCATGGATTTTACTCTTCAGCTGTTACCTTCAAATTTATTCCCTTTATCTTTTTCATATTCAGCTAGAAGTGGGTCATATAGTCATAGATGGTAAAGAATGGTACCCTGCCAGAATACTCCATGATTGGCTGAATAAACAAGAATAGATAGCACAAAGAAAATTTAAAGTAAAATGAAATGTATCTTTTGGCAACTTTCTCACCATTTCTGTATCTTCTCTAGGTGACTTTTATTCTAGATGAAAGTTTAAATTGTGATTGTCATCAGAGTTATTTTCATTTTTTAAAAAGTGTTCTTAAAGACATCCCTCTTCCAAGGTTTAACACGTACATCTCCCTGGCAGAGAAGAAAGTTATGGTATGTATAACTGAGTGCTCTCTACCACTTACTGGAGCAATTAATATATTAGCGTATCCTCTAGAGTATGTTTGCTTCTATGTATTTTAATTTCAGACCTGCCATAGGTATTCATATTTATTCTCTGAGAACCTAGAGAAGTAACTGACACATAAATGGTTAATAATAATAACCTGCTGACTTGAATATGCAAAATAATGTTTGCTCTCTTAAGAAGGAACTGAAACAGAAGTGGTATAGTCTGTCATAGTTTCTTCTATTGAAGATAACTTATATACTTATGAGAAATAAGTAATGTATAATAATAGATATCATATCTAGTTGTCCAGATAATATTGACAAAATATAGGCGTACCAGGAATAGTTTCACTATAACAACATTTGAGAACTATATTCTTTGTTATATTACTTCCAGTGGTATCACTTATACATAGGATAATAACTTAGTTATCCAAACCAAAATCCTCCATTCTGCCCTGGTACATTCACTAGAACACTTAGTACTTCCAAATAAAATTATTATTTTCAGTCTTGATCAAGCTGAAAAAGGCTGTAGAGCCAAAATTCATTCCAGAGTTCATTTAGAAACCCTTAGAAACCTTAGAAGTCCTTTTTAGAAGGTTTCACATCTATTAATCATGTGAAGTTCTAGTAGCTCATATTTTAATGGAATTTAAACATTCCAATAATCTACCCTCCACCCCTCTATCTTTATGTCTTCTGTTTACATGATCACAGTGTGTTCCTTATAAATAAGTAGAACCGAGAATATTAATAGTGCTGATGACAACTTTAATTGTGCAGGTCTGAATTTAAACATTTCTGTTTTCTCTTTCACCAGAAAAAAAGTTAAAGAAGTACTAAGGCAGCATAAGACAGTGGAGCAGGCTGAACTTGGGATCAACATACATCTGTTCAGTTTTGGCTTCTCTCTCTGAGTAGCTGTATGTCTTTGGGTATATCACTAAAATCACAGGGACATAAAACTCACTCCTGAAGTGCCTTTCTGCTTTAAAATATTTGGTTTCAGATTTCAAAATAAGTATTCTACTAGGAAACCAAATTCTACTCAAAACCACCTTCTATTGATAAAGTAAAACAATATTAGAGCAAATGAATGTATGTAAAAATACGATTTTTAACTCATAAAAGATTGGATTTTCTTGATTGTATTTTATGCTCAGCTATTTTAAACAGTTCATACGTATTCATATATATGAATTAATATGTTATATATACTAGTCTCAAATTCATACATAGATATATACACACTAGTCTCAATTCATGTGTGTGTGTGTGTGTGTGTGTATATATGAATGAATACGTAATATATACCAGTCTCAAAATACACTTGTTTGATTGTTGGTATTCTTCAAAGTTTATTTCTGCTAAAGTTTTACAGATTTTTCCTATTTCATGAATGGTTTTAAAATATAAATTTCTTAACAAAATTGAATTTCTTTAAAGGAAGGAAGTCAGATGAATAGAGAAAAGAGATTATATTTCTTAAAAAATGCTTCCTAATCTTGATGTCTGTCTTAAAACATGTGACTCATTGTAAAGCCCTTGATGTACTTCACTTTTCTTGTGTCTCCCTGCCGGAGCAGTCAAATGATTATCAAGAACTAGGGAGGTAGTAGAAGTTCAAAAGTAGTAGCTATAGAGAGGCTGAGCAAAAGTCATTCTGTCTTAAAGGAATGGAGGTCCCTGGTCATGAGGCTGGAAGATAACGCTTGTGAAAAGAAAGTGCTGTCATTGACTTGGGAGCTTTGGAGGCGCTCCCTATCGAGTCTCATTCCTGTGGTTTCAGGTAATAATGGCAGTGGATAATTGGCCAGACAGAAACAGCAAGAAGAGAATTACATACTAATGAATTATTGCTGATTATCAGAGAGGTCATGGTGACCTTGAATGTGGTGTTTATTAGCATTTGGACCAGCAGAAACATAACATTGAGTCATGTATATAATTTCTAATTTTCTGTAGTCAAATTTTAAAAAGCAGAAACCGTAAAACTGATTTTAATATAAACTCAGTAGTTCCAAAATATTTTAATTTGTAATCCAGTATATTAAAAATTATCAAGATTTTTTCATTCTGTTTTTCTTAAGGTGTTGAAATTCAGTATATATTTTATACTTACATTACATCTCCGTTCATACACACCACACTTTAAGTGACCAATTGTCTGTTAACACATGGCTGGTGGCTCTTTTGGATGTGTAGGTATAAAACAGTGCCTGTGGAAATGGAAATTAGAGTAAGTCCAACAGTTGGTTTGTTATTTATCTCAAATCAAGTGAAGGATTTGAAGCTAGATAAATGAGACTAGCAGGTGTTGCTGTCAAGGGCAGGTACAACTTGGCTGCCAATCTTTGTGGCACAGAGCTTTGCCAATAGTAGATTCATTATCTACTATGAATGCATTGTAGCGCTATATTACCAATGTAGTACAGCTTACTCATTTTTCAGAGGAGCAGATCCAAAGCTTAAATCTGATTGAACTGATTTTTTCCTCTTAGATCTGTGTTAACTGGCTGTGAAAATTCTTGCATGAAGATATATGATGAACTTTTCAAAATTCTTCTCTAATTGTAAACATAGAATCCTAGGAAGTCCTTTGGGATACAGAGAATTTATTTCTTCAAACTGAATTCAGAAGTGGATAGAAAATTTTAGCAAATAGGAAAGTTATAACTGGCTGTCAAATTTTTTAATGCACATTTAAGAGATTTTAAATGCTCCATCTCTTGTCATACTATTTATCACTTAATTCTCTGAAGATTAAATAAGTTCAACTATTTTTCTTAACTGGGTCAAATGGGAACTTTGTATTTAAAGCCAATCAAGGTGAAGCTGCTCACTTGTTATTACACAGAAAAGTATATTTTTAAATTAAGGTCAGTTAATGGGATAAAACCCTTTAAGAGGGAGTATTTTAGGGGGAAATGTGTCTTTTTTATCTGTAACTGTATAATAAAAAAAATCAGACAAAATTTAACAAAACTATTTAAACAATAAATTGCTTTCTTACTGCTTCCATTATTAAGTCTTGAGTTATCTTGATTTCAGCCTATATTTTCTGGGTCTTTATTTCAAGTGTTCTCATTATATATGTGCATACAATATGTGTGGATTTTTGTGTGCATGCATGCCTGTTAGCTTTTAAGCCTAACTTAAGTTTTTAAGCTTCTACTTAAAATATTTCTCAGTCTCTTCTGAGACTGAGCAAAATGATTGTTTTCTGAGTTACATTATTTAGGTATTACTTTGCTATGACCAGCTGGAGTTGATTCTACTTATGAAATCTATTCCCGCCTCGTTTTCACTGTTTCTCCCCCAGGCTGAAGAACTTGTGACCATTTACTGGAACTATCTAAAGTCTCATATGAAATACACATTCTGTCAGTCCCCTACCTGTTAGCGCTACAACCTGCTGCTAAATTGATCTAACTATGGAACTCCTCACAGTACTACTATCCACAGAAAATAGACTCCCCGCAGACTACAGATGAAGTCAAAATTTCCAGGATCTGGTCTCAAGCTATTTTTTCTGCCCTTACTGCCACCCACCTTTTGCTTTAGTTAAATGATGTCTGTCTTGTGAGCATGCTCTGTCCCTTGGCTAAATGCTATTGCTGATACTACCTTGTCTGAGTTACCTTTGCCCTTTAACAGCAGATTACATCCTATCCATCCTTTAAACTTTAAAGTCAAATTCAAAATCCACATCTTCCATATATCCTTTTTAATCTTCGAACTGGAACAAAGCAAAGAAACTTTCTGGTCTCTCAGTAGGATTCTAGTAACAGCAAGTTTCAGATTGTACTTGCTGATACCTGTCTTGCATTGTCTGGTCTTACTGCCTTGACTATATTGTACTTCTTAAATGACTGTGCCCTTATTATTTCTTGTAGAACCTAGTATATGTTATAGCCAAGAGAGTGTAACAGATTGTTGGAAAACACAGTTATCCAGCTAGCCTACCAATTTGAGCTGTGGCTCGAGAATCTACATCAGTGACTGAACAAGTTATATTTTTTAAAACTTCAGTTTCCTTATCTGTAAAATGGAATGGGATTGTACCTGTCCAGATGCTCCTAAAGGGGGATTTGCCCTTGGATCCCTGGAATTGAGGCTTAGATGTGGAGGGGAAGAACACGGACAAATCTGTAATCTGCCAAGGAAAGTTTAGAATTACATCACACACTGCAAAGATACTCCATTGTGGTTAAATGAGTGTTGTCAGGAAATGAGTTAGAGGCTTTTAAAGAAGCTGGGAGACTGAAGGAAGGAAAGAAGAATGAGATACAAATGTGATTGCTTAGGATGAGACATGTTTATTTCCACACAAACAGGATAGTCTTTGTGCCATGCATTGAAGCCATGGATGGGTATCATGGAAGGAGAAGAAAATTGGCTGCAGTGATGCCCAGGATTCTGGCTTTGATGACTAAGGATATTGCTGCTATGATTAACTGAGTTACTATAGGAGGTACAGTTTCCTTTTATTAGCAGATACTAACTGTTCAATTTCATATATGTATTTGCCATATACTTTGATTAATATTCTGAAGAAAAGATACTTAGCTGGCCTATCACAGACTGTAGAGTCAGATTAAAAGGTGTAGGAACAATATAAAATATTTGCGACATTCTCTTTTGGTGCTAAGATTTTCTGCCCTTTATGGTTAGAAGAATCGTAGAGAACTTGGTTAGAAACTCAGCACTTCTAATTATTAGCCAATAATTTCATCGTTACTTTTCCTCTTTGAGCCTCAACTCCGCCATCTGAAATAACTTCAATGATAACAATACCATTTAGGGCTGGGCTGACAGTCCCTCAAGAACACACCCATGTATTGATAGCTTGTATATATTTTCAGCAAGACAAATTAACCACAACTACTAGTGGAGTACAGCGGATTTGTTTCACTTGGACTATGGTTAAATCTTCAAGGACTCATTCATTTCTGCCTGTAAACTCCAGTGCGAAAATAGGTGAGCCTGGGCCAGCCAGGCTGCTGTGGGAAAGTGGTATGGACAGCCTAGTAAAAGACTGAACAGGGCCTCCCCGGTGGCGCAGCGGGTTGTGCGCTGCACTGCGAAGCTGTCCACAGCCTCTGCAGCACAGGTTCGATTCTCGGCCAGCCAGAGAGAAACCCTGCCAGCTGCTCCCCTCGGCAGTGTATTTCTGCCATCTGCCTGTTCTGCTCCCCGCTCTATATATGGTGAATTCTCTCACCTTCCAGTGCCTCTGACTGTACCCCAATTCTTATATAATTAAATCTTTAAAAAAAAAAAAAGACTAAACAGCAACTGATATCAAGTATTTTGATATATACTCCTGGGTTACATTACCCACCAGGACTTGAAATTGTCTTGGTGGTCTTCCTTCTTCAGCAGCTGTTACTTTAAAAATAAAGGAAACTGGGCCTCCCTGGTGGCACAGGCGGGGTTGAGCAACATGCTGTGAAGCTGTCTGCAGCCTCTGCAGCACAGGTTCAATCCTGGTCAATCAGTGAGAATCCCACATGGCGCAGCAGACGTCTCCTGTCTCGCCTGCTGCTCCCCTCAGCAGTGTATTTCAGTCAGTCTGCCTGTTCTGTTCCCTACTCTGTCTCTGGTGAATCCTCTCACCCTCCCGTGCATCTGGCCTGTACCCTGGTTCTAGCATAAAAATAAAAAAATAAAGGAAACTACTACTTAATCCTTGAAAGTCCTCTCTTACAGAATACTTGATGAGGTTATTTTGATGCTTAAGTGGGGCATGGTATGTAACAGCATCTGGCATAGTACCTGTTGCATGCCATTGGCTTTGTAGAAAGTATGTAAATGTTTATATAAAGCTTTCAAGGAAAGTGTGCTGGGCACTATGCCAAGCAGGAGATAAAAACATTTTTTTTAAGGCACTTCCCCTAAAACCTAGGGGGCAAGACAGATGAAAAATTCACACAATATAGTGTGATTGTCATGAAAAACTTATCAAAGGTGGTCTCTGAACTGGAGAGTATAGTTTAGCACTCACTCTGGTTCCATGAGGAGGTGCTGGCCAGGAGGAAAGAAGTGCGGCTGGTCACAGGGCACAGCTAATGCTGAGGCACCAACGAGGTGAGGATGGGCCTTTAGATGAAGCTGACATCAAAGGCTTTGCGGGGTGCACATCAGGAAAGTTTTAAAAGCAAAGGCCTGATTATTTCTCTTAGCTCTGACACGGTCTCCTAACCCGGCTGGAACAATCCCTGGCGTCAAGGGCAAGCTAAGGGGCAGCCATGCAGCTCACAGACAGGTCACTTCTCTGTGACCCCCAGCTCATCTCCAGGTTTCTGCTCTGCTCTGCGCTCTCACCTATAAAGCTCGCCAGACAGTGTCCTGGACAGGGATACTTATTTTAGGTATTAGATACTTTCCTGTAACTAGTTTCTGACCCAGAGGTCAGGTTCCCAGGCAGACTTTAGAACCGGAGCCGGAGCGAGCACCTCAGGGACCAGCCGACTTCCAGGCTCCCAGTCTCACTCAGAATGAAACGACCCTGAAACCTAAGGGCCGCAGGAAAGTCTTGGTAACAAGTTGCTGGGGAGAGAGGGGGTGCCCCGCCGTTAATGTCAGCCAGGACTTAAAACGGAAATTCAAAACAAAGCAGCTCCTTGCTTTTCTATTCTTGGCTCTCTAGCAATGCTAAGGGGGGGAGGGGAGCGGGGGGGGGATCTTGCAAACCCGGCGCCCGCCGTACCCCCCGAGCAGAGCGCGCCGGGGTGGGGCCCTGTCCCCGGCGCGGAGGCGCGCACACCCCTTTCGTGCAGACTCACAGCTTTGCAGGCGCCGCCTCCTGCGGGCCCGGCGGGGCTGCGCGTCCTCCAGGCCCGGGACCCGGAGCCGGGGCCCCTGCCGGGCGCTCCGGCCCCCTCCGGGGCCGCGGGCGGGGCGGCCCCGACGTGCCGCGGCGGGCGGGGGGCGGGGCGGGGGCGGAGCGGCGGCCGCGGCCCTGAGCCCGCCCCCCGCGTCCCCCGCCGGCCGGCTGGCGCGGCCATGGAGGTGTACATCCCGTCCTTCCGCTACGAGGAGAGTGACCTGGAGCGGGGATACACGGTAGGCGCGGGCCGCGGCTCCCCAGGGCCCCGCGAGCCAGACGCGCGGCTCCCGCGCCCCGGAGGCGCCCCCCGGCCGCCGCCGGCCCTGCGCAGGGGCTGCCCCCCGCTCTGCTCCCCTCCCCCAGCGCAGGGACGGGCTGCGCCCGGCGCGGTTGTCAAGGCAACGGCGACCCCTCTCACCCCGGCCCGGCGGCTGCGGGCGCCCGGGGTCCCCGGGTTCGGTCGGTCGCCCCTCACAGGCCGGGGTGCCGGGAGCCGAGTCCCCACCCCCTCGGATGCGGTGCTCGCCCCGCGCCCGGCGCCTGTCCTCGGGGGGGCCCCCCTGGACTGCGTGGGTTCGAGCGCAGATGTGCCCCCCTGCGCTGACAGAGGGGGTCGCGGCGCGTGGATGCTGGCTTCCAAGTTGTGTGGATTCTCTCAGGCGGAGGATGAGCTAAGCTTTAACATCCTCCCGAGCCGAAGCGAACACCTGTGTTGCTTTTAGATGGTTTCCAAAGTTTCCCCCTCCCCTGGTTCTGCAGTGCCATGAAATGGCAAAATCAGGTGCTTCCAGAGCACCATTCTGCACCTGCAGCTGGGGTGCGGAGAACTGAGCGCCCCGGCCTTAGCTGTCAAGAGTGGAGGGGTGGTGGGGTGCTGGGGTGCTGGGGTGCTGGGGTGCTGGGGTGGTGGGGGGCGCACACGCCTGCGCCAAGGCCTGGTGGGACCTTTGAGTAACAAGTTTAGCGAGTGGAACCGTGTAGACGCTTGACTTCCCAAAGAATGTGGACATCTTTATCTAGACTATCTTTGCTGGAGGGGAAATGCCTGCTACATGCCTCAGTTACAGGATGGTAGGTTTGGGGCGGATTGCAGAGGGCAGTCTGAAAGAATTGTTATTTTGTGCACTAATCACTCCCTTGCTAAACACCTCTTTGGTTTGCAGATTATTTTTAAGTGCCCTGGTGACTCGCTTTGGAGCCTTGTGTTTTCCTAGTGAACACTAGATCCCTTCTCAAAGGAAGATTTAGAATTCAGATTAGAAATTGGGGGAAAATTTCAGAGTATGTGGGTTATTAGAGTTAAGTAGAGTGCTGGGTCCCAGTGTCCCAAAATGAGTATTCAGGGTGCTTTTCATGGGGAGGGAGCTGAGTGGCCAATTATATAAGTCATCCTTTCCACTGAACTAACATTTGGTCAAATACTCTAGCTTCCTTTAAAACACACACACACACACACACACACACACACACTTTAAATATGAACCTAGTCAAGGCTTTTTCCTTAGTCTTAAAACCCAGGTTTTCTTCCGTTCCTCTTGGATGGCACAGTCATGGCAGGCCCACCATGTTGGGGACATTCTTTTAGGATCTGAAGTTAAAAAGACTGCTTGATAGGAGACTTGGTCTTTAAGACCAAGGAAAGAGGAATATTGTCTCCTTTAGTCCAAGGTAAAAGTAGTTGTATCCCCAAATAAGCACCTGTAGGTACATCAGCATTAAGGCTCCTTGGCCATTCTTAATTTTCTCTCTTTCGAGGATTTATTTAGCCCCCCCCAAGTTTTCATATCCCTTTTTATTACTTTTTACAAACCATTCTCCTGGTTGTGAATGAAAACGATTTGGAGAAGTCCTTTTCTTGGTAATCTTAGTAGTTTCAGGTTTGCTTGAGTGATGAGACTGTGTGTGCTTTTTTGTAAGTTTTTTTTTTTTAAATATCACATAATTCAGTTAGATGGTTAACTATATTGTTAAAACACCTTCTGCAAGTGATTTTTTTCCTCTTGCGAATTTGTGAAGCATCTGTTTCTCTGTTTGCACTGAGCAACTCTTTTGTAATGATTAAGCAATTTATTCACTCATCAAATATTAACTAAGTGTTCCTCTGCACCTCAGTTCTTGGTGCTAGGAGTATAGTAGTGAATAATATTTCATCTTAAAAAAAAAAAAACAATGAAAAGAAATAAAATCAATAAAATCTTAGTTTCCTAAAAGAGAAGCTTATAAAATAATACACACTTTACTATAAAAAGTACCTCATTGCCTAGTGACTGCTTCAAATTTAAGAACTATTATCACATTCTAACCAATTCAGTAATGGGAAGCTCTAAGTAGAAAGGGAAATTTCTTCCTCCCTGCTTGTACACATGCCTGCAGAGATCAAACACAGGGGAGCTCTCTTAGAGACTTTTTCCCTATGCTGTGAAAACCTAGATTTTCTTTTTAAGAAAAATCACCAGAATTTACTTTCAACATTCATCCTTCAGCTTCTGGATATTCCGTGTTGGTATGTGTAGTTCTGAATCCTAACCACCAGCCAAGGGATCTTCCACAGTAGAAAGGACCATGATTTGAGTGCCTGGATCTTATTAATGGCCAAGACATTTGCTTTTGATATTAGCAATTGCATCAATAGATCACCCCTGTGCATGCTTGTTTGTGTCCACTGCTAGGATTTCTGTAGGGCGTGAACGAAAAATAGTACTTCTGAGTCTTCTAAAGTCTATATATATTTCTCAGAGCTTCAAAGAATTTACACAGTGATGTTCAAGGTACAAAATAATTAACCTTGTAAGGAGTAATGACTCTTTGTCCTTTGAACATATCAGCATTAGGTGTGGGCCAGCTGGGGGTGGGCAAGGAAGAGACTGAAATATGGAAGGAGGTTGTTCCTGTTCTTCCAATATCAGCTCATCCTGGAGGAATAAGATAAGCAAGGTTTAGTCAGCCCAGAGGCCTAAGGGAGGGAAGCTGCTGTTCTTTGCTTAGGGTGCTGTGCTAGGTGGGGATGGGGTGCTTAGGCATGCTGATTGTGAAATCTGATTAGTTTTTGCTGGGCTTGTGAATTCTAGAAAGAGGAAGTACAGGGGAAATGTCATCTTGTGGGAAAGGCATTTTAAACTTCCGGATGCACCAAAAACAGAAACGTGGGAAGGGGTGGAATTGAAATCATTTTAGTTTACAAAGAAGCAGGAGAGACCACTGGAACAAAATGCAGATGAATTCTGATAGGACTTTATGAAAGTTTATTCTCGTCCCCTTCCCACCCACCTTAGGGCTTATTTAATATCTGTTTCCCCTGCTAGGTTGGCAGCTCCTTGGACAGTGTGCAGCTCCCCTGCTGTCCCTAGTATGGGGCCTATCAAACAGTACGAGTACACCCCATGTCTGCTGAATAAATAATGAATGTTGAGTCTTCTCACAGGAGAAGAAAATCTGAAGAGCAGAGCTCCTGAGCTTGAAGCGCTCAGTGGGCTGGTGGGGTCAGGGTGCAGGCTGGAGTTTCGAGTACCAGGGGTTCCAACTCCACATCTAAAGACACCTGCTCCCTAGCCTGGGGAGTCATAAGGAGCACTGTCTTTCACTTCAGACTCTGGGAGTCACAGGAGAGATTTTGAGGAAGGAAATAACTTGGTTAGTTCTGTGTTTAGAAAGATGACTCTTGGAGCCTGGTCATCTCAGAGACACTTGCACAAGAACCAGAAGGCAACTTGGAAGGAAATAGGATGGTGCTCTGGTCAGCAGATGTGAGGTCAGGGTGACTCACGTGTGCGTGCCTGTGCCCGCCAGTAACCTACGATAACTGGTTCTTGGGGAGGAGGGGATTCATGTGGGGCCAGTGGTTTTGGTGATGAGTGAGGATCTTTAATTTTGGAGTTAAGGATATGCATGGGTTTGGGCTAGAAATATGGCTTGTGTAAGGTCATTCAGTGTAACATGAAAAAGCATATAAATCGGTGCTGTTCCTTACAAAGAGCTTGCAGAGTAGAGAAAGCTGAGGATAAAATTCTAGAACTTGAGCGAGCAAAGATGTCTCTGCACAGCATCCAGAAGGAAAGGAAACCTAGAGATGTGAAGCAGCTAAAGGAGAGACATTAGGTGCTTTACAAGAAGGAAAGTTCTAGATGCCACTGACTAATTGTGAGGGAAGATGGAGAACAGCCCATTGGATACAAGGAATGGGTTCCTGGGTGCTGGTTAAGGCTAGTTATGTCAATTTTAAGATATCTTGGTAAAAACAACAAAACTGGAATTATAACTTAGGTCACAACAACAACAAAAAAATTGAATTCCATCACTGTAAAAATGAAGGCATTGAGAACGTTTTTCAAGTGTGTATTTACTCTGTGACTGACAGTGTTTTGCTTATACAAATGTATCTTTTTTGAGGGATTTGGAGTGTGTCACTAGTGTACTTGATGTATGAGGCTTTTCAGAACATACCTTTGCTTCATAGATACATGATCACTGTGTAAGGTTGCAGGAATCCTTATTGGTTAGATTAAAATACTAAAATGGAACACTATAACAAACCATCATTTTACTCCCTGCTCACCTGCCAGTATTTCTTCATTCTTACTTCATTCACTGCTCCTTGTTCCCCCATCTTTTAAAATAAAAATTCCTTAATATTTTTAAGCAAATATAACTTTGTCTGTAAGTATTTCACCGAGAATGGCTGATGAAGACATTTTAAAAAATCAAACTCAAAATTAAATATTACCACAAAATGAGGAATACCTTAATATCCCACTTATTTTTAACATGTCCCCGTGTGAATATTGCCTTGGCATTTTCAGTGATGTGCAGGAAGAATCGTTTTGCCCTTTGATATTTGTGAGAACGAGACTGAAAGCTTGCATGAGGGGACTCAGTCACTCGAGAATGAGAATGAACCACCTCTCTCTGCTTTTATCAGTCTCCAGAGTAGCTAGCTCTCACCTGCCTGCAAATTGCAGCGTGCTTTTGTTTGTTTGTTTGTTTTGTAAACTGTGACATCTGGAAGAGAAGAAGGTATTTTTTGAGAGCAAGAACACTTTTCCCCCAGTAGTGCTGAGCAAATCTTAATCCATATCTTCTTATCCCAGCCGGCTTCTCCCCCAGTCCTGTTACAGGGGGATTTCTGGGTGCTGACTGGCTGGCATCAGGGTTACCTGAACCCAGAGTTACCTGAAGCCACATGAGGATCACTGAGCCAGATGGAATTGTTCCAGGGCAGGGAGAGGGGCAGCCCAGACCCCGCAAACCTGCCTGCTCTAAATAGGTTCTGCCATCCTCCATATCACACACACCATATAGGCTTTAATGGGAAGGAACTTTAATACAATTAGGAAACAAGACAACAGAGGCAAAGAATCTAGTTTCTAAATCAAGCACCCAAAGTTACCCGTCCCCTCGTGGGTAAAAGTCCATCCAAATGGGACTGGCCCAGAGCAAGGCCCCAAAGCCTGCCATGAGTCTAAAGCATCTTCCAGTGGGGACCCCCAGAAAAGGGTCAGAAACAACCAGCCAAGCCTGGAAGGAAAAGAGCAAAATCAAAATCAAGATAAAAGTTGCCATTGTCACCTCCCCACGGGTCTCACCCACATCTGTGTCACCCAGTCCACGACCAAAAGACAAGCGCAGTTTCTTTACGTGTCTCTAGGCTCCACGTGCCTCCTCCAGGTCTCCTTCTGGCTCCATCCTGCTTCCTTCCTTCCTCAGTCTCCTCTGCAGCTTCTTCTCTCCCTGCTCAGCTCCACCCTCCCTTGGGTGGGGCAGGAAACCTGGAACCTCCCCCTTTCCTGGGGACCACCCTTTTACAGAATCAGAACAGGGGGCATCTCTAGAGCTGGCAATGAGGTCAGTCCATTCCTAACTCAGTAGACATGACGTTGGGAGGCAGACAGAAGGTGGGGAGACCGCTGTGTGCAAGCAGTGTCTCTCAGCCACCCACTGCGGTATCTGTGATGGAAGACTGTGTGCCCAGGACGTGACTGGCACAGTGCCTCTCTCAGGGTAAGCCCACAGCGCAGGTCAGATGTGTGTCAAGTGATTAAATCAAACATGTACAAGATGTTCCTTACCCTTAAGGATGAGAAATACAATTTGAAAATATCCTGGGACATTAACCAACACAACGCCACATTGCTTTAAAAACAAATCAAAATAGGTTCAAGAGAGTTGAATTCTGCAAAGATGCTGCTTAGAAAGGCGGGAGCAGAAGTAAGTCTATTTTCATTGAGGTAGAAATACATCTGAATCCTTTTAAAGAAGTTTTTATTTTGTAATTCTTTCTACTACATAAACTTTCAGTTTTGAAATAATTTTAGATTTTCAGATGCTTTGCAGAGTCAGGATTGAGAGTTCCTGTATAGCCCTCGCCCAGTTCCCCTGTACTGGCTTCTGTCTTACTTTAGCAAACAAGCATTGGTGCATTGGGAGTAGCTAAATTCCAGATTCTGTTTGGATTCCACCAGTTTTCCCACTGATGTCCTTTTTCTGTTCCAGGATCCAATCCAGGATGCCATATTGCATTTAGTTTTGCGTGCTTTCATGTGATACTAAGTTAGTAGTCCAAATGCTAGCACTCTGTGCCTCAAAAATGAGGGAAGTGTGTTACTGGTAATGAACCTGCCTAGATCAAATTTTGGTTACATTGGATGCTTCCTGGCTACTTTTTACCTTTTGGCAAAAACCCATTTATAATATTTTACGAGCTTGTGACGGAAACTGATACAGCCTAATTGTGAAAGCACAGGCTGTGGACTCGGACTCGCTGTCAGCCTACAAGTCTTGCCTCAGGTATTTAGCCCACACACTCCCTACCCCCTTATTCTTGGGGAATGCCTACCAAAATCCCCCAACCCCTCTTCGTGTGCCTAAAGCCATGGATAATGCTGAAACCTGCATTCATTGAGTTTTTTCGTAAACTTGCCTATATTTGATAAAGTTCAATTTATAAATTAAACATTGTAAGAGACTAGCAATAGTAGCTATTAATAAAATAGAACAATGATAACTATTTACTGTAAGAAAAGTTATGTGAATTTGGTGTCTCTGTCCAATTATTTTATGTAATATTTTTGGACCATGATTGATCATACGTAATGGAAACCACAGAAGGTCAAACCATGGATAAGAGGGATCAGGTACATCATCACCTTATTTCTCCCATCTGTGGAAGACAGTAGTACTGGTACCTGCCTTATGAGGTGATTTGAGGATTGAGATATCCTTGCAAAGTGCAAGGAGTGGTGTCTCTACCTGTGCTTGTGATTCTTTCTTATTTCCAATAATGACTATCTTGAAGTTTACTCTTTTTTAAAAGTTCTTCAGTGTGAATTTATAATGTTAGCAAAAACCCAGGAGAAATACGTTATGGAAGATAAATTCTTGCAAATACTTGGATGTAGTTCCAAAGCAGCAATTTTATAAAACCAACTGATATTCCTGTGACACCTCTCAAACTATGTGTTTGAGTTTACTTTACTACTCTTATTTACTTCACATGTTTAGTATTTTTCTTCAAGATCAGAAAGGTTAGTATGTTTGTCCAAATGGTGAGGGCATAGCAGGGAGACATAGAGTACCCATGTCCTACCTCCCAGCACCCCGCACCCCCCCAACCTGCACCCTCTTCAGCCACAGGCACTGTCACACTCAGACTTCCCATTCCCTTGCTGGTCTTCTAGCTTTTCAGTGGAATTTAGCCTTTCACATTTTTTAATGGAATTTCCTGTTATTTATTGATAGCTTTGTGTGTGTCTTTGCCTTATTACGTTCCTATTGTTGCCTTGCTTCCCCTCCTTTTAAAAGTAACTGTTAATTTTGGAAAATTTCAGCATAGGCATTAACAGAGAGGGTAATGACCCCTTACTCAGCTTTACCAGATGATAAACTCTCGCAGATTTCCTTTCCTGCTCTGCCCACCACTCCTTGTCTACTCTCCCCAGTTTTGTTTTGAGGTCAACCTCAGACCTGTGTGTTTTATTTTCAGTTTGTGTCTAAAAACCAAGATTCCTTTCATTAAAAAATAATCACGGTATTATCACACTCCGTTAAAATTGAGCACTCATTCACCAGTATCCTAGTCACTCATGTAGTTTCTCCTCTTCTTATTTGTCCAGTGTATGTTTGTCATCTTTTTTTTAATGCACTTCTTTGGAATTGAGGTTGAAACTAGGTTCGTATATGATTGCTTGATCTGGAGTCTTTTTAATCTACAGGGTTTTTTCCCCACCTCTTTCATTTTTTGGTTTTTACACTTATTGTATTGTGTAAACTATGATATTTGTCCTGTAGAATTTCCCCTACTGGATTTTGCTGTTCCATCCTGTGTCATTTTTTTTTTTTTCTTACATCGTTGTTCATTTTGGTACAATATTTGATTTCTCCCCTCAGGTATAATCCCCATAAATTTCCCATTATCACCTCACCTGTGAACCATCGCCATAGTCCCTTGTGCTCTTCCCTCCCCTGTTTTGAACCCTTTCTTTCCCCTTCTGGTGTCTCATATCTATAATTTTTTTAAAAGATTTACTTATTTATACAAGCACAGGTACAGTCAGAAGCGCAGGAGGGTGAGAGAATTCACCAGAGCCAGAGCAGGGAGCAGAACAGGCAGACTGACGAAGTACACTGCTGAGGGGAGCAGCGGGCTGGGCAGGAGAGGTTTGCGTGCATGTGGGACCCTCGCAGGCAGCCGGGGATTGAACCAGTGCTGCAGAGGCTGCGGGCAGCTTCACAGCCCAGCACTCAATCACTGCACCACCAGGGAGGCCCTCATATCTATAATTTGCCTGCTAGTTTTGTCTTTTCTTCCCTGTCTTAGACCCTTTTGTTTAGTTTCCCTGTATTTTTCCTATAAGTGAAATCATGCAAATATTTTTCTTTTTTCTTCTGACTTATTTGAACATAATCCCTTCCAGCTCCATCCATGTTGCTGCAAATGGTTTAAGTTTATCTTTTTTGATTGCTGAGTAATATTCCATTATATATAATGAAATGTGATACACACACCCCCCACATCTTTTTGATCCAGTTATTTGTTTTGGGGCATCTAGTTGTTTCAATATCTTAGCTACTGTAAATAGTGCTGCAGTAAACACAGGAGTGGAGGTTTCCTTTTGAATTAATGTTTTTGTGTCCTTTAGGTAGATCACTAGTAGTGGAATTGATGGGTTATATAGTAGCTCCATTTTTAGTAATTTGAGAACCCTCCACACAGCTTTCCTTAGTGGTTGGGTCATTTTACATTCCCACATCCTGGTGTCATTATTAACACATTCTCTGTCACTTACACTATAAGAAGGTTGAGACTTGGTTATTTACAAATTTGGCTGGTGATGCCAGCAGACAGAGGAACATCGCCTATGGCTGTTCACTCCTAGTGGTGACTAAGTAATGATGCTCTCATGTTACCATTCTTTGTGCTTTTATTGGCTTGAATACATGTAGAAGAAGAAACTTTGCCTTGTAAACTAGTTAATTACTCTGAGGTATAGCTTTATAGGAAAGGCAGGATAAATGCTTCATTCTCTCTTTTATTGTATAGTTTTCCAAAATGAGTTTGTGGCCTCCAAAGATCACAAACTAAAGGTGATCACAGAGACTTGTTCTTAAAAAATTAGTGTTATTGGGGCCTCCCCTGGTGGCGCAGGCTGTTGAGCACAGCACTGTGAAGCTGTCTGCAGTTCTGCAGTGTAGGTTTGATTCTGGCTGGTGGGCGAGGGTCCCACATGGTGCGGCAGACCTCTCCTGTCTCGCCCGCTGCTCCCCTCAGCAGTGTATTTCAGTAGATCTACCTGTTCTGCTCCCCACTCTGTCTCTGGTGAATCCTCTCACCCTCCCACACATCTGGCCTGTACCCCGGTTCTTGTATGCATAAATAAATAAATCTTTTTAAAAGATTAGTGTCATTTTAGACCTATGATTATTAGCGTATGTGCTATAGTTCAGTCTGTTGCATTTATCATTCTGTGCTTTTGGTCCTATCTTCAGCCACTATTAACTTTTGTCTTTTCAAGTTGGGAACTGTGTCCTCACTACAACTTACTCATAACTTCTTGCTTCCAGTATGACAAGATACTCTGATGCATCCTTTACCTTTCCTGCCCCAGAGGTGGAATTAGCCACTTCTCTAAAGATCCCTGGGTGCAGTGAATGAGATGTTTAGGGACCGTGATCTGGGCACTGGGAGTGCACATTGACACTGGATTTGTGACGATTTCTAGATCTTTTCAGTTATCAAAGCTGTGAATTTTTTTTGTTGTTGTTGTTGTTTTGTTTTTTTTTTTTTATAGAGGCATGCTTTATTTATTTGTTTTGTTTATACATGCACTGGGTACAGTCAGAAGCGCGGGAGGGCGAGAGAATTCACCAGAGCCAGAGCAGGGAGCAGAGCAGAAGGACCGAAGTACACTGCTGAGGGGAGCAGCGGGCGGCAGGAGAGGTCTGCGCGCCATGCGGGACCCTCTGCCGGTGGCCGGGGAGCAGCCGGGGATCGAACCGGCGCCGCAGAGGCCGCGGGCAGCTTCGCAACCCAGCGCTCAACCGCTGCGCCACCGGGGAGGCCCAGCTGTGAATTTTTTTAAGGACCAAAACTTGGTGAATTCAGGAAAACAGAATTTTTTTCTTGGATACTTCTGTTTCAATTGTGTGTTTCCACCCACATTGAAAAGCTCGGTCTTTTAAGTGCTGAGACTAATAGAATATATCCCATTATTAATTTACGGCCTCACATTAAATGCATCAGTGTGTCTTCACTATAATACCTGTCCTGCCATCACAACATGATTGCTAGATACAGATTAAAATGTTTCTAACAAGTTCTTTTATTCTTACATCTAGCCCAAGAGGGATCTAGGAGTCTAGTCACTATTTGCAGATCACTGGATTGATTCTTCTCTGCTTAGCTACCCAGTCTCATGTTGTTATGCTTTAAATTTTTTATTATCATCTTCAGGTTGTTTTTAAAAATCAGTATTGCTTTCTACTGTATATTGTTTATACTGCATCAGGAGTATCTGTGGAAATCAAGCTTCTGTTAATGTTCTTCCCAATCTGTTTCCTTCTTCTCCCACTTAAGACCACTTTACGAAAGGGTATGGGTTTGTACCTCCGCTTACAATACAAAAATATAGTAACCAGTACTAATGTATTTGTGTTCCCGCTCCTTTTCGCAGATGAAACAGTAGAATATTAAAACCACCTTTCTTTGTCTTAGCAGTCTGCCCTAGAGAGACTGCCCAGGGGTGCATCTGCGAGGAGACAGTGGCAGTTTCCGTAGCTCTTGCGCCTTGCTGGCCGCCTTCCAAAGTCTTAACGCCTCGCCTCTTTTCGTTGTTTTTGTCAGTATTTCTTTGGAATAGATTTCTAGCAGTGGGTTACTGGCTCCAAAGGTAAATGCCCACTTAATTTTGCCAGGTATGGTCAAATCCCCTGGTGAACTGGTGGTGCACTTTTGCATTCCCTTAGCAACTCAGGAGAGGGTATGCCTGCTCTGGGACAGGCTGCGGGGCTTTCCCTCAGGTTTTCAGATATTTGCCAATCTGATAGGTGAGCAGTGTTGTCGCAGTGCAGGTCCTGTGCAGTTTGCTGGCTCAGTGCCGGTGGTTAGGTTGGGCACTTGAAATGCGCTAATGTCCCTTCGAGTTGCTTTTTCTTTTTGTGAAGGGGGCTGGTGGGTATTTGAAATAAGCTCTTGTCAATTTTTATCAAAAATTTGAATTGCTTAGATTTTTACTTTATAATTCTTTTTATTCTTGGAACATTTAAAAAATTTCAGCTCAGGGCCTCCCTGGTGGCTCAGGGGTTAAACACAGCGCTATCAAGTTATCACCAGCCACTGCAGGATGAGTTCAATCCCCAGGCGGCCAGGGAGCTACCCACATGGCACAGCGGACCTCTCCTGTCTTTCCCACTACTTCCTTCAGCAGTGTACTTTGGTCAGTCTGCCTGTTCTGCTCCCCACTCTCTCTGGTGAATCCTCTCACTCCCCACACCTCTGGATTACACCCCAGTTCTTGTATGCATAAATAAATAAATATTAAAAAAATTTTCAGCTCATAAGATAAAAATCTCATATATACAAAATACCCGTGACTAACATCCCTTAAAGTGAATGTGCAGGAGAGCACTGGAAATAAGCTCTTGAGAGGACAGCACTTCCAGCCTTTTCTGTCTTCGTTGGGGTTGGCAGACACCCAGAGGGACCATGTTGCATCTGGCACATGTTGGTTGTTTGTCCCTGATGCTTAGAGATGACAATTAGTGATTCCAACATCCCCAAGCTCTGCATGCAGTGAAGGCAAATCCGTATCTAGAGTGTCCAAGACAATAAGAACAAATCATGTCCCTTCCATGATGAAGCAATGTGATGTGATTAACCTGCCACCAGCTTGCTGGCTGCTCACCCAGGGCTCAGCGTTCGTCTCTGCTGCAGACAGACTGGTATTTATCAGCGCTTCTAGCCAGCTTGGCTCTGCCTGGGCTCAGCCACATGCACTTCGACCCCGTCACATATATAGACTTCCATCTGGCGCTGGAATATTGCTTTACTTGCCTGAATTTATAGTTCAGTGAGTCAAATAACACCCCATTCAGGATGGATAGTAACTTGGTGGCCCATGGTTAAGTGTTCAGCCTCTACTAAGGCCCAATAGTGAGCCAAGAACAGTTCCCCAGAAGGAGAGAGGGTGGCCCCACTGTGGCTCCCCAAACCTAAGACCCTGCACTGTGCTTCACACAGTGCTTCACAGCAGGGATTGTGAGTGGCTCCTAAGAACACCCCAGTCTGCTACTGTCACTCATACACCTTTGGATTTGCTAGATCTTAATGGCCCAGGTGGCAATGCAGATCTCCCAACAGCCTGGACCTGTTGCAGAACATTCTCTTGCTCTAGATCCCCCCCAAAGTAGCAGTCATTCAGTGAAGGTGCTGCACTAACAAGCCCACAAGATGTTGCCTTCAGAATCCAACCCACATGACCCACATTGTGAAGGGCACTTTGTATTACTCAGCCAGAGGGTTTAAATATTAATCTCACCAAAACACCCTCACAGAAATACCCATAATAATGTTTGGCCAAGTGTCTTGGCACCCCTGGCAAAATTAACCATTATTGTTCCTTTTAACAATGAAAATAACACTCAGTCAAGTCATAAACACTGTAATGTTTTTTCCTCTCTTTTAATTTCATTCTGATGGACAGAGCATGAGAAAACAAGGTTTGATATTTTGCTAGCTGATATTATTCTTAAGTGATGTTTACTCCCTCCTGCAGTAGGAAGGTTTTTTGCTTCAGATGCACGCCTTTGGGAAGCTCGTGTCTCCCTTTTAAGAAGTGAACATAGTGCAGGGAATAAAAATTTATAGCAAAGGTCTGGGGTTTTGTTTTTTTGTTTGTTTGTTTATATTAAGGTACAATTAGATCTCACTGTCAGTAAAAATTGATGGCTACAGCTACCAAGCTATTGAGCCTGTGCTAATAAATGCAACAGTTGTTCATAATTTGGTGGTAAATGACCTTTAAATGTAGACGTCTACAGAGGCTGTCCTTGGGGAACAATTTAACTTCCAAATGACACCCATGAGTACTTGTTATCATTTAAATATGCTTCCTTTTGTCAATAACAGAATAACAAATACTGGTTAGATTTCTAATGTTGATTCAGATACCAGGAAACCTGCTGAATAAATTAGTGTACATTTGATTTATATTGACCAAAATTTTTTACATTGCTCTGTTACAGGTCAAGGTGACATGCATTTAAATGCACTGCAGAGCAGAGGTTACATTTGACTGACATGAATGCTTACGCTGTTTTAAATTAACTTTTAAAATATTATCCTAAAATTCCTTCTCAAGCACCAATTATTAGGAACCAGATTGAAATTAACTGAGGACATTGGTGAGCCCTAATTTAGAAGTCAATAATCTGGATCTTTCCCATCAAAATAAGTGGAGGAAATTATTGCTACATTTTATCTTATAATTGGTCGGGAAATCAGACCTGCTCTTTCCATTGTAGTCTGTGAATTCATTGTGGGGTTTCCACTGATAGTTTTGCAGAAACAGCCTGAGATAACATTGAAAAAAGCTGAAAAATGTGCCTCCCTGGTGGTGCAAGGGGTTAAGCACCGCACTATGAAGCAATCCAAAGCCCTTGCAGCGCAAGTTCGATCCCTGGCCAGCCAGGGAGCAACCCACATGGCGCAGCAGACCTCTCCTGTCTCACCCGCTGCTCCCCTCAGCAGTGTGTTTCAGTACAACTGCCTGTTCTGCTCCCCGCTCTGTCTCTGGTGGATCCTCTCACACCCTGCATCTCTGGCCTGTACCCCAGCTCTTGTATGCATAAATAAATAAATAAATCTTTTAAAAAAAACTGAAAATGTACAAAGTCTTACCTAGTATAGGAAGTGTACCACAGGAAATGAGTTTTCTAAGTACTATGAACTTTTTCATTGATAATGTTGTGTGGGTGTAGAAGAGGGATGGGTTGTAGGGTGAGGCTGTGGATTCATTTTGTGGATTCATTCATTTAGTCACTAACCTTTCATTAGTAGTCCAAAGCAATGTATGTTTTAAGGAAGCTTTAATTGACACCTGATTTGCCCTTTGAAAGAATATCCTCACAGTGGACGCTGCTACCCTTGCATGTTAAAGATTGTTGGAAAAAAGGAATTGCACTTTCAGTGTACAATTTTTTTCATGTATACCCTGTGGAAGAAGGTGGACATAATTCCAGTGGCTAGTACCGAAATGTGCAGAGGTCTTTATTCGCTGTTATGAAGCTCTTTGCTGTTAACTGAAGAGTATGTTTTGGGGGCTCTGGAGAATCTTCTGAGCTTTGCTTCTGGAGGAGCTGCATGTCATCAAGTGGTAACTTGAAGCCCCTTTACTTTAAAGCTTTCCATCTGAACTTCTTCATTGTAATCAGAGCCACTCCAGAGCAGAAGACTCTTCCCACCTTTGGTGGATGCCAGAAGGCCAGAGAAGTCAATTTAGCTGGCAGACACACTGGTTTCTCAGCCTGCGGCTTTGTACCTAGGTTCCACCCACCCCAAACAACATTAACCCTGTATTGTCCATGAAGTGACAGGGTGGAAACACTAATGGAAATGGAAGTGGAGATCATAAAATGGAAAGTGGTGAGAGAATGGCAAATGTTGCGTGTGTGTCTGAGATGAGTCACTCAATAGTGGGAGTGATTCTGAGGGGAGAGTCATGCTGTGCGTCTCTGAAGTGGATTTAAGTAGCTGCAGATGAAGGGACAGACATTCAAGCGTTCACACCAACTGGAGGTGCTCCATGCTGAGGGATCCTGTCCAAAGGAGGGCTTGGGCTTCTAATGCAAATAGGTAGCAGCTGAAGTGGTGGCCCCACCCTTGCTGCAGGTTGGAATTACCTGGAGAACTTTGCAAACCACTGATGCTTTGGTTTCAGAGTCTGACCGCTCTGTGTATGGATCGAACATGAGAAAGTTTTAAAGGTCCTCGGTGATTACAGTGAGCAGCCAAAGTTAATAACTGCACTAAGAATATCTCCAAGATGTGGCAATCCTTGAAGTGGGTACCTTGCCCCAACATGTCGTAAGAGGGTAAGTCAGTGGTTATTGGGAGCAATTAAAGCACAGATTTTTCAGACTCTATCCCCAGAGAGTCTTATACGATTGAGGTCCAGGTTTGGTACAGTTTAAAAGTTCTCCATGTGGTTTTAATTTGTGACTACGCTTGCCAGCTATGGGGTTGGTTGCTGATGCTGTTTTGACAAAACAACCCTCAAGACTATTATTTAGCATGAAGAACAAATGTCAACTCTGCTTTAAAGCTTTGAAGGACCGGTTCACATGCTGATTTCTCAAGAGTGCATCAAGGGCAGAGTGTTTAAACCGCTCTTCAGTCTTTGGATCCCTCAACTAATGAACTGAAGAAAAGCTTTTCTGACCTCAACCAGGTTGGATGTTCTAAGCTTTGGAGCCAGAGAGACCTGGTTGCACATTCTGACTTTGTTACTTACTAGAGCGGAGAACTTGTGCAAATCATTGGCTATCCTGAGCCTAACTTGCCAGGCTCTGTTCTCTCAAGAATCCCATGGAAATACCAGACACACAATAAGAAGGCGCTCTGTGGGGCGGCTGCTGTGATGTCTCTTACTTCTAACTACATCTTTGCCGACAGGGTTAATATAACCTTTCATCTAGTGTGACACTTTTGTTTTGTCACCTTTGAATAGTTCTATATTCCATTCACTGCCTTCAATGCTTGCTTTTTAAAAAGCATTATCAAAAGACCCTTTACAGTATTCTCAAATTAGAGAATGTCATCGAACGTGTCCCAGTCACCTCATATGGAAGAACAAATGAAGAACATTGATTATGTGGTTCAACAACCCATTGTTGACAGCTGCTAAATATTGATCGCAGGGTGCTTGGATGTAATTTGGCAGCATCTTTTAGACTTTGAAAAAGTCTTTAGACTTTTTTCCTTTAACAGTGTTCTCAGGTACAAAAACCTTGAGTTGGTTTCCAACTTTCTCCAGACATAGAAGGTCTTTTTGGAAAAGACTGACCACCTGCCCCCCCCAACATGTGTGTCCTGGAACTCGGCTCCAGCCTGGCACAGCAGCTTGAGTTGCTCTGCTCCCAGCAGAAGCCCAACTCTGGCATCCAGGTACCACGAGGGCAGCCTGAGCTAGTCGAGTGAGTTTTCATCCAGGATGGGAGCATTGAACAGGCGGGATTGTCCATACAGAGGGAAAGTGGATGTGTGTCCTGGGGGCTGAGCCACGTCAGCCTGTATTGCTTGTTCTGATACTGGACAGTACTGTTTTCCAAGCCACTCCCGTGAGTCAGGCAGAAGCTAGGGTTGCATTGATGTTGTAATCCCAACTTCCTTGGGAAGAAGTTCTATGAGAAGGGAAGTAGTGGGAGTTGAAGACTAGACTTTAGAGTAGGTGACATGAGGCCTCTTCCTAACTGTGGGCTTCATGGGCACCATGGCTCATTTGTGCTTTGGTGCCCTGAAGTGGGGACAGTAACTGCTTTAGATGCAGTAGAGCTTGTTTGGTCAAGTGAAATGAGAGTTGTATTACCCTTACCACAGAGCTGGCAGGATTGAAGTTAGCCATGGAATTTGTTTTCTGAAAATTTTAATTTTATGTTGGATTTCTATCCAGAGTGCCCTGAGTCAGGTTTCTGTGGGGTTTCTGGTTTGAATGCAGCTGATTCCATAACCCCTTCTCCCATGCCTTTCTTTTACCACCCAAACATACCAAAAATAGTGCCTTTGAAGTAAACATTTGGCAGAAATTCCAGCTTGGCAAAGGAATTGGGGCTCCTGAAGTTGAAATTAGTGTTTGACCTGTGTTGATTCCATGCACAGACTGTTTAAATTTATCTTGGTGTCTGGGAGACAGAGTATCAAAGCAGATGAGTAATACAGTTTAATTTTTTTTTTCTTTCCGTTGAGATCCCCTTAGTTTACAACAGTTACAGGTTCCAAGGTGACATTGCCTCGCCTCAGCAACTGCATATCTCACACCAAATGTTCACATACCATCTACCACCAAGGGCTTCTCTCCCGTCCTGCTGTAACCAACTTAATGCTACCTTTGGAACAGAGGAGAAATACTGTGCAGTGACAAAGACTGCCTGGAATTCTAGGGAGCTGCAAATAAGACTTGGGGGAAATGCAGGAGTCTTATGGAAAACCCTTGCAAACACATACTTCTAACAAGTCTTTTAACATTGCACCATTACCTGCGTGAGGCAGCGGCAGTCTCAGGACAGTACAGCAGCGCAGAGGGGATGGAAGATGAGCCAGACATGGGTGTTCCCCTAGACATGCCCATTCGTGACTCAGTTTCCCCATTGGTAAGGTGGGGAATTGCTACAATGGAGACTTGTGAGGGTCTTGAGATGACAAACAAGAGGTACCTAGTGGGTTGCAGTTGCTGTATTATCTTGGGTCTGAACAGCAGGGGAAGTACTAAGTTCTCTTTATTGTACTTGGGACACAGGCCACACATAGTTTACCTTTTCCTATGTCTTCTCCACCTCTGGCCTGCACACCCCTGTGCTCCTGCTCAGGGCCACCTGCCCAGCTCCTGCAGTCTCTTGGGGTTTACTGAATGTATATAGGGGAGGAAGATGAGGCTGCTGGGGCTGCCAGGTAAATGTACATAAGATTGTAATGAAGCCAGGGTGCTCCTGGTGCTGCGAGCCCTTTCTTCTTTTTTTTTTAAAGATTTATTTATTTATTTATACAAGAGCTGGGGCACAGACCAGATGTGTGGGAGGGTGAGAGGATTCACCAGAGACAGAGTGGGGAACAGAACAGGCAGACTGATGAAATACACTGCTGAGGGGAGCAGTGGGTGCGGCAGGAGAGGTCTGCTGCACCATGTGGGATTCTCGCTGGTTGGCCAGGATCGAACCGGCGCTGCAGAGGCTGGGGACAGGTTCACAGTGCAGCACTCAACCGCCTGCGCCTCCAGGGGAGCCCCGTTGGGAGCCCTTTCTGATGTGCTAGGAGCCCTTTCTGATGTGCAGTTATTCTTTTTTGTTTTTCATCTCTATTGTTTCTTATTGAGGTAACGTGTATCTACAGCGCTGTTTATGTTCTAGGAATACAGTTGCTCACCTGTGCGTGTTGCTCCATCACACTCACCACCAAAGTATCAGCGACCACAGTCCACTAGACCCCCCCTCTGACCCTGTGTGCAGCTGTCCTTCCTTGGACCAGAGGCCCAGCCCCCTGGCCACCAGCACCCAGCTGAGCCTCTGCACCCCCAGGTCCCCGGCCTTGCTGCTGCCTGGGTGGTCCTGGTCCGGAGGTGGTACCTCACGGGGGTCCTTCTGGGCACCAGGGGATTTGGAAGTCAGGTTTGAAACACGCATCCAATTCATTGGGGGTTAATTTAGGCAACCAAAGAACATTTTCCAGTATTGTCATTAATAATCAGAGAGGAAAATAACAAAAACTCAGTACTAAGCATTATCCTGAATACTGTGCCTTTTGATGATTTGAGGAAGTGTCTGGTAAGCTCGTGTCCAGTATCATGGAGAGTTTAAATATAGGAAACATTTTCACTTAAAAGAAGCCTGCAGAACCAGAAGTGCCAGAAACTGACTCAGTAAGTCATAGCAGTAAAAATATGGTTTCAACATCCTGTGTGTGTTTGTGTTCATGTTAGATGCTGTGACAAGTGGGCGTCGGCACTCCTTGTGTTGGATTTGGGCTTCCTTAAGACCCTAGATCCTTCTGAGAGCTTCTCATTGGATGGTGGAGTTCTGTTGCCCCCACCGTGTGCCTAATGCTGAATAGTCCTACTGATTTGCTTCAAGCTATGTGTATACTGTTCTTAAATGAATATGGGTAGAGCCACTGGGCTCTTAGATTGGCTACAGTATTGTCTATTTGAAGGGGTATATTCATTTTACAGTTCTTTAGGTTTGGAAGGTTTTTGTGAAAGCAATATTTATGCTAGAGGCATCCTCATTTTCACTGACCATTTATAGTAACATCGCTTTCTAAAAATGAAGAAATAAAAACATCTTTCTGTATTTTGAATTATCTACCACTTAATTATCTGTAACATAAGACATTTAATTTTTAGGAAGATGGCTGGAAATTATTAAAGATCAGTGCCATCACTTCTGTTGCTTTTGGCCTCAACATACAGTAGAAGGAAAGCATTTACCTATTATAATGTAGCATCAATATATGATTGAACAGAATGCATTATAATAAATTGATTATAAAGTCATCAGTGCAACCTAAAACAAATATTGAAATGCCTACTTGGTGCCATCTAAGGTAGCTGATTAACCCTCAAGGAGTTTGCAGTTTAGCTCTGCACCAAATTACCCTGTACCCCAAAGCATGAGTACCATATGGCAAAATGGTACATTGTACTGAATGGGGATTTTGAGAATGAGATTTGTAAGGAGTAGTGTCCTTGGAAATTTTCCTGCAGGACATCTTGGCTTAAGCTGCATTTTGAAGACTAAGTAGGCTTAGACAGTGAGATGGGAAGGAGAGGGCCTTGTGGGGGCGCCCACCCAGTAAAGGCAAAAAGTGCAAATCAGCTTGATATGATGGAGGAAGTAAGACAGCAGCATGCTGTGTGCAGGAGGGAGTGATGGACTGCGAGTGGGAGGATTCGGGGTGCATGTGGCAGAGCCAACTTGCAGGAGTTCCTGCATCGTGGTGCCTCCATTCTGTGTGCTCCTGGGAGACTGACCAGACTACTCATAAAAATAGGGGAGGGCGGCATATCCTGGCAGGCAGAATGTCTGAGTTGCTTTGGGTTAGGGCACGGAAAGGAGAGGTGCCCACCACGGGGCTCGGGAAGGGTGGGAGGGAAATTAATGTGCAGTAATTAATGGGGCTGCAAAGCAGGTGTCTGCACAGCCAAGTGGCATGAAATGAGATGATGGTCATTGCACTTATCTTGATATGTCAAAGGTGACTGAAGGGGCTCGGTTGGCGTCAGCCATGGAATGTTGCCGTGGCCCAGACTAGGATAGTGGATAGAGAATGCCCGGATGAAGGTCTCGCTGAGATTGTGGCATAGGATGGACATGGGAGATTCTGAAGAGAATTTCAGTGAACTTTGGAAACTTACTGGAATTTACAGCTACAAGGAAAGGATAGACCAAAAAAAAAAAAAAAAAAAAAAAGTCTAATGCCCAAGTCTCTCCCATTTCTCTTACCTCTCTCCCTGGCTCTCTGGCCCAGCTGGCTTTCTGGCCTGACCTGTCTGAGCTGATCCCCCATCCCTCCACTGGTGGAGTTCCGTCTTCTCCCCCCTCAAGTCTCATGTCCTGTTACAGGAAGGATATGTCCTGACTCATCCACAGTGACTTGTATCTTCCCGTTCAGAAGCATTTCAGGTTTCACTTCCTCTTAGGAGCCAATGCGAGATTTTCACTTTTGACAAGTTTGCTTCTCATCCCACTGACGATGGCTTCAAGTGCATTGGCCAAAGAGTGAAGATTCCTCTTGGGGGTCCACTCTGTTCAGATGATGCTTGAAACTCAGCCTGATTCTGGCTTTTCTTGGACAGGAAGCAGGGGAGGGGGCCCATGATGCCTCAGCAGGAGGTGTCCAGCAGCAGCACAGCTGCATGGGCCACATCTGCCCAGACCAGACCCTTTCTCCATGGTGAGGGAACAGCTTCCTTGGGACCACAGGCCTGAGAATGGGCTGAGGAGGTTGGTCTCCTGTCCCCTCTTTGTTGACAGGACTCAGTAAATGAGTTTCTTCTGTTTCACCTGGCTGGTGTTCTGCTCAGTTAAGCACCTTGTTGGTGAGGTCCCCGCCTGATTAGGGGCCCAGCAACCATCGCACAGAGAGGGGAGCAAGGTGGAGAAGCTAGCTGGGAGGAGGCACTTCTGAGGCGGGGAGGGAAGTCTGATTTCAGGCAACTAAGGAAGTGGAGAGTGAGGGAAAATGAGTGTGGAACCTTCCAGAAGGGAAAACAACATGAGGTAAAGACTTTCTTAAAAGAAAACAAAGACAGTGAGTGTTTCAGGTCAAGGAGAGGAGGCAGTGGTGTGAGGGCCTGAGGGTTTGGGACGAGGGGTGTGGTGGAATGAAGCCTCTGGGAGGCAGACCGCTGTGTTGGAAGTTGCTTTTCCTGCCAGGGCACAGATCTGTGCTCATGACTCAGCCTTATGAAGTTTGGGATTAGGGATGAATTTCAGGCAACATCATCCAATAGAAATATAATGTGAGCCATGACGGGAATTAAATTGTTCTAGTGGCCTTGTTAAAGTAAAAGGGAAAAGGTGAAATGAATTGTAGTAATAGATGTTATTTGGCCTGCTAGATGCTTGCTTCATGCAATGAAGAAAGAAGTTATTAACGAGACCTTTTTTTGTATTCTTTTTTATAGTAATTCTTTCATGCCTGGTGTGTTTTTTACAGTCACAGGACACTGCTATTCATACCAGCCACATTATAAATGTTCTGTGGCAACACGTGGCAAGGACTGCTGTATCAGGCAAGTCAGGTTTAGAGAGCAGGAGAGATCCAGTTTATAGTAAAACACGTAGTAAGACAAGAATAAAGGTTTCTACTTTGGGGAGCTGAAATCTGGAGTTTCAGCTTCTTAAGCTACTTTTAATTTCCAAATCGTAATCTATGGTATTAACTGTTACACCATCATTCCTTTCGATTGGAAGACTTCCAAGTAAACTGTCATAATGTCTAAAATGTGTGTTTCTAATTTCTAGACTGTAACATAATGTAGTAGTTGAACTCATTGTAGCTTCTTTGGCTAGTGTTGAAATCCCCGCTTTTAGCTTCTTTAGCTTACTCTCCTTTGTCTTTATAGCAGTCTCCACTTTCCCGCAGGGGATCGTTGCCAAGACTCCCACTGACGCCTTCAGCTTTGCTAGTACTGAACCCCGACATATATTATGTCTTTTTCCTAAACGTACAAACCTAAGATAACCTTAATTTATACATCAGGCACAGTAATCCATTAACAACAACAATGATTAAATAGACCAAACACCACCATAAACTTAAAAGTTCCATATGTGTGAAGGTGGTGTGAATGTGGACTTTCTCTGTCTCAAATTATCTTCTTGTTGGGAATGTTTGTGGGCCACGATGGACTGCAGGTAATTGTACCACAGTTTCTGAAATTGTGGATAAAGGGGGGCAGCATGAGTACCCCTGGGCTCCTGGTTTCCGTTCAGGTGAAGAGTTTGGGGTGTTATGTCCAGAGGTGGGTGCAGCTGGGGCACCAGGCAGCAGTACTGACAGGCGCTCGACCTCCTCTTGGGACTCAATTCCCAGCACTACCAGTGACTCACTGAGAGTCACTGAGCACGTTCCTTTTTTTTTTTTTTTTTTTTTTTTAATACAAGCACTGGGTACAGTCGGAAGTGCGGGAGGGTGAGAGGATTCACCAGAGCCAGAGCGGGGAGCAGAACAGGCAGACTGACGAAGTACACTGCTGAGGGGAGCAGCAGGTGGCAGGAGAGGTCTGTGCGCCATGTGGAACCCTCACTGGTGGGCAGGGATCGAACCGGTGCTGCAGAGGCTGCAGGCAGCTTCACAGTGCAGCGCTCAACTGCTGCACCACCGGGGAGGCCCACAATTTCCTTTTTTGTACGTCAGCTTCCTGATCTCTAAACTGGGGGTAGTGTACCAAATTTTCCTATAGAGAATTCTCTGCTTCACAGAATTATTGTGAAAATTAAATATAAAAGACTGGTCCACAGTGAAGGCTTAAGAAATCAGTTTTGAAAGACAATCTCCATGTTAACCATCACTACAGATTTTTAAAACGTTTTCTAGGATTTAGAACTTTACGACAGGTAATTTGAGGTTGGAGTTTAAACAGCAAAAAAACTACCTCCTTTAATCTTGTGTTTTTCTCCGAAAAAAGAGAACAGTTCATGTTTCACATTTACTATGTTAAAATACACAGAGCAGTTATATATTATTCTTAGGGGCTGCCTAAATGGGGATGATTGCTCTTTAAAATCTTTCACAGGTTGAAAAGCAAACTTGAAGTTGGAGATGCAGGCGTTTCTGAGAAGCCCACCACTGACCTAAGGCAGCTTTGTTCCACTTGCCCAGCCAGTTGGAAAAACTTTTTCATTAAGAATATATGAATGAAGAGACTATTGGAGATGGTACTGGGGAGTGGGTGGGGACCCAGGGATATAGAAACCCCACAAAAGCCGCCATGTGCCCTGTCTGTGTCAGCCAGCGCCCCATTTTTCAAAGATCTTTTCCAATAAGCACAGAGCTCAGCGATCATATCCCACCTGCCCATGGCCGCTCAGCCTCTGAGGCCAGAGTTGGCTGTTCCTTATACTAGTGGAAAATGGGCCTGATAAAAATGTTTAGTCTGCAGGGCCTCATTTTATTTATCATATCAGAAAAGAACAATGTTTTGTGGTGTGGTGGTCAAAATAGAAGCCGACCTTGCTTGTTCACAAAAGCTCAACTCCTCGAGATAAGGGGGGCAAAATAATAGAGTACAATGGAAAGAGTAGCATGTAATTATTTGTAGCTTGTCAAGTGAAGCCCTTTCCAGCCCCAAGTGATTCAAATCTGGGAACTCTGCACAATTCTGTAAACTAACCACCAGCAGCATCAGAGAAATCTCCCCTGGCCCGCAGACAGCGCCGAAATTGCACCAGTTTGTCATGCACTGGGCATGCCAGCGCACACTGTATCATTTGGTTGCAAATGGGCCTGCCCCCAAAGCCCTGGAACACCTTCCGTGGTATCTGACTCTTGGCCCGTGATTTGTCATGTCCCTGCTGCTATCAGTGTACAGTAATTTTAATAGATTCTGATGGTTTCCTTATAGAAACACAGGATGCATCTGGTTTGGACTAGGACATGGCAGAGCCTCTCCTGGCTGAAGACAACAAGAGACTGTGCAGAAAAATTGGAGATCCGTTGGATTTCATTAGCAGTTTGTTTTAGGCTACAGAATTGTGTTTTCTAAATTAAAAAAAAAAAATCCCCTGCCCAGTTTCATAGTTCTAAAATGTATTGCTGATGTTTCTCTTTAAAGCATGTATTGCTAGAAGCAGCTCAACATTCAGAAGTCACAACTGTAAATAGAAATCAGTCACACGTAATCATTGATTTAGCCCCTTGAGTCTCAGAATGTGGTCCTGGGCTTCCTGGGAATACAGGCGCCCAGCCGCACCCAGCCCTGCAGAAGCAGTCTCCCAGCCGCAGGGGAGGGACACGCACATTCAGGTTTTTGAAGCTGAAAACCTCAAGCTTAGAAGGCCGAGTTGGAGAGATCTGTGGTGGGTCACATTCCATCTAGTTGACTTAGTGTATTTGACTTTGGACAGTTTGGTCAACTGTGCAAGGTTTCACATGCCTGCTCTGTACAGTGTGGATTCTATAACTCTACCAGTTGGCTGCTTAGAGCACTCAATGAAATGATGAATCTGTAGATAAAGACATAAATATCTCTATACTCTTTCTGTGTGTCCAGAGCCTGCCGAGCGAGCGCATACCATGAACAAAAAATGTGCAAAGAGAACTCCATGAACTTGGCCTGGAGAGCACTAAAATATATATGTGAAGTCATTCATATGCAAATAATTTTCACAGTATGAGAATGGTGGGCTCTGTTTTACCATAGCTGACTGGCTGAATTGATTGTTTCTCCCTAACCACGTATGTCATTGAGCTCTGACCCAGTGTGTTCTGCATGCTTTAGTGCTCTGTCTCAGCGGCGGCCATGCTGGAGACCTGGAGAGGTGTGTACGTGATCCTTCTGACTCCTGAGCTTGGGCTTGGTACCACCTCAGCCCTGGCAAGTCTTTAGATCTAGAATCTCCCTTGACTCCTGCCTCTGTCCCTGTGCCCTGGGTTCTGGTTCCCCGCTGGGTACTGTGGACTCTGTGATTATCACACGCAGGGGAACAGGCAATTTTTCCTCCTGTGTGCTGGTCGGGAGGAGGGAATAGAAACAGAAATATAAAGACAATATAAAGCACCTTTTTTTTTTCCTTGAAAAACACTTTTTTCAACTCTCTTCTTGCTCTTTTCCTCACAGAGAGTCAGTCTCTTTGTAAATTCTCAGTTTATTAACTTTTAAAATGATGGATAATAACATAAACATTTAGATCATTTAGGTCTCCCAAATATGTGACTGCTTCTCTACCTGAAACCATTTATGAAAATGTGGTGGGAGGACACAGAAGAAGAAAGAGGAGTATTTGAGGAACTGGAAAAGGCTGGTCACCCAGACAGGGCAAAGGGTGTGGGGATGAAGGGAGCCGCTAGGGGATGGGGCGAGAGAAAGGATGTGTGGGGTGCAGAGCAAGGCAGTGTGGAGTTAGTCGTGAGGCCCGTTCTAGTCAGTGTTTCAGAAGGGAGGAGCTAACTGTCCGTCAGCATGGTTTCCTTTATATTGAAATCACATGGAAAATCTCATGCGTGTGTATGCGTGTTTTCTCAGAGGCCTCCTCATTTTCAAACCTGACCTCAAGAAAAGTTGAAAATCACCTTCTTCAAAGTGCTCTTCCACCCCCAAATAGACGAATGGCTCGACAAGTTGTGGGATATTTAGATAATGGGATATTACTCAGTGCTCAACAATGATAAACTCATGCCATTTGCGGCAACATGGAGCGGGAGGGGATTATGCTAGCCGAAATTAGTCAGAAGGAAAGAGAGAAATACTGGGTGGTCTCACTTATATGTGGGATGTAGAGACACCAAACAAAGGTCAAGGAAAAGTCAAAGCTAGCCAGCTCACCATAGAACTGAGGCACACAGCAAAGGAGGGGGGATAAGGGGGGCAAAACAGGGGAGGGATGAACACAAGGTGATAGTTCATAGGTGATGTGGTGGGAGAACTATGGACAGTACAATGGTGTTACAAAAAAATTGGGGGGCCCTTCTTGGTGCCACAGGGGGTTAAGATGCAACCTATGAAGCTGTCCGCAGCCTCTGCAGCATGAGTTCGATCCAGGTCAGCCAGGGAGCAACCCATATGGCACAGCAGACCTCTCCTGTCTCGCCCACTGCTCCCCTCAGCAGTGTATTTCAGTCAGTCTGCCTGTTCTGCTCCCCACTCTGTCTCTGGTGAATCTTCTCACCCCCCCACCTCTGGCCTGCCCCACAACTCTTGTATATAAATAAATAAACATTAAACAAATGAAAGAGAAAAAAATTTAATTCACTGTTCCATTGACCATCCTGCCAAAGCCAGAATGATTCTCTATTGTGTTCCTGTATATTAAGGTTCTTCGCTATAAATCTCTTGGTATGTCTTGAAAGTTACAAATGGCATAACTTTCTGAAAATGACCGTTTCATTTTTAAATTTCTTTTCCATTTTTAAGCTAATTGATTAATTGATTGCTTTAGTGATGGTTAGCTTCTGCCATCAGCCCATGAACTTCTGTGAGTGTGCCTGCATTACATTAAAGTGTTAATGCAGCCAGTAAGCTTTCAAAACCATCAAAAATGTATTATTCAAGGTTGTCACATCACTGATTCTTATGTTAGAACTTTGCTTGGATGGATTGATAAATATTTCCTGTGGTGATCTCATTGGTTCTGTAGAGGAAGCAAATTGAGGGTTGGAGTGTTAACACAATTTGATTTATTGAAATGAATACATAATGTCTATTTTAACTTATGAAATTGGAATTTGAAAATATCAACTGCGAAATACAGTTTCTAACTTAGGAATACATGGTCTGACAAGAATTTTGGATCTTCTCTCCATTTATTGCTGTATTGAATTAGCTTCAGTTTTTTTTTTTTAAAAAGATTTATTTATTTATGCATGCAAGATCTGGGGTACAAGCCAGAGATGCAGGGGGGTGAGAGGATTCACCAGAGAGAGTGGGGAACAGAACAGGCAGACTGACTGAAATACACTGCTGAGGGGGGCAGCAGGCGAGTGAGGAGAGGTCTGCTGCACCATGTGGGTAGCTCCCTGGCCGGCCGGAATTGAACTCGTGCTGCAGGGGCTGCGGACAGCTTCATAGGCTGCGTCTCAACCCTTGCACCACCAGGGAGGCCCAAATTAGCTTCATTTGTTTATCTGATAAAATACATGTCAGACAATCAATTCCTCTCAGTAAGTCTGTACTCAGTAATTACAGTCCCAACTGCATTTGACTCACCTTAAACTTTAAGAAGAGAGAATAAGCAATAAAGACTATAAAATATGTGAGGTGGGGATAAATTCTCTTCTTGGACAGAGTGGAGAATGTGAAGCTGAATTAAGGACTGGGGGAGCTGTGTGGTTTCCCAGAAGGAGGAGCCTTCTCTGCTGAGGGGTCTGTGTTCTGGTGGAAGGTGTATCATCTCTCGGAAGGGGTAGCAAAACGCTTGCACCCAGCTTCCCAGAAATATGCATCAATACAGACAGCAAAGGCCATTTGTGCCAACATTTCTACTCTGACAATTTTGTCAGCTTGCTCCGTAGTCCCTTGCAGTCCCCTTAGCATTTCAGAGGAATGGAAAGAAGGGGCCTTGGTAGGACTGGAAGGGGGTCTGTCAGTGACTACTCTGCTGTCACCCATTGTCTTCAGTGTTGCTTGCTTCCCACTTGCCTCCGTGACCCTTTTTCTCAAGTTTGTTCTCTCTGTTCCATCTGGGACAGACAACTGTTGCTCACTACCTGGCCCAGGTGCCCAGCATCTGGGTGTTCCAGGGTGTTCCAGCTCTAGATCCCTGGCAGCCTCCATACCTTTTGTATCATCCTCTATTCTGCATCCTCTGAGAATTGGGGTTTCCTCCTTCACGCCTTTATAATGCCTTATTATCTGTGATATTTTAAAATCTACTGTATGTACCCATTCTTGTTTAGTTATGAGAACATGAACCTGTTACTTAAAGATTTATTTATTTATACCAGCACTGGGTACAGTCAGAAGCGTGGGAGGGTGAGAGGATTCACCAGAGCCAGAGCGGGGAGCAGAGAAGGAAGACTGACGAAATACACTGCTGAGGGGAACAGCGGGCAGCAGGAGAGGTCTGTGCACCATGTGGGACCCTCGCCCGGCAGCCGGGGATCGAACCGGCGCTGTGGAGGCTGCGGGCAGCTTTGCAACCCAGCGCTCAGCTGCTGCGCCACCAGGGAGGCCTGGAACCTGTTATTTAAAAATATATCTCCAAGGTCATTTTCAGAAACTCCGAGCAGGAGGACGAGCCTCCAGTTCCTTACTCCACCTTCCAGCTTAGCCCTGGCATAAGCAGCTCCTACTTTCCTTTGGGCCCTGACTGTCAGGAGTCAGTAACAATCTACTAAGGAATCAGTAGATTTTGGATAAGCACAGTTTGAAGGTTTCTGGGTTTGGGAAAAGTAAGAGCAAAGGTGCAGAAAGAGGCCTGGCCATGGTGTGCTAACTGGCATGCGGGTAGGTGAGGGAGCCAGCCAGGAGGGGCAAGAGCTTCCTGGTGATACCAAGACATGGGAGAAGGCCAAGGACAATGATTGATGTGGACATTGGCAGAGCATTAACTTTTGGTAATTAATGTTCAAACACCCGTGCAATAAATACTTCGCTTTGTAGAAGTAAATTAACTTGAGTTTTAACAAAGTTGTTCATTTGATGCCGAATACATTTCCATCTTCTTCATTTGTGTTTTCCAGTCCTCAGACTTCATTCCTGCCTTTCTCTGCTTTCCTGTCTCGTGCTGCATGGATTGTTTTCTCTCTCCTTTACGTGTACCTCTCCAGTCATTTTGGAAGCTATCAATTATAAAATATTTAAATTAAAAATTTACCATTTAGCCTTTGCTGTATATATTTCTAGTAACACTATCATCCTCTGTATCTTTCTTTTGAGCACATTAAGACCTTTAGCACACTTTACTGCTGGATACCCTCAACTCATTTTCCTTTTTTAAGGGAAGGAATCTAAAACTTTCATTTTTTATTGAAAACTATATTAACAAATATTTTGTCAGTATCTACACTCACCTTTCCCTTCCACATCCCAATGTTTCCCTCTGGGTTCATATGTTATTTGTTGAGGTATAGTTCATTTAGTTATATCAAGGGTCTTTGGGTATTAACCATTAATAAAATAATGTTAATTTATTCAGAGGTCTTAATTTTGCCCATACTCCTGGTCGATAGTTTAGTTTCTTTCACAAGTTTGGGTTGACAGTTGTTTTATCAGCATTTTGAATACATTGCTTCAAAATCTTCTTGGTACATGTGTTGTTCCTGTCAAGATGTCTGTGGTTAGCTTAATCATCATTTCTGTGTAAGTAATCTGATTTTCTGATAATAGCTTTTAAGACTTTTCCTCCTCTTTGCTGTTCAACATTTTCACTGTGAAGTGTTCCAGAGACAAATTTTTTTAAAGATTTGTTTATTTATTTATACAAGCACTGGGTACAGTCAGAAGTGAGGAGGGTGAGAGATTTCACCAGAGACAGAGTGGGGAACAGAACAGGCAGACTGACGAAATACACTGCTGAGGGGAGCAGCAGGCACGACAGGAGAGGTCTGCCGCACCATGTGGGACCCTCACCAGTGGTAGGGGATTGAACTGGTGCTACAGAGGCTGCGGGCAGCTTTGCAGCCCAGCACTCAACTGCTGCGCCACCAGGGAGGCCCCCAGAGAAAAATTTTTTAAACATATTTCTCCTTTTTTTTTTTTTTTTTTTTGTCTTTTTCATGTGGAAGAACTGGGGTGTAGGCAAGAGGTGGAGTGGGGGAGTGGATTCACCAGAGACAGAGTGGGGAGCAGAACAGGTGGATCTACTGAAATACACTGCTAAGAGGAGCAAAGGGCAAGACAGGAGGAATTTGCTGCACCATATGTGGGTTAGCTTCCTGGCCTGGGATCGAACTCAGGTTGTGGAGGTGACAGCACTGAGACTAAACCCCTAGGCCACCAGGGAGGCCCAAGAATTTATTTTTACTTATCCTTTGTATCACTTTGTGTTTTTTGTTCTCAGGATCTTTATCAAATTCTGGAGCTTTATTGGAACTCTTTTGGTCATATGTAGAGGCTTCTCTTTCTATCTCTCATGTCCTTTTGTGAATCTTTGATACTGTATCTTTTTCAGGCTGTGTTCTGGATAATTTCCTAATATTTGTCTTCCACTTTACCAATTCTCTCTAGAGCTTTATCTAATCTTTTGTTTAATTGAAGCCCTGGGTTCTTAATTTAAATGCCTACATTTTTCACAAGGATTTATACTTTGTTCTTTCCTGTGTCTACTAGTGTATGTTTCATTTCACTTGTTTTTGTTCTATAATTTTTTTACTTTCCTAACAGATATTGTCTCTTCCTTTATCCCTTTATTTTTGTGTTTAATTTATGTTTATGTAGAAGAGCTGGAGTACAGGCCAGAGGTGTGGGAGGGTGAGAGAATTCACCAGAGCCAGAGCGGGGAACAGAACAGGCAGACCGACAAAATGCACTGCTGAGGGGAGCAGTGGGCAAGACAGGAGAGGTCTGCTGTGCCATGTGGGTAGCTCCCTGGCCGGGGCTTGAACTCAGGCCACAGAAATGATAGACTTAACCCCTAGGCCTCCAGGGAGGCCCTCCTTTATCCTTTTTGAGCATATTAAATGGTTTTAAATTTTTCAAATTGTTCTGTTACTTGCATTTCCCCCATCATTTTTTGATTATTTTCATATGTTTTAGGATTTTTGTTTGCAGTCTTACAAGTCCACTCTACCTCCCTCCACCTCATGTACCATCACATCTAGTGTGTGGTTGGCTCCTAACCCCTCTGCCCTGCCCCATCTTCCAGTTCAGCCCAGATAGCAGTCACTTAGTGAGTGACATAATGTAGCAGAGGGTAGCCAGACACAGTATAGTTCCAGTTGTCTGGAGCCTGACACCTTGAATTCAAATCCTAGTACTATGGATTTCTGGCCTGTTATATTAGATATGTTATTTAACATCTGTATCTTAGTTCCTCATCTATCAAATGAGGATAATGGTAGTATTTACCTTAAGTTAATGTTTTGGTGGGTCAGTGAGTTAGTGCTCAAGAGAGTGTCTGGCATATAGTAAGCATTTAATAAATGCTCTAATATATCAGGAACATTGCCTTCCTAGACTGAGCCAACGGAATTACTGCCCAATACCTGGTCATTTGAGTAGATCAGTTACCTTCAGCTGCGTTGGGTATGCTCTTTTATTTAAGCTGCAATTCTGGGTGGCAGTAATAAGAACTTCCAAACAATGAGTGATCCTGGTCCCCCAACCACATTCCCTCAACATGGACTTTTGATCCTCATTACACCATAGAAAATGAACTATGGCCCCCTATTCCTGTTGCTGATCTTGGAATTCATTAGTTGTAGAAGTAATGGGATTGTCCCATTAATCTTTCAATAAAGTTACATCCAGTATAACTTTATTTTGAAACAATTTCAAATGTACAAAAATGTCCTAAGACTAATACAAAGAATTCTCATTTCTGTATCCTCAGCTTGCTCATTTTTTTTTATCATTTTGCCGTTGTGCTTTATTCTTTTCTCCCTGCCCCCTGCCTGTTATATATCCATGTGTGTTTGTGTATAATATACATGTAACTACTTTTCTGAACCATTTCAGAGTAGGTTAAATATATTATGTCTTTTTATTCCTCATTGTTTCAATGTATATTTCCTGAGGACAAGAATATAGTAACACAGTGAAATTGTCCAGTGAGAAAGTTTAAGATTGACACACTATTTCTTGGCACATTTTCCACATTTGTCAGTTGTCCCAAAAATGTCCTTTATAAGTTTTTTTTTTTTTTCTCTTGATACAGGATCCAGGTACACATTTTATCTAGTCTTTTTCATCCCCTTTAATTTGGAACTCTCAGCCTTTCTTCGTCTTCTATGACATTGCCATTTTTTAAAAAAAGATAGTTATTTTATAGACTGTCCTTCAGTTTGGCTTCATCTGATGGTTCCTGATGGGTCAATTCAGATGATGGATTTGGGACCGGAAAACTCCTTTAGTGATACTGTGCTCTTGTTAAGGTGTCACATGTAAGGACACATGGTGTCCATTTATCCATAATTGGTGCTGCTATTTTGGACACATTGTTTTCTCTGTTGTGTCTTTCCTACTTTCCTTTTGTAATTAATTGCATTTGGAGAGGCACTTGAGATTATATAACTAGTCTCTAATTCATCAAATGTTAACTCCCTGATTGAACATTAACTCCCAATTTTTGCCAAATAAGGTTTTGGTTTTTTTTTTTTTTTTTGTGGGACCCTCACCGGTGGCCGGGGATTGAACCGGTGCTGCAGAGGCTGCAGGCAGCCTCACAACCCAGCGCTCAACCGCTGTGCCACCAGGGGAGGCCCACCAAATAAGTTTTTACTGTAATGTTGATAAAATGGAGATTTTCTAACGTCATCATTCCTTCTCCATAAGGAAGAAGTTTTCCCTGTAGAGGGGATTTTTAGAAGAATGAACATATAACCCTGTCTTTTTTTTTTTTTAAAGATTTGTTTATTTATACAAGCACTGGGTACAGTCAGAAGCGCAGGACGGTGAGAAAATTCACCAGAGCCAGAGCGGAGAGAAGAACAGGCAGACGGACAAAATACACTGCTGAGGGGAGCAGCAGGTGGCAAGAGAGGTCTGTGCGCCATGTGGGACCCTCAACCGGTGGCCAGGGATTGAATCAGCTCTGCAGAGGCTACAGGCAGCTTTGCAGTCCAGCGCTCAACCACTGTGCCACCAGGGGAGGCCCATATAACCCTGTCTTGACCAATAAGTCCCCCATGTTAGCTGCTTTTCATTGACAATAATTATTTTAAAGGAAATAGGCCTTCAGTAAGCAGTGAATTTAACTATAATGTTTCTAATGGTTATTAAAAATAGTTGAAACTTGTATCCTTCAGTAAGACTTAAAAATAACTCTTCAGTTAAGAGTTAGAAAATAAAATTTAAATAATAACAAAGTATCAAATTAAAACTAAAGCCTATTTTCTTCCCTTTCTCTCAAATCTCAGGGTATAGTTCTTTCCAGAGAAAAGTGAATTATAACTATTGTTCAGCGGTTGCTTTTTCTTTTATACATTTATACATCCTTTGTCATTTTTGCACAATGTATGCATTTTCATCTTGGTTATAGTCCCAGTACAATTCCCACCTCCCTTGTTTGATCCTACTCCCTCCTTCTCCCCCTGTAGTGTGTCTCTGGTTTATAGTTGCTTGTTGATTTTTCTTTTTACTTTATTATAATTAGGTTTTTTCCTGGTCCCTTATTTAGGTTTTCTAAATTCCTGCTATGAGTGAGACCATCTGGTATTTTTCTTTGTTTCTGGCTTATTTCTCTGAGCACAACCCCTTCTATCTCTAACCATGTTGCTGCAAATTGCATGAGTTTATCTTTTTTGATTGCTGAGTAATATTCCATTGTGTATATATATCACATCTTCTTGATCCAGTCATCTATTTATGGGCATTTGGGTTGTTTCCATAGCTTAGCTATTGTAAATAGTGCTGCTATAAACATAGGGGTGCAGGTGCCCTTTTGAATTAATGTTTCTGTGTCCTTTGGGTAAATACCTAGAAGTGGAAAAGTTGGATCATATGGAGTTGGATCATATGGAAGCTCTATCTTTAGCAGGCTGATGATCTCCACATAGTCCTCCATAGTGGTTGGACCAGTTTGCACTCCCACCAACAGTGCAGGAGAGTTCCTTTTTCTCCACATCCTCGCCAACATTTGTTGTTGCTAGTTTTTTTAATATGTGCCATTCTCACTGGTGTAAGATGGTGTTCCATTGTAGTTTTGATTTGCATTTCCCTGATTACAAGTGATGTTGAACATTTTTTCATATGCCTGTTGGCCTTTTGCATTTCCTCTTTGGATAAGTTTCTTTTTACCTCTTCTGCCCATTTTTTTACTGGATTATTTACTTTGTTTTTGTTGAGTCTCGTCAGCTCTTTGTAGTTTTGGTGATCAGTCCTTTATCATTAGTGTTGTGTGCAAAAATTTTCTCCCAGTCGGTGGGGTTTCTCTTTGTTTTTGTTATTGTCTCTTTTGCTGTGCAGAAGCTCTTTAATTTGATGTAGTCCCAGCTGTTTATCTTTGCCTTCACTATCACTGCTTTGGATGACATCTTTAAACATCTTTAAAGATGTTACTGAGATGTATGTCATGTAGTGTTTTGCCTGTTATTTCTTTCTATATATTTTATGGTTTCAGGTGTTATGTCTAGTCTTTAATACATTTTGAGCTGGCTTTTGTGCATGGTGTGAGGTAGTTGTCAAGTTTCATTCTTTTGCATGAGCAGTTGCTTTTTCATGAATGAGGATTCATAAATCAAATGTTTTTGACTACATTAAATTTCCCTGAATAATTTTTTAAAGATTTATTTATGTATGCATACAAGAACTAGGGTACAGACCAGAAGTGTGGGGATTAAGAGGATTCACCAGAGACAGAGTGGGGAACAGAACATGCAGACTGACTGAAATACACTGCTGAGGGGATCACCGGGTGAGTCAGGGTAGGTCTGCTACACCATGTGGGTAGCTCCCTGGCCAGGGATTAAACTCCTGCTGCAGTGGCTGCAGAGAGCTTCATAGGTTGCGTATTAGCCCTTGCGCCACCAGGGAGGCCCGTCACTGAATAATTTTTATGTAAGGACTTTTTTTCTTTTCATTTGAGTTATGTGAATTAATTATTTACATAGTGATATGTGCACAGCTAGGCTCCATATTCTGTTTTTATTAAATTTGTGTGATTTCCTTTTTTATTTAATTGAAATTTATGACTATATAGAACATTTTATTTTGTTCAAATATCACAAACCTGTATAAAAAAGGTATTTTTTGAAGTCTTGCACCCTGTGTTTATATAGCTAGGTAATATTTTTATTAAGTTGTGGTATATATTTTTTATATTTCTCTTGTGTATACACACACATCTACACACCACTCACCCACTCACTTACCCCTAATATATCTTCATCTCTTATTTTTCTTTCATAATATTATATAAGATTGTATGTCTCTTCCTTGATTATTTGCAGTCAGCTACCTTAGAACACGTTCCATGCAAGGTCAGACGAGACCTCGTCTGTAATGTCTCCATTGTACTTCTGTGTATGGTGGTGCCTTAGTGCGTTCAATTCGTGTGGTGTGGGGGAATATTTGGGTTGTTTTCTTTTGTTCTTACCAATAATGCTTTTGCAGCTATTTTTTAAATGAGTGGCTGCTATAGAAGCCATTGCCTTGATACTGCTTGGTGCTAACATGAGACAAGGTGTATTTTCTGCCCTTGCGGAGCTTACAGAGTAGTAGAAGGACGTTTTCAGAAGTGAAGTAAGAAGAGAAGTGAAGGCCTCCCTCACTTGGTGCAGGTGGTTGAGCACAGCACTGTGAAGCTGTCCGCAGCCTCTGCAGTGCCGGATCGATCCCCGCCAGCCTCAGAGCAACCCACATGGTGCAGCAGACTTCTCCTGTCACGCCCGCTGCTCCTCTCAGCAGTGTATTTCCTCAGTCTCCCTGTTCTGTTCCCCGCTCTGTCTCTGGTGAATCCTCTCACCCTCCCGGGCATCTGGCCTGTACCCCAGCTCTTGTACAAATAAAATAAATCTTTAAAAAAAAAGGAAAAAAATTGACCCAGTTCCTATTGGTTGAGTGTAACTTGTCTGTTTTCTGTAATTCTGATATGTTTTCTTTATCTCTTAGAAGTAGGATGAAACATATCTAGGAGCACATGTTATGCTGTAGTCTAGTTCCAAGTAAAAATAAATGGCAGCCTTTTAAGTAAGTAATCTTTAAGAAAACAATGTTTAATGTATTTATTGAATTACAAGTGCTTGGTTCCATTTAGTCATTTCAGTTTAACAGCACTTTCTAAAGGTAAAATTTTTTTTTCTAAGATTTATTTATTTATTTATTTATACAAGCACTGGGTACAGTCAGAAGTGCGGGAGGGTGAGAGAATTCACCAGAGCCAGAGCGGGGAGCAGAACAGGCAGACCAACGAAATACACTGCTGAGGGGAGCAGCGGGCGGCAGGAGAGGTCTGCCACGCCATGTGGGACCCTTGTTGGCAGCTGGGGATCGAACTGGTGCTGCAGAGGCTGTGGGCAGCTTCGCAGCCCGGAGCTCAACCACTGTCCCACCGGGGAGAGCCATAGGTAAAATAATTCTAGGAAATTTTCTAACTGATGGTATTCCTTAACTAAAAGTGTAGTTCTATTTTATTTATTGTGTATTTTTTTGAAAAACTTCATATCTAAATTTCATTCTCAGTTAATAAAATTTGATTGTGCAGCCAACTCATGGTTTGTGGGGAATGGTTTCAGAGAATTTGATTTTGAAATGCTGTTTTTAGAGGCTCAGGTTTAAGGCATAATACATTAAAATTCTTTTTTCGTTTCAAGCACATGTTACATGGTGTTACAGAATAATTAACATGGAAGCCTATTCAGAGTTGGCTGTGCTGTCCTCGTGCGAATTATGTGTGGTGTGTTCTCTATATGTGGTGACTACCATTTTGGTTTGTGGTTTTGTGGATACACCTGGACTATTTATCTTGGCTCCAAAAAACGTAGACACTGAGTTCATGCACTCCTTGGTTACAGATTTCTATCTGACTTTGAACTACAGGTGCCCTCTTTGAACACTCTTGCTTCATAGCATAGGACTTGAAACATTTCATTGCCTCTTCTCACCATGACCTTACTCTGCTGTGGCCAACCCCCTAACATCTTTAGATGATACTAACTTCCCTAAAAAGTTTCAAATTACGTACTCCCTTCATCTGAAGGGCAGTTTTATAAAACTTGTTAATTTTGTTCCAAAAATACCTTACCTATCATTTTAGTTGGACCAAAGAATATGAAATGCTTAGAGGTTATACAATTTCTAATAATTGTGCAAGAAGTGACAGTCTTTTATTTTACACTGTATTGATGGTTTTCCTTTTAATTTCTCTTCCCTCTAACTAATTAATGTTAAGTGAATTAATATTCTTTTCATATTATATATTACTTTTATGGTACTTGATATTTAAGGGTGATTTTATTTGTGATTAACCCTAGCATTCCATGGGTTTTCAGCCTTTAGAATCAGTTGGTGAACAAGTGCAGACTTGCTGGTGGTGTCGAAACAATATAAATGTTAGGAATTTTTCATAGTGTAGAAGTCAAGGAGTTGCTGTTGGGTTGTAGAAGACTGTAAGATAAGTTTCAAGGAGAAGTTCAGGATAGTAAATGAGGCTCTTACAGAGAGTTGTTTAAAGTTAAAAATTATTACTCACTTCAGCTGCACATAGAGAAAATTGGAACAATATGAAAGAATTAGCCTGGCTCCTGTGTAGGGAGTATGCATGGATTTGTGACATGTTACACGGTGTAAGTACATGTGGAGAGTAATGAAGGAGCAAAGAAGCAGGGAGAGAGGGAGGAAGTAAACTAGTAGACAAACAAAAATTAAAATAACTATCAAATAATGGGGAGAGGTAAGCAGGGCGAGAAGTATAATAATGAGCTAAATCCTCATCTTTCATATGGGGATCACTTGCTATAATTCAAGGTTGTTAAATCCCAAAGTGTCAATGTCGGTAACTTCAGAAGATCCAAAAGAAGTTTGAAAGGGTTGTCTTTGAACTGAAACAGAAGACTGTTGTTTTAGTAACTAATGGCTTGCCTATACATTTGATGTATTACTATGTATAAAATTGCTTTAATAAAAAAATTTATATGTATTGTAATAAAAAAAAAGTGACAGGACAGCAAACTATAGAAATAAACCTAGAGGCTAGGTTTATAGCCATTATCCACAATTAAATAGCCCATTTTCAGTAACTTTAAGGAAAACGGGTCTTAACTTGAAACAATGTGTATCCTGTAAGTAAGGGAATCCATTAGAACCCAATTGAACACTCAGGTAACTCAGTGCTGGGGAGGTCTTTGCTGTTTGGATTTAGGAGTAATCTTCCATCTTGGGTCCAGTGTGCTTTGGGGCACCTGCTCTCTGTTCCTTGTGTTAAATATCCTCAGTTGGAGGATGACCTGTCTTCATGTCAGGGGAGATTTCTGCAGTATATTCCAAATATGCCCCAGCCACTCCCTTGCACAGATAATGTGCCCCATGTCAGCAATAACACCGCCTCCTCATCCTGCCTCTCCAGTGAGCCAAAGACAATCTCTCTTTCTCCTTATTTCAACCAATTAGGACAGCTTTCAGAAAAAAATTTCTCTTGGAAACAAAGGAGAAGATTGAATGCACAAGCAAAAATGCAGCATGGATGGATTACAAAGCAGTTGTTTGTTAATAAGGGAATGATGTCACAGAGCCTGTTCACCGAGGTGGTAATTGCTCCTTGTGTGCCATGGCAGGCATTACTAATTGATCCCAGCACCCTTTGCTGTCATCTCAGCCTTGGAAACTTTAGCAGTACAGGGTAGCCAGCCTTGTACTTTAAATTTGGCATGTAAGACCCATATCCCATTCTTAAGATAAATATGTTCTGTGGACAAATTGACTTTACAGACAGAGCTTAACTACTCATATGTTGGCATTCTGTCTGGTTCCACCTGACTGAGGCCTGAGAAGGCTGGGGTTGGGTCTGCTCCCCATCTTGGTGGCCACCTTTGCTAGCATCTCAGAAATCCCCAGTCCCGTCCCACATTCTCTTATTTATATTTTAAAATTATAGACCACCATATAGCTGATTTATAAGATTTCTGATGGAGGCTCTACTCATCTGTCCATATTTTTTCCCACCTGCTTCGTATTCAATTTCTTTCTCTCCATATAGCCAGAATCAACAATAGTATATTTATAATCCAGGGGAAAAAAGTCCCATAAGCCTTGTCTGTAATAGACCAAAGCTTATTTATAATAGGACACAGCTTATTTATAATATGATACAGCTTGTTTATAAAAGTAGCTAATTCCTCCCAACTACTATTTTCTTGGTTTATATGATTTTTAAAAATTATCACATTATATGCTGCTCTCAACCTAACATATTGACTTCAGTGAGGTTTGAGGTTTAACTCTAACCACTAAAAATAAATGCTTATGGCTTTTGGAAAATGTGAACGGAATGCTGAAGTAAAGCCTCCAGCACCATGTTGTGCCAGTCTCGTGGTGCTCAGTCACTTAAAATGGGAGTAGAGAAGTGTGTGCTTTCCTCTAGCATCAGATCAATGCAGTGTTGTAGAACATTGCACTTAACCAAAGGTATCATTTAACATGAGACGGAGGAACCGAGGTGTCTCAGAGCCTGTGTGTGAATTTTCGGATCTTGCATTGCCTCATCAGTATGCCAGTAGGTGTCACTGTGTACATGAAATGGAAATCTCAGATGTCATCATTCCGTGACTTTCCAAAATTAAGGAGCATTACAATTTTTTAAAAAGAGAACTCCCAACTGTAGACAAGAATATTTTTACCCGCTCTTTTATTTTAAAAAACAACTTGCATGGACTAATTTAAGAATACAGAACAGCATTCTTTCTCTCTCCGTCCTGCTGTCTTCCTCCCTTTTCTGAACTCTTACATATACATAAAAATATTTGTTTTGAGTCCCTTTATAAGAATCAGAAGGCAATAGATAGTCCAGAATAGTAAATGGAAGAGCGGATTGTTTTGCTCTCCTGTTATGGAACTTTACTGCTAGAAATTGTTTTGCAGGGAGAGGTAGGATTTCTTTACTCCAAATATTTAGTGGTGACAATTTGAGATGCTTTTTTTTTTTTTTTTCCCAGTATCCTGACAAGAAGCACTGAAAAAAATTGTGTGCAAGCACCCACCGGTTTGTCAACTAAAGATTTTTTTAGCAAGTATTTTTAGGTATTCCATACATTTGTCAGGCTACTTTTCAGATTTCTAATTTTTTCTGTAACAGAGAAGCTGTTCTGTGATTATGTAGTATTAGTGGAAGTTTATTTAAATATCCAAGACTTTTCCTGTGAGTGCACTTCTGCTCACCCCTTCAAAAAGTGAAATTATTTGACTTTGGTCTCCTACTGCTTTGGGTGGGGGAAGGAGAAGCAAGATGCTCACATTCATTTTCAAGATTTGGATATTAAGATCAACAGTATTATAGAATGCTGTCTTGAGTTGCGTAACATAGACTGAGAATGTAAAAATGTTCTGGAAAACTCTGTGTTTGTATATATTGTAACCCGTTGTCTGAAATATGATGTGTGAAGTTTCTGTTGAAGAGAAAGTCACTGTGACTTCCATATAGAGTGACTTAGAGCAGATTCATGGTGACTGAGTGTACCTGTGTGAAACGTCAGATGCACTCCTACAACCTGTGTTAAATTGCCTTCAACCTTCTTTCCCCTGATATCCAGAATAAAAATAGAGGTGTGTTCTCTGATAGGAAGGAGAAAGTTGTCCACAAGACATACTACCTATTGTAAGGAGCAGGAATGGCCACTGAGCAGGTTTTCTAGGATCCCATGCAGACCGGGTAAAGGAGGAGTTCTGGAGCCCTCAGGGGTTTTGCAGATCTTTTATTGGGGTTCACCAGGCATATGGCAGGCAGGGGTGCTGGAGGGGCCAGGAGGCTGGCGGACCTCCCAGCCCCCAGCAGGTCTTCGCTCTATCTGGGCTCTCTGGCCTTCTCTCTGCTTCTCTTCTTCTCTCGGCTTCCATTCGTTCTTGGCTTCTCCTGGCATCCCCGTGATGCCACCCTTAAAAGCACAGTCTCAGCCCAGGTGAATCCCATCTACCTATGCCCACACCCTACTCCAGGTGCCCGCCATCAGGCCTGCATTCAGGACCACAAGGATCCATCATCTATCCTGATGGCGGGAGGGCAGAAAAGCCTGACATTTTCTTTACCCTACACCTGTGGATTGAAAACACCATGGGACTTACAAGCAGTCGCTTTTCATTTAAACCTTCTTTAATTAACACCCATGTCCCTGGGCATAGTGCGGCATGGTGCCCCATGCCAGGGACCTGGTGCCAGAGGGTCTGGACTCCTCTGGGCCAGCCCACCAGCACACCCGTTGTGTATTCACAGGTAGAGTGCAGAGTTTAGTTCTCTGCCCTGGGGAAAAGTGGACACATGCTGTTGTGAAGGTTAAATATGGGCTTCGCTGAATCAATGATACTTCATTTCTTTAACAAAATGTGAAATCAAATTAAATATGGAAAGATGTAAGCACCCGTTGAGTCTGGATGGGGGTCGATGTGTCTGTTGACAGTGTTTTCTGTGCAAGCTCTGGTCTGACTGCTCTGCTTGGAAGCCTGGGCAGTGATTTTTCCAAACCATTCTTAGGTCACTCATTGGCCACCATGATTGAGAACCATCAGTCTTCAGGGCGCTGATTACCAAGCAGGTGTGCCGCATAGGGCATATATATGGAGGATGGGGCGCTTTCCAAACTCAGCCCAGGAATTGGAGTCCTTGTAGGGATCCCCCATCCTTCAGTGGGTGTGGGGCTGTCGCCAGAGACTTACATTGTAGACACAAGATCAGTAGGGGGCTGTCCTGGCCACTTTTGAGACCTGCTTTTTCTGGACCTTGTTTCCCTTGATTTGAAAGCTTTATACTCTTTACGATTCCTGCTAGAATCACTTTCACCCCTTGCTCTCAGGCCCCACTGAGAGATCTGTGCCTCACCCCAAAGAGCTGTGTCTCCTCTGCTCCTTCACTGCTATCATCCTCAGCTTCCACCCAGCTAGGAGTCTTACTCGTTCCTGTTCTGACAGTGCCCAGCTGATGCCCATGCCAGCGCCCTCCTCCACAGTGACCCTTTTGGAATAAGTCTGCCTTGATTTGCTTCTTACTGGGTGTCTGCTTCTGGATATTCCTTAGGTACCTGTAGGGTAAGGTAAAAAGTATCAGGCTTACCCAAAGGACACAGAAACATCAATTCCAAAGAGCACCTGCACCCTTATGTTTATAGCAGCACTGTTTACAATAGCTAAGCTTTGGAAACAGCCCAAATGCCCAAAAATAGATGACTGGATCAAGAAGATGTGGTACATATACACCATGGAATATTACTCAGCATTCAAAAAAGATAAACACATGCAATTTGCAGCAACATGGATGGAGCTGGAAGGGATCATGCTCAGCGAAATAAGTCAGAAAGAAAAAGAAAAATACCAGATGGTCTCACTCATAGCAGGAATCTGGAAAACTTAAATAAGGGACTAGGAAAATGAATAACTATAAGAAAGTGAAAATCAAAATCAACAAAAAACTATGAACCAGAGACACTCTACGGGGGTGGGGGGCAGGGAGGGGAGGGATTGGGGTCAGAATGGGGGGGTTGCAATTGTATGGGAAATATAAAAATAAAATTTATTTTTAAAAAATTAAAAAAAAAAAAAGAACTACTGATACATACGTGGAAAAAAAAAAAAAGTATCACGCTTTCTGCCCTCCCGCCATTAGGAGAGACGAGTGAACCCTGAGGTCCTGAATGCAGGCCTGATGGCGGGCACCTGGAGTAGGGTGTGGGCACATGTAGATGGGATTCACCTGGGCTGAGACTGCTTTTAGGAACGGTGTCACAAGGACGCCAGCAGAAGCCGAGAGCAAAGCAGAGAAGCCGAGAGCAGAGAAGCCGAGAGCAGAGAAGCAGAGAAGGCCGGAGAGCCCAGAGAGAGTGAAGACTTGCTGGGGGCTGGGTGGCCTGTCAGCCTCCCAGCCCCCCAGCACCCCTGCCCGCTGTGTACCTGGTAAATCCCAATAAAAGCCTGCAAAAGCCACTGAGGGCTCCAGGACCCTGTCCTCCTTCACCCCGTCTGCTGGATCAGAAAACCTGCCCTGTGTCCATCCTGTCCCTGCGGTACCTAAATTCTATTTTTATATACGTTTTATTCTGTTTGCTTTCTGTTATTGAGGTAACTGGTTTATAGTACTGTCTGTGATTTAGAGGTGCAGGGTCACGCCCCCTCCGGGATATGTCCCCAACCACTCCCCCCTTATTCCCACCTCTGCCCTCCCTCTCTGGCAGCCTTAATCCTGCAGTCATATTTCCAGAGTTTGTTTTGGTTTAGCTTTGTCGGTTCCTCTTTTCCTCTATATAAACTGTTTTCATTATCTCCCCTTGTTCTTGCTCTCTTACAAAAGCAAACACTATTATTTTGTCCTTGGTACCGTTAAGTCCTGGCATCACCATCACCCCAGGTCTCAACATGAAACATAAGGGTAATCATTGTCTGTTTATCTGAGCGTTCAACTCTTTACCAAAAAGACCTCTGACCTCTGACCCCACCCCACCTGTGTACTTAAGGTGACTGTTCCATGTCACTCTTCTGCAGCTGCTTCTTCCTGGCTAGGTGGCTTCTTTTGAATTCGCCTTCCTGAATACTTCTCCTCGCTCCTGGCTGTCTACAGTCCACAGGTCAGACTCCTAGGTGTGGATGGGAGCAGCTCCTGCCCCAGTCAGCCTCCCTAACCCCCCTCTCAACCACTCCCGCTCCTTTTATCTCCCTGCTCAAGACTCAGCCACATTTTAGCCCATACCAGCTTGTTACTGTTGCCCAGATGTGTCCTGTCAATTATGGATACATGGCACTTACTGTGGCCTGGTCCCAGAGTGCCCCTGGCCTCTCTCCACCCATGTCTTCCCCATAACCAGAGATCCCAGCCTCCCTCCGAAATGTCTCCTCTGTGGCTGCCCCACGCATGGCTGGCTCACTGCCCTCTCTGCCATGGACGTCCTTGCTGCTGCATCTTCCCTGCTGACTTTGCAGTGGGTTGCAGTGGCCACTGGGCAGGGCTGTCCCCACACCACTCTCTTAACCCGACCAGCTCTCTGCAGCCCTTCTCTGCAGTGTCCTGGGCACCTGTGTGTTCAGCTCATCTTTGGGAGACAAAGGGCCCTAGAAAGTCCTTGTCCACTTGTTTAATGCTGAGCTTTGCTTTCCAGTTACCCTTAAATACTGGTTTACAGCAGTATATTTGTCCCATGCTCCTGTAATTTAAAGCGTAATTACCTGGTGAATGTGTTCCAGAAGGGTCTGTTTCTAAATTTTTATTCTTTTGACAACCTCCTGCTTCGTTTTATTTATGAGGCTGTTCCATTTGGGGGACTGTTGCTTCTAATTACCATAGTCCACTTACTGTGCAGCTACATCCTGGCCTTCTTCTTTTCCCTGGCATAGTATTTTCCAGCAACGATGTTAAAAGATATGTAAATATAATTCATGCTAATGCTAACAATAGGAACTTGTGAATGTTATGTCTATTTGTTCCTAGAGTTAACAGCACAGTAGAGACAAGAAATGTGTCTTTGTAATGCTCATAAATTCCTGGCTTATATGTTCTAAGTTGAACACAGTTTTAAAACCTGGAGCAAGTCAAGCTTGGGAATGACATTGAAATGGGTCATTGAAATAAAGCAGTCCCCTAATGGCATGCCTAACCTTTTTTAAAAAAGATATTATTTCTTACTTTTAGAAAGTTCATTATCTAACTGTCTTTTCTACAAATCTGAAGTATGTATTGCTAAATTTTAAAAACTATAGTTCCACCCTTCACCAATATTTTATAGACTTCAATTATTAATAATTTATAGTCATCGGGCCTCCCCTGGTGGCGCAGTGGTTGAGCGCTGGGCTGCGAAGCTGCCCACAGCCTCTGCAGCACCAGTTCCATCCCCGGCCGCCAACAAGGGTCCCACATGGCGCACAAACCTCTCCTGCCGCGCCCGCTGCTCCCCTCAGCAGTGTACTTCATCAGTCTGCCTGTTCTGCTCCCCACTCTGGCTCTGGTGAATCCTTTCACCCTCCCGCACTTCTGACTGTACCCAGTGCTTGTATAAATAAATAAATCTTTTTAAAAAATTTATAGTCATCATATAATTTGGCTTAATGTGCTTACTCCTACTCAGTATGCCATTTCACATGAACTCTGTGGGCTCCCAGAAGGAAAGGTGGGGAGGAAGGGGGAGACAGCCCAGTGGACTAGGGTGGAGGATAATGGCAGCTTTGGTGGTGGGCATGGTGTGGTAACATACATTTGTGCAGGTGAAAACTTACACCCCTCAATCATGTACAGTATTGTAAACCAGTGCTATCTCAAACAATTTCAAAAGAAGGAAAAATAAATAAGACAAAGTATAAAGTCTTGTATGATTTGCTAGTTTTAAAGGCTACTGTTAGCTAATAACAAACACACTAACTATTGCTTTGGGGAACCTCATAGATGCTAATTACATTTTATTTGATGTCCCATTTTTTTAAAGATTTATTTATTTATGCATACAAGAACTGGGGTACAGGCCAGAGATGTAGAGGGTGAGAGGATTCACCAGAGACCGAGTGGGGAGCAGAACAGGCAGACTGACTGAAATACACTGCTGAGAGGAGCAGCGGGCGAGTCAGGAGAGGTCTGCTGTGCTATGTAGGTAGCTTCTGGCAGGCCGGGGATTGAACTTGTGCTGCAGTGGCTGTGGACAGCTTCATAGGTTGCATCTCAACCCCTTGCATCACCAGGGAGGCCCTGATGTCCCATTTTTAAAAAAGGAAAAAAAAAAAAAACCCTCTGTGGCCAGCAGGAACACACAGAGGAGCACAGGAAACTAAGGAGGCAGAACATTTCTCTGTGATGATAAATATTAGTTTTTTGTTTGACTTCAGCTTGTGGAGTTTAACTGGGATAAATGTGCCCAGATGGAAGAAGCCAGCCTGGCACCCCACTCAGAGCTGTCATACACAGTCGCTTCTCAGAGAATCATGTACCAAAAGGTCTGAGAACATAGATGTCTCCATTTAGAGAGGTTCTCCAAGTCCTTGCCCTCCTCACTAAGTATGTGTTAGGACAGAGTGTGTGTTTATAATCTGTTTTTGCCTGTGTAGACATGAGGGCTAGGGTAGGTATGCGTGATTTCAAGAAGGTTTTGTTTTTTGTTTTACAATTTAGGGTCCTAGTTTCATAAGTGTATCAGCAAGGCGTGCAGAGTAGAGCAGGGTGGAGACAGGTTCCTTGCTGATCGTGGGTTCATTCTGCGAGTGGTGATGAGAGGTGCCATTACCCAAGAGATACAGCCTTGGCTTCTGTATCTTGACTATGTTGCTCAGCAGGCACCTGTCTCAGCCTCTCATTCAGGAGGCTCAGTGAATAGAGGTATGACTTCTTAACTGCATCCCAGAATCTTTATGCTACGGCATCACAGCTTGCTCTGCCCACATTTTCTGAGCACTTTTCTAAAGTTCTTCTCACTTTCCAACTGAGCTATTACATTTGCAAGTATGTTTTTCAGATTCAGGTGCATTGCTTAAGAGTTCAAACTGAAGTGAATTTCACCTGCCCTTTGTCTACCTTTCTTGTTAAGCTCAGCTGCTCAGTCTTACCCCTGTCTATTGTGTGGTGGGTGTCTCTGGATTCATCATTCAACCACCACGAAGTACCTGCTATGTGGCAAAGTCTCCCTAAGGCCCTGGAGACAGAATGACAGCTAAGAGTCAGGTGGGGGATAGGTATATGACAGCAAATAAAACAACAACCTACAAATACATCAGTTATATATATACAAAGAGCTCTAAGTCCACAGGACCTCCCTGGGATGGGGTATTCCCTCCTCTGCATTCTTTGGGTGATTCCGCGACATCATCCAAACTGACATACTCACAAGAAACTGAAAGGTGGCAGCAGTGATGATTGTACTGGGCTAACGGGTCAGCCTAGGTATGGGGACAGTGGAGTGTGCAGTGACTCTCGGAACTTGTCATCCCACCCTGGCGACTCTGGGCTCCACCTCACTGTTGTGTGTCTGTGAACTTCACGAGGTTATGTCTGACTGTCATCATGTGCCTTATCAGCGGTGAGCATATCAGAGCGGCTCTGAGCTGGCCCATCTTCTGCTTCCATCTAGGCCTGGGACACAGCATGTGAAGTGAAAGCATTTGGAAAATGTAATGCGGCCTGTGGTTCAGAAGCGCTGAGTGTCAAGTGCCCAAAGGCAGGCACTTTTGGTTTGGCTGATTGAAAAAGATTTTATTCTAGTGACCTCAAAGTATAGAAGCTGAAGCTAAAGCATTTTATATGGTGCCATTTGTGAAATGCAAACCTTACAGTGTTTCTTAAAAATCTAATGTGTTTGAAGTAAACTTAACACCTTTCTGCTTTTCTTTTTTTAAAAAAGATTTTATTTTTATTTATACAAGAACTGGGGTACAGACCAGAGGTGCGGGAGGGTGAGAGGATTCACTAGAGGCAGAGTGGGGAACAGAACAGGCAGACTGATGAAATACACTGCTGAGGGGAGCAGCAGGCTCGACAGGAGAGGTCTGCCATGCCATGTGGGTATCTCCCTGGCCGGCCAGGAATCGAACCTGTGCTGCAGAGGCTGCGGACAGCTTCTCAGTGCTGCGCTCAACCCACTGTGCCACCAGGGAGGTCCCTTTCTGTTTTTCTGTTACTTTTTAAAAAATTATTATTAGACAGGCTGTGCTGTAAGTATGAAGTGAGAAGCTCTGTCAGAATGTTCTTGTGCAGAACTATGGGGGCCCCCACTGAGGCCTGTCCCTGTGGCATTTTGGCCTTCAGAAAGGAGAGGCATCAGCTGTGTTCACAGGTGAGCCATCCCACCTGGGGTAGGGGCCTCCGAGAACCCTGAAGGGAGGTGCGGCCTGTGTTCAAGGAACCCCAGGACTGAAGGGAGGCCCACACGTAGACTGAGCTTGCACAAAGAGTTAGTGCGTCCAGAAGAGAGTGGGTCTCTGCCTGAGAGAAAGAGCAGGAACCTGGCGGAGGTGTTGACAGGAATGTTTACTGGCAAGGAGAGTTCCCAAGTGGATCTGAAAACCCTCTTTGCAGACTCCATGTTTTCCTTCTAGTTTGTGGGCTTTCCTTTCCCTCCCCTTCACCCCACTCCCTTTCTCCATTTCTTTTCTTCTCATGCACTCTGTGCCCCAAGTTCTTGTGTCCTCTATCCTTTAAAAAAATCTAAAAAAAATTTTTTTAACTGAAGTTCTACATGAGAAGACAGGAAGAAATGACTAATAATGGGGGCCTCCCTGGTGGCAGTTCTGTTCCCTGCTCTGTCTCTGGTGAATCCTCTCAACCCCCAACACCTTTGGCCTGTATGCTAAAATAAATTAAAAAAAAAAAAAATGAGGGCCTCCCTGGTGGCACAGTGGGTTGAGCGCAGCGCTGTGAAGCCGTCCACAGCCTCTGCAACACAGGTTCGATTCCCAGCTGGCCAGGGAGATACCCACATGGCGCGGCAGACCTCTCCTGTCTCGCCTGCTGCTCCCCTCAGCAGTGTATTTCGACAGTCTGCCTGTTCTGCTCCCCGCTTTGTCTCTGGTGAATTCTCTCACCCTCCTATGCCTCCAGCCTATACCTCAGTTCTTGTATAAATAAATAAATCTTTTAAAAAAGAAAGAAATGACTAAAAATGACTTAACAATTATTAACTACTTTCTCAGTGGCAGACACTGTGCTATGTGCTTTTCATGTCTAGTCTTATTTACTCTTCAGAGTTTTTTTTTTAAGGCTTGTGGGCTGTGATCATCTCCTTTTATAGATGGGAGAAGAGCGAGGGGTGCAGAAATTAAATAACTTGACAGTGATGTGGGGTGGGCTGAGCCTCTGCTCAGTGGTAGGGACAGGATACTGATCGGCACCCAGCCTGGCCTGCAGCTCCTGCTCAAGGAGCCTGCGGTGGGCTTGGCTGCAGACCTCCTGCTCTGGGGAGCTGATCCCAGCGGGGCCTGCACCTTCAATCGTGTTGATTCACAGGGAAAAATTACTCCCTATCACTTCTCTCTTAATCCTTTGCCATTGCCACCCCACCCCCAAATTTCTCCAAAAACTTAAACTTGCCTTCCTTGATCACTGTCTTTCTAAGGACGAGGGAACAGGTTTCAGAACCTTCAGCAAGAAACACATTATAAAGGAGTATTTCATTTTTTTTAAAGATTTATTTATTTATTTATAAAAGCATTGGATACAGTCAGAAGCACGGGAGGGTGAGAGAATTCACCAGAGCAGGAAACAGAACAGGCAGACCGACAAAGTACACTGCTGAGGGGAGCAGTGGGCATGGCAGGAGAGGTCTGTGTGCCATGTGGGACCCTCGCCAGTGGCCAGGGATCGAACCGGCACTGCAGAGGCTGCGGGCAGCTTCGCAGCCCAGCGCTCAACCACTGCACCACCAGAGGAGGCCCCTATTTCATTTTTTTTACTTCAAAGTTTAACTTTCAAAGTAAGAAGGCTACCTACAGAGAAGTGTTCAGTCCAGAGAGGATGCAGATGTGTCCAGGTGTGAAGCTCGTGGAAATGCTTCATGTGGGACAGTACCCCCACCTCCCGGGAGGAATTAAAAAGAAAAGATAAAAGCCAGACAAGCCTCCAGGTAAAGTGGTCACCTTTCTGTCACCTGGGAGTTGAGGAGGGCTGCTGCTTCTGCCGCATATGCTTCCTTTTATTTAGTAGGTGAGAATCTGTGCAGGAAAGCACTCGGAGTCCTGTGCACTTAATGATCCCTGTTCAGACACTTACTGATTTCCTAACTTCACAGTCATCTGTCACCTTGGCACCGGCAATGGGAGGTGGATGAAATTGTTACCTTTAAGCCTGAACTGAACAATTTGAAGGCAGAGGGCTTCGTCTGCTGTCTTGGTCCTTAGAAATAACTCAATCTTCCCATTTATACATGGGTTTTTTTTTTTATTTATTTTTTTATTTTTTTTTTAAATAATAAATTTTATTTTTATATTCCCCCATACAATTGCAGCCCCCCCATTCTGACCCCAATCCCTCCCCTCCCGCCCCCGCCCCCCTAAAAGTGTCTCTGGTTCATAGTTTTTTGTTGATTTTGATTTTCACTTTCTTATAGTTATTCATTTTCCTGGTCCCTTAATTAAGTTTTCTAGATTCCTGCTATGCGTGTATCTCAAGTTACACATTTTTTCCCTCGGTTTTCTTGACAGTGTGACAAGAATGAAAGAAATGCCCATTTAGTCCCCTTTCGGCCGTGATATAAAAGTTTTCAATGGAACAGTTCTGGCTTATTATGTGGCAATTCTGTCCCCCCACCCCCTCCCTTTTTTTTAAGGACAGCACAATTAGATTTTAGCAAGATTGAGATTTCAGTGTCACTTGGCATATTTGTCAGGACAGATCGCGAGGTGTTCGCAAGAAATCAGGTGAGGCGTACATTGATACTGGCACGGATGGGTCATCCTCATCACCACATAGACAAAACAGGCGGAGGACACGCTGGGTGCCTGGAGCACTAGTGCAGTGATATAATGAAGTTGTATTCCATTAAGCTCCTGTGTACGGGGAGCAAAATGTCATCACCTGAACGTGGCTGCATTTCTGTGATACAACCTCATCTGTTCCGTCAACTAGTTTTGCTCTGATCAATAAGCAGTTTTCTGTGGCCTTTCACTGCTGTCAGATGTCATTGAGTGATGTAAATGCACGTCAGAAACTAGAAACTTGACAGCTCACCCAGAGTGGGCAGGGAGAGAGGAGAGGGAAATCACTGCAGAGACGCAGTTGACAGCACACATCTCCGCAGGGTAACTGATTGGATACTGTAGCAGCCGGCGCTTTTCCCTACAAACACGGTGCAAAACGATCCTGGCACATGTAAAACACAGAACAGATGTTTGAAAATAATTGAAGGGAAAAATTATGATTGTAAACTGTAGCATAGTGATCGTGTGGCTTGTTTATGTCAACTTGACCCCGAATAATTAGTTGCTGTTGTTTTTTTGACGAAGAACAATTAAAACCATTGAAAATACCTTATTTCTACTCACGTTCTCCATCACCCACTGCCAAAACTCTAATTAGGAAAGTTTTTATGTTAGTCCAGAAAGAGACGTAGCCAAAAAGACATCTATTATAACAGTATTCATGCAACAGGATGTTATGGAGCAATAAAATGAGGAAAAGGACAGTCTCGATGTTCTCATGGGGGACATTGCCAAGGGCCATTGCTAAGTGAAAAAGCAAGAGATGGAACAGTGTGTAACACGCTGCCTTTTGTGTAGGAGGAAGGACGTGGGTCTGGCCTTCCACATGGGCAAAGCTGAAAGGATCTGTTAGCAGTGAGCAGGATTTCTAAGGAGAGTTGTCACTGGATAGCTTTTCACACATGTTTGTTTTTCTTTTAAAATTATGTGAATATATTACCTCTTCAAAATACTGAATTATAAAAAGACATTTATTTCCCATATGAAATTGTGTCAATACTAAAAAAAAAAAAATGCAAGTAGGTATCATGTTAATTAACAAAGGGCAAAGGACACATATCCCCAAAACACTCAGGTTACATGCCTTATTACTAAATAGAGAAAAAGACAGATATGTTCTGAGGAGGTCGTTACATACTAGTGTCAGGTCATTGACAAAATCCAGGGACACTTCGGTCATGAACGTAATACATTTTTGTTGCGCTCTTATTGTATGCTGCGTGCTTTATTAGAATTAACTTATTTACATTTTCATGAGGTGTAACTATTTCTATTTAGCAGATGAAAAAAATGCTGCTTAGCAAGTGTAAATAACTTACTGTAGGAAGCACAGACTGGCATTGAAAGCCAGGCTTTTGATCTCCCAAGATAAGCCCAGGGTCTGAGTGGAAAGAACCGCCAGGGGCAGGGCCCGTGTGTGCCATGAGGGTGGGCACTGGCCTATCCTGCCCATGCAGCGTAGAGGCTGATCTCTGGGGACTCCTTCATGGCCCAAACTAAACCAGCTCACCCTTCTTTGTGTCCACATTCGTTGATCCCCAACTCTTTCCCGCTTTCCCTGGGGGAGATTCCACATCTGTTCTGCTGCCCCCCACACACCAACTAGAACCTGGCCCACGACAGGACTTCAAAACATGCTGCAGGAATGACTTTCTTTGAGAGGGAGACCCTGGAGGCATGTCCATATCGCCTTCCATTAGGTGTGGCTCTTTTGGAAACTGCCTGATGGAATCATTCTTCCCGGGGTGTGCTTTTCACTAATGAGGAAATCAACGCTGAAGCCAGGGTGCATGGAGAGCGGGGAGGGTCTAGGCAGAGAGATAGCAATTTGTTCTATAAATAGTGACCATTACTTTACTCTCAGGAGTAACAGCTGTGCAGGGAGAAGATTAGGAAGTTAAGAAAATCCCCAGAGATAAAGTTTACTTGGAGAAAGAGATTGAATTGAGAAAACCCAGTGCCACAAACTTGCACTAGCGCTGTCACCCTCCCTGATGTTCTTGGCCTTCGTCTCCACCCTCTGCGGGCCGAACCCCTGGCCCATAGCCCCGTTTGCCCCATGTTCGGGAGCACCCCAACTCCGCTCTTTTGCTCTTTTGCTTTAGAAGTTCTTTTCCAATTCATCTCAGCATTCAGTGAGGTTATACAAATATGGGTAGGGGTTCAAAAGTAGGGTCATCCCCACTTTACCTGCTCCAAAGCCCAGCCTGGGTGTAGAGGCAGGAAGACACAGGGCAGGATCTCTATGCTCCTATGCAGATGGCTGAAGGAGGAGTCCTGGAGCCCTCGGTGCCTTTTTAGGCTTTTATTGGGATTTACCAGGTACACAGCAGGCAGGGGTGCTGGGGGGGCTGGGAAGCTGACAGGCCTCCTAGCCCCTAGTGAATCTTCACTCTTCCTGGACTCTCCGGTGTTTTCTCATGGGGTCCCCATCCCTCTAGGCCCTGTCTCAGCCCAGGTGCACCCACCTATGCATGCCCACACCCTACTCCAGGTGCCCGCCATCAGGTATGCATTCAGGACCACAGGGATCCATCATCAATGCTCATGCTCATGGCGGGAGGGCAGAAAAGCCTGACCGTCATCTACCATACACTAGGGAAGACAGGCTTTGATGAATAATAAGAGTGAGGGAGTAAATGGCGGGAGTTGGGGGGAGAAGAAACAAGATGGAGACAGTGGGTGGGTCGCAGCCATCTCTCCCTGTAATGGGGTGGAGGTGGAGCTGGGAGGGAATGCTGCTGATAGGGACATAGAAAACTGCATTTTGGGTAGCACCAGTCCATTCCCCACCATGCCTTTTCCTAAGACTGCCTTAAAGGACCTTCCCTGTCCTCAAGGTACTTCCCGCACACAATAGCCTGCAGGTGCTGTGTTACCATAGACCCTTGTCACCCCCTCCGAGTCACGTGCTGGGCAGGGAACCAGATTGTTCATTATTTCTTATACGTCAAAATCACGTTCGCAGCTTAATAATGCCACGGTTCTGACTGAAACCTAAGTTGATCACTATACCATGCAACCCCAGTCATAAACAGGTCCTCAAATAACATTAATCCGTTCAACATCATTTCATTTTAACATTGATGAGAAAAAACAGCCCTGGCTGAGGATGGGCAAAAAGACCTGTTTTTGCTACACATCGTTGCACTCCCTCTCACGCTTCCAAGACTCCGTTAAATGAGGACTCACTGTCGGTTGTTGCTTCCCCCCAGACGCTAGCTGGAGGATGTGCGTCTTGGCCAGTGCTTATGTGGATCCCTATGGTCAAATACTTTGTGTGTCGACTTTCCCGGGGGCCTCTGGGTTCTTCCCGCAGCACGTCCTGTGTCTGTGTATCCTGTATAGAACAACATGAGCTGTTCTCCTCTTTCAGAATACTCTCCTTCAGTGGTGTTACCTCAGCTGGCAATTCTGGTGTTTCTAATCGTGTCTACTCTCTTCTCCTTTCTATTTTACCTCATATAGGCCTGTGGATACCTTCTGCCTTTGCCCTCGTCCTCAGACCAGCCTTCTAAACCTGAATTCTCCCTTTTCCTCCCCCCACAAATACCACCCGACTCTTTCTCCATTTGGGTGGTTTCTTCTGAGATCACAGGTGACAGCTGCCTTGCAATGCCTTCACTGCCCCACAGGGGGCGCCATGCTGTGGGTGAGGCGCAGGGCCACCCCATCCCTCCCTTCTCTCTACCCCAGACCCATCCACACCTGGTTTTCTCTGTCATCTCAGCAGGCAGAGCAGCTTCTCTTGGCCTGGCATGGATGAGGTCCAGAGGCCCATCTTCGGTGTGAGGAGCCTTAAGTTCTGGTGCCCCTCTGTTTAAAATAACAACTATTTACTTCCTTTTTATTTTATTGGATAAAATATTTTTTATTTTACTAAAATTGAAAACGATTTCTAATTGTTGCATGACTGAGCTCATTTTTAAATACCATCTAGGGCCTCCCTGGTGGCGCAAGGGGTTAAGCACGGCACTATGAAGCGATCTGCAGCCTCTGCAGCACGAGTTTGATCCCTGGCCAGCCAGGGAGAAACCACATGGCGAAGCAGACCTCTCCTGTCTCACCCACTGCGCCCCTCAGGGGTGTATTTCGTCAGTCTGCCTGTGCTGTTCCCCACTCTGTATCTGGTGAATCCTCTCACCCCCCCCCCCACACATGTCTGGCCTGTGCCCCAGCTTTTGTATGCATGAATAAATAAATCTTTTTAAAAAATAAAATAAATAATACCATCTATGTACAAAATGATATGGTATAATTATGAGATGATACAATAATTATAAAATTGAAAATTATGAAAGTTTTAACTGAAAACATTAGAAACACAAACTTTTGATGGGAGACAGAACATCAGAGAAGAATTCGTAACTCCCCGCGGGTGTTCCCTGGCCATTGAACTCTCTGGAGTCCATTATTTTGCGCTTGGAAGGATTTTTCTGTGTATCTGATCAAGTCAGCTCTGCTTATACTCATGGGGTGGCTTCTCGCCCCTCAGTGGGCAGAGGCCAGTCAGTCCCAGAGTGGCTTGTAAGCCCACTATATGCTGGCCCCTGCCTGCTAGAGCAGCGGTGGATGCTTCCTTCCTGAGTTCCCATCCCCACAGTCCAGTTTCCCAAGAGATTGGCTTCTTTCCATACATGAACCTCCCCTCACATCTTCTGACCCCTGCATCCCCACCTCCTCCTAGTTTGCAGGTCTCGGCCGCACCTTCACCCTGCTGGTCACTGGCTTCTCTCTAGGCCTGCCTTCCCCTGCACAAGGAGAGGGCCACTTGGACTTGCTGTACTCTGCCCTCTAGCACATGTTTGCACAGAGAAGTGATCGATACATGTTTACTGAATAAATAAAGTCACAGGGAGCCAGAAGTGAGAGTAGATGATTAATTCGAGATAGCATCACTCCTCGAGAGCAGAAGGAAGACAAACCCACAGCTCTTTCTGCTGTATCTGCTGCTTGTTTCTTTATCGCCCGTCCGTGTCCACACACCTGACTTGCTCCTGCCGAGGGCGCGGGGACAGTGTATTTCTGCCTTTCTCTTCAGGGAGACAAACCTGGGACTCTGCTTTCTGTTTCCAGCTCTTCTGTGGAGTTGGTTCCCTGTGCTCCCTCTGAAAGTTCATCACCAGGACTGGCTTTGTTCTCTTGGTGTTTTATGCTAAAAGTGGAATAATGACCCACTTTTCTTAATTCTTTCATGTGCTTATTTCAGATCTTACAAGTATTTGTGTTTTTTTATTTTGGAAAAACTTTTATTCTGCTCATTGATCATGTACAATGCTTTAGCTTTGACTAGTCGATCTGGGCCTTTCATCTGGAAAAAAAATCTGCTTCTGAACTTCTCTGTTAGCTGTTACTCTGGTTTAATGACACCAGGCTCTGACTCACTTTAAAGAAAGAGGCTCTTTTCTCAAAGGTAGTGTGAAGTCTGCCTTCCCAAAATGCAGTCCTGACTAGAACCTTTGCTGAGTAGTGTTTTTTTCTCACATCAGCTGCCTGGAAACAGTCACTTCAGCCTTCTCTGGTGGGTGACAGGGATGTGGACTCTAGGCTTGCAGGGTAAACTCTCAGCCACGATTCTCTTTCTCAGCTTTGGACTGTTCAGAAAATTTACGAGATAGCTTTTTGTTACTGGGGTTGACAGAATTTCACTGAGATCCTACTACTACTCATTGGCTCTGCAAATACTTAAAAAACTGCTCACCGAGGAGTAACATTGCTCCTGTTCTCAGACGCCTTAGGGAATAACCTCTAGGCCTGCTGTGGCCGCTCTGTAGAAAGACTCTATCTCATGTGACAATGACCTTCTGACCTGTGGCGTCCATACATCTTAATAGGGTGATTCAGTGTGGACCAAGTATACGCATTTCTACTTCATTATGGAGTGAAAAGCACAAGTGTGTTTTCTGGTTACTTTCCTCCCTGACTCTCTTGATTTCAAAATTCAGTTGTTAGACCTGCATGAAAGAGAATCTGAGGAAACCACCGCAGTGTGGTTTTAAGTTTGCAGATGCACCTTCAGATAATGGGTGTTGGTGGTGCTCATGCTACATTGGTGTAAGGACCCTTCCCAATGCCAGTTGCACAGATTCTAGAAATCATGAAGGCAAGTTCTTCACATATCAGTGAAATTAATATGAAATAGAAGTAGTAACTGCAGCCTTACAGTGAATGTAATGAACATTAAAGTAAATAATAGGTACTTTTTCTTTTAAAGATTTATTTTTTATTTATACAAGCACCGGGGTACAGGCCAGAGGCACGGGAGGATAAGAGAATTCACCAGAGACAGAGTGGGGAGCAGAACAGGCAGGCTGAAAACACTGTTGAGGGGAGTGGCGGGTGAGACAGGGGAGGTCTGCCGCACCATGTGGATATCTCCCTGGCCGGCTGGGAATCAAACCCACACTGCAGAGGCTCCGGACAGCTTCCCAGAGTGACACGGAACCTGCTGTGCCACCAGGGAGGCCCTAAATTTTAACTCTTAAAGACTGTGTCCTATGTATGGTAGTAATCCTTATGGAGATTAGGAATTTAATAGATACTTCATGGGCTTTTAGAGCTGAAAGAGTGCTTGGTGGCCATCTAGTTTAACTTTCTCACATATTTACAGACAGAGTGAAAAAGGTCATCCAGCCAAGTTAAATGGTTTACCAAAAATCACAGAAACCTGCAGAAAGAGCAGAATGTGGCCTTTCAGAAATGCTATTTCCCTCTCTTTACACCACTCAGGACTACCTTTGAGTATAGTCTCAATGAGGGAATAACTTGCGCTTTACGAGAGGCTACCTCATATACTGGTTTCAGTGTGTGTCCCACCTCTGTGAATGCAAGGGTGTACACATCTCATCTATAGAAAATTTTATTTTGTACTCGTGGTGCAGTTACAACTTTTTGTCGCTTATTAAGACTTCAGAGATACAAACCAGTAGCTCAGTAATTGCTTTCTTGAATCTGCCTTTAATAATTACATTTAGTAAAGCTGTATCGAAAATTAGAAAGGCAGAGACTAATGGAAAACTAGATTTTTCACTGAATTAGAAAGCAAGACAATCCATATATTGACAACACTTCAAGTTGAAACAGATCAGGAAAACTGTTTTGGACTGTTTGTGCAAAGAGGCAAACCTGGGCCTGATGGGCAGTGGCACCTGCATTTCATGGAGGCAGAGAAACTCTAAGAGATTTCATGTAAATCGGCATGTTGAGAAGGGAGAGTCCAGGTCTGCTTTAGATATAAGTCATTTGAATCTTTTAAAGCTTGGAATTTCTCCTTGGCACTAACAGAGTAGTAGAAAATGAAGCATTGTGTTAATGAAGTGGGAATATCTTAGAATTAAAAAAAGTACAGGGCTCATTTGGGGGCACAGCTTGCAATCAGGAAGGAGCCTGACCAGCAAAAGAGGGAGGCAGCCTTTATTTGCCTTGCTGATGTGGTTTTGTGCTGTGTTTTGGTTTCATGGCCAGAAAAACTAGTCATTTGAGTTTTACTATATTCCAGAAAGCATATTAAGGATATTAAAGGGATCATTCAGGGTTTTTTAGATAGTGGGAAAATAATTAAAACTAAGGTATATGATGTTAACAAAACCCCCTTCCTCACCTGCCAGAGGGACCAAGTGTGTCTGCCCCATTGTCCAGCTGGCCCCTGTCCAGCATCATACTCAGGCTGACCCTTCACCCTGGTCAGGCCCAGGAAAATGATCTACCCTGGAGGCACAAGGTTACAGCAACTTTAGAAAAATGGTCCATAGAAGGGCCTGTTTTTGTGGGACCACATCATCAGGGATATCCTAGCTGAATCCTTTGTGCAGTGACTCTTTAGCCAGATTCACCACTTCCTGAGAATCAGAACAAGTGTTGGCTTACCCCTCTCTGCTGGGATGTTGTATGTGTCCCTCTGAGACAAGAGGAAACATCTAGAAACTATAGAGCCCAGGTAAATAGTTACATGCAGCTTCTAATGCATTCCCTTTTGGGTGGAGAAGACAAGAGAGGGATGGATATTTTGGGAACGAAGTAGCTGTTAGAGAGAGAGTGTGTGGCCCAGGGTGTTTGAGGACCACTGCCTGACCCAGAGTAACCTGGGATTTGCATTCGATAGAGCTTGCAGATTTCACAGCCAGATGTTGCATGGAGGTGAGGGACAGAGTAATAAGCTCAGTAGGGAAGAGGGTGGGAGTAATAAGCTCAGTAGGGAAGAGGGTGTGGTTGTCCTGTCTTGACAACTGAATTTACCATTTAGTAAGAGAGAGAGACTGCGAAGCTATAACTGAACACAGTCTGATCCCGAAGCTGGTGATGTTGAGCAGGTGTGGTTACGTGTGCCTAAGTCAAACTCTGTGTGCACTGCTCAGTGTGTAAAGTGTGGCTCAGTCTCCACTTTACAGTCAACTTGAAGGCACAGTGACACACCAGCAAGACACAGTGGCTGCACCCAAGTCAGATATCAGAAAGCATCTGGTCAACCCCTTCATCTTACTAGGTGAACAGATATAGAGCTGAGGCGAGATTATCCTGTTTGATTGGCTATTAACATGTCAAAGAATGCTTTGTAACCCAGGCGATCTGCTTTACAGATTACTTTTCTCATTATAGAACATTTTCCACTCAAAATTTTAAAACATAGTACAAGACACACAACTTCACTACAGAGAACTGGAGAACAGAACCTGAAGAGTGTAAAGACACACAAAGTATCCATGATCCTGACATTTTAGTGTTCTGTTCCTCTCAGCTTTTTTGTATATATGTACTTTATACTCTCGTCACTTACACACACACAGTGTATTCTTTCTATAGCTTGCTCTTTTTTTTTTTTTAAAGATTTATTTATTTATTTATACAAACACTGGGTACAGTCAGAAGCGCAGGAGGGTGAGAGAATTCACCAGAGCCAGAGTGGGGAACAGAATAGGCAGAAGGACTGAAGTACACTGCTGAGGGGAGCAGCGGGCAGCAGGAGAGCTCTGCGTGCCATTCAGGACCCTCTCCCGGTGGCCGGGGATTGAACCGGCGCTGCAGAGGCTGCGGGCAGCTTCACAACCCAGCGTTCAACCGCTGCGCCACCAGGGAGGCCCTCGATAGCTTGCTCTTACTTTGTAAAAAAGTTTAACATGATGAAAACTCTTGCTTCATATTAAACCTCCTGAGACATGATATAAATTACTTTATTAGTTACTTTCTACTAAGTATTAATTTTTTTAAAGATTTATTTATTCATTTATACAAGCACTGGGTACAGTCAGAAGCGCGGGAGGGTGAGAGAATTCACCAGAGCCAGAGCAGGCAGAAGGACCGAAGTACACTGCTGAGGGGAGCAGAGGGCGGCAGGAGAGGTCTGTGCACCATGTGGGACCCCCCTCTGGTGGCCGGGGAGCAGCTGGGGATCTAACCAGCGCTGCAGAGGCTGCGGGCAGCTTCGCAACCCAGTGCTCAACTGCTGCACCACTGGGGAGGCCCAGTATTAAAATTTTTTTTTATAATTATGTAAATCATAGTCATATTGCAGCTTCAACTTAGTGCCACTGTGTTAAACACATAATTCATATCAGCATGATATATCCATATATCTAGTTGAGAAATAATCATCCTTGTACACTGGTTGTAGTATTTTTGGTCTTCTATATATCTTTTCTGCTGAATTTACTTTTTTGATATAGCCCATGAAAAGCTACACAATAAAACTCATATAACTCTTTTTTCCATTCTCAACTATAAATTGGATATATATCATTTATCTCTGAGGGCCAGGCAGCTTACCTCTTTGGAAATGTTTTCATGTGTCTATATTGGACTGATAGTAGGGATTTTAGTTTGTGAAAGTATGACCTTGGCAAAGCTATGAGTAGGAACAGAGCTTGGGCACTGAGAGAAGAAATGGTTAGAGAAGAGAGGAACTAACTCATTCACTCTCTTGTGAACGATTTTATTTTTGTGCTGGAAATAGCTTCATCAAAAAGTTTCGCTAAGGGCCTCCCTGGTGGTGCAAGAGGTTAAGTCTCAGCACTACCAAGCTATCTGCAGCCACTGCAGCATGAGTTCGATTCCCAGCCAGGGAGCTAAACCACATGGCGCAGCAGACCTCTCCTCTCTCACCCACTGCTCCCCTCAGAAGTGTATTTCAGTGGATCTGCCAGTTCTGTTCCCCACTCTGTCTCTGTGAATCCTCTCATCCCTGCCACCTCTTGCCTATACCCCAGCTCTTGTATGCATAAATAAATAAAATAAATCTTTAAAAAAAAAAAAAGTTTGGCTGAAATCCGCAGGCACACCCTATGCAGAAATGCCAGCCAGTGGGCACAGCTGAGGGACCTCAGAAACACAATGTGAGGAAAATAAGGCACATCCCTGCCCATGTGAGGAGGTGAATCTTGGTCCTCCCTGCCCACCATAGCACACTGCTGCTACTTTAGATTTAGCTCAGGCTCCTGGGAATGGCATAAATCGGTGTTTTGCTTTTGCAGTCCCTCTATATAGACCATATATGTCATATTCCTAATGGAAAAGGACCCATACAAACCACAGAAAACTTGCAAAATGATTATGTTTTTGCAAGTCAACACCTTTTCTTGAATCCATTGTTCTTTGTGTAAAGCAGTCAGACAAATTAAGTGATTATGATATATCATGTAACTAGGAGAATCTCTTTGTTTGGGGTAAAAGAAATCAATACAAGAAGCTCTTGGAATGGCCTTTTTTTCCTCTTCCTCTTTAGCAGCTTCTTTTATATGGGTTTAGAAGTGCTGATTCTACATGAAGAATGACAGTGATTCATGCTGAGGCCTCGTTAGACTCCAAACTTCTGAGAGTCTGTGGCCCTGGTGTGTGTTACACTGATGTAGAAAGAGTGATACTTCATTAAATACAGAAATTTACTTGCAAATTTTTCATTCGATTTAGTTTGACTAAATTATCCTGGGCAGTGCATTTATTTTTAAAAATGTGGTTAACTTAAATTTCAGATAAACAGTAAACAAAAAGCTATTATTAAAGCTCTGTGATGTGACTTCATGCCTCTTCTATTTAAAACCGCAGCTCTACCCCCAGCACTCCCAATTTCTTTGACCTGGCTCAATTCTGCCCTCACCCCTCAACTTTCTAAAACATGGTATATAATTTACTTACTGTTTTTAATCTCCATTATTATCTGCCTATTTGGCTAGGATATAAGATTCATAAGGGCAGAGCTATGTCATTTTACTGTACGAGTAGATGTTGGACACCTTGAACTGAGCTTAGCATGTAGTAGGTGCTCAATAAATATTTGGATAAAGGAATTGCTTCATAATATTCACAGTGCAATAGTTTTTAAATCAAGCTTACCTTGGCAGTATAAAATATTTGATTTTTTTCTTGAGAAGCATTAATATTCTAAGTTTTGAAGGAAGGTTGAGAATTCTGTAAGCTTATAGAGCTTATTTTCTTCTTATATCATAACTTATATCACAGAGCTTTATGTCACCTGATTATGTCACCTGCCTGTAGTACTCACTCAACAGGAGTAGGTGCCATTGCATGGGGAGGATACTCAGTAGAGCTGATGGTCTGCAGACTTTTATAGGCACAGAGCTTCTCTCTCTCCCTGGCTCTCTGTCCTCTCAGAGCTGATCAGCAGAGCTTTAAAGCTGGTAAGCAAAGAATAAACTATATTCGTATTTTATAGGAAATCTAGCTCAAAGTTATGTGATGTAACTAATGAAAACTAATGAAACACTATGTTAGCCCATCAACATGTATGACCTCATGTATTTCAGTACATTTTTTCTCTCACCCTGAATTGATTGATTGGTTTTGTGTCATTTAGATACAGCTGAAGAAGAAGAGAAAAATGAAGACATTTCACAATCAAATAGTCAAATAACTACAACTAAAATTACCCAGTACTAGGGTTTAAACAGAAATCCTATACATATAAAATATTATAAGACTCCTGTGTGTATAAATATATATAGAAATATATATACATGTGTGTGTATATATGTGTGTATAAAGACTCAAGAAAATCTTTCCTTATAACTGGAGTTTTAAAACTACAACATCTAGTAGGGTTATGTGCTTAACAGGATGCCTGAAGGTAATACATGTACAGGGGAAAAATTCCAACACTACTTAAACATATAAAGAAAAAAAAAATGTGTTTAATACCTTCCAGAATCAGAGTTAGTGGTTAAGTGCCATGACCCTAAGTAGTATATCTGTTATCTCTTGTTCTTAATTTCCTGATGTTAGAAAATCACTATCGTACCTCCAATTTGAAATAAGGACTTAATTCACCCCATCCTTTATTTTTCACCCTTCCCACTGATTTTTTTACTGTGTAAGATTTTAATTTCATCACTAAAAAATAACATTATAGCTTTCTCTCTTTGACTGCCAGTTGTGTAAGATGAAAAAAAAGTTATGTCCCATTTGTGTCTGTTCACCCAGTTCTTCCCTGATTCATCTCCTATTTTCTGCTAGTTACGCCATGATTTTTTACCCTGGCACAATTTGAAATGTCCACAATCTGTTGTTTTTTTTTTTTTAAATTGTGTTCGGTGCTGATAGATTGATTCTAAAAACTGAGCAAATACAAACAAGCCCTTGAAGTCTGACTTCAGAATCGAACCACCAGAAAGGGTGGTCGATGGGTGTGGGCCAAAGCCGGAGGGAGCCCAGTGGACTCTGGTGGAGAATCAGGGGTGCTTTGGTGGAGGTGTGGTGAGGTAACATGTATCTGCAGAGGTGTGAGCCTACGCACCTGTCCATACTAGTGTTATAAATCACTGTTACCTGAAATTAAAAAATGATGCGATTTTGACATGAGGCATGTCAAAATGTACTGACAAAAATGTCTGTGATGTATTAAATGGAAAATTAAGTAGTAGAATTGCACAGTATGGCTTTAGCGGTGTAAAAAAAACACAAGAACTTCTATATGCATGCATCCATACAGAGCTTGCACGTATACAGACAAGTTCTGAAAGGATTTTTAAGCTATTTATTGAGTCAGCAAGGACTTATATAAATCTCTTATGCAAGAAACATATCCTTTTTGGTTTATATACTTTGTACATTCAAAAATTTCTTTTTCATATGTGTGTGTTATTTTTATTCAAGAACTGTACAAACTAAGATTTGGAACGACAATGTAAGAAGAGTCAAAAGGTAGGATGGGCATAGGTCCTGACAGGAGGAGGTATGAAAAAGTATTCTGCTGCTCTTAATAGAGAAACATATTTACTTTAAAGGCATAGTTGAAGTATGCATACATTGAATCACAATTATAAGCTTAGTTATTTGTAGGAACGCCTGAGAAATTTTTTATCAGACTTCCTTTTCTATGATGTCTCTTCTGTCTCTGGCTACTTTTCAGATTTTCTCTTTCTCACTGGTTGTTAGCAGTTTGGTCATGATTGGATTTTTGTTTTTCCCCTTGTTTCTTGTGCTTGGGTCCATTGCTCTCCTTTGGATCTGAGTTTATCGTTTACAGAAAATTGGGCTAAATTTTGGTCATGATTTCTTCCAATATGTTTGTGTTTTTCTTCCACCTCACCTTTACCGTGGGAATTCCAATTAGACATTTTCTTTTAAATATCCATGTTGTCCCATAATTCATTGTTATGTATGTACGCACACTCTGTAGTTGTGTGTGTTTGTGTCTGTCTGTCTGTCTCTCGCTCTCTCTCTACTCAGTTTTACCCATTATCTTATTTTAGATGATTTTTATTGCTGAGTTCTCTAGTTCACTAATATTTTCTTCTGTATGGTTACTTTATTATTAATCCCATCTAGTGTATTCTTTCTTTCACTCAAAGATATTGTTGATTTCATCACTAGAACCCAGCCATGTTGATGGAGTCTTTTTTTCATTTTCCACACCTCCTTAACATGATCAGCCTTTTCTCTGGATTCTGGAACATTAGATATTTCCTTACGATGGCAGTTTTAATGCTTGTGTCTTCTAATTGTATCATCTGCATCAATTCTGGGTCAGTTTCAATCATTGGGTATTTCTTCTCATTATGAATTGTATTATCTTGCTTGTTTTTGATTGGATGGCAGACTCTGAGGATCTTAATATCCTCCTGGGTGCTGGATGTCTTATATTCCTAAAAGCATTTTTCATCTTTGTTCTGGCACGTGGTTGAGGTAGACACAGCAGTTTGCTCTTCAGGTCTTGCTTTAAACATCATTAAACTGGACTGAAAAGAGTGTTCACAGTGCAGGTAATTTGCCCCAATATGAAGGCAAGACCCTTCTGTGTCCTCTAATGTCTTTTTATGCTCCAGCTTTCAGGAGCAGATGCTGGATTCCCAGTTGCCTGTGAACTCTGAGCATAGTCCTCTCTAATCGCCACCCTTGGGCAGGGTCCCCAGTCCCTTGTGCTGAAGAGGGTTCAGCTGAATGCTGGAGGGAAAGCTCTGGAAGGTCTTGGAGGTCCTCTCTGAATATAGTTCACTCCTCTCCAATACCTGGGCTAAGACCTCAAAGCACCGCCTCCCCCACCCTGACTCAGGGACCCTAGAGTGATTGTAGGGCCTGCCTTGTTGGTTCCCTGCCTTCTCTGCCCTTCATTTCTTCCTCCCAATGCCTCGAGAGTCATTTCCCCAAATATTTTTGGGGATTTTTAAGTTGTTGGGAGTGGGCAGGTAAATGGATTCCCTGATGTTCCATCTTGGCCAAAAGTAGAGATCACCCTACTCTAGGCTTTAACTTTAAAAAGATTTTTTAAAAATAGGAATGAAAACAATTAGTCCTGTTCTGCCCTCTTTCAGACTCAAATCTTGGGGGCAGCCTGTTCAGTTCTTGTTCATGCCTCTCCCTGGTGTCCCTCCAGGCTCTGTGCTTCTTGTTGCCTCTCCTCAGGAAGGCCCCCTCTGACCACAGCGTGTGGATCAGCACCTGGCCCAGCACTGCCTCTTCACCCCCATTATATTGTTCTTCACAGCATTTATTTCTTTTTTTTAAGATTTATTTATTTATGCATATAAGAACTGGGGTACAGGTCAGAGGTGTGGGGGGGTGAGAGGATTCACCAGAGACAGAGTGGGGAACAGAACAGGCAGACTGATGAAATATACTGCTGAGGGGAGCAGTGGGTGAGACAGGAGAGGTCTGCTGCTCCATGTGGGTAGCTCCCTGGCCAGGGAGCGAACTCGTGCTGCAGAGGCTGCAGACAGATTAAGACAGGTTGCGTCTTAACCCCTTGCGCCACTAGGGAGGCCCCTCACAGCATTTATTTCTTCACCGCACCATGTTTGGCCATGTGTTTATAGTAGCCCTCCCTCACTAGATAGGGTATGTTCTTGTCTGTCGTGTTTGCAGCTGAATCCCCAGAGCCTAGAACAACTTCTGGACATATTACAGGCCCCATTTCTTGTATGCATATCTGTTAAATACATAAATGAATGAGTGTCAGATACCATGCTTTGTGTATTCCAAACACCGTCATTGCTGACCACCCCCCCCCTTTCGAGGCAGATAATGACTATTTGGAGTTTGCCAGAAAGCAAAACAAGTAAAGGGTTTTCCAGGCAGTGGGACAACATTTATGAGAAACTTAGAAAGATGAAAAAAATCTGGTATGAAATTAAGGAAAATAAGATTTATTAAATTGACTCCATTTCTTGCTTCACATTGTCATGGAAATTCTGATTCACCAGCTTCCTTTCCAAAATGTTTTCCCATAATTTGAAAGAAAAAAGTCTTGACGATATTAGGTATGATGTGCATTTGCAAATGACAACATAATAAAAATATTTCAATTCAAATTATCACCCACTTTTGTGTGTGTGTGTGTGTGTGTGTGGATGTGTGTGTGTGTGTGTGTCTTTCCCTCTACCCTGCCCTCCATGAATTCAGTGTTACGAGGAAAAACTGTAGAACTTGGTGATGGAATCATCTGGTCCATAGAAAGGGTGACATTCTGCAAGGCAGCCACTGCGTAATGTGTCCTGGCCCTCAAGAGGGACCACCTTGAGGGTGACCTACTAGGTTGGGTGGCTTAAGTTTGCAACTTTCTCCTGTGGATTCTGCAGCAAACATGCTCTTAAAGTGGTGGTTTTAGTAATGAAGCTTCAAGAAACAGGACTGAGAACATAACTTCATTTATTTCATCCAGCTCAGCAGATGGAAACTACTTTCATTGCTCCCACATTGTGCTGATTTAAATCTGGGACCTAACACTAAAAAGGGTGCTCTGTATCCTATTAACAAAGCCCCCAAGTTGAAACTGTGCTGCTTTTGTTTGTGTTTCTCAGGGTGTTTTTCTCATTCTATTTCTGGCAGGGTCTTTGAAGAAGAATAATTTTCTTTAGTGAATTAGTACACAGAATATTCTTTCCTTAAAAAAATGCATGTTTATCTGAGAATTTGAAGCATATGCATATGTTTTTAGAAGAAAATATTTGACTAATTCACCAGAGAAAAGTATTTTTTAGGGAAAATTCTTGAAAAACCAAGCATTAGTATATAAAACATTAATTAAATTGGTAAAAGAAATTACCAGTTATTTCATTAAGCAGTTTTCTTAAACCAAGTTACACAACAGAAGAATTTTCTCATATGAAGGAGCACAAACACACACACATTGTTAACTGGAGTAAGAGCCTCAATGATAGTTTGTTAGATAATGAAAGCAAGGATTTGAACCTGGGAGCAGTCTGACAGGGTATGTATTCTGAGAGCTGTCTCAACAATCCCAAGTTTGGGTTTAGTTTACATAAGTAGGAACAGTATGTCCTTGACATTGAAAGTGTAATTATTATTCTTGACTAGAGGCTTCTGATCCCAAGGTGTTTTGACCTAAAGATACGTTGATGCTATCTCTGCAAACAGGAGGGGAAATGCTGTAGTTGAAATCCTTTCCTTCCTGAGGAATGCAAGGTGAGATGCTAAGACTGTTACCTCGAGTCCAAATGTTCTTTGTCCAGCTCCTGGTCCTCGGTGGGGGTGGAGAAGGCTGACTTTACCCACCAGCAGCAGACTTTGTGTTGCTACTTGAAGTCTAGGCAGATGGCTCCACATGCTTGTCTGCCAGACCAGGGAGGGGATCTATAGGGTAAGGTAAAAAAGTGTCAGGCTTTTCTGCCCTCCCGCCATTAGAATTGATGATGGATCCTTGTGGTCCTGAATGCATGCCTGATGGCGGGCCCTGGAGTAGAGTGTGGGCATGCATAAGTGGGTACACCTGGGCTAAGACTGGGCTTATAAGGGCGGCATCACAGGGATGCCAGGAGAGCAAAGCAGAACCACAAGAAAGAGAGCAAAAGGAACAGCAGAGCGAAAGAGAAGTGGAGGCCACAGGAGAACGCCGGAGAGCCCAGGAAGAGTGAAGACTCGCCGGGGGCTAGGTGGCCTGCCAGCCTCCCAGCTCCTGGCACCCTTGCCCGCTGTGTACCTGGTAAATCCCAGTAAAAGCCTGCAAAAGCTACCCAGGGCTCTAGGACTCCGCCTTACCCCATATGCTTGATCACAGAGATCCTGCTGTGGACCTTCCTGCCCCTACAGGATCGTTCCCAGAACATTTTACAATAGGTTTACACGTCTTAGGTTTGACAGCATAATATCTGCTTTCTCAAAAAAGTTGTATTTCATCTGACTGTAGAATTGAGGGGACAGGGAAGGTAGGGAAGGAAGGGGGAAGAGGCACAGTGGACTAGGGTGGAAGGCTGGGGGTCTGGGTGGAGGGTGTGGTATGATAGCATGCACCTGAAGGGGGAGATCCTGCACCTCTAAATCATGTACCGTGTTGTCAACCAATGTACCTCAATTCAAAATAAGCCAAATAAAGGTTGTTCACATGAGCAGAAATACGGAGCTATAAGATCTGTTTTTTCCTACTGAAGGTGTGTGACCTTGTCTGTCCTATGCTAAGTCATTCTTTTTTGGGCTAAAGCAATCATGCTTTTCACACTCTCGGGTGTCATGTGAGCTGAATGTTAGTTTAGTGATGTTTTTCTCAGAAGAGCAATTGAAACAGCAACTTGGGCATAGCACGTCATTGGACACTATTGCTTCATGCTGGCGTTGACAAACCCCCTCCACCAAACAGGGCTCAGACACAAACTCCCGGAAATCACCAACACCTTCTGTTCAGTCCTGCCACACATCCTCCGTCCCTTCCTCCCTGCACCCCTGTGACACTGTATTTTCATGAACATTTCACAGTATTTCTCAGCCCCAGTTCCAGTCTTGACCCACTGACCTAAGATCCAGAAAATGTCATGTTGGTGCCTACTAATTAGCGTGCCCAGCGCGCCTCTCCTCTGGCCTTTCAACCTTCTGGAGGTAGGAACACAAGCTGTCACTCGGATCACACAGGGAAAATGAATCTTTACTGCATCTTCCCTGTTTTGCAAACAGCAGGATGAGCCCAGCTGAGACTAGAGATGAATATGCAGGTTAGGAAGAAATTAGCCCAGAATGCATGAGTGTTTGCATGAGGGTGTCACAAGTGACACAGCCCTGCCCTCCTTGAAAAAAGTCCACGTGGAATGTCCCCGCCTGAGGCTTTTAGTGGTCACTGTTGCATCAGATATTTATTTCAATACCATTATATTCGCTTGGTGAAATATTTTAAGGGAAGAATGTTCTCTGATTAAAAAGTTAAACAGCATTTTAAGGCATTTAACTTTCTGTGGTTTTTAGACATGTACTCGACTGCAGTTTGTTAGCCAGCGTTTGGCCCGAGTGCTCATTAATCAGTGTTGTTGGGCAGGGTCTCTTGAGCCTTCTTGGTTTGGGGGGATCAGCTACTGTAATTAAAGGGATGAAATATATCATGGTCACAAACTTTCCAGCTCAGACAATTGAGGGTTTTGAACTGGTGGAATTAATCTTTTTAATTTTTTTTTCCTTAGGTGTTTAAGATAGAAGTGCTAATGAATGGAAGAAAACACTTTGTTGAAAAAAGGTACAGCGAATTTCATGCCTTGCATAAAAAGGTAACTTCTTTTGTGTGTGTGTGTGTGTGTTTTTTTTTTTTTTTTGCTTTTCTGTGTATGGCAGATGTTGTAATGTTAAGACTACATTCTTTGCTACCCAAGAGCATGAATATTTCTTAGTACAGTAAGATTTCTTTTATCATGAAGTAAGTTTCCTCTTAACATAAAACATCTAGCCCCTTACAGGTATGTTTTCTGTTAAAATCTTTTACACAAATAGATGTGAGGCCGTAGAGCACTGGGTATTGTAGGATCAGAAAGAGTAAGAAGACCCAGCGCCTGTTTTGTCCATGAAATAGTCTCAGTGTGCTTTAGGAAAAGGAGAAACATGCAAATGACCATTTTATAGAGAAACATACATGAAATTCAACTTATGCATACATGCACCTAGAAAAGAGACTGTACATGTGTCCCAGGACTGTGTGGGAGACAAGTAAAAGGACAAAGTTGTCTTGTGAATTGTGAAGGGTCGCTCCCTAAATACTGAGCCATTACAGGTCTGAGATAAATAAGAATGCAAAAGAAGAGCTGAATTTTTGAAGAAATGACCAGTAAAGAATAGAAGAGGGAATATTTTTCTTATCTACAAAATTGGAATGTTTTGCAGGCTTAAATTAATATTGGGATGGTGAAATTACCATGATAACTAGAAATACCTCATGAACCTGCCATCATCATGGATGAGTCAATATAATTTTACCACTTTTTTTCTTTTGGTTATATAGGTTTATGTGTCTATATGGTATCGGTATATGTATACACACATATGTGTGGATATGTGTATGTGTATATTTTATCTATGCATGTAATATGTATACATAATAAATATCTATAGATCTGCAGTATATAATGTACATATTTATGAATGTGTACATACATGGTTCGTATGTATATTTTATGAGTATATATATATATATATATTTGCTTATACACTATATGTATTTTTATGTATAGACACATTCATATGCACATAAAATATGTGACATAATTAAATCTCTTCACTTTTGATGCTTTGTTAGATTAGAAGTTAGATGGGAAGATATTAAGAAAGTATGTTAAAGAGTCTTTTCATCTCACTGAAGACCTCTTAAATCCTCTGAGAAATGTTTATGTAAGTGATGTGTGCCTGGTAATGTGTTTATTCTGAATTAAAATTTTTTGTCATTTCAAATAAAAATTCTTCCCCATTTTAAGGTGAACAGAGTATTGAGTATAAACATTAACAGAATATTACTGAAAAATTAGTGGGACTATTTCCTTTTGCTTTTTTTTCTAAAGGGGAGCACCTAAATATATGTACCCTCTCCTCTTAGGCTGAGAAGAGAGAATTTTACATTCATTTCTCTAGTTAAAATCTCATCCAGTCCAGGTTTCCTTCCAGGAGAAACAGTTCAGGTGCGCACAGATTCAGGCGGCTCTTACCCACTGACTTTTATGAAAGCACCAGCCCAGGGCCTCAAAGAGAAACAAGGCTGAAGTCTGGGTCTCACTTCCCTCTCGTGGAATCCTGGTTTTATTTCCTTTTTTTGAGGAAACTTAGATTCTGCAGAGCAGGCCGCTGAGCACCTCATAAAATAGTCCTTCGCCATGAGATGAAAACCAGAGCTCCATCCCCTGCCAGTCTCGATGGCCAGCGGTCCTGTGCGCGCCTCGTCCCTCACCCCCCAGCTCAGCGCCCAGCTCTGCATGACCTGACACCGCCCAGCTGTCCCCGCCAGGTACTGGGGGCCAGCTCCCCGCGAAGCACAGCTGGATGAGGCCAATTAGGCCCTTCCAGAGCAGGAGGCCGCCCACGCTTTTTTTCCACCATAGTGTTGTTTACCCTGATCTTTCTTCTAATGCCATTTATTTTCTCGTGCAGAAGAGGAACCCCTCCCCAGTGTCCATAGGCAGTTCTTAGATACTCACAACAGTCAGGGAAAAATACCTAGATTTCCTAAGACGCTTGTCTCTGATTTTGCAGTTCTGTTCATCGGTTTAGCTAATATTCTTATCAGGTCTAGCAGACTTAATACAGCAGAAACTCTCAGATCTCTAATAGTGCTTGCTTTTAGCAGCCTTGTTCAAGCATCCTTACAGGGACACAGACACAAACATAGCTTTGTGGGGCAGAGTTTTAGTTGGGCTGCGCTATCTAATTTTATGTACTGTATAGTGTGGAGCAGAACTGCTGCTAGAAGTCTCCAGTACTTGCCCTGCTGTAGTTATATTAGATTTGGCAAAGACAGTAAAAATAATGGTAAGGTAGAAAAATAAACAAATCTAATCTCTGTGTAAACTCTTTATCTGTATAATTCTATGTTAGGAATTAAAGTGGACAAAAAAACATTTAGTCAGGTTACATAACTTTACTGATGGTTCCTGCCATGTCATGCAACGTTATCCTTTCATTATGATTTTGTGGTTGCAATTTCCATAGTTGCCATATGAATGCACTTACAGATATTCTCATTTACTTTTTTTTTTTTTTTAAATACTCACCTCTTGCCAGTGTCCTGACTTTCTTTCATTTTCTGTTGCATTTCACTCTTGTTAAAAGTGTTTGGCTAAAGTCCCCAAGTTAATTCTCAGAGAATACATGTGCTTTTAACAGTGCTTTGCAGTTTTAGAGAAAAATGCACATCACCTCCACATGTATCACAGACATGCAAAAATGCTTCCTGGCTTATCTGCAGGCACATTTTGAGGCAGAAACTAAAACGATTACCTATTTGACAGCTTGACTGGCTATCTGGAGAAAGTCCCTCTAAATGGCTATTATTTCTCCCACAGTTTTGGGATTGTTGATATTAACCTATGAAAACAATATCCCAACTGCCTACATTCTTCCTAAGACTCCTTTCTGTATTTGGGGGGAAAAATCAAGAGTTTTTTCCTTCTATGTGCATGATTTCCCTCCCCTCCATTAAATTTTAGATCATACAGCTAAATCTTTTTTTTTTTTAAGATTCATTTTATTTATTTATTTATGCAGGCAAGAGCTGGGGTGTAGACCAAAGGCATGGAGTGGGGGTGGTGAGAGGATTCACCAGAGACAGAGTGGGGAGCAAACAGGCAGACTGAAATACACTGCTGAGGGGAACTACGGGAAAGACAGGAGAGGTCTGCTGTGCCATGTGTGTTAGTTCCCTGGCTGAGGATCAAATTCATGCTGCAGTGGTTGCTGATAGCTTCATAGTGCTGTGAACCAACCCCTTGAGCCACTAGGGAGGCCCCAAATAGCTAGATCTTGCAGAAAATTTGGGGCAGGAGAAATAACCCTCTCTTACCAGATGTATTTCTACTATCCTGTTACAATTCCTATTTTCCTTTTTCTTTTCTTGCATTTTTTTAATGAGACAGATGCTGCTGTGTTAGCCATTTTCACACATGGTGGCAACTGTGCTGTAGGATTTACGTGTGCAGAACATTCTGGAAGCAGAATGTCCTGAGCCTGCCTTTACCTCTTCCTGGTGCTAAATTCTTGAACAAGTTACATGATCTGTCTGTGCTCCAGGCTTCCATTTGTGGTGTGGAATAATTAGAATACTAACTTCCCAGGATTGATGTTCAGGCTAGATGAGATCATTTGTATCACATGGCTAACTTCCAGTAACTGATAACCTTTTTACATACACATGTTTTTACCATATTCAAAATTGTTTCCTTAAGCTAGATTACAAAAGGGAGTGTTCTTTGTCAAAGAGTGTGGTTATTTGTGCAGCTTCTGAGTTGATAGATTATATATATATATATCATATATATTATAGATTATATATAATCTCCAAATTATTTTTGAAATAATTATAGCAGATTTACGGATTTATAATCAAACAGAAAATAAAATATCCATAGCCTGTCATCACCTTTGAGTAAAACTCCCTAATCAATCCTAAATTAGATTTATTTAGCAAATAATATATATTATATATAACATAAGTTATTGTCCCTCTCTTTGGAATTGCTGGTTTATCTACCAGGTATCATTTTTTTTTTCTTTACTCATTAGTTTTTGAGGCCTATTACTAGTAGCCATTTGCCCACAGTATCTTTGGCACTGAAAATTTAAAGAAATTTAACATTGTTGTGTTGTCTAATATATGGTTGCACTCTTTCAGAACTTATTTGAGTCATTACTTCGAGGGCTACAATGAATATTTGATTCCATTTTCTTTAAGTTTTTCTAGATTGGCATTTTTCAAAGGGTGAGCTTTGATTCATATAAATCAGAGCAGAGTTTGTTAAAGCACAGACTCTCAGGTACCGGCCAGGCATGCAGAATCAATCACAGGCTTTATGATGGACCCAGGAGTCTGCCTGTTAAAACCAGCATCCCAGATGATCTCAGTGCCTGTTGAAATTTGAGAATTCCTCCTGTGTAGTTATGTTTTTAAAAGACATCTCTCAGGTATAACCTTCCCACCCTCCCCAGCTCAATGCACAAAAACCTTGAGGTTTGAAAGCCTGGAAAAGAAAGGTCTTTCCTACCTTTCCTTTACCTCCCATGTCCAGTGTCACGAGTCCTGTTGCTTCATTTTTCAAACTTATAATATGCACCATTTAATTTTTCATTTTCTATTCCTACCATTGCAGTCCAGTGTCTTGCTACCTTAGGTAGGTGTTGCTTTAATCACTTCTGATCCTTGTTTTCTTACTCATTCTCTCACAGACCAAGTTCCCCAATATGCTATTTTCGTATAATCATAAGCCCTACCTTCATTTCCTACTACTGTTGTAAGAAATCACTGCAAACTTGTCCTAAGGCCACACACGTCCGCTAGCAGGGCAGTGTTCCTTCTGGGGAGCTCAAGAGAGTCAGTTTCCTTGCCTTTTCCAGCTTCTAGATGTGGCCCAAATTCCTTGGCTTGTGGCCTCCTTCCAATTTCAGAGTGAGTAGTAACCCATCCAGCTTGTGCCTCCATCTTCACCTCTCCTGTTCTTACCTCTTCTCTCTCCACGTTGATGCTCCGCCTCCCCCATTGGAACTGCCTGGATCATCTAGGATAATCCCCCATTTTAGGATGCTTGATTTAATCACACTGCAATGTGAACATCTTTTTTTGGGGGGGGGGGCGGGGCATCATTCCGTCTTCCCCAAGCCCCCCTTTTTTTTTTTTTAAATAGAGGCATGTTTTTTATTTATTTAGTTTGTTTGTTTTGTTTATACATGCACTGGGTACAGTCAGAAGCGCGGGAGGGTGAGAGAATTCACCAGAGCCAGAGCAGGGAGCAGAGCAGGCAGAAGGACCGAAGTACACTGCTGAGGGGAGCAGCGGGCGGCAGGAGAGGTCTGCGCGCCATGTGGGACCCTCCTCTGGTGGCCGGGGAGCAGCCGGGGATCGAACCAGCGTCGCAGCCGCGGGCAGCTTCGCAACCCAGCGCTCAACCGCTGCGCCACCTGGGAGGCCCCTTCCCCAAGCCCCTTTATTGACCAGCTTGTTTGTCACTGCTTCTCCTAAGAAAATGCCAGTGGCAATCAAGTCACCTCTCCGCTCCCCGAAGTGTATGCAAACCCCTGCCTCTATCTTTGCCATGGGAAGTGGCCTCCCTCTGTGTTCCTCTCTGTCTAGACCCAGATAAACCTTTTCAGCTTTTCCTGCTCTCCTGTAAGTTTCTTTCTCCGCTAATCTCTCTACTCTTGAACAGAAGCCTGCTCCATTTTGCATAGAAATCTCTACTTAAATTAAAAACGTTAAACAGGGCCTCCCTGGTGGCACAGCGGGTTGAACACAGCGCTGTGAAGCTGTCTGCAGCCTCTGCAGTGCAGGTTCAATTTCTGCTGGCCAGGGAGATACCCACAAGGCACGGCAGACCTCTCCTGCCTCACCCACTGCTCCCCTCAGCAGTGTCTTCAGTCCGTCTGCCTGTTCTGCTCCCTTCTCTGTCTCTGGTGAATCCTCTTACTCTCCCATGCCTCTGGCCTGTACCCTAGTTCTCGTATAAAAACAATAAATCTTAAAAAAAAATTAAACAATTAAAACATCTCAGAGTTCTATCTAACCAGAAGATAGATTTCTTAATGCCGGGACCATGGCTTTTTTCTCTGTGTCTTCCTCACTGACTGCCAGTGCCGAGCTCCTATTAGGCACCACAAAAGTATTTGGCTAAGGGGCTGTTTGGAGAACACTGTGCATACTTATGAATTATTGGATGTTTTGGTTGGGAAGAAGTCTCAATTGTGGGAGTTGAGTTCACTAGACGTTTAACCCCTCTTACACCTGCCCTGTTTCCTCAGCGACTCCTCCTCAGTGAGTTCTAGATGGAAAAACACCGCCACGTGAAACCAAAACCACCCCCCACCCTGTTCCTCTCTGTTACCTCATACCACAGTATCCCTTTAAGAAAATAAAATTGTGGGGTGCCCTCTGGACTGCCCCAGCCCAGGCTGTGGGGACAGGTGAGCTTGACCTTATCAGTGCCAGTTCCATGTCAAGCAACACCTATGCACTGCAGCCCGGTCGTCCACTGTAGATGGTGGTCCCCTCCCCAGCCCCGATATCATGGCAAGGGGAGACAAGCCCCCCCAGACCCCCCATCCCTGCCCTGTACTGCTGAGCATGGTTGGAGTGTCTTCCCAGCTGGTTCCTGTCAGTTCTGGCCCAGCCTTTTATTCACAGAGATTTCCGGGAAATGTGGTGCTGGTTCATTTCTGAATTAGCTGTCCTCATTCTTGCTATTTCCTGCTGTTGGCTTGGGTAGAAGATCCGGTTCTCATATTTAATTTAATGAAGTGCACATTTCAGAAGAACCAAAACACTGCCACAGGGGGCTAAACCAGGAGGGTAGCACCCACGTGGGTCTCTCATGGGGACCCCGAGGATAAAGGGGTGACAATATGGTGGAAGAGATGGAATGCCCTCTCCTTCCCTTAACTTTTTTTTTTCTTCTCCAACTTTTTATCCCTGTGCTTGGGGCAAGTATTTCTGATCCTTTCTGTGGAAAAAACAGTTCCTCTGGCCGATGTAGATGCTGGCAGGTCTAGTTGGAGTCAGTTCTGTGTAAACTCTCCTAACAGTCTACAGCAGAAGAGAGAGAGGCCACGCCAGGCCAAGGAGATTGTGTGTGTGGTATCGAGGAATCTGGGAGCTATCTGCGTGGATCAGGAAGGCGTGTGGCTGGACACGGCCTGGCCAGAGCAGTTAATCATCGGATGGAGTGGCACCGGAGTATTTATCTTGCAAGCAGCTGAGCCCTCCTGGAAACATATTGTCTTGGGTTTGTCGCTCCTCATCTAATCAATTCATTACTCACCTGCACGTGCTGTCAATGATGCCAGCAACTACGAGGACCGGCCTCCTCGGGACTCCTGACATAAATAAAAAGGAAAAGTTTTTTCAGCACGGTAGCCTCAAGATTTAAAAAAAAAACTTGCAAAAAAGACGCAGATAATGGAATAGCTTTTCTCTTCTGAAATTTAAGAAATGTGGTGATACCATAGTTTTCAAGGAAGCTTCTTTCTGTTGAAAGTAAATATTTAAGTAAATATTGGCACATAATAATACACATATATGTATATATACATGCACAGTATGTATATCACGTACAGATAATATATATTATGCACTATGTATATCACCTACATAATATATATTATCATGCACTGTATATATATCACCTACAGATCATATATATTATCGTACACTATATATATCACTTACAGAGAATATATATTATCGTACACAATAGAGGGCACCTACAGATAATATATATTATCATACACAATATATATTTCGCCTACAGATATATATATTATGCACTAGACATATATCCTTCTTTTCCCCTTCCTTTTTCTTTCCCATCTCAATACTGGATCCATCTCATCAATAAATGAACATACTATAATATTTCCCACGTAACAAGATAAAGCCCACTTCCCACTTCTCTTTACCCTGCTGTGGTGACTTCCCCATCTCCCCTGCAGGGCTGGCTTAGCCCATCATGGGCGCACTCTTCCGCTGAACCTCCTGTCTCTCCCCGTTTCTTCTCCACTGCCTGGCTTTTCTTCCCTGCCTCTTGGCTCTGGAGGCCCCAGACTCTGCCCTTGTACGCGTTCCCTTTGTAGCATGTACAGATCTCATAAATTTAGCAGCTTAAACCAACACAAATGTATGATCTCTGAGTGTTCATGGGTCAGGAGTCTGACACAGCTTCCTGGGCCATCTGCCTTACCAGGCAGCAAGTCAGGCGTGGCCTCGCTAGGGTCTCAGCTGAGGTTTGGGCTTCTGAGCTATTTTGGGCGGATTTTGGTTCCTTACCTGTACAACTATTGGGCTTCTCTCAGTCACCATAACTGAACCATTGATTCCTTATTTTTTTTAAGATTTATTTATTTATGCATACAAGAACTGGGGTACAGGCCAGAGGTATGGGGGGGTGAGAGAACCCACCAGAGATAGAGTGGGGAGCACAACAGGCAGACTGATTGAAATACACTGCTGAGGGGAGCAGCGGGCAAGTCAGGAGAGGTCCACTGCGCCATATGGGTAGCTCCCTGGCCAGCCGGGGATCGAACTCATGCTGCAGAGGCTGCGGATAGCTTCATAGGTTGCATCTTAACCACTTGCACCACCAGGGAGCCCCCATTGATTCCTTTATGACAGGATTACCTTTGATTGGATATACTAGCAACCTGACTAGGTGTCTTAAAGAAGTAGGAGTTTGATTATCTCACTCAGCAATAAAAGTGAGTGTCACTGGACTAAAATCAAGGTGTCAACAGGCTGCAGAGGGGAATCCATTCCCTCTCCTTTTCCAGCTTCTGGAAGTCACCCAGCCACTTGGCATCTTCCAGTCTCTGACTCTGATCCTCCTGCCTTCTTGAATAATCCTTATGAATATGTTGATCCCACCTGAAAAATCTAGGATCATCTTCCCTTGTGCAGATCCCTAGTTTAGTTTCACATGCTAAGTACCTTACCATGTAAGGTAAGATTCACAGGCACTGGATGTGAATGTGGTAGGATGTGTCTACCCATAGCATTTCTCTTTATTTATATCGTCCCTTCAGACTGCTGCCCAGAAGGGATTAGCCGAGAACCATCATTCACTTTTCATGAACAGAATTTGGTCCTAATGTTAAGAATATTGAAAGGATCAGTCTCTATTTTTTTTAGTTCTTTCTATTAGTTTTATTCAGAACTTTCAAGAAACTCTCCATATGGGGTGGTCTAGTTCATGTGGCATTTGCAGGGATGATGGTTATAAACAACTGCTTTGTTTTGTTTTTTTATGTGAAAAAAATATGTAGAAAGATTTTTCATCAGAAAAGTGCTTTGTCCAAACACATATCATTGCATTAATCAATGTCTGGAAATATAAAATGCTTTACTTCTTTTATAAATTCATGTCTGGAACTTTTAGTTTTTCAGAAACACTAATTCCAACCTGAAATACCAGCTAATATCAACAATTGAAACAATTGCCAAAGACAAAACATCCTAAAAACCAAAAATTTAAGACAGCTAAGTGAAGAACTTTTTGACAAAATTTCAGTGTTTTCTTTTCCTATCTTCTTATGAGATAGCAGTATTCACTTTCTTTTATTGGCTTTTATTTTTGCCACAAATAATGCTATATTCAAGAGACTTTTTTTTCCTTTATAGCTTAAGAAATGTATAAAAACTCCAGAAATTCCTTCTAAACATGTGAGGAACTGGGTACCAAAAGTCTTGGAGCAACGAAGACAAGGTTTGGAAACATATTTACAGGTAAGATGTGTTTAGATCCTCAGTTAATATAATGTATAATAAGTAATTCTATTTCAATATTTTTCTTAGAATTTATGGGTAAGATGGAAAAACATATCAAGCAACCAAACATTCTAAAGTTTCAAATTAGAAATATGTTGTTGGTTTCTTCTTTAGCTTTAATTAGGTTGTGTTTAAAATTGTTTAAATAGATGAAGGAAGTAAAAATTGAGTAGAAAGGTAAAACGATAGAAAGATAAAAACTAATGTGGACAGGATGTATCCAATTTTTTAAGTATGATTCTACAATTTACTTTGGTTTTGTTTTTTGTTTTCCTGTACTTCCTCATAGCTTTTCCTTCAGGTGTTGGTTATTGGGGAGACAGAGAAACAGAATTTTCATTCTTGGGAATCAAACTGAGAATGAGTGTGTAAAAATTGCTGGTCAGGAAGTGCCAGATTCTGTGAAAATCAGAATGTCTGTGTTTTGAAAAGAATGCATTAGGGTGGTCTTTTGTTTTGCAGCTGAGAGGAGCAAGCAGAATTGCCTCAGAAAGATAAGATGAAAGCACTTTCTTTGCCAAGTGACAGAAAAAGCAAAGGACAGGGCCTCCCCGGTGGCGCAGCGGTTGAGCGCTGGGTTGCGAAGCTGCCCGCGGCCTCTGCGGTGCCGGTTCGATCCCCGGCTGCTCCCCGGCCACCGGAAGAGGGTCCCACATGGTGCGCAGACCTCTCCTGCCGCCCGCTGCTCCCCGCAGCAGTGTACTTCGGTCCTTCTGCCTGCTCTGCTCCCCGCTCTGGCTCTGGCTCTGGTGAATTCTCTCACCCTCCCGCGCTTCTGACTGTACCCAGTGCATGTATAAACAAACAAACAAACAAATAAATAAATAAAACATGCAAAAAAAAAAAAAAAAAAAAAGCAAAGGACAGTTTGGTGCAGTGTCAGCTTCTCTGAATTTCAAAACAGAAAGGGCCAGAGGCCTCAGGTGGATGTTCAGTGAGACCATCACCATCCGAGTTGCTCTGTGCAGGCCAAGAGCTGAGGGGCCAGGGCTTGTATCCAGCAGGACACTGAGTCCTTGGAGAGGCTGACACATGAGTATGACAGGAGTGAGCTTGGCCAGGAGGGGAACCAGACTTCACTTAAGAGTTACAAAGTCGCTGTGGTCATATATCCATCTGACACTTGTTACATCAAACAAATGGGCAACCATGACTGTTCTTCCTTCATTATCTTTGTCACCCATTTCAGCATGAACTCTAGAGTGGGACCTGGTCTGTGTACTGGGCTGTCCTGTGTACTGGACTGTATGAAGCCAGGCCACTATTTCCTCTGCTGAGCTTTTCTGAGAGGTGGTACCCAAGTCCCTGGTGATCAGAAGCTGAGACATCACCCCCACAGATGTGTACTTAGTGATATCTTGAGAGGACTGTCTCCCCGTAAAAAGATACCAAGAGCATGTTCATGGCCTCCTGTAGTTGGCCTGATCTTCACAGTGCTCAAATCGGAATGCTAACATATGGGGTGACGGGCTGGGAACCTCTAAGAGGGACTCCCTTACCTGTTTTTGCTCTTCTGCTTTTGGACATGGTTAAGGTTCCTACACTGCCTCTCACTGGGAGAGAGGCATGAAAGGAAACAAGGACCACAAATGATAGGAAAATGTATGGTCTTATTCCTGGAGACTGTGGGGCTTTGAGACTTCCAGAGCTTCAGGCGATACTGAAGAGCAAAACCAAACCAAAGCAAAACAAAACGAAAAACAAGAGACTTTAGACTTTGTATGCAAAGGGTAAAAATGTCTATTCTCTATAGTTAAGTGGAATATGTAAATAATGCACTGTTATTTGTAAACCAGATTCTCCAGAGATATTGTATATCTTCAAGCTTTAATCCTGAAGAAAGCTTTACTGTCTTCCTCCCATTGTATTTGACACATGACTTCCATTCCTACTCCGTGTAAACATTTTTAGTTGTTTGTACTTTGGATATAAATATGCGGGTAAAATCATCTGGCGCAGAGGGGAGTTTACAGTGACTCTCAAATTGAGCTTAGAATTTTTCTATTCTCAGAAATAGGGCTTGAAAGATGTGGCCGAACGGCTGAGAGGGCTGGCTTCCTGCTGCACATTTAACATCCAGTCTGCCCTTGCGTAAGTGCCCAAAGAGCTCCAGAGAGCGTTCTCTCCTCCCTTTTCCCAATTCTGTCCCCAGGCAGTGGGAGCTACAGAGACGCAAAGACGCATGGGAGGGCTTTATCCATCCCAAGTGAAACAAAAACCCTGGCCTGATCATCACTTCTTGATAACGTTTTGTGTTTGTTGTTTTTAATTTTTTTAATTAATTTACTTATTGCCTTACACGGTTGTTAATTTTTTGACATTATTTGATGTCTCCCCTCAGGTGTGGTCCCCATATTTCTCTCACAGCCCCCATGATCCAGCTCCCCTGTTCCTTATGCTCTTCCCCCCATACCCCCAGTCCTGACCCCTCTCTCTACTCTCCAGTGCTGTGTGCCTCAGATCTAGGGTCAGCTTGCAAGTTTGGTCTTTTTCCTGACCGTATGTTCACTTTCTCTTGTTTCTACAGCTAAGTGAAATCATCCAATATTTATCTTTTTCCTTCTGATGCATTTTGCTTGGCATCATCCATTCCATTTCCATCCATATTGCCACAAATGCCATGAGTTTATTTGTTTATTTATTTTTTGATCACTGAGTAGTATTCTATCATGTATATACACCACATCTTCTTGATTTATTCCTCTGTTTGGGGGTATTTGGGTTGCTTCCATATCTTGGCTATTGTGAATAGTGCTGCAGTAAACACAGGAGTGCAGGTTTCCTTTCTAATTAGTGTTTTTGTGTTCTTTGGGTAGATTACTAGGAATGGAATTGCTGTATCCTATGATTTAAGTTGCTTTAGAAGTTAGACATGCTCACCTATCTGACTCCTGTGGACCTTCAGAACCAATCTAAACCCCAGGTGTCAGTGCCCCTAGATTCTCTCAGTCGGCACCATCCTGAAGCTATCCCATCTCAGCATGAACTGGAGAAAATTTCAGGTTCTGGTTCTGAGATAGTATTAATCCCACAAGGTGATGGTGTCTTAAAGCTCACAGGAAATTTATGCCTCCTGCCTGCAGTTATATTCGTGATTACCCATGAAACATGATGGCTTTGCTCTTTTTTTTTTTTTTAAGGTTTATTTTATTTATACAAGAGCTGGGGTACAGGCCAGAGGCACGGGGTGGGGGTCGTGAGAGGATTCACCAGAGACAGAGTGGGGAACAGAACAGGCAGATCAACTGAAATACACTGCTGAGGGGAGCAGCGGGCGAGACAGGAGAGGTCTGCGCCATGTGAGAATCTCCTTGGCCGGCCGGGAATCAAACCTGTGCTACAAAGGCTGTGGACAACTTCACAGTGCTGCACTCTGAGCCACTGGGGAGGCCTGTGGCTTAGCTCTTAAGAGGGCCAGAAAAGCAGCTTCTCCTCTTGTCCAAGGAACAGCTCATACATTCTGGACCATGTGCAGTGCCCACATTTCCTAAAATAGGCCCACCTTCCCTTTTATTTTAGAGATGGAGAAACTGAGGTCCAAAGTCCAGTGGAGTTAAGAAATCTGCCTCACTTGTAGTACTTTCAGACGACATTGTATATGTGGATTTACTTCTCGTGACTGTCAACCATTTACGAGTCTGACATTTTGCTCTGAAATTACCTACAATGTCAGTTGTGTGGCCCAGAGCCATTTCTCAGGCATTCATTTTCATCTTTTCTTTATCTTTTAAAAAATACTAGCAATTAGTATTTGGGTTTTGTTGAGGGAGCTTTTCTATGCAGATCCCCAACAATTTTTGGTTTTTGCTTTTTAATCACCCTGAGGATTACAGGGTAAGCATACTTTATCTGAGAGCAACTGCCTACATGAAAGAGAACTAAGATTCAGGTCTTCATGATTTTGCTCATCTCAGCAAAATTGCAAACCACTACACACCATAAACTGTGGGGACTGTGAAGTCAAAACTGCGAAGGATACACTTAGAACAGCAGGTTTCTAATTAAGATCTTAGAATTATAGTTCTCCCTAAGTCAGTCTTACTTTGAGAGGAGTTTTCACACCATTTCCACACATATAATCTTAGGTACCTGTAAAGGGGAGAAAAAAATTTCCTCCCTCTGTAAAATATCTTTATCCTTTTCCCTCCACCTTCTGTTTTCATGCTCTGAAGTCATACACAAGCATTTTTGTCTCTAGCCATCCATCTCTGGTGGAGACTCATGAAATTTTCTCCTCCATCCGCCCCGGATGAGGAAAAGGCCCCGATAAAGCTGAGTTGGTGCAGACGTAGCTCAGAAGGCCTGTGCTATTCTGCTTGCCAACAGCTCAGGTCCCTAGGATTTTGAGTTTACTTAACAGACTAAGAAGTGATATAATGGCAGCTTCACTTCTTACTAGGGAAATCCCTTAAACTGCAACAAAAGGAAAGACCAAGACCTTTATGTATGCTCAGGAGTGGGCCAGGGGGCCAGTGAATGGGGATGTCCAATTGGAACTTCCTAAAATCACCGGCGAAGCCTATAGAAGTAATAGAATCTATGAAAGTCCCGCTTATAACATGAGACAAACTGTTCTTTGTTCTCGTTAAAGATTGTGAACAGTGTGTTAAATAATATTAATGGCTGGGATTGTCAGTACTTAACAGTACTTTCCTTGTACAAGTGATTTTATTGATCGATACAGACTCAATGTAACGGAGCAGATTATTTTTACTGATTTTATCGAAACCTTAACCAAGTTTGTTAGTGTAGCACGTATCTTTAAATAGATCTAGATGATGATGTAGATTAAGAAAAGCAAACCACCATCCATCTCTTTTTGATCTGTTAATAACTTAAATCCATCATTGCTAGCAAGTGTTTTCAGCTTCTGTTCTGCATACATGTTTTTGTTGTGTCCGGCCAGAAAGCCTGGAACCTCCTTTCACTGGTGGTTTTTCCTACAGTGGTTTTTCCCAACCACTTATCCAGAATTTGGCAGGCAAAATTGTGATCATAATTGGTGAAACAACAGACAAAATTGGAAGGAGGAAAAACTTTAGATGACTCTGTTTTCTAAATTTAATTGTTGTAGGCAGTGACCTACAGTGTCTTAGGTTTATGGTAGTTCTCTAAGACTTTCTTGTGCTGAGCTGGACACACTTTTTGAAGGCTACAAATAATTACATGGGACAGCGTGTGGTCTTTCTTCTCATTATATATTGTAAAGGTTTGTGTTTTAATTGTGGAGAATTGTGCTACCTAATTTCAATGCAGTTTATTTTTCTCAGTGATTTGCCTGCTTCACATGGATCTCAGAATGACACATACTTGATTTTAAATAATTTTTCATGCAGGATCAACTTTCAAATATTTGAACCCAACCTTATATATTATTTCGTTAAAGAAAACAATCCACTTTCCATCCAAGAAAATAAATTAAGCCAGTACTTAAAAAATTCAGATAATGCATTCTTGCTCAACCTGGGTAGGTGAGCCAGGAGAAGCCTGACAGAAGGACATCAGAAATCACAGAGGTCAGTGGAGGTGCGTTCAGCAATGGTGACAATTTGCAAAGCTTTATGAACCCCCAGATGGTTATGATTTCATGACGGGGCATCTGTGTGAAAGAAGGGAATGCAATGGACTTGCACTCTAGTGCACCGTGGTCCTCAAGCCTTGGCTTTGTCTAACACTTAAAACCTAGGGAGTTTTCAACTTATTAATTAGCTGTTGTTGACCGTCTTGTTTGACAGTCTCTAGCAATTTAAAAAAAATACTCTCAGTCACCATTAGCTGAGGATCCATGTCCTAAACTAGAGCTCATGTTAATAAGATGAATGTTGTAGGTCATGTCCTCGTGTGAAGCTGGCTGTGCTGTTGGCAGGGCTCACGGCCAGTGCTCCTAGAAAGTGGACCATGAGGTCTGTGCTGACAGCACACAGACCTGGACTCCTTTCTGGAAAGCCAACTGAGAGCTGGGAACAGGTAGTCAGTGTCGCTGTCTCCTGTGTGCAGAGAGGAGGGGAGAGCACACACTACTTTTTCTTCATCTTCAAATTTCTCTTAAACCATAGATGGTTTTGTGTGATAACACCCTCAGCTGGCATGATATTTCTATGAATATCAGTTCCTTCAATGTGGTTATAATGGGCTTGAATCTCTGCATTCAGAGATTTTAGGAAGCCTGCCATTATTCTTCAGGTACTTTTAATTGATTTGATCTGTGTGTGATGGACTCATGAGGTTTTTTTTTCAGTAATAGTTTTTTTTTTTTTATTTAATAGGTTTTTTTTTCATTGAATAGTTTTTTTTTCATTTTTTTACTTTATATATTTTTTACATCATTTTTCATTTTTGCACAATGTATGCATTTTCATCTTGGTTATGACCCCATACAATTCCCACAAGCAACTATAAACCGAAGACTCACTACGGGGGCATGGGGAGGAGGGAGTAGGACTCACGACTTTTAAAAGAACTGTCACAGCTAGTGAGGTTCCCTTTCAGCTTGATGACTCCAGCTTAGTCAGAGGATGAGCCCCACTGCATGCACATTTATTTTCCAGTATAAGTTCTTTATCTCCTCATCGGCATCGAGGTTTCTCTTCTCATGGGCTTATATGTTTTTAGCCAAACAGTAACTTTGCTATTCTGATTTATACATATATGCATATTTAACACCTTTGAAAAACATTAAGAACAAAAATCATTTGCGATAATTCTTCCACCTAGACCCCTGGTTCTAAAACGAGAGCAGTTGTCCCTCACAGGGAATGTTTGGTGGGGCGTAGAGATAATTTTTGGTTGTCATGGCTGAGGACAGGGTGCTACTACCGTCTAGAGAGTGGAGGTCAGGGGTGTTGCTAACCACCCTATAGTGTATGGCACCCCCACCCCCAGCAAGTAGTCATTTGACCCCCCATGATGATAACATCAAGGTTAGATAACAGCCCTGGCGGACATCACAGTAGGCTCCCTTAGGCTTTTTCCCAGGTGTATTCTACATGGCATTTAAATGTATGTTTTCTATAATGCTTCATAAACTCTTCTTTAATGGAAAACCATATGACAAACACTGTGTGTGAAATATTTCTCTAAGACAAGTCTTTTTTTTCCCAAATAACTTATTAGTCAAAGGGGCCTCCCTGGTGGTGCAAGAGGTTAAGATGCAACCTATGAAGCTGTCTTCAGCCTCTGCAGCACAAGTTCAATCCCTGGCTGGCCAGGGAGCTACCCACATGGCGCAGCAGACCTCTCCTGTCTCACCTGCTGCTCCCCTCAGCAGTGTATTTCAGTCAGTCTGCCTGTTCTGTTCCCCGCTCTGTCTCTGGTGAATCCTCTCACCACCCCACACCTCTGTCTTGTACCCCAGTTCTTGTGTGTATAAATAAATAAATCTTTAAAAAATAAATAAATAAATCTTAAAAAAAATCTTAAATAAATCTTAAAAAAATTTTTTCAAGGAAATTTTCAACATATAAAAAGTGGACAGAATAATATAATGAAATTCCAGATTCCCACCATGCATCTTCAGCAGTTATCAGCTCTGGACAGTATTTTCTCAGGTATATTTTCACACTTACCCCATCTCCCAGATGCCCTATTTTTTCCCTATTTTCCCAGATTTGCGAAAAAAAAAGCCCCAGATACCCTATTTTCATCCATACATATTTCGGTATCTTCTCTAATAGATGACGCTTTTTTAAAAACAATATTAGTAAAGGCTCCTTAGTAGTCTGTCCTATCAATTTGTTCTATTTTACTTAATGTTATATGTTACTTCACTGTTTCTCGTTTCCCCCTTAGAGCTGGTATTGTTTGTGTGTTTCTTTTAATTCTTCATATGGCACCTCGGCCCTGTTCCACAGGTGAAGTAGAGAGTGTGCACACTAAGCAAGGCCAGAATGAGCACCAGCCCCTTAATTTCATTAAACACTGGGTAACTGGTAAAGATTAATGTACATATCTCTTGCTAATTCTTTCCAATTACTTAGTTCATATAAATTCCCAAGCCTGGTTCATTATGCTGAAGTCAGGTGGTAATTTTGAACAGTGTTCCGACAACAAGGGAATTTTCCTCGTGTAACCTTGCACTCTCACACGGACTCCCAGCAGATTAGGCCCTCAGCCCAGAGTCCATTCATTTTCCACTCAGGCCTAATTGCTGCCGACTGGCTGCCACAGGTACCTGGATAGCCTGCGTTTAAGGAGGCAGGGACTTCTGAGAACAAATAAGGAAAGATTAATTGTTTGTTTTGTTCCCTCCCGAGAGAAATGTGAGTGCTTAATCAAGAAAAATAATTTCTTCTGTTGATTTGGCTTATTTGGAGAAAAGATAATTGTGTAAAGGTGGGTGTAAAATGATGCCTTTTATAAGAGGTATTGCCACTTACCTACACAAGAGACAGGATGCAGGGAAATAAATGTAAGACACGGACCAAATGGATGAGGAAGGCTCACATCTCTCATGGTAAGTAATCTGGCTGTTGGGCTTTTATTTGTACCAATAGTGCTAGCTAGTATTGTCATTTGTTTTGTCCGGGCCTTCGGAAATCTAATCAAGGAGACAATAGTCTAAAAAAAAAAAAAATCAACAACACTTTTCCAAATTGTTCTTAATTGCTGGAGTACAAAGTGAGCTAAATGCGGTGATGTTTCCAATTAAGAACCTGTTTCAAGCCAGCGCTCTTAAATCTATCTTTCCCCATCTGATAAATAAGTGATCAAAGGATGGAGCAGATTAATTGAGAGCAGTTAGTTCCACATTTCTTAGAATAGGTAAGGTGAACCAACATTATTAATGATTTTTGGCTATTTCTGGCATGGTACCGGTGCCACTTGTGCCTTCTGGCCAGTAGGAAAGGAACATCGATTAAGTGTTATCATATTGCTTGATATTTTTAGTACCTAGCTCAATTCTGCTTTCAAAACCTCAAGTTATGTCACAAGGACTTTGGCTATGTTGTGCATCAAAGTAGGCCCTGGAATTTGGAAAGAGGAAAGTGAATAAATTACAGGAGAAATGTGTATAATCCTCTGACAGGCAGGGATAGGGCCACAAAGACGAGTGTCTACACTGGGGAGGCGTGAACAAAGTCTTTCCATAGAAGACCAGGTAGTAAATACTGTAGGCCGTAGATCTCTGCAGAACTACTTTCCTCAGCCACCGCGGTGTGAGAGCTGGCATGGATGATCTATAAGCTAGAGAGGAGCTGTATTCCAGTAAAACTTCCTAAAGGCAGGCAGCAGGCCAGATAGAGCCCCTGGGTGTATCTGACCCCAGGATTTAGAGAAAGCTGGCGGGACAACAGTGGAGGGCAGGAACAGACAGGGTGGCCTCGTATGGATGGTGTGGGTTCAGAGCCTAAACCTTCACTTACTGCTGTACATGTCAGGATAGTTAATTAACTTCTCTGAGCACTGGCTGCCTTTTCTGTAAAGGGAGAGTTTAAAAAAAAAAAAAAACCTCATGAGGACCACGTGAGTTAATATACACAAAGCCCCATCCAATTCATGAATTAAATAGGCATACCACAAAAAACAGCCATATTTTTTCCCTTGGATCTGGGCCATATTTGGCAATTATGTTTGGTTCTCATTTTTCTCATACTCCAGCATATCTCTAGGACTCCAGGGAGTCCTAGGATTAATGCCTAATCTTAATTATTTAGCCATGAATATTAAATTAGAAATTAGTCTTTTAGGAACCATCTCACCAATTCAGCCAAAACCATGACTAATTTAAAATGGCACCAGCGGGGCCTCCCCGGTCACGCAGCGGTTGAACGCTGGGTTGCGAAGCTGCCCGCGGCCTCTGCAGCGCCGGTTCGATCCCCCGCTGCTCCCCGGCCACCAGAGGAGGGTCCCACATGGTGCGCAGACCTCTCCTGCCGCCCGCTGCTCCCCTCAGCAGTGTACTTCGGTCCTTCTGCCTGCTCTGCTCCCCGCTCTGGCTCTGGTGAATTCTCTCACCCTCCCGCGCTTCTGACCATGCCCAGTGCTTGTATAAATAAAATAAATAAATCTTTAAAAATAAAATAAAATGGCACCGGGCGCATATAGGGCAGATGATGCAAAATACAGCCTCTGGGAAATGCTGATGGAATATTTAATCCTCCCACTCACTTTGTCATTCATTCATAAAATAAGTGTCCTGTAAGGACCTGTTCTGCACCAGATACTGCGCATGGTACTTGACATTTATTATTTCCTAGTCCTCACCACAAGCCTAGCTCAGCAGCCTCATTGGGTTATTGGTGTCAGTTTGCCCAAATATGGGCCATTCCACGTAGGACGACATGCCAAGTCCTCAATTTTCCTCTGGAGACAGAATAATAGCAACCAGCAGGCAAACCTTGAATTTTTGTTTTAAATAACCTGCTGGTCAGAGATGATTTGAAAAGTACAGGGTGGGAATGTTTGGGGGGGCATGAAGCGGGGGTGCGCGCACCCAGCCCCTGCCTGCATTGTGATACCCACTGTCGCCACTGTGCCTGGTGAGGCGGGTTTATGGGCTGTGTTCTTTGCTTTCAAGTAAACTCACAGGAAGCGCAGTGGCTTGACAGGACTCCTGCAAAGAGCCACAGATTAAAGACAAAAGCAGGAAATGTTGGCCAGGTGCCTAGGGAAGAAGAAGATGGTGGCATAGGGCGGAGCTGCTCTGATTCTAGCAACTTCTTTGCGGCCTCCCCCAACCGGGCCCTCACCCCACAGCGTCCTTCCCTTGGAAGGTCCTGATAACACAGAATGTGGAAAGCAAGTGGCTTGTGAAAGAACACAAGCCAGGGAAGGGCATCTGAAAGATGGTTATTTGAAAAAGTTTCTATCAATATGAGGTTTTGCTACCAGAATGAATGTGTGTGACCTAAAAATCTCACTCCCCTTAAAATTTGGGAACAGAATCTTTTAGCCTGCTCAAAAATACCTTTCACAAGAAATTTCTTTTTTTTTTTTTAAGATTTATTTATTTATACAAGAACTGGGGTACAGGCCTGGGGGTGAGAGGATTCACTAGAGACAAAGCAGGGAACACAACAGGCAGACTGATGAAATACACTGCTGAGGGGAGTAGCGGGCAGAGCGGGAGAGGTCTGGTTTGCCATGTGGGGCCCTCACCGGCCAGCCGAGATCGAACCCGTGCTGCCGAGGCTGCAGCAGCTTCACAGTGCAGCGCTCAACCGCCTGCACCACCAGGGGAGGCCCCCTTTCACAAGAAATTTCTGTGGGTATTGGATATAAATTTTCCCCCAGTATAACATTTTCCAGCTTTGTGAGAACAACTGTGTGGCTTCAAGGAAGAAGGGAATTTCCTGGCAAAATCTCCTTCAAAAGTCTTTTTGTTATTGGAAGATGGAAGTAGAAACATTGGGATTATGATTTAGTGAGCGTAGCCATTGGATTTACTTGTCGTCGTGAGATATTTTCAACCGAGGCTGTGATTTAAACCAAGTATTTATGAAGTAAGTGGAATTTTCATTCCCTCTTCAACTCAGTAAAGAACAAGACTGTGGTTCAGCCTCAGGGAGCGTAGTTCTGTTATTCTCACATTAAAATATCATTGTCATTTTTAACAAGAGCAGAAATGTTTTTTGCATCGTTGATAAAAACAGTATAAAAATACATGAGAAATACTATTCATCTTTATATTGTTTCAAAGTGTCCATTTGTGTATGTTTTATAATAACAAATGATGTAGTAGCACTTTTATATGATGTGTATTTAAATGTTCTATTAGGGTTAGGACTCAACCCTTTTTCATTTGAGAGGTGGTATGGGGAAAAATTTGGGGATACACAGCTTAAAGATCCCACCGTGTCTTTGGTAGAAACCCCTGGTTTGTTCATCATACTGGTGTGTTTTCAGTAATTAAGTAGGCTGGATGCATAGTATTTAAAGTAAGTACTTAAATTTATTTAAATTTAATGTTAATCAAGTGTTAAATTACATTTGATTTAGATATTTAAAAGTAAATACCACTGGAAGGGATCATGCTCAGCGAAATAAGCCAGAAAGAAAAAGAAAAATCCCGGATGGTCTCACTCATAGCAGGAATCTAGAAAACTTAAATAAGGGACCAGGAAAAAGAATAACTATAAGGAAAAAAATATCAAAATCAACGAACAACTGTGAACCAGAGACACTCTATGGGGGGCCGGGAAAGGAGTGATTGGGGTCAAAATAAGGGAGTTGTAATTGTATGGGGAATATAAAAATAAAATTTAAATTAAAAAAATTTTTAAAAAGTAAATACCTGTGTTTAGATTTTTTTTTTTTTAGTGTTCTTCCTGTGGTAGTTATTTTTATTAATTTATTAAATAAAAGGTTCTGTTTACAAGCATCTTTGTTTTAAAAAGCCTTTCTCAAGTCTGAATTTGACAAACTACCATCTTGCTCATGGGGGTCAGTTGCAGGTTATTTTCTGGCTAGATGAGGAACCTCACCTCCACGTACTTGAATCCAGAGTGAATTCCAGTTGTGACTATGTAGTTAAGGTCCATAGAAAGTTGAACGCTCTTGAAAACATCCCCCATTTTTGCCTTCTCTGCATTTTCTTGACTAGATTTACACAACGGGTTTGGGTTCTTAAAAGAGTTTGACTTTTTCCATAGAGGATGATTGTTTCCTCAGTGGAAATTGTGACTTCTGTCCCAATTCTTCTGTTTCCCTACCCTTGTAGTGATTTGAGATGACCTGCCATTATCTCTTGTCTCAGAGTATCTTTCATGTGGCAGATAAATAAATATACTGATCTTTCTCTTTTTCCTTGGCAAGAGGGTTTTCACCTTGCACAGAGTAAGGCAACAACATCACAGAAAAGGCTATCATAGAACTCTGATCATCAGTCTCTGGTACTGATTTAACTATTCACCATGGGATACTAACCCTGGTTGTCTTGAGCCCTACTGAGACCTTCCCAATGTTCTCATACTCAGCCCCAGGATGCTCTTGGGACTTATTTCAGGTATTACTCTTCTTAGCCTTATCACTTCCTGTTGGAGACTTTCTCTGCAGAGCCTCTCCCATACTATTTTGGAAAAATCTGTGCCAATCTTAGGTTCCTTTATACAATCACTCTGTTCAGTAAACTATCCCCATGACCGTGCCATGGAAGCTATTCGTGGTTAGTCAAAGGAGTACTTTCTTCATCTCCCACTGTCAGCATCCATGCTTAGTGCTTTGCATCCTGTCTCTAAATTCATCATGGCAGCGTCCTTACTAGTGCTGGCTGTTCTGGTTCACCCTGAGTGGATTCTGGGTTGAGATGCCTTCTCAGCATCATTGCTAATCATGATCCCCACCTACCAAAAATTACTTCATGGTTCCTTGTCAGGTATTGATTTGTGATATTCCTAGACCTGGTGTTTGCAACTCTAGCTTATGTACCTTAATTGCTGTTCTACATGTACCTTAATTGCCGGCATGTTAGCTTACCAGCTGTCCCCTGTCTTGGTGTCTGTGTTACCTTACTCTGTGCTGGTACGTCCCCTTTTCTCATCTCTTTCCCAAAGCATCTTAGAAGATGCATTTCCCATTCCCCCTCTTTCATGGGACCTTTCTTGTCTCGCTACATCCAGGTGCTATTTCCCCAATGCTCTAAGTTACTTTAGTTGACTATCATCTCATCACATTTTACCTTCTGCTATAGCTCTTGGGGTACTGATCTTTTCTACACTAAGTCATCACTCCTGTTTGTCACCCACCTGGGCATCCCTCAATATCTGGTATTCTAATTTCTTTTATTTTTGTCCCTCTCTGGTAATTAAGAACATATTCAAATATAAGAAGTGTTGACTTTCCCTTTGCAATATTTCATGCTGTCATGTTCTGTATATTCACAGTGACATTTCTGTATTGATACATAGTGTAACATTTAAAATTTGGTGGAATAAATAATGTTAATCTCTATACCACAAAAAGGTTACCATACTTTCAAATCAAAAGACAAATGAACTAAAAAACGCGTAGTACATGTGACAAAGATCTAACTGCCACGATATACAAAAAACTTTTATAAGTCAGCAGGAGGAAGACAATTCTATTGCAAAATGGGCAGACTCCACTCCTTAAAATGTAGTTGTCAGTGATGAGTGCACAAGAAAAAAAGATACTTCTCTATTACAATACAGTGAATTTAAATGTAATAACACTTTTACCTATAGATGTACAAAGATTAAAACAAAACATTAAGAGCTAAACATGCCCATATACCCTTGAGGACACTGCCAATTGTGGCAACTTTTTGGAAAAGCAATTTTTCGAATTTCCAATCTGTGAATTTATGTAACAGTTATTCTTGCTTAATTGGGCTATGCTGTATATAAGGCATTTTAATTGCAAATTTCTTTGCAATATAATTATAAAAATTGCCCAATGATAAGGGAATTGGTTAAAATGTATTAGAATGCATACTCATGGACCTCCCTGGTGGCTCAAGGGAGTCTGCAGACTATGAGGCAGTCTGCAGACTCCAGCATGAGTTTGATCCCTGGCCGGCCAGAGAGACTCCCACATTGGTGAAGCAGACCTCTCCTGTCTCACCCACTGCTCCTCTCAGCAGTGTATTTCAGTCAATCTGCCTGTTCTGTTCTCCGCTCTGTCTCTGGTGAATCCTCTCACCCCCCTGCATCCATGGCCTGTACCCCAGCTCTTGTATGCATAAATAAATAAATCTTTAAATAATAAAAGAATGCTTACTCATACAGGAAGAAATATGTGGAATTCTCCAAGGATTAAAAAAATAACAAGTAATTCTCTGTTTTATAATCTGTAACATTTACAATTCAGAGCTCTGTAAAACCCAGATGGGAAAAATCTTATCATTAGTCCAAGTTACAAAAAAAAACCAGGCAAATAGAAGGTCTTATCTTTTCATGCTTGTAGTTTTTACAGACCGTTTAAGGAATCTGTATTATTTCTTCTCATAAACCTAACTTTCTACTGTTCCTCTTTTGATTGGCAGACTACATCACATGTGTTTAGTAGCCCTGCCGTGCTATCAATAGACTGACCTGCGAGGATGACAGTCACTCTTTAGATTGATGCTGTTTATTTTTCACTGGCACACACAAGGTTGCTAAGCATCCCCTGGTCAGGTTCTGCCAGCCCTTTACGCCAGTAATTGCATTGTTCCATGTCTCTATTGAGGAATCCCTTGCCAGTAAGTTTTTGGGAGGGACAGATGTCAAGGATGAGACGCCACAATGAAGTACTCGTGACTGAGCCAAGATTATGCTGCTCAGGTCATTCTACAAAACTTGTCAGCTTGCTGCCCAAATAAATGCCTGGAGTGCGTAAAACACAGAGCATAGTGACCCTAAGAAGAAAAATCAATTGCAATTCATATTTCATATGCCTATAATTGCTTGTGAAAGCATGGCAGTGGTTTGTTTGCAAGGCAGCTTTTCCTCTCTTCTTGTTTCCTCTCTTTTCTCCATTCTAATAACTGTGTCTTTCATATGCTCTGATGTACAGTGATACAAAATTTGGGGCTTTTTTTCCTTGTCCATATTACCGTTCTTATTATGGGAGCCCTGTGCTGCATTTGATCAGGGCACTGAACTGTAGACAGGCAGAGGTCATGTGTTAGGAGTGGCTTCCAGGCTTCGAGATCCTTAAAGGTTTGGGTGTTTTATTGTTTGTTTATGCATTGTGCTTTGAGGTGAGAGAGGGGCCTTCTGGAAGAAATTATTACTCATCAGGAGAGTTATTCATTTATTAGGATTTTAAATATCAGAATGGAATTGTGTATGTGTGCTTATGATCGCAAATGCTTTTTTAAAAAAATAAGATGGGGAGCCATCATCCCTACTCAGTTTGAAAATCACCCTATCTGTCTATCCTATCAGCCCTCTCCGGCTCCAGTCCCTCCCACCACTCCAACTCTTTTTTATGTGAAGCTACTTTTGGATTCGTAGTCCTTCTGTGGACTGAGATGTCATAGGGATGGAGAAAATGCTGTTCACTTTATGGATTACTGTTAGGTCAACAAAACTTTGGCAGCATTGATTAACTTGACAGTGAGTACAGCAGTACATTTATCACTTATGGCTGTGCTGTAGAAAATCTAATAAGAGGCAAACAATTCCCTTTAGAGCAGTAACAGGTTCACTGTGGCTAACGGTGCATGCACTGGAAATTTCTGCCTTTAAATTATACCCTTACCACGGGTTGGGTCATTGACTCAAAGCCACTGTCCTTCTATAGTCATGCTGGTGTTCTTAATGTCATCACAGTTACTGGACTTTAATAAATATTCAAACGGTAATGTATATGGAGTGGGATTTTTATTTTTAAAAATATGAGTAGATGATTAGATCCTGTTTGAGGAAGAAAATTTTGAAATAATAGCTAGAATTTGAGTTCTATTGTCTGAAGCCAGGGATAGCAGAAGGAAATTACTTCCCATAACCAATGTTACATAATTTAGATTGTTTCACAGTGGAGATCTTTGGCAAGAATTCAGTCTCAAGTAAACATTGTAAAGAAAAGTATTTGTAATGGTCTTTGATGAGAAATAGCTGTAAAAAAAAGTCTTGATAGAAATTTGGTAGGACATTTAATTGTTTCCTTTTCATCGCATCAAAGATATCCCATAAAGATTTGTGTTTCTTCCTTTTATACGGTAAACAGCATTACTCACTTTCCCCATATGTCATTTAGATCTTTAATAGTGATCTGACGTTTACACATGAAAAAATAGAACAAAATAAGTGTATTGGATAACACCAGTTACATCTAATGTCACAGACTATATGCAACTGAGGAATTCAGTAGATGAGGGTAAGAAATAAAAAAGTTAGGTTTTTAAACTGTTGTAATAACTCTGCAAAACTAAAGAGTATTTGATTAATTGGTAATTCTTGTCATTTTATAGTATATAGAAAACCTGAAAACATGCTGAAAACACAATCATCTTTGCTAGGGTAATTCCTATTTCCTCAGGCAATGTTTTTCTTTCTCATAAATTGCTTTTTAGATTTTAGAAAGATACCAGATTCATCTTATTTTTTTATTCCCATGCTATGCTAAAATTCACACTTCAGCCAGAGCTGGTTAAAATGATAACCTTCCAAGGCTTTTTTTTTTTTTTCAACACTTGGTATTTAGTTAGGAAACAGTCTTGAATCAAAGGCTTTTTATACAGTAGCATTTATAAGACGATATAGTTTTCTTTGTTGGGAGAAAAATATTCTGCCTGAATCAATTGTCTAGAGGTTTCCTATAATAAGGCAGCTTGTGGTAGGATGAAAAGAAACACCGTGCACAAGGAATCCCCATGGCAGTTTGTTTTTAGAAGAAAAACTGAGCTCACCTGATACATGAATACATTGAAAAGCAAGACTTAATAAGAGCCAGTTTAGGAAGAGCCAAGGCTTGCTGTCCAAGGGTCCCTGTCAGAGAGCTCATCCTGTATGTGCCTCGGAGATTCTAAAAGGCGTATCAACCCAAATGACTTTTTCTGGTGCATTGCAAAGTCCTGGCTTGAATCAGTAACATTCAAGCCTGTTGATGTTACTGATTTGATTTAATTCAATGAGAATCTGTTCTCCTCTTTAATCTATAAGGTAAACATAATGTTTCTCCTTCTGAAAACAGTCTCCTCTGAGCACGCCCTGTCTCCTACTCTGGATTTCACAGGTTACAATACAAATCCCCCCACCTCTTGCCCTAGTGAACAGAGGCCGGGTATTGATTAACTATCACGCTGGCATCAGAACTACTCTTAGGATTCAATTTTTTTGTTGTTTTGCATATTTTATTGATCAAAGTGGTAAATGAGCATCAAGCGTGCAAGACGACGATGAATTGTTTACTTGCATAAAATAACCTTTCAATAAGGGAAGATGCATGGCGTACACTTTGGTTCTGTTCTGCGGCCCGAAGCAGATGGCATTCAGCTGCTATTGATTTGCTTCCATAGTTAAGGAGCAGCCTGCAACCCTGCATGCCCACCGCATCGTGAAAAGGGGTGTAAGTTTGGGGATCAGGGTGGAAACCTAGAGGGACTGACAAACCCGCTCTAAAATCTTAAGGAAAAAGAAATCTTATTTGGAAGCCCTGAATATCTACTTCAGTGGAAACTTGAATGAATGTCATCAGATGTGTGTTGGTGCTTTGAAAGAAAGAACGCTTGTGGTCATCACTTATGCAGATGTCTTCAGTGACTAACAAATAAGTAATAATCACAGCATACTAATTTCAAGCATGTGTTGTATTTATGCATAAGGCACAGGCTAGCTGCTTATCTTTTAAAAAAAAGTTTTAGTAAGACATACTTTAAGCAATATTTTTTTCCTCCTACCTGTGGGGTAAAATTAGCTAATCTGCAGCTATATTATGTAATGTCCACCACTGAACCTCTGATCTTAAACATATATATGTATGTGTCCACACACACACACATATCCCCCCCCCACACACACACACAAGTTGCTGTCACAATCCCTTCTTATTTACCAGCTGTGCCATCTCCATTTATACCACTGTCCACCCATATCCTTTGTCGGCAATCATATCTGGTGTTGAAATGTCTTTCCATAATAGGTACTTACAGATGTTGAATAAATAAATATTTGCCTTAAAGCTGCACCCAAAATGGCTCTTACATCTCACAAACCTCCCAACGATGGCTTTTCCTTCCTCCAGCGAGTTATATATGGAAAACCATTTGTCAACAACAATCTAAAATATTAGTAAATGTATTTACACAAAAAAGCTCGTATTTTTAAATTCAGTGATACCCATCTTTGTCAAGCCTAGCTAAATAACTTACTGTCGTGGTAACTTATAGTTTTAAATATAAAGTAAAATACTCACCAAAACTTTATAATGAAACTGCTTGCCCATAATAACAGAACTTTACAGATCTGCTTCACTGGGCTCTTTCTCATCAATAAACCATTATTACAAATGATTATTCTAAAAGCATTCCCATAACTGTTTTTCTTTATAATGAAAACACTTTTTTGAAATTAAAAATAGTCTTGGAGATAGCAACTGACCAAAGAATGGGCATTATATTAAATAAACATTAACAATTCGTCTGTAGGAAGAAACATAACAATGCACACTTTTCATATAGCACAACTTCAGTGTTTTCAACTGTAGAAGAAAAGACTAAAAAGAGTTAGTTTCATTAGTAGTACCGAAGACTACAGTATTGTTTCTATTTTCTTTCTTACTGTTACTTTGCTAGTAGAACACATATTTAATATGTCTTTTAAAAATATCTTGTTCTATTGCTTGAGTCACTCAGAAGTGCTAATTATCAGAATGTGTAATGAATGGTTAACATAAGCTAGCTGCTGATCTTTAAAAAAAATAAGTTTTAGGGGGCTCCCTGTTGGCTACTGCATGAATTCGATTCCCCAGCCAGCCAGGGAGCTACCCACATGGCGCAGCAGACCTCTCCTGTCTCACCCGCTGCTCCCCTCAGCAGTGTATTTCAGTCAATCTGCCTGTTCTGCTTCCCACTCTGTCTCTGGTGAATCCTCTCACCTCCTGCACCTCTGGCCTGTACCCCAGTTCTTGCATGCATCAATAAATAGATCTTTAAAAAAAATTTGTAGTAAGATATACTTAAACTTCTGCAAGATTCACCCCTTTAAAGTACACAGGTTAGTGATTATAGCATATTCACAACGTTTTTGCAACACAGAGGGAATATTTTATGCCTCGTTATTTTCCTTGTTGAGGGAGGAGGAACAGCAAGCGAGCAGTGCTGGCCCACGTGCATCCTGGGGAAACCTCAGTCCCGCCCTTGCCTGCTTCTGCTCCCACCCTGGCAAAGGTTTGGGAGGTGAATTTAATTCCTTGGCTTTCATAACAAAAAACCATCATCCTTTCTCTTCTTGTCCCCCAGTACCAGAAAACTCCACCAACTTCTCACACTTTCACACCAGAGCCAAGCGTGCAGGGCGGCGAGGGTTGGGGTGAGGGCGGATTGTGTGCTGAGTGGCTGTGTGTCCTGCCACGCCCTCAGCGCCGTTCCTGACCCTGTGTCCCTCCACTCTCTAGTGTGATGCAGAAGATTCCTCCGTGTTTTCCGTGAAATACCAGCTCTCACTTCCAAGACGAGAGGAGATTAGTTGACATCAGTTGTCAGGCTCACAAGAAAGTTGAAACTGGGCAGCCCTTCCCTTGCTGCTGGCCTTGGGTGGGGCACCCAGCGTGGTCTCAAGGGAGCAGGGAGTCAGATCTAAGCTCTCAAGCTGGCAGTGCACCTGCCTCGTCCCATACAAAGGTTGGCTGTGTCACTGTCCCAGCGGCCACAAGGTAACCAGCAAGCTGAAGGAGGTGACACTGTAGGAGAGATACTAGAATGTTTTGAAGCCATCCTGCCTCGAGGCCAATTTGTCTGCCAGTGTAGTGATGATGAAAAATTAAAGCAAGTTTATTACGCTTCGGATTCATTGGCTCATTTAACTACTCAGGTGAAGTAACTGAAACCTACTTTATTTGGGGCTTCACCTAATTCAGGGGAAACGTGTGGTTTGAGCCAATTGATTAAGCTTTTGTAGGTAAGTCCTCGTTCTGCCTGGCATACGGTTATATATACAGAAAGTGGTATGTTTCATTCGACTTTCATTAGGAAAAAATAAACGCCTCCCCATTCTCTTGGCAACATCTAACAAGTATCAACTGTTTTTAACAATCTTTCTTCGGACCCAAGAAAAATGTGGTCAGCACCTTATGGTATTTATTTAGCCCAGTCACATGACAATTAGATTCTTGAATGTGAGGTACAGTGGAAGGCAGAAAAGTCTTTACTGGGGTGTAATCTACAAACCATGAATTATATAAGCACGATTCAGTCATTTATAGTAAATGTGTAGAATTGCTGGGTCAATTTTAGAGCATCTGTATCAACTCCCAAGTCTCCCTCATGCACACAGTATCCACATCTGCTGAATTGGACCGTTATCATAAGCTCGAAAACTCACATGCACATCACCATGGTGGCCCCACCTTTTCCTATCCTTTCATCTTTGAATCTCTGCTCACTAGTTTGTTTCAGGTTGAAAGGTGACTCGTCCCTGCAGCAAGAACCACCTTTAAGGTTTATAGCTATGCTCTCTGGAATCTGCATTTCCTCCCAAAAGAAGGAGAGAGCAGGTAGGAAGTGGGAGAAAGGAAAGGCAGGGGAAAAAGTATTTTAACCTTCTATCTGTGCCTTGCTCATCTCCTTTGGGACACACACTGATGTGCCAGGGAAGAACGGCTGGGGAGAAATGGAAACCTTTTCTGTGTTAATTTCATCCTTGCAGGAAAGGGCACAGGACTCACATGTGTTGGGCACCTGTGTGTTTTGGACACCTGCAGTGCTCCCTGCCTGTGGGGTGTCCCCGCAGGACCTGGTGTGTGACTATTGCATGCCCTTTGTTTCCAGCAGTTCTTTTTTCACCCCTTTCGGTCATGTTCTGTTTAGCACATGAAATGTAGTGATTGGGGACAAATTAAAGTACTTTTATATATTTCAAAACTTTTGGATTATTAGCAGCTTATTTGTGTTACTGCAGAAAAGACTCCCTGCAGGTCATTCACAGTGGTGAGTACTTCTCACAGCGTAAATGCTGTAGTTACCAGCATAAGTAGCGTGCTCATGACAACCAGGAAGGAGCTGCCAATGTCTAGTAGGTGTTTATTTTTGTTAAGATTTATTTTTATTTATGTATGCATATAAGAACTGGGGTGTAAACCAGAGGTGTGGGTGAAAGGATTCACCAGAGACAGAGTGGGGAGCAGAACAGGCAGATCTACTGAAATACACTGCTGAGGGGAGCCTCAGGCAAGACAGGAGAGGTCTGCTGTGCCATATGTGGATTAGTTACCTGGCCATGGTTGGATCTCAGACCTAAATAGACTTAACCCCTAGGCTATGAGGGATGCCCCCAAGTAGGTGTTTATTGAGCATCTGCTGTGGAAGCTGCCTGGTACCTAGCAGAATGTTAGCACATCATCCTTGCCTTTGAAGAATTTGTTTTGGCCACTCAGGTATCTAAAGAGTTGCAGTGTATGTTGAATGCAGTGTTTAAAAGGAGTGAATACTCACATCTAATGGGTGATCAATTTGGTTTGTTAGATGGGCAGTTCAGAGAAGAACCTTCCTTTCAATATAACCTTATAGTAGGATTAAAATGGGTGTTAAATGTAAAGTAAGAGTTAACAAAGGTTCAGGTTTCAATAGCAGTAGTAGTGATAATGATGGTGATATGAAGTATTACGAATTCTTGATCTGTTTCTCCAAATAAAATTTTGATTACTATCTGCCAAAATCACCTATTAGTTTCACTAAGAAATTGAGGAAATCAGACTTTTCATGAAGTAATATTTTCTTCTAAATACTTAAATAATTTTTAATTAGTCCAAAAGACAGAAGAAAATGAGACTCAGAGCTATTCTAAATACAGAATTCAAGTGAACTTTCCTGACATTATTATTAGCAGGTGAAATAATTTGGGTTTATTGTGAATATCCTTTCACTTGGATTCCCCTTTTCCCTCTAAAATGGAATCTTACTTAAATGTTTCATATCTTGTTGACTTCTACACAACTAAAGGGCATCTTATAGTCTCTCTTCTCTTTCTTTGGGTACATTAAAGTGTATGGCACCTGTGATTCTTTTTTTCACTATTTCTTTGTTTTTTTTTTTAAGATTTATTTATATATTCATACAAGAACCGGGGTGCACGTCAGAGGTGCAGGGGGTGAGAGGATTCACCAGAGACAGAGCGGGGAACAGAACAGACAGACTGATGAAATACACTGCTGAGGGGAGCAGCTGGTGAGACAGGAGAGGTCTGCCACACCATGTGGGTATCTCCCCAGCCAGCCGGGATCAAACCAGCACTGCAGAGGCCACGGACAGCCTCAGCGCGTGTTCAACCCACTGCGCCACCAGGGAGGGCCTTCACTATTCCTTTGTGGAGGTAACATTGGTTTACAACACTGTGTATGACTTAAAGGTATAGGAAGGACCACACCCTTCAGGTGTGTGTTAGCACACCACCCCCAAACGTTTCAGTCACCCAAAGTCCTCCACCATAGTCCTTTCAACTCCCTCCCCAGTCTGCTGTCCCTTCTTCCCCTCTCGTTAACTCAGTTCTGCAGTCAGATTTCTAGGATATGTTATGGTTTTGTTGTATCTGACCCTTTGTTTTGTTTCTCTGTACTACATATATGTGAGAACCTGTGATTTTTTAAGCAGTTCTGAATGTTTGGCTTTGCATTATGCCATATATATGAAATATATATTTTATCTCACAGTCAAGTCCATTGGAGCCATTAATGCTGACAGACTTGCAGGATAAGACCAGGAGTTAACGTGAAGTATTAGCCTGACCAACCACTGAAATTTCATCAACATCCTTCAAACACAAAAGGCAAATTAACGAGCAGTTATTCTTAAAACTTTGATTGTATTGCTTCTGTTTGAATTTAGAATGAAGCTGGTTTGAAAAGGTGTGCTTTTGGGCTTGCTAAATATTCATATTAGTTGTGGTAGTCATTCATCAAATTAATAACAGAAAGTCACTGAAAAATCATTGCGATCCATTGGTTTGGTATAGCATCAGCATCAATGTTTTTTCCAGAGTAATCCCTATTTGCATTAATTAGTGAAGAAATGCCTGTTCTCTCAAAACTGGGTTTAGTGGTAGCGAGTTACAACCAGATACAGATCCATCACCCTTCTCCCTGCAAACCCGTGCCCCCTTACACAGATGTGGTCATTACAGCTATCTGTTGAAAGTCTTAATTTGAGAAGTAGATTTTTCCCTGAAAATGTTGTCAATTCAGATGTAAGCACTTAAAATATAGAGTATGCTCCAAGCATACCTACGGCACACCAGAAAAAAAATTGCATTTTATCTTTTTTTTTTGTTTCAATTGATCAGATTGATCCTCATTTTATCTCCCCACAAATGACACAGGTAGCGAAGCTGTGGCTATCTAGACTTACAGAAGTGTCTAAAAAATGAAAGCATTAACCCCAAGTGCCCAGAATTCCCTGGAAGTTCTGCCTTCTCCTGCTCAGACTTGAAGTGGGACCCTGCTGTTTAATGTAATTAGTTTCAAAGGGAATGTCAGATCAGTCCTCCAGAGTTGACTCTGCCCCAAATACCCTCCTAAGAAAATATCAGTGAGACAAAACAAGAAAAGTCATCACTGTTGGAAAGCCGCTTCTTACGGCGTTATTCATTATTCAGGGGACATGTGTAAAAAAAGGCTGTTTGCTGTCTGGCTCAGTGATTTTGTGGTTGCTGAAGTGGGCTTAAGGACACAGTCGCTCTGGCCAATAGCTGTTTTCCGCATCCTGAAATGAAGATACGGTGGGCTGCAAGAAAACAAAAAATGAGGGCCTCACCGGTGGCGCAGTGGATTGAGCGCAGCGCTGTGAAGCTGTCCTCGGCCTCTGCAGCTCTAGTTCAATCCCGGCCAGCCAGGGAGATACCCACATGGCACAGCAGGCCCCTCCTGTGGTGCCCGCTGCTCCCCTCAGCAGTATGTTTCAGTCAGTCTGCCTGTTCTGTTCCCCGCTCTGTCTCTGGTGAATCCTCTCACCCTCCTGTGCCTCTGGCCTGTACCCAAGCTCTTGTATAAGTAAAAAAATAAAAATAAATCTTTAAAAAAAAAATGAAAAAAAGAGAGAGAAGAAAACATTTGGAATATCCAAAGGAGTTTTTAGCAGCTACTATGATATATTTAAAAAATTAAAGACGAATTAAGTGAGTTCATTTTCAACTTGTGTTTTCCCATGTGCATTGGGAAGTGACCTGAACAAGGCCGATTCCAGCTCCATTTGTATCTTCATTGCTGTCCTGCTTCTAAGGAGCCATAATTAGGGGCTGAAAGAGTCTCTTGAACAAGAGGGCATGGCTGACACTGCATGGCAGCATCACTGATCTGTTTGGGGTTTTTTTGGCCAGGACTTCGATGCACAATCGCTGTTGTGTGGGTAATCTGTAACCTACGTCATCTGCTCTCATGAGCCTCTTTGTTTATTTCTCTCCATCCTCCTCCTCGGTTGTCTTGCTTATGTTGGGGCACAGAGGGAAATTAGCTCCCTCCAGTGGGCTCTTCTTAGGCTGGACAAATGAACAAGTTAACATCAACCAGATTAGTAAAAGTCCAAATTTAATGCCATACCTCAGAGAATGTGTGTGTCTCTAAATTCTGACATAAATGGGGGTGATCCAGTGTTTCTATGCTGTGCTCAGGGGCCTGGGGTACTGAAAAGAGAGGAGGGGGGTTCACATTATGGGGAGGAGATGACTTTATCTTTACTTCTAAGGGTCAAAACATGAATTTCTCACATAGAGACAACTTGTATGCTAGTAACCTACTCCTGGATAATTCCCCCCAAACTGCTTTCTTGTAGGTCACAAAAGGGGGAGCAGGGACTACTTCTTCAACTAGCAGTAGGGTGAAGGGATTAGGGGACAGGCAGAGCGTCTCCTTCATTTGACCTTAGTTCTGCATGCCAAGGGGACACGCGTGCAGCAGTAGGCTTACTCTGGACCTCTTGGGGAAATCCCATCTGACCCCCTGTGAGGGAACCACCCCCATAGCTTTATATTCAGCCACACCGTGAGTGTGCTCCAGTGCCTACGGGAAGGGCTGTGGGCTCCTAGATATCCAGAGCTGTAGGGAAAGCTGCTGACCCTTGAAGAACCAAAAGGTTGTTAGAGAAGGAACAGTCAAAGCTCCTGGTGCCCACTCAGCACCTGCGGGGCAGACTTCGTCCACCTCAGAGACCCAGGCGTGCTCTTTCAGGATGACAACAACAACAAGTTTTTTCATGTCTCAGTTAATCTCACCCATAAAATGTTCTAATCTTCTCTGTCTCAAAGGTTGTTGAGAATAGGTGACCCAGTCTGTGGGAAGCCGCTTAGCAAGCCCGAAAGTAGTATGCAGATAACTGAGTTACTCTTTTTCTAAATACATTCCTTGCTGAATCCTGCCTGTTCAGAAATCCTTGCTGCAACGTTCTCCCGCAATGGCCTCCAGCTGCTTCTGGTAAAATCCTTACTGCAGCAGTAGCCATTACCTCCGGAAGCGGAGCCCTCCCTGGAGTCTTCACTTACCAAGCTTCTCTTTATATTGAGCCAGAATTGCCTTCTCAGCATTGACCTGTGTTGGATGCAGAAGTACACGGGTGACTGAGGGAGACCCAGTCCCGCCCTCCACGCACTGGACTTGAGAGGACAGAAACCAAGTAAACATCTCAATGAAGCTGTTACAAGTGCTAGAAAGGATACATGGGGAGCAGAAAAGGAAGTCAGGGAGTGGGAGCTTGTGCTTATGTTCAGGTGGTCAGGGAAGGCCTCTGAGGCAAACGGAGGGCAGGTTGCCATGTCGAGCATGAGGAGGCCAAGGACACAGCATCCAGATTCTCACTGAGAGGACAGCTCAAGGAACGGGTAAGGGAGATTCAGTAAAAGGAGAAGGTGCAAAATGGGTGAAGATGGTTTCTGGAGTTGTGGTTCTCTAAATGTGGCCCCAAGGCCAGCAGTGTCAGCCTCACCCAGGGCATTGAGAACATCTCTGGAATGCATCTTCTTAGGCCACTGCAGACCTGTTGGTTTAGACGCTGTGGAGGTAGAACCCAGTATGGGTGTTCACAAGCCTTCTAGGGGATTCTGGTGTTGGCTGAAATTTGAGAAATGCAGAAATATTTTGAGGGTAAGAGCTTGAATTACAGTGAAACATGTTGTTGTACCATGTGGTTTTCTCACAGACGTCAGCAGCTGGGGTTGAGGCCCAGGTGAAAGATGCTAGGATTGAACAGGAACTGGGGTATTCTGAATACAGCAGAGGGAGGGGTCCGACAGGGTGGAGGTGCTCAGGGAACGGATTGTGGTGGTGGATCATGGACTCAAGCTGGACAAGGAAGGTAGAAAAGTCAGAAGGGACTAAGGGAAGGTGAGAAGCACCCCATTTAGCAGGGCCAGGCCACGTCTGAGCCTGCCGGCCCACCTAGACAGTGCTTTCCAGATCTGACCAAGTGAGTCGTGTGTGAAATTTCCATAGAACGAATACTCACCTTGGCTGGTGTGCTTGGGTTAAGAGGCCAGGAAATTACAATCGTTTCAGATTATAACAAAACACAGGTTGTTTTTTCTTAATAAAAAGGTTAATAGTGACAGTAAAACCATATAAGAATATGTTCCCTTTCTTTATATTAAGTAATGATTTATATGTTCCTCTTCTCTAATAGTTACATTATTTTAATTCATTGTGTAATACAGTAACAGTTTATTTTTTTGGGCAATGCTCCCTCTGTGACAGGCTCTGGAGCCATTTTCTTAAAGGTGTGAGTCTTACTTCAGTCAGACTACAGGCCAGGAGGTAGACACTGTCTTTGACTTACAAAGTTTGCCTGTGATTAATTTCAAATAGTTTAATAAATGTTGTTTGGAGGCACATACAATCTTGCACACTGGGCCTACCTACCTGTCACTTAAACTATATCATGTAGCTATAAAGTAAGGGCTGCAGTTTGACTGCAAATCACACCCAGCTGACTCTCGGGGAAATAGCCACAAAACAGACTTGTTGGCTGAAAATAGGGGCATCGCTGTCAGGTGCTCATGCTCACTTTCTGGAGCACAGTCAGAGGAGGGGGTTGAGGCAGTGGGCAGACCACTGCAGACTGTCTGCCTGGCCGGCTAGAGTGGACAGTGTGCAGACCTGACCGGCGTCTGGGCTGTTGCTCTTCTGGCTCACTGTGCCTCAGTGTTTCTCCTGTGCACCCCAGCTTGGGGATTCCAGACCCTTCAGCAGCCTGGGTAGTAGGCACAGGCATGGGCCGGAGGAGAAATGACTCCAAACACATTATCTTTGGACGCCAGAAGCATGTCTCCCAGATGCTGGGTTTTGTTTCGTTTTGTTTTGGGTTTTTTCTTTGGGGGGGGGTATTTTTTTTAATTAGTGTTTCTTAAACTTAGCTACGGTCTTCAAGATATACAACTTCTGCCTGGAGATAGCTATAATTGTCTTGACTCAAGTATTCGTGAAAACCTTTGCTATCTCCTTTAATTGCTCTTAATAGAAAGCTGTTAAAAGATCATAAAATGTGTGATTAGGAGGACCTGTTCAAGTAGAATTGTATTTTCTTCCACCAACCAATGCTAAATTATTCCCTGCGGCTCATTCTATAGCAATTTGGACAATCCTTTTTGTAACAGAAGTTTAATGAAACACTTTCCATTTCCGCAGGGATATTGTCTATGATTTGTTTAATAAGCCCAATTTGGTGGGATATTTTTCTGGATAATCAGCTTACCTTTTCCTTTGTTTCATCTCATCTCATTCCTTGTGTGCTGGATTCCTTTACTGTTCCATTACCTGTGTCCTTGGCACCCGCTGTGTGAAGCAGGCGTGTCGTTCATATGTTGGTCCTTTGCTGCTCTTTATAGACACTGATTGCTTACTCATTTTTTTAAAGATTTATTTGTTTTTATGCATGAGCTGGGGTACAGGCTAGAGGCGCAGGAGGGTAAGAGGATTCACCAGAGACAGAGTGGGGAGCAGAACGGGCAGACAACCAAAATACACTGCTGAGGGGAGCAGCGGGCAAGACAGGAGAGGTCTGCTGCACCATGTGGGTATCTCCCTGGCCGGCCGGGATCGAACCCACGCTGCAAAGGTTGTGGACAGCTTCACAGCACTGTGCTTAACCCGCTGTGCCACAGGGAAGACCTTCTTTTTCATTATGCATTGACTATTTTTTATGTTATGAACTTAAAAAAAGGACAAAAAAGAAGAATATCAGGGTTGGTCTGTCCTCCCTCCTCTTCCTGCCTTTCTCTTCCCTCCTTTCCTATATCCAGTACTGAAGAGGTAAATTAAAATTCGAATAGCAGGGTTTTTTTTCCTTTCTTCTCTCTCTGTTTTTGAAGTATTCTACCCAGTACCCCCCTCTGTGGGCCAAAATCAGGCCTTTACCATCTTCAGAGGCAAGATCTGTATCAGCAGGGGTTTGTGTTCAACAACAGGTAACAGGGTAAATAAAAGGACTTAAGTAAAGTTGGGGTGCTTCTTTCTCTAACATGTGATTTTCTCAAGATTATCAGTGGTAGCTGATTGTGGGATCAGGGACTCAAGATGTTCAGGGATTGGATTCCCTAGATTTTCTGGGCCTTTTTCTTGTGATCACAAGATGATGGCTGAGCTGTTCCAGGCAAGCGGAGGGAACCACAGGTGGAGAGAGGGGTGGGGCATTGTCACTGTCTTTTTTGTTCATTTACTTGCCTCATTTAGCTTGGCCTCTTGCCGAAACCCCCCACCCAACAAAACGGGGGTTCCAGTAATAAGAAAGGAGGGGGAATGGATCTAGGGTAGTCGACTGTGCTGTTTCTGCTGTGGCAGGCCAGTGTGAAGTTCACATATTTCCGCCTAAGTGTGGAACAGTTTCCATCATCATTGTGTCCCTACTTCCTGGGGAACCTATCAGAGAAAGCCTGGTGTAAACGGAAAACTCCAAGGAAAGCTCCATGGGCATTGCTGAATGTAAGTCCCTGAATAAGCCCGTGTCATGTAACGGTGAGGCATGGAGGATTTGTTTTGGTGCTTGATTTAGGGAAAAGGCTGGAGAAGGTAAAATTCTCTTGTGGATCAGATGATACTTCCCAGTTGGGCCTTCTGCGCAGGGATTGGCAGCCATGTCCACACAGGATGTCTTGCTCATCTCTCTTACTATTCGGTCCCACCTGCCTTAGTGAGGTCCCTTTGGGCCACTGCTAACCCACCTGTGTGTTTTAAGGAAACAGTTTCATTGATGGCACTTTTTGTGTCTCCAAGAGGTCAGAGACCTCTTCCTACCTTTCTTTATTATTTCCTTTACAGAGTTGCTTTTAACTCTAGACCTGTGAACCTTCTGCACCAGGGCCACTTTTAATTCTTGGTCTCGTTTCCCTGAGGATTTACTGCTGCATCTTGAAATAAGTGTCGTCTCACTCTCTAGCTATTTCCCACTGAGTGTTCCCACCAAGTCAAGTCAGCTTTTCTTCTGTAAAGCTCTCTAGTTCAGGTAAAGCATGAAAGGTAAGGTGTCGTCTGAAACAGAAGGCTCAATACGGTGCTTCCAACTAGACAAACTAAAATCGTGTTAGAGGTCCTCATTAGAAAAAAGAAAAGAAATTTGCCCAGTACACTATGTCTTCACTATGGTGCCAGGAGAATATGTGTGCCTCGCCAGGAAGGACTAATCGATCTCTGCTCCACCACTTGAAACCCAGCTGTGCTGGAATGGGTCAGAGTGTACAGTATGTAAAGGAAGAGAATGCTAAATAAATCAGAGTAATAAACTAGGTAGTGGAGGGAATGTTTAAGGGACTTGAAAGGGTATATTGTTCTCAAGCACTTTAAACACTTTAAAAACATCAATTTATCAACATGCATAGGCCATGCTAATTGTAAATCTTTCATTAAAAACCAGTCTCTTGAGGCTGGCTTCAGGCAACATCTTACAAGCCTGGTTCTGATTACTATTTCGGTTTAGAGTAATAAGGTAGCACTTCCATAAGCAAATTCTATAATTTGTATTTAAATTAGTATCTCACTGCATTATTTGAGCTACTAAATCAGTTTTGCTTTGTTTTGTTATACACCATTTTATTCAAACGTGTTAGTCCCCTGATCTTAGTTTTGACTTGCAGGTAACTAACTAGTTTATAATTGGCTTTAGAAATTTTTTTTTTGACTGGGTCATCAAGAAAATGCCTCATAAATTCTGGTGTTATCTATAATGCATGATTGAGTCACGTTTTATTCAACAAACAGATTACTTTAATGGATCACAGGTATATAAAATGTGACTTTAAAGTATTTTATGTAATCATTTGCTACAAAGAACTAAAATGAGTTGTTCAGAGATCCTCAAACAGGTTTTGAAATGTTAGGAGGTCAGATTCTTCTGGCCTTTTACCTTATTTTTTTAAAAAAAATTTAATATAGGAGAGAAAGTAGTGGAATATATTGCCTTTATCTTTTTGGTACCTTTATGTGTTTGTAAAAATCAGTTGAGATTTTTAAAATGCAAGGGAAACCAGGAATGTATTTTAAGGGAATCAATTTCAGTGGCTTCTTTATCTATGGAATAAATTAAGTTTACAAATGCAGTAGAAAATATACACTGGGAAAGAGAAAGGATTCCAATAAAACTCAGTAAAATAAAAAAAGGATCTAAAGTGTGTAGCACAGCACTGTTGTTCATACAGTAAATGTCAGTAAATATCTGTGGAAAGAATGAATGAATGTCTTAGTGATTGGGTACATCAGTACATTGGTAGTTTGTGGGGTAGAGCTATCTAAATTCTAATCCTTACTGTCTCCTTAGCCTCAGAGAACCCTTATACAAGTGGTGAGTTGTTTATATAGGACTTGGATAATGATCATGTCTCTCAGTATCATGAAAACGAAGGAGGAGAAAGAGCCTGGTGCAGAGTAGGTATGGAGTAAATACTACTGTTGTTATAGCCACCTGAAAATCACCATCTTTGGTAGGTGAAAATTGTTGAAAGTTAGTATGAGTCAATCTCTTGTTCAACATCACATCACATAGAATGATTGTGATTTCACACCAAAAAATAAATCAACCCAACCTGAGAGTTTGGGGAACATTTCCTTCAGGAGGTAACACTTGAACTGAGACTTGATGGATGAGGAGGTATTGGCCAGTTGAAAAGAGGTAGGGAAGACATTCCGAGTGATAGAGCTATGCCCTCAGGAAGAGGATGAAGTAGGCAAAGGAAGATTACTTCAGTAGTCACGTGGATAGACTGGGGCTCATTGGCTTTCATAAACCCTTTACCCATAGCCAAGGGCGTGGTCTACTGGCCTGAGGCTATGTGCATCCTTATTTTTAAAAAGTGTTTCAGCATAACATTCTGATACATGTGCACTTAATAAGTTATGTAGCCCCATTATTAGCCCTTATATTATAAATGAGAAAAATAGATATTTTAAGGTTTATTTTTACTTAAATAGAAATAGAATTCTATTTGTTATCCTGAATTTTAGTTTATGATCTTGCTGAACTCCCCACGTGTCTGTAACTCACTTTGGTGACCATTAGCCTATGAAACATCCATTGAGCGTGGACAGGTTTATTTAATGCTACCAATCATGTTTCCCAAGGGTTTGGGGTTTATATTTTCAGTATCTGCATGGAGTTATGACCCCCAAGCTAGAAAACTAAATGCATTATTTCCCAAGCTGATTATATCCTCAGGGTGCTTTATCTGTTTAGCAGCAGAAGCAAAACCACTCAGGGAGGACATATTTTGAACCTGACATGGCCTGATCCACAGATAAAGCCCTGCTGAAGATAAACTCATAAAGCAAAACTACAAAACACAGAGGAAAGCAAACATCTATGAGTGAGAGTCAGCAGACAACAAAAATAGCAGGATTAAATCTCAAGAACTTCCAAGGAGAAGGACAACTTAATGGAAACCGAAAATTAAGATGTCTAAAATAATTGAAGGGATAGGAAAAGATCAGGAATCTAAGGAAAAAAAAAGAAAGGCAGATTTGAAAAAGGAGGTAGGTACAAAATGGAAAAAAGTCATTAAAATGACTTCAGTGAATTGCTTAGACACAGCCAGAGAGAGGATTTAATGCATAACCACTGGATCTGAGGAACAGGACTGCTATTGTGTTGTAGGCAAAAGGCAAATCAGATTGTGTCATGTTTACCTGGATACCCCACCCGCCACCCACTCAGAGAACACTGTCAGGCCTCCAGATCCAGAGAGGAAAAAGCACAAAACCCATCCTGCCCAGAGGGGGTGCCCCCACCTCTCCAGTTCAGGGGCTTCTGTTCTCTTTCTGGCTGCATTGTTTTTGCAGGACAGCCATCCTTTCTGCTTCCGTGTTCTTTTAATGCACCTTCCACCTTCCACGGCCTTTGAATGTGCTGTGCTTTGCATCAGCAATATCCCACGCCCTTTATTGACTAGCTCATTCAACTCCCAGCTCTAGGATCACTTACCCAGGAAGCTTTCCTTCACCCCACAGAGTTAATCCTAGTGCTTTGTTACTCATGTTTAAAGAAAGCAGCCACTTCCCTGCCAGGTCCCTATTTCAGTATGTAATCTCACAGCCATTGCTGTGATTGTTTGAACACCGCTGTCTTCCCACTAGACTGTAAGTGCCAGGAGGGCAGGGCCACATCTGTTTGGCTGGTCATTGTGGTAGCTGTTAAATAAATATTTTTGATATGAGCAGATATTCCAGAAACACACAGATCATAAACTGGACGTTAAAAAAGCTCAAAAGATGGTTTTCCCATTTTTATTGTTCCATAGTTAGTTTTGTCTTTTTAGCCCTAGTGTCAGAAATGGTATTTCTTCTTTCAAATCTTTCTGAAGCCAAAGGACATTATTTCTTTGCACAGATTCTTTACCATTTTGAATAGGTCCTTGTCAGCATTCTGCTTTCAGGGCAGGTCCTCGGATTTCTTACAAGATAGTCTGTGAAGCCTGAGAAGCCACAGCAGATGTCCGCCCGAGTGCTTTGCATGATGCAGCTTTTATCGTGTTCAGAGTCGACATGACTTGGGATTAGTGTCACCACCAAAAGGTCACGCAGTGCAGGGGGTCGTTGAGAAGCACATCTGATATTTAATTTGTAGGTGATCATGAAACTTTATTCTGCTTACTGGTTAGGTGGTTTTTAGTTTTGTTTTTTTTTTTTCAAGTCTTTCCTCTGTGGTTCATTGTGTGACATGGTGAGCAGGTGCCAGGCGTGGGTAAGTGGACAATAGAGAATCACAGAGCCTCTGAGCCGGGAGGCTCGGCCCCGGGGGGCACAGACACTGCAGCCCACTTACCACAGCGAGGACCAATTGATTTCCTCCCTCCCTGCTCATAGCTGCACCTCTGACGTAGGTATGGCATAAAGCCTCTTCCCTGTGAAGAGAGGAAAACTGTCACTAACTTTGTCACCCCAACAATTGGACCTTTCAGAACCGAACTAGATGGAACAGGGAAAAGATGTGAAGGACTCTTGGGATCCTCCCGACTCATGTCAGTCCCTGACTCTTGTCACAGAGGGGGTCCCTGCAGTTTCTAACAAACCTTGATAGACAATGGGAAGAAATGAGAGTATGTTGCCAACGTTTTGGAAAGAGAATAAAAGGATCAAATGAGTGAAAACAGGGCAGCCCAGTGCAGCAATCTTGGAAGGTTAGCAAAGTGGTCTTGTCCAAGTTTTCAGCAAGATGTTCCGTTCCTGTTATAATTGGCTGCCGGGTAGGTTTGGACCTAACTAGAATGCCAGCGTTCGATTTCACCGTGTCCTCAGTGGAGATGTGTCACCGTTTATGCTCGCCTTAGTGACAATTTTCTAAAATGGAAACTCGTGGGAAATCATTACAGTGTTTATACGTCTCCCTTGTCGGACAGTGTTATCCTGTGATATTTTACCAGTGTTTTCCACTGCATGATGGCATCTAGCGAAGGTTAAGGCAGAACAAGTCCCTCTGTAATGTTGCGACTACATTTTACTTACTGAAGAAGAAAAAATAACTGACAATTAAGTATTTGGGATGTCACAGAAAGAACATGTGCAACTAATCAATGGGATCCTTTGGGAGCATGATTTTATAAAGCTGATAAGGTAGAAAAATCGGGATTTTGTGATTTGTGTTACATGATGATAATTGCACCTTTTCAGTAAAAAGGACATTTCTCTCCCGTAGTAAACATGGAGCTTGCAGGGGATGCACGTAGCATTGCTGTTGTTTTTCTGCCCCATTCAGGCAATTTTTTGCCAAATTTTTGTAGCGTATGAGATTTTCTCCCCCATGTTTCTTTTGGAGTGGTATTTCTGAAGGAATAGCTGGTCTTTTTTTTAAAGAAAGTCATTGCATCTTCTGAAACGGGGCAACATTATGTACAGAATAATAATTGTGTTCTTACAAGATACACTTAATTGTCCAGTGTGAATATGTATCAGAGCTGGATGTAGTCATAGCAATGTGTGGCATATAGTGTATCACACAGTTCTTTGATGTACCCCTATTTCCTTTGTTTGCCTTAGTAATAACCTGATTGGTAGGCTGTGCAGTTCCTAATGGAGGAACTGGGTGGAAATTTCATTAGTGCGTGTATCTGTTCATTGTGTAGCATCTCCAATTTGCATGTATATAAAAGAGCAACTGGAAAACATGCAACACTAGAATATCTAGAAGCTCTTGTGATGCCTCCTTCTATTCTATTGGGGCCACTTTGGCTAGTTTCACTCCACAGGCTTTCATTGGGGCTGGACTCCTCTGCCACTTTGGACAGAACTTTCTTCTTGTTCCAACATCTTTGAGAATTGGCCACCCTCCTTACTTAATTATACCTTGTTAATTACTTAGTTAATTACACAAGGACCCTCCTCTGCTGGGCCCACCTCTGCCTCCTTCTGTGCTTGATTCCCGCTCTTGAATGATGTCATCATTTTCATGGCTTGCCTCTAGCTCTTCCTAAGTTTATTCTTACCTTTCTTTTGGTGAGGACTAGTAAATGTTGCACTAAGTAGAGAAGGATTGTCCGGCTCACTTCACACCTTGTGGAAGCAGCTCTTCTTGCTGACCCAGCACTATGACACAGCAGTTGTATACAATGTTGTCCATCATAATTATTCTGTCTCTTCTAGTATTTGACTCAGTGCTTACACCTGTGAAATGGAACTTAATGGTATATATTGATAACTTTTTTCCATCTTGTCACATACATTTTGAATTCTGATGTTTGACTGCATGCCTGGCAGTGCATCTGCAGTCAAACAGAATTCAAAATGTATGGGGTCAGCAGCATCTGAGCTCTACCATTAGAATTATTACTTATAATTCATAGATAGTATGAGGCCTGCAACCTGACGGTGCCCAGCAGTTAGAAATGCCTTCTCCTAACAGGTCCATGTCCCATGCCTCATCTAGTCTACCGTGACCCTGCAGTAAGAGTCCAAAATCGTATTTTCCTCAGAGTGCTGACGCTGAGAACCCTCACTCCCGCTGACAGTTGTATTCTAGAGACTCATACAGAACACACAGAGCCTATGACTGTGAACGCCATGCTAAATTCAGACCACTAGATCTTGGCCTATCAGAAGGAACCCTTCACCAGGGTTGCCTCTCTACCAGATGAACATTTTCAACCACAGCAAAAAGCTGCATGCCCTAATGAATTCAGATAGCGAGGCAGTACGCACTCCAGCAGGGTTGTAATTGACACAGAGGTGGAAAACTGAAGCAGGAAGGCCAGCGTGTCCTTTGGGGAGCTGGCATATAGCACTGGCCCCACAGTGCTTTGGGCTCCCAGCCAAATGAAAAGTGCCCAGCAGTACCGCCACCACGCTAGAGCTGAGAGCAGGGACCCTTCCCTGGGCTGTCAGGACCTGTGAGCCATTCCACTGTCACTGCATTTGGTTTTTAGGAAGCAAGATACTCAGCTGTTGTCTGATTTTTGAAGGGATCCTGGAGTCATACAGGGCTAAGAAACTTTGTTTGCTAGATGGACAATAATCCAACTTTCAAAGCTGATCAGTTAGGCATTAATACAACTAAAAGGCCCAGCAGAAGCAGAACTAACATTTATTAAATGCTTGCATGTCGCAAACTCACGGAGACACCACTAATACAATTATCCTTTAAGGCAGATAGAGGAGGTGTTCAAACCCAGATCTCACTCGAAAGCTTGCCCCTTATGGTATCACATCACCTCTCTAAAGAAGGAAATTGACTAACTATTGAAGATTAATCAAAACTAAAGATAAGCAAATTAAATGATGGGAAATATGATTTGATTAAAAAATGTAGTATGTGTGTATATATACATATGTGTCTATGTGTGTGTTTATTTAAGAGCTAATCTGTTGAGTAAAGTTGGGTGGTTTAGACCAGACAGGGATCTCAAGCATGTGGCATGCACCAGGATACATCTTCAAGAAGGATCTTGGATTTTCTTGGGCAAAAGCTTGTCACGAAACTGAAGAAGCTGTAAATAGAACAGTTGTAAGACCCCGCTTCACTGTTCAGACTCTCGTGGAATGAGCTCATGTGTTTATGAACCAAAAATTTGGTTGAACTAATTTAATTTCTCTTTTGCATCTCTGTGCTAATTAATAACAGTCATTTCACTTGTGCATGTATTAAATTAAGTAAATTCTTCTATATTGCATTCTACCTCTTAAGTATTATTTTCTTATAAGCCTTAGCAGATTTAAGGAATTATGCTCCCACCTTTTGAGTGGGGGTAATGTATAACCCCCCAGTGCCCCTTGCCTTATAACTGTAAATCCTGAACTACATAGGGGTCATTGCCTTATGGTAAATATTAGTCAAGAAATTGCAATGAACATTGTACAAAAGTGCTCACAAATTTTTGGAGTCTTCTCTATCCAACCCTCCCCCTTTTTTTTTTGGTCACTCCAAACAATGTGATCATCTATTTGGAGCACTCTGTTTGTGGAGGCTGAGCAGGATTAATTCCTGTCCTGGTGTTGCAGTGTAAACAGCTTTTTGCCTGTCTTTTGTCATTAATGATCATTCTGTAGATGTAGCCAGTGCATTGTAAGCCAATCTGTCAAGGCAAATAAACAATTCACCTTGTTAAAATTCCCTAAATCTTGCATTAATAAAACCAAAGTAACCCTCTGAACACTCAAGAGATGTCTTCCTCCATACTGAAGTGATGGATGACATGTCTAAAGATCCTGGAAATTAAGTAGTTCAGGTCATTAAAAGTGTCCCACACTTGTTATTGATTTAATTTATTTTAAAAGGTGGGGGTGGAGATAAGAATGTCCCCCTCCCCATTTTTTTAATCTGAAAGCTACTACTTGTACACATAATTAAAACTATTGCCTGGGTGAATAGCTCTGTATTTGTTACAACATTAAGCTTATTATTCAAATAGACATTATATCATCTTAAATAGGTATCTAGAAACAAGCAAATAATCGTCGTCACTTGTGTTATGGCAAAAATTCCTTCAACCCTCATTTAAGTGCCCAATTCTGGACACTGAAGTAATGACCTTCAGGATACTCATAAAATTCCCTTGGGTAAATAAAACTTTACATGAAGGTCAAATGATTTCAAGGAAATTAATTAAAATAGTAATGGAATTATGGCTTAGAATAGAGGAGTTTTTTTAATTTTCTTAAATTTTCATTGTTCCACTTTGATAATCAAGAGTAAATATTTTGGATGGATGGATGCATGCATGGATGCATGGATGCATGGGTGGATGGATGCATGGGTGGGTGAATGGGAAAACATTTATTGAGTAATAGCGGTTTTTAATCCCTTATCTCTGTTCTAAGGCAAGTATAAGTTTTTGTAATGTGTGTGTATTACTTGTTTGTCTCTAATCTTTTCCATAATCCCACATTTCACTCAATCACGGCTCTTCAGCACCACATGCCAGTGTCTAACATTATAATTGCCCAGTAAATAGTTGTTTAATAAATAAAGTATAACTTCAAGCACTTTCTTCTCTTTTTTTCTTCTTTAAGCATCTGTGGGTTGAATGGGCCCTAAAGGAGATGGGAAAGCCCCAGAGGGGTTGGCTCTCCAGATGACCCCTCTCCAAGGACTGGACAGCAGGCAACTTGAGCACTAGTGTAATAAAGGGGGCATCCTGCTGGGACTGTAGCCTAGCCATCATTCATTCCGTTTATAAATCCTGAACAGGTAACAGTTTCTCAAAATTGCAAGGAATGGGGTAGGGTATGCCTGTTACAACAAAAAGCAATACTTTATAGGAATTGTGTCTACGTAAGATGCACATAATTTTACCTTATTTGTGTTATTCATTTTGTACCTTATGTATCATTTTACATAACTGTTCTTGATCAGTTATGTGAATATTTCAATTCAGTTCTCACTCTTCTTGATATAACTTCTGCTTATTGGGAAAAGAAAAGTCATGGTCAATTATAAAAAGAGCCTGGAGAATAGTTGTATTAATTTTACAGAGATATTTTGTACTATTTGATGCTTTCACTCCCGATCTTTGTGAAAAATGGTAGGAAGGGGCAAATATCTAATCCGTTCACACGTCTGGCAGACTCTTTTAAAAATAAATACATGTGAAAATGCGCTCTCTAGTTTCCCATTAGATTTCTCCTTGAAATTACATAGTTTGGATGTCTGAGATCTGACATGGTTATGCTGTTATGCTAGCCATTTAGCAGACTCCCTAAATGGAAGAACTTTATAGATTTTTTCTCAGTATATACACTGATTTACACTTAGTGGTAAAGTTGTTACTGACCCTTTAAGTGGAGCTGTCCAAATAGCAATAAATGTTAGTTGATCCTAATGCCGAAACAGTGATAGCTAAGGAGTCTTGACTCAGTCTTCCAGTTAGAAAAGCTATTTATAGTATTTTCTAAACAAGAGTGGAGACACTGTGAGTGTGTGTATAATAGTAAATATATGCACATACACATATATAAATACATATTTATATATAAAATATATCACCCAGTAGAGAAACTTTGATGCACACATCATACTAGCATTACTGAAATTTCCAGACTTTTGAAACATTCAGCCTGGATTAGACCCCCATGAAAGCAAGTGCCGAGTCTCCCTTATTCCCCCATATTGTCTACGAGTTGGCATCTGAAGTATGGCAGACACCCCATTCATGCCGGTTGAAGGAAAAAATGGGTAAAATGCAGAGCTTGAATTCTTGGTGGATGAAGTGGAGACTACTCTGGGCAGATGTGAGGAATGATGGTGGTGAGAAGTTTGATGGATAGTTATGGCTTTTTGAAATAGTTGATTTGATGGATTGCCTAATACACTTCATTCTCTGTTTCTGTTTTCTGCTCCCACAGGCTGTCATCTTAGAAAATGAAGAACTCCCCAAACTGTTTCTTGACTTCCTAAACGTGAGACATTTGCCCTCCCTCCCAAAGGCAGAGAGCTGTGGGTAAGAATTTTTGTTTACTAACTGGACAAGAATAATTGTTTACTAACTGGACATGTATTTTAAGGTCCTCCCCAGTCACTTACAGGCAAACCAGGGGCCCAAAGTGGTGGTGCAGAAGGGCCAGTTAGCTGGCCACACCCCTTCCTTGGCCTTGGGACAGCTCTCGCTTGCCCCCTGCTTGTAGCCAAGGGAATTCCTCCAAAGTCCTCATCCCCATATAGTGGCCAAACTCGGTGATGTGTGTTGGAGTTAAGGAAGTGACTTTTTTTTAATATATGTATTTTATTTTATATATTTTTACATCATTTTTCATTTCTGCACAATGTATGCTTTTTCTTCTTGGTTATAATCCCCATACAATTCCCACCCCCCTTATTTTGACTGTACTCTGTACCATGGAGTACTGTTACATGATAGAAATTATAAATCTGGATAACCTGTTTAGGTACTTTATTTATGGATACCCAAGCACAGTGCGTATTCCCTTGGCACATATATTCATATAATTTTAAAGCCATCAGTGACCTTACAGATAATTTTACCCAACTCCCTTCATTTTATATTTGAGGAAACTGAGACACGGGAATCAAGTGCCTTTCCCGCGATCTCTCGGCTTGTAGCTGGCAAAGCTTATATCTTCCAGCATAAGCACTCTTTCCCCACGCCTTCTGCCTTCTCCCTCAGGAACCCGAGTGCAGGCTGCAGATCCTAATCCCTGTCTAGCAAGGAACCAGACAATGGATGTTATCAGCAATTGGGAAAAGTTCTTCTTAAGAATTAACTATGAAACTAGCCACTTAGCGAGCTCCAGGCACCTGACCTGCAGTTAAGCCAGCCTGGGAAAGCAACATCCCTTAAACAGTAAATCCATTTACAAAGAAACACAGCATCACACACTGCAAATCCAGACAGGGGTGACCAACTGAAGGACCCACACTATAACAAGATTTAGGAGCTTAACACACCTGAAGTCATGTTGAAGCCCAGCCACCTGCTGGGGAGAGCCTGGGAATACCTGTCACAGCTGCATCCCCACCAGAGTTCCCTCAGTTCTACTTCCCACTCACCCCAGAGCAAGAATTGTACATCCCGCTAACCAAAAAAAAGCATGTCATTGTGTTCTGTTCCAACTTGTGTGCACTTGCTTCAAGTTTGCATTTCGTATGTGGTGATGCTTTATAAGAGATTTGGGGTGAGGGACTCCCCTGGTGGTGCATGCGGTTGAGTGCCACGCTTTGAAGCTGTCCGCAGTCCGCAGCCTCTGCAGTGCCGGTTCGATCCCATCCGGCGGCGAGGGTCCCACATGGGATGGCAGATCTCTCCTGTCCCGCCCGCTGCTCCCTTCAGCAGTGTATTTCCTCAGTCTGCCTGTTCTGTTCCCCACTCTGTCTCTGGTGAATCCTCTCACCCTCCCATGCATCTGGCCTGTACCCCGGTTCTTGTGTAAATGAATAAATAAATCTTTAAAAAAAGAGGGAGAGATTTGGGGTGATAGTGAGGGAATGCTTCCCTCCATTACATAAGCTTCGGTGTCAAACGGTACGATTGTCAAGTGATCTTCAGAAAAATTGAAATTCGAGAATATTAAGTCTTCAGATTCCTTAGAATGAGGTGTCAGCAATGTGGCCCCGGGAAAGTACCTCATTTTCACTTCAGAACATGTCCCAGCTGAGAGCTCTGAGGATGCTGGCTATTCGCCCCTTTGTTGCCATAAACACTGGCCCGACTAACGGGATCCTTTTCTTTCTTTAAAAAAAATTTCAGATCTTTTGATGAGACCGAATCTGAAGAGTCAAGGTAAGACTAATACTAGTCTATCGGGAGTTTCTCAGACCAAGGGTAGGGCTGTGGTTTTGCTTATTATTTAGTTACCGTGGTGTAAATGTTTTCTTGAAAATCTCCGCTAGGAGATTGGTTTTGAGATAATAAATATTTGATAGGCAGTTACAGAAGTTACATTTAGGAAGGAACAAGGAATAACCCTACCTTATTTCACACACCCTCTAAGAACACTGTTTTATCAATAATCATACTACAAGCGGTAAAAAAAAAAAACAACTTTTCAGCAATGATTTATTGTCCCGATTGTCTATCTGTTTCAAATTCCACAAAGGAATGTTTGGAAGATGAGCCCCGTGCGGGCTCCTTCCCTTTAAATCTGTTTGCTATTACTCACCCGGACCGTGAGATACATAAACCTCGAGGCAGCCCCGCACACCGCAGTCTGATCCCCTCAAAGCTAGTTTGTAGTGTTTTCTGTTTACCGTCGTCCCCTGATGCTGACATGCCTGTTCTTGACCTTTCCAGCAAACTGTCCCACCAGCCGGTGCTGCTGTTCCTCAGGGACCCATACGTCTTGCCTGCAGCCAGCGGTAATCAAGCCTGTCATCTGCTAACAGCTCTTTACTGATCTGACCCTGTGCCGCATAAACCACGTTTTTAATACAGGTCTAACAGAGTGACATTGGTCCAGGGCTTAATAATCTGCCAATAAACCAGTGCTCCTGGTGTAAGAGACATTTAGAATTTTAATTGGGGCAGGCCTTTCAGGAAGGAAAGGTAATTTTTCTTCCTCTCTTACCAGGCTCTTTTGAATTAGAATAATAAGGGGGAAAGGTATTTTTTGTCTTTTTGGAAGTGGGCTTATTTTGGCCGCCACTGATTTTTATCCAGGGGTTCGGATGTGCATCTAAGGTTCTGGTCCTTTCTTAAAACGCTTCTACCCAAAAGTTGTGTGTTTCCATGACATGTGTCTCTGTTTTTCCCTTAAGATGGCAGCATCTTTGTTGGTCAAATATACGTATTTTCTGAGTTGTATACTGAAATGTAATTAATGTATAAGTGGAATCAATATTTTATCCTGAGTCCTTTTCTTTGTGCCAAGAAATTCAGATTACTCAGCATCCCTCTTGAAGTGGTCTGCTTTGCAGTTCTTTCTGAGCTCATTTCAGACATTATCTCATTTAATTTTCTGAGTAACCATAGGAAGTAGGCAGGGCAGGGATCAGCATTGGGTGATGAGAAAAGAAACTCCCTGTTTCACATGCCTGGTGGGGGGATCCTGGTTTCCTAACTTCTCCTGTGTTGTTTGTGTGTTGTGCATTTTCAGCCTTTGTTTCTGAGAGTAACTAAATGGCACAGCTATTAAATAGCAATCGCTGCATTATCTGTCCGTTATGACAGTAAACCTCATCACCAGCATGAGAAAGGGCTCTTCTCAGGTCACCCACTTAGCTGCCAGTTTAAAGAAGGGGGGTCCAGAATACAGCCCTGCTCTGCTGAGGGGCCATCCCTGGTGCCCAGAGAGAGCTACCTTTGCTACAGAAGAGTATTTTTCTATAAAATCACTTCAGTGAGGAATTACTGCCTTTCTTTAGCATTTGCTTCCCTTGTTAATATGAATTATAAATTTATAGTAAATTATACGGAATATAGAAAACATAAATCATAAAAGTATAGTATAGCATTATATTTATTTATTTATTAAATTTTTCTAGAGGCATGTTTTATTTATTTATTTGTTTGTTTGTTTTGTTTATACAAGCACTGGGTACAGTCAGAAGCGCGGGAGGGTGAGAGAATTCACCAGAGCCAGAGCGGGGAGCAGAGCAGGCAGAAGGACTGAAGTACACTGCTGAGGGGAGCAGCGGGCGGCAGGAGAGGTCTGCGCGCCATGTGGGACCCTCCTCCGGTGGCCGGGGAGCAGCCGGGGATCGAACCGGCGCCGCGGAGGCTGTGGGCAGCTTCGCAACCCAGCGCTCAACCGCTGCGCCACCGGGGAGGCCCTAGTATAGCATTATAAATGCTATATTTAACAGTCATTCATAATGTAACCAAGTGCAGAGTAAATGTTCAGTGCTTTATAAAGTATTCTTATTCTCTTTTAAAAAAATGGACCCTCCCTGGTGGCGCAGTGGGTTGAGCACAGCGCTTTAAAAGCTGTCCACAGCCTCTGCAGCGTGGGTTCGATTCCCGGCCATCCAGGGAGCTACCCACATGGCACAGCAGACCTCTCCTGTCTTGCCTGCTGCTCCCCTCAGAAGTGCTTTCGGTCCGTCTGCCTGTTCTGCTCCCCACTCTCTCTCTGGTGAATCTTCTCACCCTCCTGCGCCTCTGGCCTGTATCCCAGCTATTGTATAAATAAAAAAAAAAAAAAGAAAATAAATCTTAAAAAAAAAATAAAATAAAAAATGGCCCCACAAACACTTTTTTCAGGTACTGTTTCTGGAAATGCGTGCAGAAGTGTGCAAAGCAGGATGATCTACCATATACCAGAATAGCCAGGATGCTTTTTGGAAGAGGGCACATATTTTATGATCCTTAAACCCAATGCCTTCTACTTACTGAAAACCTTGTACTATGCACATGGTTTGACAACGAAGAATAGGAGGAATTTTCTGAGAAAGAACATCCAGGACCAATGTTTGGACCCAGAAAGAATAGGAAGTATGAGTCACTGGTAGAATGTAGTGTAGACAAATGATTTTCAGAAAAAAGAGGGTTCTTGTTGGAGAGTGAATGCAAGTCACGGGTTTGAAGGTCAGGATGGAGGCAGGTTGAGTGATAACCCCAAGGTCTGTTTTCTAGGACTGTTGGCCAGCTCAGTTTGAATAATCAGATTCCTTTTGTTCTAGAAGTCATAGGCTAGTGGTGTATTCTTGCACATCGTTAACATTAAAGATAAATTTTACTTGTAACGTAATTTTACGGTGTTACCCCTCATAACAAAATGTGGAGGTGACTATTCCAGAGGATGGTGAGTGTGAAAATGCCTTCACAGACACACTGACCTCCACAAAATCAAAGCAGAGTCTGTCTTTACAGATCTGGCGGGTGTCCTCTTCTAAAACATTAGTAAGCAAACACTGTTCTCTTAGCATATGCAATTAGGCCTTTGATTTTTCTGGGAAAAATACTAAGCAACTCCACCAGGGTCCACAGTAGCTGCCATGTAGCTAAACTGTGGGCATCTTTGAGGCCTGATGCCCTTGGCCTCTCCTCAGCTGTAGGCACACTGACCACTTTCTTCTCCTTCAAACCCTGTCTTCCCTTGGCTTCCCCACTTTCTCCTTTTCCCCCAGCCCCCAGCAGCTCACCTGACAGCCATCGTGGACCCTGCTTCTTCTCATGACTTCCCTTTGGAATACCCTCCTTGCTGCGGGACTTGGCCTGCGTGTACCTGGGAACCACAGCAGCATGTCCATTCCCAACCCTCTCCCGCAAGCACCAAACTTTTCTTTTTTCAAAAAAAAATTTTATTGTGGCAACCTTGGCTTGTGTTGTTGGTATTTTGGAAGATACCCTCCCCCTTTCGGTGTAGTCGCCATAATGCACCCACCACCAGCTCACTCTGAGTCGCCACCAGACTCAGGGCCAGGGCGCCAGGGACAGCCCTTCCCCAGCTCCAAGCTCCTTCCATGGTGGGCAGAACCGTCCATGGCCTGGGCCTGCCCGGGTCCCCGCAGAAGCCCCTCATGCCTCCTGCAGCCACACCGGAGTCTCTCGTGGCCTCAGTGACTGAGTCCTTTTCCCTCAGGGCCTGCTGCTCCTGCCTCCTGGACCCCTCTCCCGCAGCACCCCCACCGCGCGCCCTCGCATCTGTGCTGGCTCGCCCTCCCCAGGGGCGTCCTGCGCCCCGCCACCCCGATCCCTTGACTTTTTAATGGTTCACAGTACTTGTTTATAAAAGAAATGAACAACAACAGAAACAGCAACAAAACCGATCCTAAATCACACTCTTTCTCATCAGTTCTCCATGGGAAACAAAGGCCAGGTCCGCTTTATGAGTCCTTCAAGCAAAAAGGGACATCGTCGTAAATCCTACACAGGATGAAGCCAAAATTCAAAGTTTAAAGTGGAGTGGAACAGATGAGGGGGAAACAAGAATCCTCATGACCTCATCCTTAGTTGCGGGATGTGGACCTTGTTACAAAATATGTGCATTCCACTGACTTTTATCTTCTTGTTTGCTTCCCTTACAGCAGTGATCACGGACTTTTTCTCTCTTGCTTTCTCTCTCTCTCTCTCTCTCTCTCTCTCTCTCTGTCTCTTTTCCCTACCTTCCTCCTTCTCTGTCATGTCCTTTCTCTAAATCCCTAGCATCTAGGGCTTCCCTGGTGGCACAAGGTGTTAAGTCTCAACCCTGTGAAGCTGTCCACAGCCACCGCAGCGTGAGTTCAATCCCCAGCCAGGGAGCTACCCACATGGCGCAGCAGACCTCTCCTGACTTACCCGCTGCTTCCCTCAGCAGCGTATTTCAGTAAATCTGCCTGTTCTGCTCCCCACTCTGTCTCTGGTGAATCTTTTCACCCCCTGCACCTCTGGCCTGTACCCCATTCTTGTATGCATAAATAAATAAAATAAATCTTTTTTTTAAAAAAAAAAAGGTAATCCCTACCATCTAGGATAAGCTCAGCACGCAGTAGACACTACAGGTGTACCCGGTTCCTTCTGCTGGCCTTGCGTTCCCAGACATACCCTCACAGGTGGCTTCCTTCTTCAGCTCCAATGCACCTGCGCACCAGGATCTCCCTCACCTGCCCATCCCCTCACTCTCTGATCCCATGCACTGCTGAGATGTCTTCTTTGCCCTTAAACCACTCTTGAGCTGCTAAAGTGCTGTTGAATTATCCAAAAGATTTAAATGTTACTTCTTGTTTGTCCCTCTCTTCTGAACTTACTAATTTTATTCCATGTAAGCTAAATATGCTTATGATGTAAGTTCAGTAACATTCAAACAGCCATGTGTATTTTGCCTGGCAAAGAATAAAAGCATATACGCTAATGTCTTATTTGGGCGTTTTATTGAAAATTAATAGTTCTGTTTACAGCTCTTGGTCTTACTACAATTCTATGTGTGAGACAGGTATTTAGAATTAAAATTAGCTTAGCTAAATCATCGCTTTTGAGTGATATCTAACTGTTCAGGTATAAGTCTTATTGCAAACGCTTAAAGTATGCTTTTTGAGAAATGGTGTTATTTCATGTTATATAAGAGCAAACATTAAGAAATCAAGTGTCATCAGTCAAAAGCTGGTGAACACTCATGTACTAGAAAGATTTTTTTTTAAGATTTTTTATTTATTTATACAAGAGCTGGGTACAGGCCAGAGGCACAGGAGGGTGAGAGGATTCACCAGAGACAGAGCAGGGAACAGAGCAGGCAGACTAATGGAAAACATTGCTGAGGGAAGCAGCTGGCGAGGCAGGAGAGGTCTGCCGCGCCATGTGGGTATCTCTCTGGCCAGCCAGGAATCGAACCTGCACTGCAGAGGCTGCAGACAGCTTCACAGCGCTAGATTCCCAGTACAGGCAGAGAGCTGGTACTTGCCAGGCACCTGTCTCACTCATCACTTTCTTACAGCAACCTGTTAGGCAGGTGCCACTATGAACCCTTCACCAGCCACACAGAATCCATCACCACTTAGAGCTGACTCCAGTTTGCTCTCCGAACAGCAGCTCAGGCCTTCTTTTCAAAACTCAATTCATTTCTCTTTTTTGGTTTTGTTTGTTTATTTAGTTAGTTATTTTTGGTTTACATACTGTATGTGATTGAGAGGAAGAGGTCCCACCTCCTCAGGTGTGCATCACCCCACCCCCTTATCCCCCCAGATCATCCATATCCCTTTGTCATGGACCATGGGCCCCTCCCCACTTTGTTTCCAAACCCCCCCCCCCCCCCGCAGTCCTTTCTCGACTTTGTTTTGGCTTAATTCTGTCAATTCCTTCCTTTTGTTTCTCTCTATTCCACATGAGTGAAATCATCCAATGCATGACTTTCTCCCTCCTGCTGCTTTCACTTAGCTGATATCACTGCCTCCGGGTTCCATCCATGTTTTCTCAAATGGTGGGCATTCATAATAGCTGAATAGTATTCCATCGTGATTATGTACCACATCTCAATCCACTCATCTCTGCTTAAAATTCTTGACCAACTTTTCAGACAAAGCCTGAATGCCTGTCCATTTTTACCAGGCACAGACTGGCACCCCCTGCATCCAGCTCCTCACACCCTCTGCTCTTGCCACCAGGCCTCCACTTCTATCTTCAGATCTCCCAGATTCTCTTCTGAGGTCAGCTTTCCACCTGGTTAGCTCCCTCTTCCTCGGCTTCTCCTCACTTGATTGTTCTGGCCTCCCCCAGTGAGGACACATTCCCTGTGAGTGGCTTACACAGTAGTTTCTCTCTGGAGGTTGGATTAATAAGTGAACAAATTCTATTGTGTCTTAGATTATTGGGCCACTTCTTTAATAATAATTATATAAATTTATAATTATATAAATTATATAATTATAATAATTATATAAATAATTATATAAATTTTAAGGCCACTTATTTAATAATAATTATATAAAGGGGTTAGCTATAGCCTCAATCCTGGATATAAGCACATACAGACTGAAGTTTAGAAATTAAGATTCTGTACCATGTGAAAGACTGGTTCTTTGTTCACCTTATCCGTTCATATTTTAATCTGCTCCGACAATTGGAATATGGCCCACTGCCCCATCTACCTCTGGCTTTCTTCGTGTGTCTGATAAAAAGGTGGCTGAGTTTTCGAGTTTGACAAGATGGCTTTTGTCGGAAATCTGCCCTTTTAAGTTAGGAAGACAGACCCCATCTTCTTGGTCTCTGGAAGCTGGTGTAATAGAACAAGCATACTCAAGACAACTTGGACTAAATCCTGCTGTAAACCACAATGGAAAAACTGCAGCAAAGTATTCCCTGTAGAAATCTTGGAATTCCTTCAAGTATATTGAGATTTTGTTAGAAATTGAATTGCCAGTGTAATCCATCTTCCTTGTGAGAAAACATTCAGATAAAGAGCTGGGGCCTAGCAGCATTAACCATTAGAACATCCCTTAAATCAATAAGCTACAAATCTGGCCATGCATTCCTGCAGCGCCTGGTGGCACGGAAGTGGCTTTGGGCTGCAGCAGCATGACAGGTGGCACATCCCACACCGGGGCAAATTGTGGGCTGCAGCAGACTCCCCAGCTGTAGTAAGCCTTACCTTGTTCAGTTCTACAAAGTGAAGTTATATTTTATTGATGTGCATAAGAAAAACACAGCCTTCCTTTTGTTTTTCAGATTTTCCAAATGTGGTCATTGAAGGCGTTCTCCATGGGATATTTTACCCTCACCTACAGCCCAGGTAGAAACCCTCGAGGACTAGAAGAAGCTGAAGTGAGTTTCCAAGTCATAGTCAAGGAAATCAATATCTACCAAATTAACCTAAACTCTTTGACATAACAACTCTAGCTAGCAGTCAAATCCACAGACCCTGCTTGTTCGGGGCAGGGACGCTTCCATTAGAATGGTGCTTTTAAAAATAGAAACCGGACCGGGGGCAGTGGTAAGGTTAGGCCAAGTGTTTGAGAAATAGGATGTAGCTGCCAATTTAGAAATGCAAGAGAAGGAAGCAAGAGAAGATCCCTGGAAGGATCATTGCAACAAAACTGCTACTCTTTGCTTCTCTTGCACCATCTGCTAATTGAAAAATCTTATCCTGAATAGTACTGAGACTGATCAACTTGGTAGGACTTTTTTGTTTGGATCTTATGACACACTAATCTTTTCATCATGAGATTTTCTCAACCAGTGACAGATACGTTCTGACATGCTGGCACCGGGAGAGTATCACATGAACACTGTGCTAAATGTGAGGAAGGAACTAAACTGGAAATTAAGTTATACTGACAACTTTAGGGCATTTTTTTTATATCATGGCATTTTAATATACATTGCAGTGGAGTTGTACCATACCTGGGGTGAGCTTGTAATGGCAGTTCAGATGATAAAACTGGATGTTAAGTTTACCTTTGGAAACCTCTAGAAAGACACCATATTGGAAATCTGTCCATCTGCAACAAGTGTTCCTTCATCGTTGGAAGAAATGACTGTGTCTTTGCTTGAAGACCAGCTGAAGTTGTCGATAATTGCTTAGGGGCCATTATGTATTTAAAAATACATTTAAACACTAGAATCACACTTAGCCCTATAAGAAGTTGCGTTCGAAGAGGCAGATGTCAATGGACAGTGACCAGTGGACCACCAGGTGGACAACACTTTCTTCATTTATTAATGAGCATTTAATCAGTGAGGAGATGATATCATCATGGGATCTGCTGTTATTGCCTTTATTGTTTGCCTCACCTCATATATTGAATTAATGTAAGTTAAATGTGTTTATGATGTAACTCCACCATACATCATACAGTCAAATTTTGCATCGTAAAAATAAAAACATACATGTGAGAGTTGTATGTATGTGCATTTTGGGCATTTCACTCAAAACTAATTAATAGCTAGCCTTCTTATGGTTATTAGTTTTAATACCTCCTGTAAGGAACAATTATTTAGAATCAAAACTAATAACTAAATCATGGCTTTGATTAGGATCTAAGTATAGAGGCCTCAGGCCTGTTGCAAACTTTTAGAGATCCATTAATGGATACTTCTGTTACAAACAAGCAAGAACTAAATGCTCGTGTCATCAACCAAAAATAACCGAATAGTCAAAGTGTTGGAAATCTTTTTTAAATGTTTTTGTTGTTAGGTATTTTGCGCTAAATAAAAACAAAGACCAAGAAATATTTAAATTTGTGTTCTGCTTCTAGAATTTTATTAGAAACAATTTGTGTAATGACATGTCTTATGACAAGACATAATTTTATGTCCTAGCACTTTACACACACACACACACAGCCTCTCGCATATTCACATAAACGTTTTAATCTGGCAAGTTAAGTGTTAAATTACATATTCTATTAAGCCAATAGATACTCACTGAAGAGTTAATGATTTACCAAGACACTTAAGAATTTTTTAAAAGTAAAACCCAGGCATCATCGGTAGCATAGTACTTAAGAAATCTGGTTTTGGCAATTAAGTATTTTGTTTAGTGATGACTCATTTATCTAAATTTTTGATAGGTAATTTTACCTATACGGGTTTTTGCAAGAAATAAAAATCACTGTAGGTATTTTAAGCAGACATGTAATATGGGAAACTGAGTGCTTACTGAATCTTTGAGAGGCTGAGCGGAGTGGACCCCTGATTGGGATCCAGGTCACTCCAGCAACCCCAGTACCTGCCTGCCAGGGGAGCAGCCACCACTCCCTTACACAGAAAGTCAGGGAGTTCACTGAAACACTATTCACAATAGCTAAGCTATGGGAACTACCTACATGCCCAATGATACATGAGAAGATTAAGAAGATGTGGTATAGATACATGGTAGAATGTAACTCAGCTATTAAAAAAAAAAAAGATGAAACCTTGCCATTTGCAACAGCATGGATGGAACTGGAGGGCATGATGCCAAGTGAAGTAAATCCAAAGAAGAAACACCGAATGATTTCACTCATATGTGAAACAAAGCACAGGAACAGACAGGAACAACACAAAGCAAATCCCAGAAGTCTCATTGCAGAATTGGGGCTACTAAGGGGAAGAGAGATGCGAGCCAAGGGAGAGGGGCACAGTGGACGATGATGGAAGACTGGGGTGCTTTGGTGGTGGGGGTGGCGTGTGCTAACATACATTTGTAGAAGTGTGAACCTGTACCCCTAAAACATGCCATCTTGTAAACCAACGTTACTTCAATAAACATAATTTAAAAAAAAAAAATGGTGTCAAGGGGCTGCTACTGGACCTATCAGGGTGCAAAACACTACTACCATGCTTTGCAGGTGGGAATGCAAAATGTGGACCCCCTTGGCAAATGATATAGTGATTCTTCAAAAACTTCAAACATAAGATTTAACGTATGACCTAGCAATTCCACTTCTGGATGTGTACCCAGAGGAAGTGAAAGTCGGCACTCAAAACAGGTATGTGATCACCTGTGTTCATAGCAGCATTATTCATAATAACCAAAGGGTGGAAGCCACCCAAGTGTGCATCAGTGAATGAAATGGTAAATGGGTAAACAAAAGCAAAATATGTGATGAAATACTATGCAGCTTTAAAAAAGAAAGGAAATTATGACACAAGCTACGCCATGGATAAACCAACCTTGAAGATGTTTCCACTCATACCAGTTACCCAGAACAGTCAAACTCAGAAAGTACAATGATGATTGCCTGGGACTGGGGTTGAGGAGAATGGAGAATTAGGATTCGGTGGGTTTTAACTGGGAAAGAGGAGAACTCTGAAGCTGGATGATGGTGGTGGGTGCCTAACAATGTGAATGTACTTAATGTCACCAAACTATACACCTAAAACAGTGAAAATGGTGTTTTATATTGTGTATATTTTATCACAATACAAAAATGTAGCTTAAAAAAAGATTTTGGGTAAAGGCGCAGTGGGTAAGGGTGTAGTGACCAATTTGTGGTGTTTGCCAAGGGTTCAGGAGGAGTGTTGGCACACCTCCCAGGCTCTATGCTCATATCCTTGGCAACCTCTAAGATTTAAAGCAGTCATGCTAAACCAAAGAGATGCATCCAAATCGGCTTGATTCTGGGTCAGTTTGCGCTGGGCCCTGTGCTTGGTTGGTTAGATGGCTAGAAAAACTGCCCAGTGGATTCTGATACACCTGTGCTGGGAACCACTGTTTGAGAGAGGTGGTTTATAAGCTGCCCTCTGTAGTGAGGATTGACTTGTTTACTTCCTGCAAAAGGAAGCCACTACCAAGAGAACATTGATTCACCTCTCCAGGTACCACAGGTGACCTCAGGAGGGACTTGTCTTAGTCCATTCTGGCTGCCATAACAGAAATACCATGTACTCGGTGGCTTATAAACAACCGATGTTTATTCTTCACTGTTTCAGAGGCGGGGAAGTGCAAGATGAGGTCACTGGGATACACGGGGTCTGCTGAGGGGCCCTCTTCCCTGTCATTATATGGCAGAGCTCTATGGGGCCTCCTTTATAAGGGCGCTAATCCCAAGTCACCCCCCCCCACAAAAAAAGATCCCACATCCAAACACCATCACTCTGGGGATTAAGTTTCAGCGTGAATGTTCGGCGGGAGGGTGACACAAATATTCGGACCATAACAGAATTCTTTGACAAAGCAGCAAGGATGATAGACAAATTCGAGTGGTGCTCTGGATTGACAGCCTCTGTGAGTATATATTCACCTGTGTACCTACGCAGTCAGTGAGGTGCATTTGGGGTCCTTCACTGTGTTAACAACCTAAAGAATAGAAAAATAGGGGCCTCCTTGGTGGTGCAAGGGGTTAAGCACTGCCCTCTGAAGCAATTCGCAGCTTCTGCAGCATGATTCAATCCCTGACCAGGGAGGTGACCCACATGGTGCAGCAGACCTCTCCTGTCTCACCCACTGCTCCCCTCCGCAGTGTATTTCAGTCGATCCACCTGTTCTGTTCCCCACTCTGTCTCTAGTGAATTCTCTCAACCCCCACTCCTCTGGCCTGTACCCCAGCTCTTGTATGCATAAATAAATAAATCTTAAAAAAAAAAAGAATAGAAAAATAATTCCTTCTATTTTCTAGAGAGTGTCTCCATCAAACTGAATTCGATGCAAAGTTTAGTGATGGAAACCGCCTCCTTCAGTCTCTTGACTCAACTTTAAAGCCATCATTTTCATTGTGGCTTCGGTTTTTCATCCTGATGATAATTACAGATTCCAAATTCAGCAGCAGAAACCCAGGGAGGTACCAGCACTAACTCTAAGCTAAAACTTCCCTAACGTGTATGTTCTCTGTCCCTGCTTATGCATAACAACAGCGTGGATTCTGGTGCCAGGCTAAGAGGCTTCTGTTTTGGTATGGAGGGGAGAAGGGGCTATTAAAATGCTAACTAGTTGGAATACATTTAATTTACTAGAGAAAAAAATGGTTCTATATTGAGAAAAATGTTCTCTAGTAAGGCAAAAAGGCTCTACCAAGACCCCCAGTTAGTAAGGAAATCAGGATTGGAAACATTGATCTGCAAATCTTGAGCCATGACAATGGAAGCTTCTGTCACCCTTGCCAAGTTCTTTGGCATCCCTCTTGGTCCTCATCTTGCAGGCCTTTCGGTTCAAAGGACTTGCCAACCTTCACCCCCCCCCGCCCCTCCCATCAGACTTCTGGGGCTGAAATACCCTTGCTGCCTCCCTTCAGAAGACCAGCTCATTCTCACATTAGATCTCTGCTTAATGGCACCTGCTCAGTGCCCACATCTCCCAGCTCCCACTCCACACTGCTCTTCTCTCATAGCAAACGGGTCCCACCTTCCTGGTAATCATCTTGTAATTACCTTATTTATTGGCTTTCTCACCCCCAAAAGTGATCTCCCTGGGAGTAGGAGCATCAGTTGTGTACATGGATTCTCCAGCCCGGGGCTGGGAGTTGGTCTTAGAAGTTGGAGGAGATGTGGACGGCCTCCAGCCTGTGCTGTCCCAGCCCTGTGTGCCCACCACTCACAGCAGGGCCCATGAATGTGAGCTGGGTAAGTGCTGTTGACTCAGGGTTTTCTAATGTGTCCCAGGTGCACCTAATGACTCATTACATCCAGATTATTCTGAAAATGGTCGTTTTCTACCGCTCATCAACTTGAGACAGTGGCTCATGTGTTGGGTAGCTACACACTCGGGTGAGTACTTAAGTGGCCATCCTTCTTTACAAATGAATAAATAAGCTAACTTGGTGACTGAAAACCATGATTTTGTGGTACCCCCAGGGCAGTGGTTTTCCCAGTGTGCACGCCAACCAAGCAGCAGCAAGCACTTGTTGGAAATGCAGGTTCTCAGGCCCTGCCTCAGACTTTTGAAACCTGAGCATGGAGTCCAGAAAACTAACAAGCTCTCCAGGTGATGCTGAGGCACACAGTTTGAGAACCACCACGCTAGGACATTTCAACTTCTGCCATATTGCAAACTTCGAAGACATGCAAACTGCAGCAAACCAAAAATCAGTGCTTCTAAGGGGAGCAGCACAATATCAAGCAATGCCAGAATGGCTCTCCAAAAGGCTCGTGATACCTTCAAGACAACCATCCAGCCCGTCAGCAGCTCAGCAAAATGAGTAAGGTATGTCAGATGTAGTAACTATAAGGGCTGTCGTGCACTAGGCATTGTTTCTCTTGAACGTTTACATCTGGCTACTGGGGACATTTTTCTTCCTCACATGGTGTCTCTAAATCTTTGGTCTGTTTTTATTTTTTATTTATTTATTTTTTAAAGATTTAATTATTTATGCATACAAGAGCTGGGGTACAGGCCAGAGAGGCGAGGGGTGAGAGGATTCACCAGAGACAGAGTGGGGAACAGAACAGGCAGATTGACCGAAGTACACTGCTGAGGGGAGCAGCGGGCAACTCAGGAGAGGTTGGCAGCACCATGTGGGTAGCTCCCTGGCCGGCCGGGAATCAAAATCGTGCTGCAGAGGCTGAGGATAGCTTCACAGTGCAGTGCTTATCCCTTTGCGCCACCAGGGAGGCCCCGGTCTGTTTTTAGGGTCTGTTTTTAGATTTGAATGAAGTAAACTAGAATCCTAGTTTTCATGCAACTCACAGAGTAACAATTTTAGATGTATAGCTACGCCCCACATTTGTGATTAGGAAGTAGGTTTAAGTGCCATGAAGGAAAAGAAAAGTTTACTTAGGCGGGGACAACACGTGATTTAGATTTGGGCAGGTCAGGAAACTTCTCTAAGGCTGACATTGAAGTTGAAACCTAAAGGATGTTGAAGGAATTTGCCAGGCAAGGAACGGGAAGAGAAGGGAGGTGATGAACAGATATCAGCAGATTCCAAAGCCCCAAATCAGAAGAGAGCTCCACTCACTGTCTGGAAGAAATCAGTGCATTTGCAGGAGAGTTTGGGGTGGGGCAGGATCCCACAGGGCCCTGCCCTGGAGGCCGTGTTCATGGGCTTCGCTGCTTGCCATGGGAGACCTTTAGTTTCACACAGGAGGGATAGGATCTGGTGTATTTTATTCAGCTTTGCTAAGGTATGGCAACAAATACCAGGTTTTTTACATCCATTTATTAGGTATAACATGTATTAAAACATGACTTTATAAACCTCCCTGACAGCTCCCAGGCAGCAGCCAACAGTAGAGTTTAGGATAATGTCTGTGACGGATCACACGTGGTCTGATTTCATTTTCCGAGATCTGCCTGGCTGCGTGTAGCAAATGGACCACACGTGTACAGGTTCTGAGGCAGGATCTGGGTGAGAAATGACTTTCTGGTTTAGGATGGTGCCGCGGACCAGCACAGCAGTAGACGATGAGGCCACCTCAGGGTTGAGAGAAGCGTGCAGGGTGGTCAGGGCATCGCTGAAAGAAATGACAAACAGACACACTTCAAGAGTGAAAATCTGAGTGTCATTTTCTTTGAGTTTGTGACCAGTATATATATGTTTTCCAAAAGCACAGGAACAACGAATATCAATGAAATCAGCTTGCTCATGGGCTCAGCCTATCACCATCAGGGAGGTGATCTACATAACAAGCAATGACCATTATAAAGAAAGAAGGAAGTTTAGAAAGACAATAAGGGATTAAAGTTTGTAGTTCTAGAAAGACGGGATAAGATTTTTAGCATTCTTGTAGTGGTTCCTGGTGGTCGTTATCTTTTGATAAGCTTCTGTCTTTTCAGGGAACTTTTGATAAGCTTCTGTCTTTTCAGGGAACTTCCGCTGTACTTCCTCTGCTTCAGGGTGTTATGCTGTTCTCCCCCTGCGCGCTGGTTGCCCAGCCGGACCTAGGGATGGTTAGCCCTAAAGGTCACTGCAGGGGGAGGTGCAGCAGGATGGCAGCAGAGGAGAGAACAGGATGTGGATATTCAAGAAATATTGCAGAGTTGCCAATGGAATTGCTGGCAGGCGTGGGTGCGGAAGCTAAAGGTGGGGAGAATGAAATCAAGGATGGGGTTTGGAGCAGTGGGGTGGAGGATGGTGCCATTCACTGACTGGAACTGCGAGGTTGGGACCTGTGGCTATGGAATGAATGTGCCCCCCAAATTCTTATGTAGATCCCTAATCCCAATGAGGTGGTAGTGGCAGCCCTTTAGTCTGTGATTAGGTAACTCATGCCACCGTGTGAGAACACAGAAAGTTAGCAGTCTGTGAGCCCGGAGGGGGGCCCTCACCAGACCCCACATCTGCTGGCTCCTTCATCTTGAATCTCAGCCTTTAAAACAATGAGAAATACACCGTTTCTGGTTTTTTTGTTTGTTTGTTTGTTTTTAAAGATTTATTTATTTATGCATAGAAGAACTGGGGTGTAGGCCAGAGGTGTGGTGGGGGGTGAGAGGATTCACCAGAGGCAGAGTGGGGAGCAGAACAGACAGATCCACTGGAGGGGATCAGTGCTAAGGGGAAGAATGGACAAGACAGGAGAGGTCTGCTTTGCCATGTGGGTCACCTCCCTGGCTGGGGATCAAACTTAGGCCGTGGTGGTTGGTGCTAGCTTGATAGTGCTGAGACCTTAACCCCTGTGCTACCAGGGAGGCCCATTTCTGTTGTTTGTAAGTCATTCAGTCACTGATACTTTGTTGCAGCAGCTGAACTGAGATGGGACTTTATCTTCCCAGAGCTCCAGATTGCAAGTTCCTCCTAGGCCTTGTTCTCTCCTTCTGTCAGCCTCTGGACCCCTTGCTAATTATGTGAGCGGTTGCTTGTAAGAAAAACTAGATGCAATGCTAACCTACCCTCAGAAGACAAGTAACCTAGAGTTTTCCCATCTTGGGGGTACATTTGTGGAGAATTATCTCTACTTGTCCTGTTCGTGAGGATCAGGAACATGCTTGGTAGCCAAGAATAAAGCAAAACAAGAGAGCTTGCATGTGACTTGGACCACAGATGGTGCCCAGAGGCAGTGGCTTGAGTTCATTTTCCTCTGGAGCCCTAGGAAGCCACGTCAACCACCCAGTAAGTGACTCCCAAAGCCGCCACCCTGACTCCCACAGAACCCACGACTAGAGAGAGCGGTTTTGCATCACCTCTTGGGTCACAGCTAAATCATTCAGCTCAGACTGCGCCTGCACCCCTTTCCAGCAGCACCCCACACCCAACACCAAGGCTGGACACCAGCCACAGACACCGGCACTAGGACTCACTGTCACCTGGTCTCTCCTCCTGCTGTTGACACAGGCTTCAAGCCTCAACTCAGAAAATAAAGAGGACAAGTAGACTTTTTTTTTCTCAAGTAACAGTCTTTGAAAAATAGTCAAAAGACAAATCCCATTGTTGAACAGTCTTCTCTGCCCTGAGAGATCTTAAGTGCCCTCAGTGTGTAAATGTGGGCATCCTGTCCCTGGTTATTCATCAGGGCACACTTGCTGGCACCTGCTATGTGTGGCACTGTCTGGGATAGATTAATAATAAAATCTAATGGTTGCCATGGAGAAGCTTCTGGTCTGAGGAGGAGATGGCAGACGCCTAAGAAGGTGGTGTGAGGAAGGCTCACGAGGGAACCCACATTCCTGAAGGGTGGAAGGAACAGAGGGTGAACAGGCTTCCTGGCAGAGTGAGCAGCTCCTGGAGGATTGGAACTAATATAAAGCTTCCTGGGTCTTTGTTCAAGGCAAGGGCAAGTCTCCACCCCAGGCCGACCAGTTCTTACTCCTCTCCTGCTGACACCCCCTGCTGGTGTCCAGAAGCAGACCTGTCTTTTGTGTCCAGGTTGGAAGAAAAATGCTCCAAGTTTCTAAACTGAGATAGCTATCGCGTGAAAGGCATGGTGTTTACCAGCGAGGAGAGGTGGTGGTCACCGTTTGAACGGTGTCCGTGTGCTTCAGAGCTCCGCTTGCAACTCTGAAAAAGTAGTAGATCTGGAAAGTTACAGGATTGTCCATCAGACTTCAGAAGTAGGCAGGAGAAGAGATACTGGCGTGATGAGGCCTCTCCAAATTTCTCAAATTTGGAACTCCTGAACATTCTGATGAACCTAGTGGTGGGATTAAAATTCCACTTATGCACTTTATAATACATTTTGTTTTGACTCTTAATATTTGTCAGATGGATCTTTTTTCAGACAGGACTCCTGTGACTCAAATTCTGGCTCCATGCCCCTTGATTTCTGCCCCTACAGAATAGAATAGCAGATCACTGCCTAGGTTATGTTTTATCACACCTACAACTTGCACTTGGCTGAAAATCTTAAGTCCACACAATGAATTAAAGACTTAAGTAAAAACTGTTAGATACTTAACAGCACCAAAATTTTCCATTACAAATCTGCTTTTACTCTTTTTTTTTTTTTTAAAAAAAAAAAAGGGCCTTGAGGGGAAATTTGAATTTCCAAGACTTCCAGATCAAAGATTTCTTCAGCTGTCTGAATTATAGGAATGTTGAAAAACAAAAACAAATCCCTTTCCTGCTATAAAATCCTTGCCATGTCTTTGTCTTTATGTAACTCAAAACGGCTGAGCTAAAGAATGAGGTGGGTGAGTTCTGCTCAAAACCTAAAATTTCATCAGAAATGAAGCCATCAATACTTTTGAAAGGGTCATTCTAATTAATCAGACCCATGAATAAATTTTGCTAAATTCCTACTTGATGACCCAGAAAATTGCTAAATAGCATTTAGAATAAAACAAATTATGACTAAGGACACCAGAATGTTTTAAATTGTTTATGAAATTGATTCAAGGCTAAATTATAATAATTTGGGCATGGTGGTGGTGGCATCCAGGGTAATTCGCATCTGATTCCATACCCATCCTTGGCAACAGAGATGTCGTTTGAACAGCACGATGGGCACTCTTAGAAAACCATTAATTTCAAAAGCTTTTTCAGAAAGCTTCAACTTTTTGAAAAGCAATAGTTTATAGGCATCAGCTTGCTGATGGTTTCAATAGAAGGCCTGACCCTTAGTGTGCCAGAAGTAAACTGCTTTAAGCAGGAGGTGCCATTAGCTGTCAGTCATCTGGTAGACTAGGTAACCAGTTGATGATGACCCACGTCTTAGTGGTCTCAGAATTTCAGCATTTCCAAAAGGAACCACTTTTTGCTTTGTCACTAGAGGGGTCGTGATGCTCATACTAATGGAAAAATGAGGTGGAAAATACAGGCTACAGTACATGTCCTTATGCACAGCGGTGGGGAGGGGCAGGGGAGAGGGGGGGGAGCAGTGGCTTATGTGCTAACATTTCAGACCTACGGCACTTTTATACATTTAAGAGGCCATTTGTTTCCAGTTTCCTCCCATGTTACCTCTTTAAAGGTTTTTTTAATGTCTTCTTTTTCTAATTATTAAAAAGAAACGATCCCTGGAGAAAAACTGCAAGACTGAAAAGAGTAAAAAGTATAAATTTAGTAAGAGTTTTTCAAATTCCACCATTTATATTTGCTGCATGTCAGTTTGCATTTTGCTGATTTTGCTCTGAGAATGTATTTACATAATTGAGATCATTCTGCGCACAGAATTTTTACTTTTTTCTTTAAAATAACCATTTTCTCATGTTACTCAGTGTTCCGTAACATCAGTCTCAGTGAATTCATATTATTTCTATTACAGGATGTGTGCCGTATAACCATTTTGGGTCATTCCGGTATTTTAGTATCATCAATAACTTTGCAATTCATGTCTTTATACATCATTTTTTTTTCAGAATGGGTGCATTAGACTTTAGATTACAGATCACAAGAAATCAGTTCACCCAGGCTTGAAAAAAAAAAAGAAATACCTTTTTTTAGCATAGCTAAATGCCTAGGGGTAGATCTGCCAGCTTCAGGCATGGCTGGACTCTGCTGAATGAACCTGTCTTTTTTGTCTCTTGCACCGGCTCCCCTCTGTGTCAGTATTCTCCTCAGGTCTGCTCCTTTACCTCCTCCCAGAAGACAGAGTGGGTCTTTCCCAATTTTTTCAGCAGAAATCCCACTGAGGGGAGTGCAAACTGGTCCAGCCACTGTGGAGAGCTGTGTGGAGATTTCTGGACCTACTAAACATAGAGCTTCCATAGGATCCAGCAATTCCACTCCTAGGTATTTACCCAAAGGACACAGAAACATCAACTCCAAAGAGCACCTGCACCCCTATGTTTATAGCAGCACTGTTTACAATAGCTAAGCTTTGGAAACAACCCAAATGCCCAAAAATAGATGATGGATCAAGAAGATGTGGTACATATACACCATGGAATATTACTCAGCATTCAAAAAAGATAAACACATGCAATTTGCAGCAACATGGATGGCGCTGGAAGGGATCATGCTCAGCGAAATAAGCCAGAAAGAAAAAGAAAAATACCGGATGGTCTCACTCATAGCAGGAATCCAGAAAACTTAAATAAGGGACCAGGAAAATGAATAACTATAAGAAAGTGAAAATCAAAATCAACAAAAAACTATGAACCAGGGACACTTTTAGGGGGGTGGGGGCGGAAGGGGAGGGATTGGGGCCAGAATGGGGGGGCTGCAATTGTATGGGGAATATAACAATAAAATTTATTATTTAAAAAAAAAAAAGAAATCCCACTGAGACTCATTAACATAAATGGGATCAAACACCCACCTGAGTCAGTAGCTGGGGCCAGGCAAGGAATTGCCTGCAGGACATGCCAGTCCCTGCCCCCAGCACTCTTGCTCTGCTCATGTTGTGTCCTGATCCCATCTGCCTGCTCTTCACCCCAGCTTGCTGCAGCCCGACATCCTTTGTCTCTGCTCAGGACCCTGTCTGACCACCCTGCCACAGGCGTATTCCTGATGCTCTGCTGTGGGGCTGGAGGCACAGGTGTGACTTCATTGTCTTCTTCCACTATAAGCTCAAGGGCTGACACTTTGCTTGCGTCTCTCCCCAGCACTCAGTAAAGATTTATCGAGTGACTTAATGAATGTCAGGTCAGGACTAGTGTGAGTCCCCCAAGAAAATGGGCAGCCACCGCCAAAATAAGCACAGTGCGTGCTGGGCTGAAAGGAACAAAATGTCCATTACAACTCAGGTCAAACCAAATTCCCAGGTGTGCGACTTCAAAGGATATGACTATTTTGAGGGTTTTTTTCAAACTCCCTATAAAAATTCTTGCAGTAGAATAATCCTTCCATAAAGCAGGTCCCATCCTTCCCCTTCCCTACTTAAAATGGACAGCTCTCCACTGGACTGTGAATAAAAGAACTTTTCACCCCGGCCCCCAACCCTGCAATGATCCAGTTTCAGCCTCACTTTTCTGCCCTCACAGCCTCCAGCAGCCTGGCTTTCTGTTATGTTCTACCCTGGAACGCCCCCCAGGAGCCTTGGACTGTCTTTTCCCTCCGCTGGGAGGGTCCGTATTTCCTGTCTACTCTTTCTTCTTGAGGCCTCAGTGCTACTGTCATCTGTTAGGATGCCTCCCTTGCCCACCCAGACCGTGCTCGCCTCCCAGCCTCGCCAGCGAACTGGGGCATCTTCTCTTTACGATACTCATCATCCTCTCTGTTCATTCCTTACTCTCCCACTCACCACATGAGGCCCCTTTCTTGCTGTCCGCTGCTGGACCCTTAGAACCCTGAGTGGTACCTGGAATATCAAAGCCTTTTAGCTTTTTATTGGGAAAGAAATGAACAAATGACTCTCCAGTAGGGTTGTCCTGATCAGCATACCCATCGGCAGTAAGAGTGCTCATTTCACCTCATCTCTGCGTGAAGCGATTTCCTTAGAACACAGCTCAAGAGATGCCTTTTTTGGGACCCTCCCTGCACGGTCCTGGAGGAGAAGCCACGGACTGTCTTCTCGCAGCTACACTGCCGTCTGCACAAATCTCGGCTCCTCCGCTACAGCCGGTGGGTGTTAGAGCCTCCCATCTAGGGGAGCACAGGTCGAATCTTCACCCTCTTATGTAAATGGAAAAAACAACATGTCTTTTTGTTGCCACTGGATTCAGAGGAATTTCCTAAAAAGGTTATATTGACTAAAAAGCAGTAAATAATCAGCCCAAGTATCTGGGGATGTGATAGTCATCATTTTTTGTGCTTTCCTACCCCAAATTATCCAATTGTGATATTTTGGTTTTACAGAACCCTCTCTAATATGTTGATTGTTACCGCAGCACATTTGTGGGTTTTTTTTTTCTTTTTTTTTGTGGGACCCTCGCTGGTGGCTGGGGATCGAACTGGCGCTGCAGAGGCTGCGGGCAGCCTCGCAACCCAGCGCTCAACCGCTGCGCCACCAGGGGAGGCCCAGCACATTTGTTTTTTAAAGCACCATTACAGTTTTTAAAAAGTCTTGCAAAAAGCCGAGCTGATGCTTAGAAAAAGTATTTAATGTCATGAACACCACAGCACCTTTTATCAGGTAAAAGTTCCTATGACATACATCAGATGACACTAATCAAATCTCCCTTTTACCTGAGAAGAATTTACGTTCGAATACAAAATAATGAATTTCATGTTGTCATCTTTTTAAGACAAGCCTGCAGCATCATTCAACTTGAAGAACAGGATGAATTGCACAGAACGATTGTCGTCTTCAAAAAACAACAGCCTCTACAAAGTTTTCTAGTTCAAAAATAGCACCATTACAGGAAGAGAGTGTCTGCTAAGTCCCTCAACTTACCAAAATGACTTAGCAAAATTCATGCAAACTAAACTTTGAGTGATTGGTGTTTATAACTATCCTGTGATCTGGGATGGGAAGTAGAAGTCAAAAAACAAAAAAGCAACCATGCACACAAAGTAACTTTCAACTCACACACATGTGCGTGCATGCACACTCACACCCACACACCCCTGCCAGGGTGCATTCCTTGTTTTCTGAGAGCTGTGTCACCAGTCATCCACCTCAACCACGAAGGGTGTTTTCACGTCTATCTTGCCACTGTTGGTGATGGAGCAGTCGGTGAGAGGGCGATCGCGTCCGTCCGTTGCCTGAAGTTCTATCGAGTGGACCACTGCCTGGTGAGAGAGGGAGGAGACCCGCGTTCACTTCTGAAAGTCCAAGTGCAAAGGAAATTTTTTTTTTATGATTATAAAACCACGCAAGCTAATTGTGGGAAAAAACTATTCAAGAAAATCATAAATAGCAGATTTGGCCTTGCGCTATATTTTGTATATTTCCTTATTTATTTTATATCCTAAGGAAAAAAGAGTATGATTTTTGGGTAAACATCTCCGTCTAATGAAAGATATTTCTGCTCACTTTTATACCCAATGTAGGAGTTCGCATGGAGTTTGGGTCAATTTCAGCTGCACCCTGTTATGGGTCTAGGCATAATAAAATATGCCATAAAGCAGATTTAGAAGTCAACTTAGTACTGAGTTTGCCCATTTTTAAGGCTGACTCAAGCCATCAATCTGCAGGATGAGTCTAATACTAGTATAACTGCACCCCCACAGTGGTGAAAGGGCCCCCTTTCTGCTTTGGTAGTTCACAAGCTCTCGTGTGTCACACTGAAGGAGGGCGACTGGACAGCACCAAGGAGCCAGCTCCTGATGGGTTTCCCAAGAGAGCTGAGAAAAAAATAGTGACAGTCTCTGAGTGCCTTGTAGTTGGGGTCAACTAATCCCATCTCTGCCCGACTTGGGTTAATTTAAAATCAAAAGACAGCATTCTTCTAAGGATAGTGTATGTTTCTGAGGAAAGCTGGTGTGGGGGCACTTTCTTCAAATGCTTATTTAATGGTTAAAAATGGAAATCCCTACATTTTGCATATTTTGCCATAATTTTAAAATGCTTGCTTGTGGGCACACCTGGAGAAGCTGTGACTTTGCAGGTCTGAAGTGAAGTCGAGAAATTTGTATTAACTGAGCAACCCACTGATTTCTGAAGGACCAACGGGTAGAATTCAGGAGATTCTGCAAACGCCTAGAAACTCTATGAAATATAAGCTTTTTCTCAAAAAGTTTATGCCCCATAAGATGTTAAGGACTATTTGGCTAAGACCAGGCAACAGGACTCCGAGGATGCCTACCAAAGGGTAGGAGGAAGTCAGTGCTGTCGATTAGCACAAAGAGATGTAAGACGCAGAAGACTAGAAGAATAGTATGACCAGAAGAAGAAAATCCCAAGATTTGGATTCACTTTTCTGACAGCTTGACACAATGTTGTATTCAGAAATATTTACTGAATGATAAGTGAGTTTATCTTTAAACTATATAGCACCTGGTTAAGCTGAGTGTCAAAATCCCAGACGGATTTAACATACGCATCCCCACAGTTAGCTGATTTCAAAAAACAAAGTTCAGTAAGAGGTCTGAGGAAAGCTGGTGTTCATTACTGTGAAACAGTAGATTTATGCACATCTAGGCCTCACGGGATGGGGGCGTGTTCTTCTCTGTGCTGGAAAGTGAAGTGTCATATTCAGTGGTTCGTGCTGCCCTACCTCTCTCTCCTCCCACTTGCTAACGAGTACTTCATCTTTTGTGGCTCAGTTTGCACATGTCCTTACTTTGTAAGAGATGTTCTGAGTCATCTGCTCAGTTCCTTGTCTTTGCTGCTTAGAATCAGAATAGCAGGGAATTCTGGGAAAGAACTGCCAACAAGTGAGGTTGGTTTACTTATGGTTGGAGGAGGGAGGCAGAATAAGCCATATGAAAACAAAACAAAATGAAATATGGAGAGCAAGGCAGTCCAGGATGGGCCAGGGCTGGGCTGGGCTGACTTTGCCAGTTGAGGAATTGGGAGAACTACTTCAGGCAGTTACTTAAGCAGGAGAAGTGTTGAGAGTAGAATAGAATGAGGATTTTAAGAAGTGTTATTATGGATTATGAATGGGACGCCTCTGGTACTCTTTGACACATACTAGCATAAATTTGAATTTTCTTTATTGATTTTGGCTGTGAGTGTTTGAAAGTGATTTCTGTTGGACTGAACCATACTTTTAAAAAATATTTTTAATAGTGGTGAGAAACACATAGTATAAATAACATAACCATCTTATCCATCTCTAAGTATATAGCTCAATATTGTTTAGTATATGAATTATGCTATGCAACTAATCTCTGGAACTTTCTCATCTTGAAAAACTGAAAGTCTATAGCCACTGCCCACCACTCCCATTTCCTCCTCCCCCAGTGCCTGGCAACCACCATCCTACTGGATGTTTCTATATATTTAGCTATTAGCTATGTGTTTAGCTATATTAGATCCCTCCTATAAGGTCTCCTATACACCTTTCTGTGACTGGCTTATTTCACTTAACATCAACAAGGTTCATCCCTTGTCAGTGTGCTTTTCAAGGCTGTATAATATTCCATTGCATTCACATACATGGCCCTAGTTTTATTTGATGACATTTTAAAAGTTTCCATGTACATCAAACAGTGGGATAAATTAACCTCAGGATTTAACTTCTCCATGCTCAGTCCCCAGCCTCTGCCCCAATGCTCCTAATAATTAAAAGTAATACCTTATATTATTTCTTCACCTATGAAACAGTCAGTTAACAGAATGATGGATCTCTAATAAGCACATTTCAAGGTTAATATATCATTGAAAGTATTGTGATTCTAAATATAAAACTTTGAATGCAAAAAATAGATATATTAAGTTACCATTCCATCAAGGACTCTTCCAAATACCACATGCTTGCCATCCAGCCAGGAGGGCTTGGTCAAGGTGATAAAGAACTGAGAGCCATTGGTGTCAGGTCCAGCATTGGCCATGCTGACCCACCCAATGCCATAATGTTTCAGTTTGAAGTTCTCATCGGGAAATGTGTCACCATAAATGCTTATACCTGGATGACACAAAAAGGACAAGAGTCAATAGATGTCCTGGGAAAGTAGAATCTTCAAAAAAATACATAAGATTTTAGTAGAAATGGTTAAGAGAACACTAGCAGGTAGAGGTGGGGAACAGATGGTCAGCCTTAGGGGAAGTAAATGAGAAGAAAAAATGAACTTCTCAAAGGAAGCAGGGTCCAGGGTCTGAAAAAAATACACAATCAGAAGCTTTAAATATGACATAAGGTGACAGAATGTCCTCTGGCCTCAAGCGAAGGGCCAAATCTTGACCAAGCAGGTCAGTAATTTCACCCTGAAATGACAAGGAGCTGAAGGGTAGAATGACATCATAAAACTAGATGGGAAGGTGGCTGAGCCATCCTAGTGGCTCAATCTCTGTCACAAGCATCAGGTCACTCTAATCAGGACCTAACTACTAGCCACTGATAGAGAAATCTTAGGTCACAACCACCCTACAGAATAGGTACTCTCATTGCTGTTTCGCAGTGGGAAACAGGTTATGGAAAATGAGAACAGTGGAGCAAACCTTAAACATCTGGCACTCTGACTTTAAAGCCCACATTCTCTCTTGCCCCGGCACTGAGAAAGCACAGCAAGCCTAGAAGGCCTTAGGCACGCTAGCCTCAGGACCCGGCAGGAGGAAGAGGGTGATGGCCAATGCGAGCATGAAGTGTCCAGCCCTGAGCACAGCTAGGGGCAGGTGTGTGTCTGAAGCACTAGCAAACAGCAGGGACAGCAGCACACATTTTCCCCATAAACCCTCAACACAGACCCTGAGACATGTCTGCATCTGTCATGCCCACCTTCTGCTCTTCTGCAGGGCTCCTTACCCATCAGCTGCCAACCCTAAAATCCTTGGCTCAGTCAGGAAGAGCAGAAGTAGATATCAAAGATAACAAAGGTATGGCTGGGTGGTCAGTAACATAGGATGTCTGGAAAAAAATTGCTTATTTGCCTGATTCAACAGGTCCCAAATTCAGAGACTATCAAGGAGAAGCAAGTGTGCACATGCACACGCGCACACACACACACACACAAGGAAGGCAGAGAGAGAAAAGAGGGCACAGCTGGCACTCCCACTGGACCCAGGGCAGGATGATGGGATGCGGATCCCAAGGGGACAGGTTCTTAAGTACAGGTTTTGGGGGGAGGCCCAGCTCTGTGGCAGCTGGGGTCACTTTCCTGAGCATCCTCAGCATACCCCCATTAGCCCAAGTAACCTGAACATGTGTCTCTGCTGCATTCCACTTGCCCATACCCTGCAGTCCCTTAGCGAGGACTGACAGTAATCTTCCCAAGGTGCCTGGCGAATCCCAGCGTTTAATCCTAGCCATTTTGTCATAAATAGCCCATTGCAGGAAACATAAAGTTAGCAACAGCGCTCAAAATAGCCTGAGTATTTCTTGCAAAAGTTAGCCATTCTATAGCCCCTAAAATCAGGGTTAGCTAAGTTGAAAGTCTTAAATGTGAAGTAAACTTACTTTAAATTTTTTGTAATTTTTCTTGAGATAGCATTGGCCTACAAACACTGTATGTGATTCTGAAATACAGGAGCCCACCTCTTTGGGTAGATACTACCACACCACACGCTGTGTAGTTACACAGGTATTGGGTATGTTCAAGAACTCACTACATTTCTGGAGCACTTAGTCCAGGGAGCTGGGGAACTGGAACCCTCAATATCAAATAACCTCAGGAAGATTCAAAACTCTATAAATATCATTATTTGTACTTTATAGAACTTGAACTTTGTTTATAAGTATGTCCATATTATAATTTACCAACTTACCTACTGATTTGCTTTTGTGGGTTTTTTTTTTGTGTGTGTTTTTTTTTTTTTAAGATTTATTTATTTATACAAGCACTGGGTACAGTCAAAAGCGTGGGAGGGTGAGAGACTTCACCAGAGCCAGAGCGGGGAGCAGAACAGGCAGACTGACGAAATACACTGCTGAGGGGAGCAGCGGGCGCAGGAGAGGTCTGTGGGCCATGTGGGACCCTCGCTGGTGGCCGGGGATCGAACTGGCGCCGCAGAGACTGTGGGCAGTTTTGCAGCCCAGCACTCAACCTCTGCACCACCAGGGGAGGCTCTGGTTTTTGATTGTTGAAAACACTGATGATGAAATGAAAGAATCCAAAGAAGGGGGTCAATCTGCCTGTCATCCTGCACCTGAATGTCACTCTGGCTGCCCCTCCAGTCTTCCTTCCCCAGGTCCCCATTTCACTGGTGTCCCGGCGTACATTTGATAGCCGCCCTTCCTTCCTGTGACAGACACTGCCCTGTATCGTACATACCCACAGGGCAGCATTGTAAGTGGAACTGCAAAATAATCTACTGATCAAATATATCACCACAATGGAGATCTCTCCACCAAAGCAGGACTGTTTAAAGTGAGGAAGTCTCACTCACCTCTACCTATTAAGATTTTGGTACTCACTGGAATTTGGCATTGTTGGAAATGACAAAACAAGACATCTGGATGGTCTTCCTCTTTTCACCCTTTTTTTTCTCCATCTTAGCTGAGAGCACTCACCATTCAGAACCTAACCTCCATCTTTTTTATTTTTTTTAAGATTTATTTATTTATACAAGCACTGGGGTACAGGCCAGAGGCACAGGAGAGTGAGAGAATTCACCAGAGACAGAACAGGGACCAGAACAGGCAGACAGACCAAAATACACTGCTGAGGGGAGCAGCAGGCGAGACAGGAGAGGTCTGCCGCACCATGTGGGTAGCTCCCTGGCCGGCTGGGAGTTGAACTGGTGCTGCAGAGGCTGAAGACAGCTTCGCAGGGCTGTGCTCAACCCACTGCGCCACCCGGGAGGCTCCCTAACCTCCATCTTAAAGAATTCATTTGGTGGTCTTCATGGATTTTATTCCTGAAATCTGGGAGCTCAATAAATCAGCTTAATCTTGGGTATCAATTTGGGAAAAGAAATGGAGAGGGGAAGGGAGAGAAAAAGGAAAGGAAGAAAACAAAATGAACAAAAACCAACAACGTTACCGCCAGTGCCATCTCCATGGGTGAAGTCTCCTCCTTGAATCATGAAGTCTTTGATGACACGATGGAATTTGCTTCCTTTATACCCATATCCTCTCTAAAGAGAGCATGTCAGTTGAATACACAAGTAGACAGAACCCATACCCAAAGAGAAACCCCGGTGTTCACTTGCAATGACAGACTAGCTATAGGTCTGGAGTAGGCCCCAGCAATGATTTACTGACAGATACTTGTCAATAGCTGATCAAAACATAAATTAACAAACACACATGGGGTTAAAGAATTTAAATAAATAGAAAGAGAGCAATGTGCATTTTCCCTTGGTGATTTTCCCTCTCATTTTCTAAATGCTAGAAGATACCGTGTCTGAAGAATACAGATTTTTATCAGGAAATAAAGTAAAATCGGGGCCTCCCTGGTGGTGCAAGGGCTTAAGCACAGCACTGGGAAGCTATCCACAGCCTCTGCAGCATGATTTCCATCCCCGGCCGGCCAGGGAGCTACCCACAGGGCACAGCAGACCTCTCCTGACTCTCCCGCTGCTCCCCTCAGCAGTGTATTTCAGTCAGTCTGCCTGTTCTGCTCCCTGCTCTGTCTCTGGTGAATCCACTCACTGCCGCCCCCCAACACCTCTGGCATAAATAAATAAATCTTACAAAAAAAGAGAAGTAAAATATCCTAAGAAGTCTCCAGCTCATCTGTCCTACCAATTCAATCCTTATTTTACCAGAAGACATTGTTGTGCTTGGCTTCACAGAAAGAAGATTCACCTTTGTGTAATTAAAGAGATAGATCGGAGGCATACCTCTCCTGTTGCCAGGGCGATAAAATTGTCCACAGTCTTGGGCACAACTTTCCCAAAGAGGCCAATCACAATTCTGCCAACATCTTTGTCTCCAATTCTCACATCAAAGAAGACCTGTATGTGGTAAAAAAGTAGAGCAGAAGGTTATAAGGTGGAAAAGCCACAAATGCAAGGTAAGTGAAAGTTAAAATCTGAGAACTGATCCACATTCAAAAGCCCTCACACCAGTATTTTGTAAAGAAGCTATGAAAAAGCAGGATATAAATCAAAGGAACTCTAAAACTATTTTGTCGTGCATTTCATTCACCAATGTTCATTCAACAAACAGTTATGGAGCACCATCTACAGTGAGGCACTCCGTACTGGGTATAAAGTTGGACTGTGTACAGTCAGAATCAGCTAGTAAAGTCTTCAAGAATTCTCCTCCCTCACACCCCTGAGACAAACCCATTTCCCTGCTGTATAGGTGGAGGTTAGGTTCTCAATGGTGAGTGCTGTCAACTAAGATGGAGAATAAAATCAGTAAAAAGAGAAATAGGAAGACCATCCAGATTTCTTGTTTTGTCACTTCCAATAATGCCAGTTTCCAGTGAGTTCAAGGACATGGGTCTGACCTCCTGACTGTCCCCACCAGGTAGTCCGCCCTTGAAACAGCTGTACTCACTTCCAAGCACAGCTTCATCCAAGAAACAGCCAACACTGACTCAGCATCCTGAGAGAACCATTTACTCTGTTCCAGATGCCGAAATCAGTCGCCACGTTCCCAGGGTACACGAATAGAACATGTTCCTTTCCCGTAACATTTTAGAATCCAAGAACAAAACACATCCAAACGTGAGTATGAGGCCCTTTCTTTTTTTTTAAAAAAAAAAGTTTTATTTATTTGTTTATACAAGCACTGAGTACAGTCAGAAGCGCAGGAGGGTGAGAGAATTCAGCAGAGCCAGAGCAGGGAGCATAACAGGCAGACTGACAAAGTACACTGCTGAGGGGAGCAGCAGGCGCAGCAGGAGAGGTCTGTCGCGCCATGTGGGACCCTCGCTGGTGGCCGGGGATCAAGCCGGTGCTGCAGAGCCTGCATATGGAGCCTGAGCAGCCCAGCGCTCAACCGTTACACCACCAGGGAGGCACTGAGACCCTTTCTTGCACATAAACCTTAAGCAGTCTCTTGGGCTTTTTTTTTTTTTTTAACTGTTTCATCTGCAATGAAATCAAATACATTTTGCCTCACCAATCACTGTGCTAAGAGGACTGTGAGGCAGGATGCTTGAAAAGGCCACGCCGTCGAAGGGCATTCTATTAGTGAGTTTAGATTATATGAACCAATTTACTCTTTGAATGGGTAAAAAAAAAACATTCAAAAGATAGCTTTTAAAAATATAAGAAGACTTGTCAAAGAAAAAGGATGTCTTACAGTTTAGAAAAATCATGAAGTAAAGACTGTCAAGCCCTCGTTCAAGACAAGAGCTTCTGCCAATACATCAGTACGTCTGTCACAGGGTGATTTGATATTTAGTGTTCCGTGTGGCATTTTACAATTTTTACATGGCCCAGGCAGCAAAAATTGCATTACTATTTAAATAGTGAAACTTTATAAAATGCATTAAAGACCGTGCCTGGAGATGAGGTGGCGCCCTAGTGCCCCTTCTGTGAGCAGGAAGCTGGGGGAGCAGAGCTGGTGTCAAGCAGAGGCAGTTTCTCCAAAGGGATTTCCAAGCCATGGAGGAAATTTAATAACAGCAAGGATGAGGCAGCACAGGGGAGAGAATCAGGGATGTGATCTTATAAACACAACTAATAAAACACCAGAAAGGCCTTCCCAGACTTTCTAAAAAAAAAAAAAAAAAGGTAAAACCTGCAAACATTGACGATGCAAAGAAACTGAAATCTGGGGGAGCAGCCTGAGAAGATGAAGAAAACGTGCCTGTCACCCAGCACAGTTCTTCAACAAGTGTTATTACACACAGCCTAGCGCATACATTAATAGGGTTCCCCCTGCACACACACACACTGCAGCATCCTTCATAAGTGAGGGTAAGAAAAGGGTGTGTTTTCCCAGCTTGTATAGAAATAACAGCCTCAAATCTTATTTAACCAAATATTTATCAAAGCTCTATGGGGCAGGCAGTGTGTGAGCACAGAGCACCCCGTCCCAGCGTAGCTGAAATAGACACAGGACAAGCAGAGGCGTCACTGTGCCCTAGGCCGCCCGGGATGGGTGTCTGCCAGCCTGGAGGAATGTCACAGCCGCGGGAAGGCATCCTGGGCCAGGTATGAGGACAGGCAGCGCTGGAAGGAGGGAGCAGCAGGGACACAAGCCCCACCTCCTGAGTTCTTTCTGGAACCAGAGCACCAGGGAAGAGTGGTCTGTGAGCAGAGGAGCCACAGGGCCCTTCTGAACCCAAGGCTGTGAGAGCCTCACCTGGCCCAGAAGGCAGCAGAAGGGTGCCAGGTCAGAGACCCAGGTTTTGTCAGGGAAGAGAGAGAGAGAGAGAAGAAAGAACAGGACCCAGGAGAGACTCAAGTAGGAAAAGGAGAATGTGGAGGCTCTTAGGGTCGTTCAAGGAGGTCAAGTGGCTGGCTTTGGGTGGTAGCTGAGGAATGCAAGGATGGGGGAGGGAGAGGCATTTAATTAGAGGGGGAAGGGGGAGGATGGGGGGGTAAGGGATGGGAAAACATGAGCTAGCAGTAGTGTCTACTGTGGTCACCCTCACATCGTAACAGGTGAGCCCCACTGTACCCTGGGAGGAAGCGCAGGCGCTGTAATCACCAAGCTGCAAATGAGAAAAGCAAGGGTCATGGGGTTCAGGGTTTTCCCAACTAGCTTCTGTGAGCCCAAATCTCAATCCACGGCCACATCCAGTTGGACTGTGATTTATTATGAATACGGTTCTCAGTATGGCCAGGAGTCCCTACGGGCAGGAAATGGTGCTTCCACCTTCCCTGGTGCCAGGCAGTGTCACCATGAGTGGGGACTCAAAAAGTGCTGAATAGTGCAAAACTGAGTAACACTGAAGACCAGGGCAGGTGATCAGACTCACCTGGACAGAGGGTAAAGGTGACCAGACTCACCTAGACCTTCCCTGGTGCTCTGGTTCCAGAAAGAACTCAGCCAGATGGGGCTTGTGTCCCTGCTGCTCCCTCCTTCCAGCGCTGCCTGTCCTCATACCTGGCCCAGGATGCCTTCCCGCGGCTGTGACATTCCTCCAGGCTGGCAGACACCCGTTCTGGGCAGCCTGGGACACAGCGGCACCTCTGCTTGTCCTGTCTATTGCAGCTACCCTGGGACAGGGTGCTCTGTGCTCACACGCTGCCTGCCCCATAGAGCTTCGATAAATACTTGGTTAAATAAGATTTGAGGCTTGAGGCTATTTTGAGGCACTCAAGGTGGCCGACAGGCAATCCTCTCACCTGAGATTCATCTCCAACTTGGCTTTGTGTCACTGGGGGCAGGCCCTGTGCCCCACCCCCACAGAGCGTCCAGACCAGTACATATAGAAGTAGCTGTAATATTCTGGAAGTTAGGTTTAATGGGAAGACTCGTGCAGAAAACATGTCATGGTAAGAAGTGGTGATTATCTGTGTGGATCAAGGTGGGCTTCCTGGAAAAGGTGGTACTTGGTACCACTTAAGGAGCGGGCACCTCAGTGGCTCCTTTTTTGCCTCACAGTTGTCCTTGAAAGTTACCTGAAACTCATGGGATGCGGGGTGGTGGGGGAGGGAAGAGACACACACTTACTCAAACCCCGGTGCGGTTTGTTTCCAAAGTGACTGGGTACTTGAGCTGTGAAGTCTCAAACCCAGCTACACCACTAACTGGCCATGGAAACTGAAGCAAGTTGGTGAAACCCTCAAACTCCTGGTCCTCATCTCCGAGATGAATAAGATAACAGAGATAACACTAACAACGTGCCTCTTAAATCAGGAACTCAGAGCAGGGTTAAGCATGTCCCTGCTTTATCACATCTAATTTGCCAAACCCTGGCACATATCTATCTGGCAGGTAGTTATTATTCCACCTTGATTTACAGAGGATGAAAGGAAGCATCAGATGTTACACAACTTGGCCCTCGTCACCAGCCCTAGACTATTAGTCCGTGCTTTAGAAAGTGCCAGCAAACTGAGAAAAAATGTCATGGTAGGAAGTGGTGATTATCTGTGTGGATCAAAGTGGGCTTCCTGGAAAAGGTGGTACTTTGGTGCCACTTAAGGAGCATCTGAAAGTAGCTGGAAAGATGGCAGAGTACTTAATATACTCTTGGAGCCCGGCCTGGCCTTGATCAGGTCCCACGGCATCTGCTGGAGTTTGGAGCGCAAGGAGCCACAAGCCCAGATGAGCCTCTATGGCTGGGCAGGAGGCTGAGTCTGTCCTGCAGCAAGACACAGGACAAGGTTAGAGCTCTTAACAGGTCTGGGGGGGCGGGGGCAGGAGGAGCACCTCACACCTCTTTTATTTACAGATTCCTATTTTAAAAGGAAATCTGAGGTAAAGACTGCAGGGGAAAACTATACACCAGAGTAAAAGCCAATGAATCCACTCTTCCTCAATCAGAGAATCATTTTTAATGTTTCCACTTTCCCTACAGTTGTTTATAAAAGGTCACTAAAAAGTAATTCAGCAGTCAAATCTGTAGAAGTCTGATCTCCACAATGAGCTTTTAGAATTTAGCTATAAATTTGGTGGGGGAAAGAAAACGCATTAAGTAACCATTCTGAGAGCAAAGTCAGGAGAAGGCCCTCAGTGACAGCACCCTGGGCCAGGGACACGATGCTCCGAGTCTTCTTCCCCTCCTGCAGCCACCTCACTGGGGTCCCTCTTCTCCCGGCCAGGCTTCACACCCCAAGACTTGTTCTCCTGCAGATGGGCAAGTTTAAAAGTCCCTTGGGGGAAACTAGTTCCAAGTATTGCAGGTGATGCTTTCACACTAAAAAATTACTCACTGCTTATCTGGAATTCTTATCTGCCTGGCTATTTTAGCTGACAGTACTACTCCCTTTCCCTCACCCCTTCTTGACACTGTCAGCCAGTGCTATTAGGTATACCTCCAGAACCTATTCCAAGTGCTTTCCTTGCTCCCCAGTTCCACAATGACCTCCCTCCTCCAAGCCGCCACCATCTGGCCCTGGGTGTGGATCCGTGAGCAGGATCTCAGGTCACCACCCACTGAGCAGCCACAGCACCTCTTAGAAGCCAGTGCGAAGCGAGACCACTTCATCCCTGCTTGAAGCTCTGCAGGGGCCCTCAAATTAAAGGAGTAGCTGCCTCAAAACCCTGCCTGGACCTCCCCGGTGGTGCAGCGGTTGAGCGCTGGGTTGCGAAGCTGCCTGAGGCCTCTGCGGCGCCGGTTCGATCCCCGGCCGCTCCCCGGCCACCAGAGGAGGGTCCCACATGGCGCGCAGACCTCTCCTGCCACCCGCTGCTCCCCTCAGCAGTGTACTTCGGTCCTTCTGCCTGCTCTGCTCCCCGCTCTGGCTCTGGTGAATTCTCTCACCCTCCCGCGCTTCTGACTGTACCCAGTGCATGTATAAAACAAACAAACAAATAATAAATAAATAAATAAATAAATAAGACATGCCTCTAGAAAATTAAAAAAAAAACAAAAAAAACCCCTGCCTGATGAGGTGGTTGCTCACCCCTCCAACCTCATCTCAGGCCAACCATTCTTCATCCCTGGGGCCTCTCTGCTCTCTATGATCGCAGCAGGGTGGCTTTCTCTCTGGAGGCCTTTACACCTGCAGTCCCTTGCTGATATCTTCGCCAGGCTCCCTGCTCTTCAAGGTTTATAAATGCTACTCAGTCGATATTAGGGGTTATTGCTTGGTTCATCTCACTTTTGATGAAATCTACTGTTATGACTGGATCCTGACTCAGATAGGGTGCAGACTGAAAGCAAGGCTCCCCTACTTCCCCCACAGAGCTCCTCGGCCTGTATAAACTCCCAAAATCAGATATGCCCCGAAGTTCAGTGCTTGAAACAATCAGGTCAACTTTATCACAATCTGGCAAGGCCCTTCTGTTTACCCCTAAGCTACAAAGGGATGGAGGCTTGAACCTGTCCCCTCTCCAGCCCACGGCCCGCCCTCTTCACCATCCTGCATTCCCTGCGGTCCTGCAGTAAGCTGTCGTCTACTTCAACAGTGTCATTTCCACCGGCAAACACCAAAGCAATTGTTAAGAGCGCTTAACAACAGCTGCCCCTCCTTGCAGATTCCAAGGTATGAGCCCGTGCGTTTTTTTTTTTTTCCAGAAGTGACCATCATGGGCACCAAATCATACAGTCGCTAGCTCGCTCCCTCCCGTTCCCTTCTAGCCTTGGGTCAGTAAATATGCTGAAAAGATTAAAAGGCTGGCCTCAGTCACACAGGTGCCCTCTGGGCCTCGGAGCAACACCCCAAGCCAGGGGGCTGCCCCCCACCCCCCAGCAAGTCTGAAAGCCACCTCTCCTGTGGTTCTTAAACAGCGGCGGGGGAGCCCAGCCTCTCCTTGCAGAAAGCCCTGGGCCACCTCCCTGGCCCCTCCGCGCCAAGGGGCGCCCCCCCCCGGAGTGGGTGACCCCGGCGCGGCGCGCGGCCCCGGGCTGGAGCGTGTCCCCCGCGCGCCCCCCGCTCTTCCTGCGGCTGCACCCGAGTCCCGGCCGCGCCGAAGGAAGTACTTGGGCTGTCTCCTTCCTGGAGAACCGGCTCTCGGGTTCCGGAAGCTTCTCCCAGCCCCCGAGGTAGATGCCCGAGGGCCGCGCCCCACGGGCGGCCCGCGCGGCCCGGGACTCCGCCCGGCACCCACGAAGTCTCCCCGGGGCGCCACCCCGCGCACCCCGCGCGGCCGCCCCCTCCCACCCCGGCCCGTGGCCTCCTCCCGTCCTCTGAGGCCGGGGAGACGCTCCTCGGCGCCCCCCACACGGAGGTCCCCGTCCCCAAAGCGCCCCGTCCCCAAAGCGCCCCGTCCCCGTGGCCAGGAGGAGGGGGCAGCCCCGGCCCGCTGTCCGGTCACCTTGGCCGTCACCGACGGGCCTCGCTTGCGGCCGCCCGAGGCCCCCACAGAAGACACGAGCGCGCCGAACCCCACGAAGAGCACCAGAGGTAACAGCAGCCCGGGGCGCGGGCCCATGGCGAGCGGCGGCTGCGCTGGCATCGTCTCGGGAGCGGCCGCAGGCCCCGGGACGGCTGGCGGGACTCCGGGAGGCTGCGCCTGCGCGCTCCCGCGCCCAGTTTGGGGGGGCGGGGGCTGGGTTGGGGTTGGGAGGCTGGGGCAGGGCCGGAACCCTGGCGCGCTCCTCCCAAGTGCTGCCCCTCGGGGCGAACTAGGGTCCCGAGAGGCGCGCGGCGGTCTGACCGCCTTGCTCGCGGCCAGTGCGCGGGCGCCCCAGAAATGTGTGGCCCCCTAAAAATGTGTGGCCCCGGGCGCTGGGTGGAGGCGTCTCCAGGAACCTGCCGCGTCGGCACAGATTGAAACTTAGGAACGCTCGGGCTGCGGACTCTGCCTGGCACTGTGCGCGCAGCGGGGCGGGGGCGCTTCTGAGGGGTCCCCGACTTGGCCGCAGCCGCCTTGGGGGTCGCCCCGCGGGGCCTTCCACGGGCCGGTGTTTGCTCAGAGCTTCAGCTAAGTTTCGACGCCCCCCAGAACTGGGGGGTACCTGCGTGCGTGGCCCCGATTGCACATGGTGAATGACCCCTCGTTGAGATTGCAATTGGGCGTACAGTCTGTCCAGACTTCAGAGTAATGTTTGGGAAGATAATTTAATGCCATGGGAAAATGTGCACTACACTTTTAAATGGAAAACTCAGCTTGCAAAATCAAGTAGAAACCCTGATCTCAACTGTGAAAGTAAATATGTAAAGGCATTTTAAAAATGGAAAAAAATGCACCCATTTACAGTAGCTCTGGTGATTATGAATGATTAGGATTATGAATTTTTGTTTGTGATTTTTTGCTTTCCCAGATGCTGTACAATGAGCATGTCAGTATTTTGTAATCAGGAAAATGTTGTTTTAAAACGCAATGCTTTTTGAATTAGGACTTCAACAGAACTTTCTTTTTATTTCAGTTTAATTTCCAAAATTAACTATAAATCAGTAATAGTAGTCTGTTGATTTTCCTAGGGGCTGGTTCATGCCTTTTGAGCCAGGGTTTCCCTTAGATAAGTAGATAGGATTCCTGCGGGTAACTAAGTTAGATCTAAAGTTACTTTGGAACTATTCATTAAGTATAAAAGGAGTAACTGCTACTTTTGAGGGTGGGAAGAATTATTCTCAACTGTTTTTGATATTTCATTTCAATGAAGACTCTATTATCTTTCTTCTCTCCCACCCCCAATAAAGAATCCTCCTTTTACAGAGAGGTAAAGGTCTCAAACACTTAGTCTGCTGAGTAATTTTGTTTATTTATGCAGGGGTGTGTGTGTGTGTATACATATATATATATGTGGGAGTATGTGTTATATTTAAATACATGTACACATATACATTCATTACTGTATACCAACAAACATATACATTCATTTCTGTACCTGTTTTTTCTCTGCTTTAAGTGTGAAGCACCGCCAGAGCAGGGAGCATGCCTGTATTTATTCCTTTTGATGACGCAGATCTAGTACAACACCTAGTATAAAGTGATTTCTCAATAAATATTTGTTAAATGAATGAATGTATCTAAACCCTTTTAAAAATCCTTTTATTGGAAAAATTGATAAGTGTAAACATGCACAGAAATAAACACAAAATGTCAACATACAGATCAACTGAATTATTATGAAACAAACACCACTAGAACACCTCCCCCCCCAAAATAAAATATTCACTAGCTCTCTGGAAACTCCTCTTGTACCCCCCCCCATTACTAATACTTTTTTCTCCCCAAATTAACCACAATCCTGCACTCTCACATTCCGGTTTAGTTTTGTTTTAACTTGATATGAATGAATTATAGCATGTAATTATTATTTTGCACAAAGTTATGTTTGTGAAATTCATCCTCGTAGCTCTTTGAGTGAATAGCCCAAGATAGGGATCAAATTCATTCCCCCCCCATATGAATAACCACTTTTCCCAGCACAATTTATTGAAGTTTCTCCTTTACTCACTTCTCTAATGTCACACTATTTCGTGGTGGTGCAGGTGTCCACACAGGCACAGGCCCGTTGTGGGTCTCCTTCTGTGTCCCACTGGCACACTTGTCTGTCTTTGTGCAGTATCACAGTATCTTAATTAAAATAGTCTTATAAAAAGTCTATAAATTCAGTCTTCTTTCTTTTGATAAATTGAGTCCTCCCACTTTTTTCCAATGGATGCTTAGCTGTTCTTGACCTTTTCTGAGTCCACATAAACTTGAGAATAAACTTGTTAGTTTCTAAAAACTGAGTTTTGATTGAAATTGCATTGCATCTATAGAACATTTTGGAAAGACTTGCCATGTTTTTGCTATCAAGTTTCCCTATGCTGAATAAGGCATATTCTTTCTTTTTTCTAGGTCTTTTCAAAATTTCTATCAAGATTTTGAAGATGTCTACCTAGAAGTCTCATACATATTTCGTTGCATTGATTTCAGGGTATTTGGTGTTTTTATCCTTTTGTAAATTTTTTTGAAGATGTATTTACTTATGCATACAAGAGCTGGGGTGTAGGCCAGAGGTGCAGGGGTCAGTGAGAGGACTCACCAGAGACAGAGTGGGGAGCAGAACAGGCAGATCTACTGAAATACACTGCTGAGGGGAGCAGTGGGTGAGACAGAAAAAATCTGCTGCACCATGTGGGCAGCTCCCTGGTGGGCCGGGGATTGAACTCATGGCTGCCAAGGCTTGATAGGGCTGAGTTTTAACCCCTTGTGCCACCAGGGAGGCTCCATTTTATCCTCTTGTAAATTATAACTTTCAAACATTTTTTTTCCTATTTGTTGCTATTGGACTAAAATTATTTTTGTATGTTAATCTTGTCTAGGTCAACTTTGTTGTTAAGCTTATTCTAATAATTCATCTGTGAATGTTTTAGGATTTTCTACATAGACTACTATACATGAATAATGACTGTTTTATTTCTTCTCTAATTTTTATTTTATTTTATTTTATTTTCTTGCCTACTGCACTGGCTAGGACCTTCAGTCCAAAGAATGTGGCAATAATGGAAGCTCTTGTTAAATGTTGCCTCCAAAAAACATATGTTGACATTCTCCACTATCTGTGAATATGGCCTTATTTGAAAGTAGGGTCTTTGTAGGTGTAATCAAATTAAGATAAAGTTATACTGGAATAGTGTATGCTCTGCCTCAGTATGACTGTGGTTGTTACAAAAAGGGGAAAACACATAGAACAGAAAACACCACGTGAGAAAAGACTAGCGAGCAGAGTGATGCATCTATAAACCGAGATATGCCCAAGATTGCTGGCAACCTCCAGAAATGAGAAAAAGGCAAGGAAAGACCCTCCCTAGGAGCTATAAGAGAGCAGGGCCAACACCTTGATTTAGACTTCGAGACTCCAGATAATAAACTCCTGTTGTTTCAAGTCACCCTCTTCGTTAAGGCAGCCCTAAGAAATGAATGTTCCAATCCCAAAGGACTAACTTTCAAAATTTCTCCATTAAATGGGATATTTGCTGAGGGTTCTTTTGGAAGGGGATATCCTTTTGCAGCTTCAGAAAATTCCTGTCCAGTCCTAATTTTAGAGTTTTTCCTGAGTTTGAGCAACATCATCTATTAAAATCAAGTGAAATAATGGCATGATTTCCCCTTATTCGGTTAATGTGGTGACATTGTTTTTCAAATCTTGACCCAACTTTACATTCTGGAATACGCCCAGTATGTGTTGGCCTTTTTCTATATTACAGGATATGGTTTGCCCATTTGTTTCTTAACAAACTTACTTAAATGCCCCTCTAATTCCCCACCTAAAAAAATGTAGGCATTTCTTCTGAAGTTCAGGAAAAGCATAATTCAATTGGGACTCTGGCTTTGCAGTTTAGACCAAGCTGACCACCGACATCCCATTTTTGTGTTAATGGATAAGTTTACTGATGTTAGGGTATGATATCTATTTTTATAAGTGATGACAGCCTGAAGTTTTTCTTTCTTGGAATTTCCCATCAGTTTTTATATCAGAGTTATTCTGGGCCCTTTGCATGAGTTGGCAAATGTTAACTGTCTTTCCTGGACTTTGAAGTGATTTGTGAAAGACATTATTTCTTCCTTGACTATTTCTTAGAAGCCCCCTAGGGAGTTTTCTTTATTATAAAGTTTTAAACTATAAATTTAATTTTTTAAATACATGAAGGTTTATTTAGATTTTTATTTTGTCAATGTAGTATTTTTCAGGAATTTGCCCACCTCATTTATATTTTAAAATTTGTTTATATTAAGTTATTTAACATTTTTATAAGTTTATAAGTCTATAGGACTTTCTTTAAATTTATTGTACTGTTATTTTTCTATCTCCTGAGATAAGCTTGTATTTCACTGATTTTTTTTACCCTGTCTTCTTTTATATTATTCTATGAGCAGTTAAAATAATAAAATTCCCCTCAGAAGCACAACTTTTGCTGCTTCCCACAAATTTTGATATATATTATTTTCATTATCATTCAGTTAAATTTTTTCCTGTTTTTTACTCTTTTCACCCATGAGTTATTGACTATGTAGTACTGTATTCCCAAAACATGAATTTGATGAAAATGTAATAGTGATCTCTACCTTTGTTACATTGCATAATCTGTATTATTTCATTCTTTTAAAATAATGGAGAGATTGCTTTATGACATAGAATTTGATGGATTTTTTTTAAAGATTGATTTATTTATACAAGAGCTGGGGTACAGGCCAGAGGCGGAGGAGGGTGAGAGGATTCACCAGAGACAGAGCAGGGAACAGAACAGTGAGACTGACTGAAATACACTGCTGAGGGGAGCAGTGGGCGCAACCGAAGAGGTCTGCTGTGCCATGTGGGTATCTCCCTGGCCAGCCGGGGATCAAACCCGTGCTGCAGAGGCTGAGGACAGCTTCGCAGTGCTGTGCTCAATCTGCTGCGCCACTGGGGAGGCCCCGAATTTGATGGATTTTAAAAAAATACTATTTATGTGTTTTCTGCCCCTATTGAAAATTACCATTATATTAAGTTCATCAATCCTGAATTGTCCTTACTGTCTTTTTACTTTCTTGCTGTGAGGGTTATTGAGAAAAATCATGTTAAAGTTGCTCCTATGTCTTTAGATTGACTGTTTTTCCTTATAGGCCTATGATTTTTTTTCTCTCTGTGTTTTGAGTAACGTTATTGAGTTCATATATATCTGATATTATTTTTGATTAATTGGGTTTTTTTGTTACTATGAAGTATCATTCTCTTTCTCTAGAAATGTCTTTTGCTTTAAAGCCTGATATTACCATAACTCACCATCTTTCTTTTGATAGTGAATGCATGGTTTATCATTTTTACAATTTTACTTTCAATGTTTCTGTCTTTATGTTTTAATAAGTCCTTTACATTGCATAAACTGGTTTTTAATGAGGTTTAATCATCTTCATCTTCAATAAAATGTGTCACCTGTTTACATATATATGCTCTTTCATGTTTGGACTTAAATATAACATCTGGATATTTTCTTTCTATTGCTATCCTGTTTTATGTTCCTCTTCTGTTTTCTGATTTGATGTAATAGATATTTTCTTTATTCTTCTTCTATTCAGATAATAGTATACAATCTTTTATTATGCTTTCTTTAGTTATACTACAGATTATAACATATGTTCTTGATTTTTGAAAACCTGATGTTACCTGTTACCTTAGCTGTCTTTCTGGATAATACAAGAACCCCTGGACATGTAACTCCCATTTTCTGCCTAGATGTTCACACAGACCCCTCCATGGTGTTTGAACAGACATCCCCAAGACATGTGGATTATTTCAAGCTGATATCAAGTAAGGCCCCGAAGTCTGTTGAGATACATCTACCACTTCCTTAACTACTAAGAAGAATGAAAATTGGTTATGTTAGACAGAATTCAGGTTATTACGAGAAATAGCCTATCTGAGAAACCATCTATTAAGTAGGGCAAACACCTAATTTCAGAGCATCTGCTCCTCACCACACTATGGAGAGATTTTGTTGGTAATTAGTTTTTTTTTTTCTTTAACTAATCTGTCTACTGTTAATTTGTTTCTCAACCAGCCCAAGAGTAAAACAGAGGAAGGAAAATAGGAGGAAGGAAACGTTCTCCTGTTTGGAGACTCCAGTGGGACTACTTCATTTGCTGGGCACATCTCACTCCAGACCTTGAGAGAGAGCTCCTGACAGCAGCCTGCAAAAAAAGGTGAAGATTCTAACCAAGTCAGCATCCTGAATCTCTGTCTGTGAGGACCTAGTGGCAGTGACAGTGGTGAGACTTTTTCCTCTCTTTGAAAATTAAAATTATCAGGAGAAAATAGTTTCCTCCACTTGTTTGGGTGGAGCAATACTGGGCTTGAGTATTCTTGTGATCTGTTATTTTCCTCCCAAAGACAAAAGGCAGGGTCTTTATTTTTCTTTCTTAAGCCAAAACACTGGGGCTGAACTTTTATGGATCTTCTGAAGGGTATATCTTTTGCTTTCATTTGGCATGTCTCTTGCATCCATCAGTTAAGTCACAAAAAGGCTTGGATTGGGTCACTATTGGAATAAATATACTGATGAAAATTCTCCTTTTTTTGAAGATTTATTTATTTATGCATACAAGAACTGGGGTGCAAGCCAGAGGTGTGGGGGCGAGAGGAATCACCAGAGAGAGTGGGGAGCAGAACAGGCAGATCCACTGACATACGCTACTGAGCAGCGGGCGAGCCAGGAGAGGTCTGCTGCGCCATGTGGGTTGCTCCATGGCTGGCGACAGCTTGATAGCGCTGCCTTTAACCCCTGTGCCACCAGGGATGCCCCTGAAAATTCTACCTAGTGGCCAGGTGACATGTCCTTTGAACTGGAACAACTTGTATTTTGAAAAGTTTTTTAGAGAACTCTGGTGATAAACATCTGTTATACTGGTACCTCTTGGAAGATTAAAGTAAAAAGAGAAGGAAAAGAAATATCTCAGATAGCCTCGGGGATTCTGTAAAACAAAAAGGAGGCTTAATGGGGGAGATAGTCTAGTCTTTAGCTTGTGATACCTGGGATAGACAATGTGTTTATTTGAGATAGCCATCTTTGAGGTGGGTGCTTCTCTAATCATGCTTCAATCAGGTGCTTGCATTACAAAAAAAAAGAAAGAAAAGTCAATTGTTGGAGCTTCTGAGCTTATGCTACAATAAACCTTTCTATCAGAAAAGCTTAATCTGATTACAGAGGACCTGGTGTTTGTTCTATGAATCACTCTCTCCTCATCATGTGACTCCCCTCCTCTCTCCTTGAAACCCAAGGACCCTGTCCCATTCTTTAGCTCTGAATATATACCCCACTGCAGCGCAAGTTCGATTCCTGGCCAGGGAGCTACCCACATGGCGTGGCAGGCCTCTCCTAACTTGCCCACGGCTCCCCTCAGCAGTGTATTTCAGTCAATCCTCCGGCTCTGTTCCCCATTCTGTTTCTAGTGGGTTCTCTCACACCCCCCTCCCCACCTCTGACCTGTGCCCCAGTTCTTGCGTGCATAAATTGCATAAATAAAGAAAATATTTTGTACACACACACACACACACACACACACCCCACTGCCTCATTGCCTTTGGGATCCACATATCTGTGTAGAGTCCCTCTACATACATAAATAAATCTGTTTTTTTCTCCTACTAGTCTTTCTGATGTTAATTTGATTACTCAACCAGCCTGACAAGAACCCAGGAGACAGAGGGAAATTTCCTTTCCTACCCAACGTCGTCATATATTTTATTTTACTCCTGCAACACATCATTGTTGCCTAATACAATCATATGCATTTAGATTTAGCCACATGCTTACCTAATCATTGCTTTCCATTAATTCCTGTTTTTCTTGCTCTATACACATGATCATTTTTGTCCTGCCTGAGAAACACAGTTTAACATTTCCTTAAGTGCTAGGTCTCCTGGTGAGAATTTTATTTTTGTTTGTGTGAAAATGTCATTCTTAAATATTTTTGCCCAGTGCAAACTGTTTCCTTTCTGCACTGTGAATATGTCATTTCTTTTGACTTGCAGCTTCCATTCCCTTTTTTCACAAATCTGTTAGTCTCCTTGGTTCTCCTTTGAAGATGATCTGTCTTATTTTTTAATTTGGATGATTTTTAACATTTTCTCTCTCTATTTGATTTTTAATCAGTTTTACTAGAATTTGCTCAATGTAGATTTCTTCTAACTTCTAACTTCTCCTGTTTGGAATTCACAGGGCTTCCTGATCTGTGTCTTGATTTTTTCTACTAGTTTTGAAAACATTTCAGTCATTATCTCCTCAAAAGTCACTTAAAATCAATCTCACTGTCTGATACAATTATTTTTATTTGTGTGCATTCCTGGATAGCCTCTTTCACATGCTTCAAATAGTCTTTGAAGTATATTATAGTATAAAATTATATAATTAAAATTATAAGTAAAATATAAGACTATCATATTTATGCATTATGCATTGTGCTTATGTAAATGTACCGTGTGTATGGATTATATGAACAATTAGCTAATCTGTTGACAGTTGTCTTTGTAAAGTCACATAAATAATAGAGGTATCATATTTTTGGAGCTTGCCTCTGTTGTTGTTGGAGTTTTGATTCATCACAAAAAAATACTGCTCATGGTTATTTACTAATGATTTAAGAGTACCAGTAAGTACAGTTGTCTCACATCGGGTTTTTTCCCATTCTATGGGAAATTTTTAGATTTCTGCTTTTAAAACAAGTTTGACTCTCAAAGGTATATTTTTTTGAAGATTTATTTATTTATGCATACAAAAGCTGGGGTGCAGGCTAGTGGTGCCAGGAGTGAGAGGATTCACCAGAGACAGAGTGGGGAGCAGAACAGGTGGATCGACTGAAATACACTGCTGAGGGGAGCAGCGGGCAAGGCAGGAGAGGTCTGCCTCGCCATGTAGGCAGCTCCCTGGCCAGCCGGGGATCTAACTTGTGCTGCAGAGGCTGCAGATAGCTTCACAGTGCTGTGCATTGTGCCACCAGGGAGGCCCTCAAAGGTATATTTTAATGTCATTCAAAACCCTCTATTTTTTGTTCACTGTGCTGACTTTTTCCCCTTATTTATTTAAATAACATCTTAGTTCAGCCAAATATTGCCTTCACCTCAAACTACAATGGACTGACACAGATATCATTGTTAGATTTAATTCACACTTATAAAATGAATACCTAAGGCTTTTGTTAATTACTAGGATTTGAATGGTGACTTTTTGCCTAGTGCATTTCTTTTAAGTGTTAGGCTGAGGAAAGGTATGCAGGCACCTTAGCTCATCAGGAGGCGCTAGGCAGAGTCTGCTCTGGCTAGGACATGGGGCTGGGAGATTTAGTGGGGGCTCTTGTATGGTCCCTCTCTTTTATATGCATAGCACATGTTTTTCTGAAGCTACTCCTTTGGTGTACAAAAAGGAAGACATCCAGAGGCAAAGATGCCGGTTCCTGCCAGCAAGTAGCTTGCAAGGTAGGATGAGTCCATTAAAAGGTTTAAACTATGTTAAGTCACAGTTGTTGCCCACTAAGTCAGCCCAGAGAGCATGGAGTAGGAGGTTCAGCCCAAGGGAACTCTAACCTTCCTTGAGTTCCCACTGTGTGCAAGAAATCTTTGCATAATCTTTTTTTAACCCTGCAGGGTAGGTGTGGTTTGAGACAAAACCAAGGAATGAAAGTTCCTCTGAAACATTTATATGCACACTTCTTGAAGTTCAGGTGTGATGGCTGTTTCACAGATAGCTAATTTAATGTAAGTGGTTCGAAATGGCTAATTTAGGGAATGTGGAAGCATACTGTATTTGGGTATGATAACTGGGAAGTGATAATAAGTTATGAGTGACAGAAAACAGTTCTCACAACTTGGTGACGTAGGAGATTGATTGAACATTGATGATGTCCTGAAAGTTAGGGCAGATCCACTTAAGTGGGGGAGCTAAAATCAAGCGCTATAAAACCCCGACCTTCCCTGCCTTGTGCTGCCTGGATCTGAGTGCTGGATGTATCCTCCTTGACAATGCAGGCAACCTTCTCAGAATTTCTTTGGAGACAATCTGCTATTAAATTGATCTGTATATTTATGTTCGCTCTTATTCACTATTATTGACTCTCCACCGTGACTGCCAACTTTTAAACAGTCCTGGTATAAATGTTTGTTCCTAAACCTTTGCTGATAGATGTGTTTTATGTAACAGTTATGGAGTCCATTAACATGAAGCACTGAAACACAAAAATAAACTAAAGAGATTTATAAGCACGTGAAATGCCCTCACTGGAGAAAGTTGAAATAATAAATCTAAAGTCAAAGGAACGTTTGTGAAGTTACCATGAACAGATTTATCTGCTTCAAAATAGGTTTTGTGGGGACTGCATCATACTATATGTTATGTATAATTTAAAAGGGAAACTACAAATTGATTATCATTTCTTGGTAATAACTTACTGTGTTTAAGGAGACCTTAGTACCGTGGAAGAGATAAAATCCACTTTAAATACACCTCTGGCATTTACATTCTTGGTAGTAGAAATGACCTGAAGGATTTTCTTTACAAATTGGAAAATTGGTGAAGTCCAAATCATCTGTATTTTTGAGTGACATTACAAAACTTCCAGTACCACATTTTACAAAATACCCACTTCTAAGTCTGACGGGTGGTAGCAAAAGTAGTCTAGAGGAGATTTTTTCTAGACTGCAACTTGAGATATAATTAGTATCGGCAGAAGCAAACATCCCCCCTCCAAAAAAAAAGGCCAAGTAAAATAGTGGCATCTACCTCCTCGTTAAAACATCAGAATGACAAATTCCATGTACTACTCTGTTTCAAAAAGTTCCAGCTCTTTTAAACATTGGCATTCTTATCATTTTGTGTGTTCACTGCGGGCCACTGGCTAGCTGTGTCTGCGCAGATTTCTCCTTGAGTATCTCCTCCATCAACTGATAAGCAGCCAGTGGCTCCTAGGATTTCTGGTCAAGAAAGCAAGCTGATAGTACATATTTGAAATCGTTAAAGAAAACATTCCTTCTCTTGTTTTTTTGGTTTGCTTGTTTGTTTTTTCCTATCTGAAGGTAGGTCTAAAGGCCACCGAGCTCTCAGGTTGAAATACCGAGGGCACTGGAGCGGCGGTTTAATACATTCCCCTCGGAGAGAAAAGACACTAATATTGTAAATCTACCCAATGTTCCCTGTCATAGGGCTAAGCCAGGGCCATAAAATTAGAGTCAAATTTAAGATAAACTGCAAGCCACTGTTTTCACTTCTGTCTATACAAACAAGCCCCTGAATTATTTTAACAGTAAAAGAATATTCTTAATTGTGCCTTTAAACATGTAGTTCTAATAACTGATGTTATTGAGCAAATTTGTTTTTACCATGTGGAAATTTTGTTTTACAGTAAGAAAAAAAAAAGGGGGGGTTACTATTTAGGAAAACAATCAGAAAAAAATAAAATAAAACTCCCAAGCCCCCAGAGTAAATGGTGTTACTCTTCTGGTTTTTCTTTCCAGTTTTTTGCTCATCCAAGTTTGCATTTCATTATCTCATTGAAGTCAACTGATGTAATGTTCTGGGAGCTCTTTTATGATGCTGTATGAATTATGAGTTTAAGACATGCTTTTGGAAGATAGATGATTATTTGCAGAAATGAAAAGGTGTAAAGAATGGGCTTTCCTACCATAATAACAAAACAAAGTGCTCAAAAGAAAAGATATTCAAATCGTGCAAACACCAAATAGTTGATTTCATTTTTAGCAACTTGAAGTCTGATATAGAAAGGTAGCGGGGAGAGTAAGGGCCCCAGCTCAGAAGAGAGAGAGGGGAAGTTGGCTTCTCAGGAGAGCACTGTGAACCCCTCACCTGCTCTCAGGGCCACACGAGCTCCCAACAAACCTCCAAGGGCCCAGGGGAAGGAATGCGGCAGAAATTCTCTGCCCCTCTGTCCTGTTTCTAGAGTCTTCTGCTATCAGAACAGGAAAGGCTTTAATCCGTCGCTTCTCACTTGACAGATAAGGACCCCAAGTTTAGGGGAGAAAATAGCAGGATACAGGGCTGGCTTCTTCACCATGGCTGTCTGAAAGGGAGCGACACTCCCCTCCTCTGCTGTTGCTCTGAGGACTTCCTGGAGGTGGTGACCACAGGCTGCCTGCTTTCAAGTATAATTCTCTATGGAAAATGGTATAAAGATTCCTTATAAACTAAAAATGGAAATACCATGTGTTTCAACCATGCCACTACTAAGCATTTTACCTAAAGAATATGAAAACACTCATATGAAAAGATTCATGCCTCCATATGTTAATAGCAGCCTTATTCACTGCAGCCAAGACTTAGAATCACCCTAATGCCCAATGACAGACAAGTGGATAAAGAAATTGTGGAATATATGCCCAATGGAAATACTACTCAGTTGTTACAAAGCATGAAATAGTATCTTTGGGGACAATGTGGATGGATCTTGAGATGATTATGCTAAGTGGAATAAGTCAGAAAGTGAAAGAGTTGCTGGATGATTGCACTCATTTGTGGATATAAATAACCAAAGTAAACAAACTGGCAAAGTGCAGCAAAAATAATAGTCTGTTTTTAAAATAAAGATGAGGATTTTTACCTCCCTTTCTCCAAGGGCACATCATGAGCTGATTTGGATAATTCTGGAAAGCCCTCCAGTTGCTCTGCCATGGAGCAACAGGCCAGAGAAACTTAAAAACTATAAAGTGCAGTGATAAGACCCAGTAAAGTCGTGCTGTACCTCCAAGGCTTAATGTAAATCCTGGACTCCTCAAGGCTTAAAGGTCCTCTGTGAAGGTGATTATTTTGTTACGAGTGGAAAATGTTTAAGCTCCAATTTAAAAAAAAAAAAAAAAGGAGGTTTTTTTAATTCTGTCCTCAAGAGGTTTTTAAAAATTCCTGCCTTCTACTACAATTATTGCAAAAATAGTTTTTCATTTATTCTGAAATGAACACCAAGCAGTGGAAAAGTATCGGTCACACTGATGGCTGCGTGTCCCTTGTTATGAAGCCGGGTCTGGAACGCAGGGTCAGTGTCTTGTGGCTGAACGCTTGAACGTGTCAGTTTCGAGTCCATTCTTGAGGGCAGCTGGCCTGCTGACCTCACGCCCCATCCATGCCTCACCCCACCCACAGACGGTGTCCATTTCTCCTCACCCCTTGAATTTGCCTGCCCTTGTTTACTCTGACCGCTAGAATGTGAGGAAGTGAGAGGGTTTGAGTTCCTGAGCTGAGGCCCCTGTGGCCTGGCAGGGCTGCCTTCACTTCTTGGAGCCCTGAGGGAGGCAGCCACGGGAGGCAGTGGGCCATGGCTTCAGGAGAGTCTGGGAGCCTGTGAGGGAGACTCAGGCGCCCCAGCCTGCACCAATGCCAGACACTCGAGGGCACCCACCACCACCTGCAGGTGGACGAAGGCAAGTTGGGCAAAAGGGCTGCCCAGCCACTCACAGAAGCGTGAGATGAGGAGTGGTGGTTTGTTACTTAGAAACCCATTCTAATAATGTATAATGTATTCAAAATAATAATGTACAGGGCCTCCCCGGTGGCGCAGCAGGTTGAGTGCTGCACTGCACTATGAAGCTGTCTGCAGCCTCTGCAGCGCAGGTTCGATTCCCGGTCGGTCTGACCTGTACCCCCGTTCTTGTATAAATAAATAAATCTTTAAAAAAAAAAAAAAAAACAGCTCAAAGGAACAAGGTGTTGTGTGGTGCGACAGGTCGCACAGTAATAGGGAACCGATATACCTGGTCCCAGTCTTTTAACCTGTGACTGTGATGTTTGACTTTATTTGCTCACAGGAATCTTTTTTTTTTTTTTTTTTTAAGATTTATTTATTTAGGGCCTCCCCTGGTGGTGCAGTGGTTGAGCACTGGGCTGCGAAGCTGCAGCGCCGGTTCGATCCCTGGCCGCCAGTGAGGGTCCCACATGGTGCAACAGACCTGTCGCTGCTCCCCTCAGCAGTGTATTTCGTCAGTCTGCCTGTTCTGTTCCCCGCTCTGGCTCTGGTGAATTCTCTCACCCTCCTGCACTTCTGACTGTACCCAGTGCTTGTATAAATATATAAATAAATAAATCTTTAAAAAAAAGATTTATTTATTTATGCATACAAGAGCTGGGGTGCAGGCCAAAGATGTGGGGGGTGAGAGGATTCACCAGAGACAGAGTGGGGAGCAGAACAGGCAGGTTGACTGAAATACACTGCTGAGGGGAGCAGTGGGCGAGTCAGGAGAGGTCTGCCTCACCATGTGGGTTTCTCTCTGGCCTGGCCGGCCAGGGATCAAACTTGTGCTGCAGAGGCTGCGGATTGCTTCATAGTGTGGTGCGTAACCCCTTGCACCACCAGGGAGTCCTGATCACAGGAATCTTTTCCAATTCCTGTGCCATGTTCCGTTGCTCCTCCTGCAGAGACGGACTCCCCGCGAGGAAAGCAGCTGGCTTTCTCAGTAAAAGAACTCATCCAAGATTAGTAATGAGGAGGATCTCAGAGATTCCCACCACTGTTATCACCCTGGCAGAGACCCAGATCCTTCCCAGGAGAAGGTGGACCCACTGAAAACTTGCAAATAAGTGAAAATGAGGGAGCTGTCTGCATACACACATATGTACACACATGTGCAGACACCCACACAAGCATGTACCACATGTGTTTACACACACACGTATACATACGTATGCCAAACCCAAAGACACCCAGCTGGAAATAGCAGATCCAGGATTTAAACCCAAGAGACTGGCTGCAGATTTTATACTGTCAACAGTGACCCTCATGACCACAGAGTCACGCATGGAAGTTCCTAGAAGTGACTGTGTCAGGCACTCTCAGATATACCACGTTCCAGTGGGATTTCTGCCGTGCACGGCTTCCTGACCTCAGTCCCAGATTGCCTCTCTGGGCCAGCACTGCTTCCTCCACTACCTTGGGACTCCCTCCTGTTGAGACCCAGGGGCCAGGCCCCAGGGTGGCAACTTCACCCAGAAGAGGAGTGGGGGAATGGAGTTCCCTTTAGGGTGTGGTAGACACTGTCGTGCCTCACTCATCACCCTATCTTCCTTCCCTCAACTTCTTCATGTGCTGGGGAGGCTCAGTGATTTTGTGTTTGCAGAAGTGGGCTTAAGGACACAGTTGCTCTGGCCAATAGTTGTTGTCTGTGTCCTAAAATGAAGATACGGTGGGCTGCAAGAAAACAAAAAAGAGGGCCTCCCTAGTGGCACAGCCGGTTGGGCTCAATGCTGTGAAGCTGTCCTTGGCCTCTGCAGCACGGGTTCGATCCCAAAGTATTTATTATTAAATCCAACTTGAGACAACCTATTCTCAGACATACTTACACATATACTTACATTCATACAACCCCTCTCTTTCCAGCTCACTCTATTAATTCTTTTCCAGGCCAAGCTGAAATCCTGCTTCTTTGTCTCCCTAACTCTCTTTTCTCATTTTCTTTATCCATCCTGTTCTGATCACTGGGTCCTCCAGTTGGGGTCTTTGAGTTCTGGAGGACTGTGGCTCCGTGAGCATTGGCAACCTTGCAGCTTCCCACATACTGGAACCTCCCTAAACTCTTGTTTTCTTGTTGGTACATTACCCTCAGGGCTGAGCTGTCCTTCCTTCCAGATCTTGAGCTTGCTGAAAGGATCCTGGCTTCTGCTGCCAACTCATCTCTTCTGTTTTTTTACATCTTGGGCCACTGGACTGTGTGGAGAGTAAATATCAAATAGCTTCCCACCCATGAGACAATAATAGGCTGATATTAGATAACCCTTTATTAGATAGCTACTTTAAAAAAATAACCTTTCTTGGACTGATCACAAAAATCTGCAAAGAGCTGATGAGACTCAACAACAACAAAGAAAATAATCCAGTCAAAAAATGGGCAGAAGAGCTAAAAAGAAACTTCTCTGAAGAGGAAATGCAAATGGCCAACAGGCATATGAAAAAATGTTCAACATCACTTGTCATCAGGGAAATGCAAATCAAAACTACCATGAGATACCATCTTACACCAGTGAGAATGGCACATATTAAAAAAACTAGCAACAACAAATGCTGGCGAGGGTGTGGAGAAAAAGGAACTCTTCTGCACTGTTGGTGGGAGTGCAAACTGGTCCAACCACTGTGGAAAGCTGTGTGGAGATTTCTGGACCTACTAAACATAGAGCTTCCATATGATCCAGCAATTCCACTCCTAGGTATTTACCCAAAGGACACAGAAACATCAATTCCAAAGAACACTTGCACCCCTATGTTTATAGCAACACTGTTTACAATAGCTAAGCTTTGGAAACAACCCAAATGCCCAAAAATAGATGACTGGATCAAGAAGATGTGGTACATATATACCATGGAATATTACTCAGCATTCAAAAAAGATAAACACATGCAATTTGCAGCAACATGGATGGCGCTGGAAGGGATCATGCTCAGCGAAATAAGCCAAAAAGAAAAAGAAAAATACCGGATGGTCTCACTCATAGCTGGAATCTAGAAAACTTAAATAAGGGACCAGGAAAATGAATAACTATAAGAAAGTGAAAATCAAAATCAACAAAAAACTATGAACCAGAGACACTTTTAGGGGGGCGGGAGGGGAGGAATTGGGGTCAGAATGGGGGGGGCTGCAATTGTATGGGGAATATAACAATAAAATTTATAAAAAAAAAAAAGAAAGAAAGAAAGAAATTCTCCTAAAGAGTAGTTAGCTTAGGAAGGAAAAGAAATCCTATTAAATACCATACCATCCATTGTAACCTATTTTGAAAGATTCAACAAAGTGGAAATGGGTCCTATTAGATGAACTTTGATGACCTCTATGCAATTCTAGGTATAGAAAGGTGAAAAACTTGACTTCCTTGTGTTAAAGTATATTACAGACTTAAGGAATTACAATACACACACACATAATATGTTTGAATTAATCTAGAGACTCTAGATGAACGAAAAATCACTCATTCTATATTCTCAGGTCTACATAGTAACTTGGTGAAGAAAAACTTAATGATACTAGCTCAAAACTTTAGCAAGATTTATGTTTATATGTGTATTGAAAATAAAAAATATTTAATACAACAAGAAGATTTTTGGATTGCAATGAGGAAAGATAGCACTTTCTCTGAAATAATGAATAAAATCATATATTATACTCATAAAAAAAAAATCCCTGTTAGTTTGCCAAGTGTGAGGTCATGGTTTCACAAATAAAAGAGTATGTCTTTAGTCTATGTACTGGCTTTTGTTGTGATTAGACATATATTTCTTGTTCTAGAAAAAAAAAATAACCTTTCTTATTCTGTAAGGAAGTTGGAACTTATAACTTCATGTGCAGTATATTCAAGTGCATTCTTCCTTTTCCCCACTGTTTCTTCCTTCTAAAACTCAAAAACTCTGGTCAATAATTTTTGGTTTTATCTACATGATTACTTTAGGTGTCAAAGTTGTCTTTACCATGTAACCTTCAGTTACATACTTTCCATGGTTAACACCCATTGATGATGGGGTGGGAAAATAATAGAGATTCTAAGATGTTATGAACATTATTTTCTCAAATTTTGCTCTCATGAAACCCGAGGAAAAAGATTTAAAATGAAAGATATACTCACCAGGAGCAGGGTGGATATTCTGTGCCTGTTCAAAGAGGGAAATTAATCAAGTGGTTATGCACAGAATATAAGTTCTCTCGGGTTTTCTCCTGTTTAACTTTCAGAATACACGAAGCTGGCCTTTTCCCTTCTAGGCAGGAGAGAGTAAGAAAAATAGGCAGTGGGGCAGTCCTGTAAGAAAGATCTCAAAGTACTGATATGAAACAACCCAACCAGATCATTCTGCAGGGAAGCTCAATATGGGTACGTCTAACCCAAACATCTCAAGTCTTCCAGTAAGCTTTCTGGTTCCTCCAATTAAACATAAACAGACACCCAAGATTGCCAACTATGTGAGGGAAGTCTCTAATTGTGGAGATAGAGGCTAAAATGAACCAAAGAGGGAAAGAACAATTTGGAGGAGTCTTAAACACTGTGGGAGAAACAAACAATATAGTGAAACCCACAGAGATCATTAATATCGTCAGGGAGTTAAGAGGAGATACTGCATGTAGGGAAAAATGCTATTTGCCAATAAAAGAAAACAACCAAAACACAGTGAAACCAAACCCCAAGAACTTTCAAAGAACAAAAAATAAGTTCTAGAAAATAAAAGCACAATAGAAAAAAAAATGGCGTTAGAGTTGCATTTAGATATATTGAAAAAGAAAGTTTCCAGAAAATAGATGGAAAAAAAGATGAAGAAATGGAAAGGAGGTGATTCAAGACAATAAAATTAGGTAACGAGACCAGGAGTTCCAATACAAGGGGTTAAAAAGAAGAGAGAGCGAACTTAGAAGCAGGAATATTTTTTAAAAAATATTTTCAAAAATATTTTCCAGGATGGAAGAACATGAATCTCAATTGAATGGACCCACAAAGTGTCCAGTGTTGTGAATCAAAAGTGAATCACACCCAGTACATCCCTTTAAAATTTCAAAATGGAAAGAAGTACCTCTAGGTTGCAAAAAAAGCAAAATCCTCTAAAGAATTAGGAATCAGAATTATTTCAGATTTCTCAACTGCACCACTGGCAGCTAAAAGAGCAGCTCTAGGAGAAAGACTCCAAACCCTGAAAAAAATTTATTTCCAGCTTAGAATGCATTACCAGCCAAAATACTAATGTATAAATACATGACATTTCTATGAAATTTTTACCTTCCCTGCACTTTTTCTCAGAAAGCAGCTAGAGACTGCCACACCTAGCAAAGCAAGGGAATAAACCAAGAAAAATGAAGACTTGGTAATCAGGACGTGGGGCTGAAATGCAGAAGAGCAGGACAGGATCCTCAGGATAACTGGGACTAGGATACTAGGGGAACAGCTAGACACAGCCTGAGGAAGGAAACTAGTCCTGACTGGAGCATGTGATGCAAGAAATACGTCTAGTCCTTTGAGCTGCCCTTTTGCCTCATCAGCCTGTTAGAGGCTGTCTGCTAATGCACACCAAGTACACCAAGCATGAGGCCCAGGAGACAAGGACCTAATCTAGGACACAGGCAAAGGCAGTTTAAGGATGAAGGTCAAGGCAGAGGGTAGCTCTCTAGGATGGGTGTCTTTATTTTCTCAAGTGATATACATACGTATCTATGTATGTTTGCATTTTTTTAAGTTTTTTTTTTAAAGATTTATTTATTAATTTATACAAGCACTGGGTACAGTCAGAAGTGCGGGAGGGTGAGAGAATTCACCAGAGCCAGAGCGGGGAGCAGAGCAGGCAGAAGGACCGAAGTACACTGCTGAGGGGAGCAGCGGGCGGCAGGAGAGGTCTGTGCGCCATGTGGGACCCTCCTCTGGTGGCCGGGGAGCAGCCGGGGATCGAACCAGTGCTGCAGAGGCTGTGGGCAGCTTCGCAACCCAGTGCTCAACCGCTGCGCCACCGGGAAGGCCCCGTATGTTTGCATTTTTATGTGTTAATTTATGTGTGTGTGTATATAACTGATAGATTAACTGATGAAATTGGTCTATGAATAAAATGTTTTATAATTTTGTATTTAGTATTTGGTATTTTATATTACCATGTAGTACTCAGGAGTGAAGTATCATGACTTTTGCAACTTAATCTTTAAACAATTCATAAATATGTGTATCATTACATATATAGAGATAATATGCTTTTGAAATTTTTCATAGTAAAAACTTCTGGATAAAACCAATAATACAGAAAAATGAAAATGCGTAAATGCTGGAAACAGCAGCACAAATGCCGGTCTCTGAAGACAGACTAGAGGTGGTGAGCAGGCAGGTCTGGGACTAGTGTTTTTCCTGAGAAGCCTTTTAACTTTCTAAGCTATGATCATGGCTCACCAGATAAAAAGAAAAAGTTAATTTAGAAATGTAACCAGGAAATGAGAAAGGATTCATGGGCTAATTACATTCTACCAGTGCTAGTAATAGTTATATGACCTTGGAAAGGGTTCCGGAGTATTCCATGAAGAAGGTTCCATTAGATCCTGTACTTTCAGTCAAAATTGCTATTTCTCTCATCAGATACAAGCTCATTTGTTTATTTAAACATTTTTTCATTATTTTATGTTTTATATATCTAATGGTCCAAAGCAGTTTCCAGATCATCAAATTGCTGTGTATAGAAAAGAAAATCTTTTCTAAAAATAATTTTTTAGAACACTGAATATGAACATTGTCACCTCACATATACCATGAAAGCACCCACAATCTTCCACCACAGTCTGTGGTCACCCCCTTATCTGCCCACCCTCCTTCCCCTCTGGTAGCCTCCGTTCTCCAGTCTGATTTTGAGGGTTTGCTCTGGTTTTGTTTTATAGGAGAGCCTTAATGAGGATGATTTAGCTGTTTGGTTACAAAAATTGTACAAAAATCTTCACAGTCAACTGGAAAACCTGTTCTTCCTAGATTCCCAGTCTCTAAGATGGAAAAAAATATGGAGCATGTAGAACAAAAATAGCTCAAATATAGAATCACTTGGGGAATAATTTGGACTTACATAGTTAAATGAAAAATCTCCAAAGTCATATTCACCAGAATTACATCCAAGAACAACGTTTTATTTAGCAACTAACTGAGATGAATAGCAGCTTCAGTAGCTCTAAGCAAAGGCTCTATTCATCAAATTTAAGGACACAGGCAAAGGAAATTGATTCATTTCTGGACCTGATTGAGTTTCCACAGTTGGATGCATTGGACGGAGACACGGCCTGAATGCTCCGATTCTGTGGACATTGCCAGCATGTAATCTGGTCTGGACACCTCACCCCTGTGTCCACAAGTCCAACCAGACTCCCCACATGGAAGTGACCCTTATCTCCATGCCACTTTTAGAATAATCAATGAGACCTTTAATAAATATCTGTGCTCTCAATGGAAGTATGGCTTTCTCCCAGGAGGTGCCCATGTGTGTGAAATAGGAGATGCATGAAATATCAGAATGCCTTATGAGAAGGGAGGCTCGCCTGGTGCCTTGCTCATAATTGGTGCTCTAGCAATGCTTGCTAAACCAATGGAAGGGCTCATGTTAAACTTATTCTGTTTGAAAAGCTACAGGATTACTTTTCACCTCCACCCCCATGCTGAGAGTGTCCTCGGGAGCTGAAAGGCCCTTCTCCATGGCGTGTTATCACTGTCACATCCATAGTTCCTTTGCATCATATTGGCTGTGTGTCTTAACTCATGTCTAGAGTGTTAGCTGGGTTGTCACCGGTCACCGTGCAGGCATACAGCAGGTGCTTGGTAAATGCGACTTAGAGGAGCAGGCTTGGGACTGGTTTTCCATTCTCCACACTCAGGAGGCTTGTTTGATGTCAGAATGCTAGATTCTTTAATTAATGGACTTGCGCGTGTAAGCCTGGCATTTGGAGTCAAAAGATCCTAGGTCTGAGCCCAGGTCTGGCCCATTAGCTGTGGCAGCTCAGGCTATTAATTGCTCTAACTTCAGTGTCTTAGGAGGTGTTACCTGAAACTTATATAAAATTATAATGCAATAGTACTTTAATAAAAAATTTAAATACTACTACTAAAACACTGGAAAAAAAAGGTGACACTATCACTTCACAAGATTTTGTTGAGCATTATATATACAAATATATATATAATATACACTACATATTATATAGTGTGTATATATACATAGTGTATATATAGTCTAGGACAGAATCTCACATATAATTACGTTAGATATTTTCTGTTGCCAGCCCAAGTTACTGAGGTGTAGAACTCCTTTAAAGTTGGGATAAGGGCAACAAACTATATATATATATATATATTTTTTTTTAAAGATCTTTATTTATTTATTTTATACAAGAACCGGAATACAGGCCAGATGTGCAGGAGGGTGAGAGGATTCACCAGAGACAGAGCAGGGAACAGAAAAGGCAGACTAATGAAATACACTGCTGAGGGGAGCAGCGGGCGAGATAGGAGAGGTCTGCAGCTCCATGTGGGACCCTCGCCGGCCGGCCGGGATGGAACCAGTACTACAGGCTGCAGACAGCTTCACATTGCTGTGCTCAACTGCCTGCGCCACCAGAGAAGGCCCAACAAACTATATTTTTTTGACATTATTTATTGATCCCTAGTATCAAAAAGAGAAAAATTATTATACATCATAAATCCTATCAAGCTATTTTTAACTTTAAAAATACTCACAGAATTCTTATAGTTTCTTCTTATAATATTAACTAAAATATGTTAAGCTCTTTTGAGAAATCTTTCCACTTACTATCAAGCTAGTCAGCAAGCTTTCTTGCTACATACCCAGTTTAGATTAATTAATTAATAACTTGTTTCTCAATATGTAGCTTGCTATGTAAAAACTCAGAATATGGAATTTATCATCCTTGCTTGCTTGGAGTGGATTCTTGGTCATTCAGAATCACCTGTTTTGGGCCTCGTTGCCAACTCCAGAATTATGATGGAGCTCCCTAATTTTGCTGTTTTCTGTGGATACTTTGAGTGGATTTAGCAATAAAGCTAACTGAGTATCACAACAATAACACATATTCTGACCAGACCGAGCTACTGTAATTTTGCCCCAAACTCACAACTACTTATCTAGTTTGTATTAGAGGATTTTATTACAAATTACTAAGTAGTAGATAATGAATAATTTTATCACAGGTATTTAGTATAAGATGGCAAGAATCTTATAGTGGCATGAGATAATTATAGCATTTTAAAGAATAGTAGTTATACTTAAATAGTCCAGATTATTTGTGAAATCCTATAAAATCCTCAACTCTCTTGTATGTTACTGTTTAAAATGTTTCAAGAAATTATCAGCTGGCATACTTTGGGGAGATAGTGTAGAGGTATAAAATCAGAGAAAAATATCAGTTTATCAGCCTCATAAATTTGCTATAAAAATTCTAATTAGTGGGCCTCCCCTGGTGGTGCAGGCAGTTGAGTGCCGCACTGTGAAGCTATCCACAGCCTGCAGCACTGGTTCAATCCTTGCTGGCCGTGGAGATACCCACATGGCTCAGCAGACCTCTCCTGTCACGCCCGCTGCTCCCCTCAGCAGTGTATTTTTTCAGTCTGCTTGTTCTGCTCCCTGCTCTGTCTCTGGTGAATCCTCTCACCCTCCCACAAATCTGGCCTGTACTCCAGTTCTTGTATAAATAAATAAATAAACTTTAAAAAAAAAATTCTAATTTATCTTGTTCACTACCAAACTCCTTTGGGACTGCTTATGGTACAAAAGAAAGGAGAGGGGAAAAAAGAGAGGGAGGGAGAGACTGATAGAGAAATTTGCTCTTATGTTAATATTTTCTAATTTGTTTAATATGCGGATGATTTTTATGTCACTTTGTATTTTTAAGTCATATTTACCATTACCCTAGACCTGAAACAACCCTGTGATGTAGGTGGTAGGATTAATATTATTGTCACTGAGATGAGGAAACTGAGACTCAGGGGAAATTTAAACTTTTTTTTTTTTTTTGCAAACAGAAACTAAACAAAGGATTGCAATCATGTGAACAGGCCGATTTAAGTTTTCTTAAACTAAGATTGTTGTTACCCTCCTCCCATACTTTTGTCATTTTTCTTTTGAAAATATGGTGAAAATCAACTCCAAGGAAGGCACCTGTCCCCAGAGGGAACCATGTGTCATTTGTGCCCCCTGGACTTAGGAAGTGTCTCACATTGACCTCACCTGGCCACAGAAGAAGTTGTGATGTCTGTTTCATCTTCCTCTACTTGGGGTCAATCCCACAGTGAGTCTTGACAACCTTGAGTGGATTTTTTTAAACATGGGCAACTTATTTGAATAAGAATTATCTATTTTAATTCTTTGCTGACACAATCTAAATTAATAAAAATAGAACATTGTAAGTACATTAACTACAACTTGTATCTCATAAAAGAAACTCACTTGTACTGAGTGTCCATTTGAATGACTGTTATCTCCATAACAATGATCGCTACCATGTGGTATCACTGGTACATGATATAAATTGTCCCAGAAAAGTAGCATTTTGTTCCTACAACAACCCTGTGAAGTAGGTGGTAGGACTGTTATTTGTCTCCCAGTGAAAACGCTAAGTACTAAAACTAAGACTCAATATGTGACTTTCCTACTCTGAGTTTTGTATTTCTTTTTTTTTAAAAAAGGTAAAACTATAACATGAAAATAATTTTAAGGTGTACAGCTGAGTAGCATTTGATATATTTACAGTACTGTGCAATCATCACCTCTTTCTGGTTCCAAAACATTTTCATCACCCTAAAAGAAAACTATTTTTTTAAAGATTTATTTAAAAATAAATCTTTATTTATGCATATAAGAACTGGGGTACAGCCAGTGATGCTGGGTGGTAGAAGGATTCACCAGAGACGGTGGGGAGCAGAGACAGAGTGGGGAGCAGAACAGGAGAATTGACTGACTTGCACTGCTGAGGGGAGCAGCGGGTGAGACAGGCGAGGTCTGCTGTCCCACATGTGGGTCAGCTCCCTGGCCAGGGATTGCATTCAGGCCGGGGTGGTGATAGTGATAAGACTTAACCCCTAGGCCACCAGGGAGGTTCCCTTTTTTTAACAACTTTATTTTTTAATTGAAGCAACATTAGGATTCCCTCCCTCAGGTATCACCACCATAAGGTACCTACCACCACACCATCCTTAGTCCCCCACCAATACTGCAATTTCTTTATCCACTGATTGATACTTGGCTTTTGACAACAGAGGTGTCAAGAACATTTGGACATTTGTTCAAATAACCCTAATGATTGCTATGGATATTTGCACTCTCTCCAATTTGTGGGCCGTTCTATTTAATGCTGCTGTGAACATTCATGCTTTGAACACTGCGTGAGCACACATTTGCACTTCTTGTATCTACACAGGGCGGTGGGAATACTGGGTCATATGATAAATTCTGTATTTTCCTTTTTGAGGAACTGCTGAACTGTATTCCATAGTATCTGTACCATGTTACAGTCCCACTAGAAATAGATCAGGACTCTGATTTTTTTCACATCCTTGCTGACTCTAGTTATTTTCTCAGTTATTTTGTTTGTGTTTTTAATTATAGTCATTCCGGTGGGTGTGAAGTGGTATCTCATTATAGTTTTAATTTTCCTAATGACTAATGAAGTACTTGTTTTTTGTGTCCCCACAGCCCACGTACATAGGGGAGCTTAGAAGTTTCTGTGTTTGAACAAAATGTTTGGTTGAGGGAGGGCCTTTGCTGTCATCTCAAAACTTGAGAACCTATTCTGCTGAGCTGGAGTCGGGGTGGGGAAGCTGATGTGGTTTTGTGGATGGGAAAGCAGACAGAATGTGGTTTCTGGGCCCCAGGGTCCTGCGCCCTACTCCCCAGGAGAATCTGGGACTCCCCAGAGAGGGAGTGAGGTGTGGGTGTGCTAGCCTGAAAACCCCCCCTTCTCTGCAAGCCCACATTCTAATCCTGGAACCTGCAAATATATTACCTTACAAGGGCGAGGGGACTTTGCAGGCAGTTAAGGATCCTGAGATGGGGGGATGAGCCTGGAGAGCCTGGGTGGACGCCATGTACCCACGAGCTCCTTAAAGAGGGGGGCAGGTGAGCAGCATCAGAGGCAAGATGATCTGAGCTCTCGCTGCTGGCTTGGAAGGCCAAGGAGGGAACGCAGGTAGAGGGGTGCTGGGGTGTGGGGAGGTGGCCCCAGCGAGAAACAGGTTCTCCCTGAGAGCTTCCTGGGTTCGGAGGAACCAGCGCTGCTGAGACTCCACTTTAGTTCATGGACCGTTTTGGATTTCTGCCCCAGACCGTAAGCTCCTCTCTCCGCGTGGGCGCGCGGGAGCCCTGCAGTGACACTAGTGTGACTGTCTGTACGTTCCGGGTGCGCCTCACTGTTAGTCAACAAGTGTGTGCTCTGCCTTACCTCAGCGTCCGTGTCAGTCCTTCGCCAGACATTTTTTTTCCACAACTCACTTGTGTGGTTTTCCGCCGTAATGTTGGTGGCAGCTTGTTACAGCTGCCCCTGGGCGTGGAGGCAGGGTGACCGCGGGGCTGAGCCGTCCACCTCCGGCACCCCAAGTGGGGCCTGGTGGCAGTTGGAAGCTGTCAGGAGAAATTAAGGAACCACTTATAGGGACCCCCTGGCACTGTCCGTGGTGGCTTCCACACCCTTCCTGGCCTGACACCCCAGGATTTCCTGTCACAATGTGAGGGAAGCCTGGAAGCTCCCTCACATGAGATGACATTTCTGTGGCCCCAGCGAACTGAAGAACTGAGCATTTTTGGGTACTGAATTGGGGGCTGAGATTCCTTTTTTCCACGTGATAATGGTCTCATTTCTATAGAAGGAGACGGCGTAACCGCCGCGTGCCCCATGCTTTATGTACGTCTGTTCCATTGGTCTGTGCACCTGAGTGAGGCCAGTCCCCCTTATTTAATTTGCTTCTGAAAATGCATCAGATAGAGGCTTTTGGGGTGGAGAGAGACTACAGTATATAATTTTTTTAATTTCTTTTTAAAGATTTATTTATTTATTTATACAAGCACTGGGTACAGTCAGAAGCGCGGGAGGGTGAGAGAATTCACCAGAGCCAGAGCGGGGAGCAGAACAGGCAGAAGGACCGAAGTACACTGCTGAGGGGAGCAGCGGGCGGCAGGAGAGGTCTGCGCGCCATGTGGGACCCTCACTGGCGGCTGGGGATCGAACCGGCACTGCAGAGGCCCCGGGCAGCTTCGCAGCCCAGTGCTCAACTGCTGCGCCACCGGGGAGGCCCTACAGTATATAATTTTTAATAGAAGAACTTAGTGGGGTATGAATTGGATACCTATGTGGAGCTGTGAAGCAATACTCGTGAGACTTACACAGTGTTGTAGACCAGTGTTACCCAAAAAACCATACATATATATATATATATATATGTTTATATTTGTATATGTCTTTTTTTTCTCTTGTGGTTGATAGCGCTGAGACTTAACCTATGTGCCACCAGGAAGGCCCTAGATTTTTTTTTTCAGATTTATTTTATTTTTATTTTTTTTGTATATGTTTTTATATATGTAATTGTAATCAGTTCCAGGCATATCCAAAATGACCTTCAGATATCACCGGACATCTGAACTATCCAGGTAACAATCCATCAAGGATTTCTGTGTCACGTAAGGCATTAAAAACACAAGTCATGTAGTTGTTAAACACATAAGCAGGCATTTAGTGTCCGGCCTACGATGTGGCATAGTATTACACACCAGCTGTGTTTTCCTGGGGCACTGACAAGAGCTGTAACGACAGGGAACAATATGAGCTCATGTTAAAGATTCGCAAACCTGACCCTTTTCTGTGGGCTGACAGCCGAGCTGTGGCCATGGCTCTCTCTGCATCTTTTCTCTGAAAATCTTCTCGCCTTTTCCTCACATCCACACAAGTCCTCAGAACTTGGGTGACCTGTAAGTCATGGTCAAGTTAAGACCAGTTTTGTGACTGAAAATGGAACTGTTAATTGGTGAAGGAAATTCTATGGGGACTACACCTGAGGGGGTGGGGGGAAGCAAATATTGTTTAAAAATCAACAATGATGTAAAAAATTAAAGATTAAAAAAATAATTACATTGGGAAAATCGCAGAAACTGGGATATCTGGGGCCCCATGGAATATGTGGTCCTTCTACTTGGAATACTTCTGCAAGGTGGAAAGTGAATTTCCTAAGTTTTGCAGTAAAAATTAGTGTGGCAAGGGTTCAGCATTTTATTATTCCTGTTTCTGAGGTGAGAGAAAGCAGGACTCAGGTGGTGAAGACATCACTTAGCCAAGTCATTTCTGCCATTGAGTAGACTCAATCCCAGGCCCGCAAGCTGTGGTTTTGTGCGTGCTTTCAAAGACTTTGGGGTAGGACCTCTTTTCTGAGGCTCAAGAGAATTTATTCCAGACCCACTAGAGGCCTGGAGAGGCCTAGGACAACTCTGTCAAGTCCCTTAACTCATAACCTCTAGGACAGAATTATTGTATTATTGTTATTTTTTTAAATTTGTTTCATTAACTTTTATTTTAACCGCGGTAACCCTGGTTGATGACATTGTTTAAGTTCAGGTTTACCCTTCAGCATGTGTATATGCTACATTATTATCTTCACCAAAAGTCTAGTTTCCATCTACCACCATATAATTGACCCCTTTACCAGTTTTATGCACCCCTCTTAATCTCCCCTCCCTCTGGCGACCTGTTCTGTTGCCAGAATTTGGTTTAGTTTTGTTTATTCGTTGGCTTTGTTTCTTCATCTTCCACTTAGAGGTGAAATCACATCCTATTTGTCTTTCTCTGTCTGTCTGGCTTCACTTAGCATCATCCTCTGCAGGCTGATTTTAAGGGGCCAGTTTGAATGGTCCCCCATCTTGGGTGCCTGGGATCCTAGGAGCCTGCCCTGCAGCGGGGCCAACAAGGCACTGTCCTTCCACTGCTGAAGTCATGCATCCAGTCACTCAGACTGTCAGCTAGTGTTTATTGCTTTAATCCTGCACCCAGGCTTCTTTTCCCGACTCTGTGTGACTTTCCACAGACTGGCATCGCCAGGGACCTCCAACTGGGTGGTCTCCAACAACAGACGTTTATTCTCAACCAGTTCAGGGGCCAGAAATTTGAAAAGCCAGGGGTCAGGAGGGGCAGGCTCTCTTTGAAGCTCCTAGGGGAGACTCCTTGCTCACCTCTCCCTGCACCTGCTGTCTCCTGGCCTCTTGACTGGGGGTGGCTTCACTTTCTCAGCCTCCATCGGCTGGTGGCTTCTCCCCGTGTGTATGTGCCTCCACAAGGCTTCTAGAATGATTCAGGCATTGGAGGCATGGCCACCCAACGCAGCAGGACTCCATCTTAACTTAAGTACTTACATCTCCTAAGACCCTTTTTCCAATAAAGTCACATTCTGAGATTTCAATGACCATGAATTTGGAGGTACACTATCAACCCAGTGCACCCCTGTTTCACTTCTCACAAAATCACGATTTCGGTGCTTATGCCAAAGCATGATCACAAGTTAAACTTCAGCAGATACCCCTGTGGGAAGAGTCTCACTGTCTGGTGGGCAGAGATGGGGAGGGGCAGGGCCAGGTGACTTGTCCTGAAGCTGTGCTTGAAAAGATCTTTTTATCAGATTGAAGAAAAGCCCATTTCCTTTAAGATGAACAGGGCTAAGTGGGAGAGGTTCCAATGAAAATCTGGCAACATTAAAACTGCCAGAGACACTTCTCGCCATCACCACTTTCAGGCAAGGACTTTGGGACTAGGAAACTCATCTCCATCTTATTTTTCAACTTTTATTTATTTTTTATTTTTTAAAAGATTTATTTATTTATGCATGTAAGAGCTGGGGTACAGGTCAGAGGTGTGGTGGGGAGGTAAGAGGATTCACCAGCGACAGAGTGGGGAACAGAACAGGCAGATTGACTGGAATACACTGCTGAGGGGAGCAGCGGGCGAGTCAGGAGAGGTCTGCTGCACCCTGTGGGTAGCTCCCTGGCCGGCTGGGGGATTGAATTCGTGCTGCAGTGGCTGCGGACAGATTCATAGGTTGTGTCTTAACCCCTTGCGCCACCAGGGAGGCCCTCAAATTTTTTTTTTTTAAAGATTTATTTATTTATGCATACAAAAACTGGGGTGTAGACCAGGAGTGCATTGGAGGGGGTGGTGGTGAGAAGATTCGCCAGAGACAGAGCAGGGAGCAGAACAGACAGATCTACTGAAATACACTGCTGAGGGGAGCAGCGGGGAGAGAGGAGAGGTCTGCTGCACCATGTGGGTCAGCTCCCTGGCCGGGGATTGAACTTGGCAGTGGCTGGTGATAGCTTGATAGCTCTGTGTCTGTAACCCCTGCGCCACCGGGGAGGCCCTATTTTTCAATTTTTAAACAAATAGGGTAATTTAAACAGATGGTACTTGAGTTGTTTGCTTTCTGGAGTTAAGGAATTTGAAACATTAACCCTTTCTATATTTTGCTTTCAAATTACTCCGATCCTGAACTGTGGAGTCCTGCTCTACACTTTTTCTTTGACATGTACGTAAAAGTGGTGTATTCCTTACATTTAAATAGTTGCATCCAGCTCTCACCCTGTCCTGGGCCAAATGCCTTGTATAGCTCTTAGTTGTCCTGACTTGCTTCAGGACTGCTGAAGGAATTTGCCAGATAACTTGAGCAGTATTCTTTCAACTGCCACTAGACTTCACAAGTCGTATGCAGATATGCAGACATTGCCCCCACTTTACAGCAGGCTTGGCACGGAGGTGGTGTTCCACCCCCCCACCTTTGTTGAGTGAGGGAATACTATACATGAGAGACAAGAGACCAGTTTATCTCCTCTGCTGATTGGATGTGCCAGTAAGTCTACTTTAGAACATTTCCCTCTTCTCTCTAAGTTGCCGCACGGAATGACGCATTTGCTCTTGTTACTACCCAGTAGCCTCTGCTGCCATCTCTGCTAATATGTTAGCATGTGCTTCATCCCTCCACCTAGTAGCTTATTGCTACTCTGTGAGCCTTACAACTCACACAGAGTGTGAGCTGTGACTTGGTTATCTGAAGCTTCTGGATTCCAGGTGCCATAGATGTAAAGTACCTCAGAAGTGTGCAGAGGACATGCCTGAGCCTAAGCTGCAGATGACTGCTCAGATATTGTGCAGGGCAGGCAGGCTGCCCTGCTGTCTTATAAAGTTGTCCTAGTTTTTGTGCCAAGAAGATAGTCTAATGGAACACCCGCTCCATGAAGAGTATCTGTGTGCTCCATGCAGGGAAATTATAGGTGATTCGTGACTCAATTCTAGGATAAAATTTGCATCATTAAATGCTCTCAGTCTAAGCTTTCCATACGCACAAGTTTGGAATCACAAATCTTGGCTTGCCAGAATTTTCAAGCGGACGTCTTTTGAGTATCTCAAGTTCTTTGGGGCCTTTTTCCTTGAAAACTCTCTCCTGGTTTTTTAAGGTGTCCATAGAAATACTAATGTTTATTCTCTTTTCTCAAATATCTATGATTTTGCTCACTGCACCCTGAACATTATGCAATGTATTGCATTTCAGATAAAGAGGTAAAGATGAAGAATTTCAGCCTCTGGAAAATCAGATGAGTTGCAGGTCATGATAAGCAAAATGGTGCCATTTAGTGGTGGGGATAACACGTGGTCCTTTTTCTAGAGTTCTTCCTTGAGCTGGTGTAACCAGTATGTAAAGAAACTTCATTAGCAATCAAAGACCCAGTGCGGCTTCTGTCATTGCTACCATGTACCTCTCCACCACATTTTATAAAATTTGTGAGGTTTTTTTTAGTTTTTTTTTTTTTAATTGACGTACCATTGGTTTACATTGTTGTTAGTATTTTGGAAGTATAGGACCTACCTTTTCAGATGTAGTCCCCATAGTGTTCCCACCACCAAAGCACCTGTGGTCCTCTACCATAGTCCATTGTGCTGTCTCCCTACCCTAGTCTCCACTGGGATGCCTCCCCCTCTGGATGCAACAGTTCTTTCCATTGATGTTGCTACCAGTAGTAAGAATTTATCTTTTTGATCACTGAGTAGTATTCCACTGTGTAGACCACTCTTGATCCACTCATCTGCTTTTAATCACTTAGGGTGTTTCTGTAGTTAGCCCATTGTAAATAGTGCTGGGAGTGCAAGCTTCCTTTGGAATTAGTGGTTTTCTGTGTTCTTTGGGTAGATTCCTAGGAGTAGAATTGCTAGGTTGTATGGTAGATCCCTTTTTAATCTTTTGAGAAACGTTCTGCTTTCCACAGGGCCTAGATGAGTCTGTATTCCCACCACCAGTGTAAGAGGGTTCCTTTCTCTCCACATCCTTGCCAGCACTTGTTGCCTGTGGTTTTTTTTTACATAGGCCATTCTTACAGGTGTGAGATGGTATCTTATTGTGATTTTGATTTGCATTTCCTTGGTAACCAGTGGTAATGAACATTTTTTTCATGTGCCTATTAGCCATCTGTCTGTCTTTTTTGGAGAAATGCCTGTTCAGCTCTTCTGCTTCTTTTTCTTTTGTTGTTGTTTTAAAGATCTATTTATTTATGCATCCGAGAACCGGGATATAGGCCCCAGGCGCAGGGGGTGAGAGGATTCACCAGAGACAGAGCAGGGAACAGAATAGGTGTATCTACTGAAATACACTGCTGAGCGGAGCAGCAGACAAGACAGGAGAGGTCTGCTGTGCCATGTGGGCCACCTCCCTGTCTGGGGATTGAACTCGTGCTGCTGTGGCTGTGGACAGCTTCATAGTGCTGCATCTTAACCCCTTGCACCACCAGGGAGGCCTTTCTGCTTCTTTTTTGATTGTGTTTCTTGGCTTTTTTTTTTTTGTTGAGTTGTATGAGCTCTTTGTAGATCTTTGATATCAGCGCCTTCTTAATTATATGGTGAGCAACTATTTTCTCTCAAACATTTAAAAAAAATCTGGGTCAAATTTTGTTGCTGAACTTCTGGGACATAGCTGCCTGTTTAACCTAGATGGGTGAACTCTTTGCCCAGTTTTGATCTCATTTATCTAGTCTCACGGGTCACTTATATTGGCCACCTGAAGTAGCACATGTGGCTGACACTGTGGAACCGTCCTGTCATTACCCACTGCTCCCACCTGCGTGGTCTGAGTGGTGTCTGAGTTGCTCTCTCAGTGGGAATGGGCAAAGCATGATGGGAAATGATGCTCTGGTATCTTTTGTACCTCACGGCATTGCACATCATTCAAAATTCCTGAGAGCAGGCACTGTGTAGACACTGGGGTAAGAACAAGACAAGAGAAGATAAGACAAGACAAGCAAAGACTCCTGTCTTCCAGGAGCTTACATTCCACTGGAGAGACAGACCCCTAAGAAGGAGGAGTCAGTAAAATACACACTATACAAAGTGGTCATACACACCATGCAGAAAGACTAGTCAAGGAAGAAGGTCATCAGAGCAGGCTACACTGGGAAGGTGACATTTTCATGAATGCCTGAAAGGGCAGAGAAATTGAGCCATGCAAGATTTGGGGGGAAACATTGCAGGCAAGGGCATGATGGAGTGCAAAGTCCTTGCGTTGGGAGTGTTCCTGTTTGTTTCAGGGCTAGTGTGGCTAGAGTAGAGTTGATGAGGAGAAGACAAGAGGACGAGAGAAGGAGAGTAGATGGGTCTTTCACAGACTTCAACAGTAATGCAGTTAGCATTTTCTAGATTTTTTATTTCCAGTGCTACAAAAAATTGTAAATTATTTGATGGAGGAGAGTAGGTGACTATCTTTGATCAGGTCAAGTTGCCTCTCTTAGCTCAAGGGCAAACATGCTGGAAGAAGGGACAAAAGCAAGAGAGGGGAGTAGAGAGAGGAAAAGGCATAAACTTGGCCAGCCCCTCTCTGGCTTTTTCTGGTCCTATTCCCCCAGTCTCTGAGTCTGGATCTATACAGGCACTTAAAAACTCACAGGGATCTCACCAATTCAGGGCAGAACTTGGCAACTTTTCAGAGACACCCCAAGCAACACTCACCTTTCACTGGAGTTCAGCCAGCTTCTAAAGATGGGGTAGGGTTGAGTCGATTTTCCTGATGCTATGGAGAGGAAGAAATGATCTAACATCATTTAGTCATTCAACAAATTATCTAACATTTATTCATTCAACAAATGCCTGTTGAAGTCCTACTGAGTGCCAGGCACTGCTAGCAGGGATCAGACATTCATACCCCTATGCCCAGGGAACTTCTAACCACAAATAAAAGATGCACTATTCAGGTGTTAGGGCCACATTTTTTTTTCTTGTACACTTGAAATAAGTGCAAGAAATGCAACAAATGCTCGATGTCTGTGCTCCCCAAAGACCCCAGGTGGGAAATAATTAGTAGTGCATCTGTTGGTACCGCGGGTGAAAAAGGAGACTCACTCAGTATGCCTTAAAGAGCCCAGATTTATCAAAGCTGTGATGTCCTTTAAGAAACAGCACAACTTTAGAGAAAGGGACATAGTGGTCCTTCTGCAGCTGGCGTCTTTGGTTTCCTTCTCTACTATGCAAGTGCATGGAGACTCAGCCTCTTGCTCTTTGTCCAAAGAACCTGATCTTATAAACTCAAAGACTTTCTCCAAGTTCACACTACCCAAGAGAAAAGTTCTAATTGGTCAGCTAACCCCCTTCAGCACAGAGTATGCTTCTAAGAGAGATGATGGTCAAGATCAGTCTGTCATGGGCCTCCCTGGTGGCGCAGGCGGTTCAGTGCAACGCTGTCTGTAGCCTCTGCAGTGCGGGTTCAATCCTGGCTGGCCAGGGAGCAACCCACATGGCGTGGCAGACCTCTCCTGTCTAGCCCGCTGCTCCCCTCAGCAGTGTGTTTCAGTCAGTCTGCCTGTTCTGTACTCCGCTCTGTCTCTGGTGAATCCTCTCACCCTCCTGCACATCTGGCCTGTACCCTGGTTCTTGTATGAATAAATAAATATTTTAAAAGAACAAAAATCAGCCTGTCATGTAGCGACAGCTGGGGTGGGGTCCCATCTGTGGTCAAATTAGCTATGTTTAGTGCACCGGTTTCATATTACACACCTGCATGTTCCTACCTGTACTGAACCCCTTAGAAGGGAAGTGAAGGAAATGGCAGGTGCAGTGACAATTCCCAGGGGTCCCTAAGAGTTTCCCTAGTCCCTGGCAATCTGTTCCTTCAGAGAAATGGGGAGGAAATTCTCTATTCTTCACCACTCCTTCCTATCCTGAGATTTCCATCTACGCACCACCTCACTCCCTGCTCCTCCAGGTGACCATGATATCCAGCTGTGCAGGAGCTGCCGCCTGAATATACTGCTTACCGCTGACTCAGACATCTGGAAAGTGGGTGCATTTAGTAAATGAAAGTTTTCCCCATTGTTCCAAGAGCTGATCCAGTTTATGTTACTTCCCAGCTCCATATTCCCTATAGAATTCAAGAAAGCCCAGTTGTTCAGAATTAATCTCATTGCCTTTTCAGATTATTTGGGGCTAGGACCCAAATAGCCCCTGATTCTGTGTTGATTACATCACCTAACGCCTCATACTTAAATTCCCCCATGCCGTTAGGACACTCAGTGGGCCTCATTTACAGCGTCCCTGCATGGCCATGTGAGAGAGGCGTGCCTGCCGCCAGTGCTGAGGTGTGTGCCGGCATCCCCCAGTATGGAGAAATGGACCACACATTTCTTGCATGTGTTTATGAGGTCTTAATGGGAATTATTAGTCCATGGGGAAGATTTGTAAGACATAATGGTAATGTGGTCATTTTATGGGCCAGTCCCTTCAAAAGGAGCAAATCCCTTAATTTTGCCCCTTCATTGGAAGAATTGCTTATGAAGCTGTAGTTCAGCCAATCCAGAAGGCTGTGGGGGGCATGTGGGAAGGGTCTTGGGGCTGGTGACCCACTTCTTCATGGGGGATTTAGGAGCTTAAAGGGACACAAATGGGGAAATATTTCCGTTTGTAGTTATTTATGGTTGACATTATGAAAGAGCATGAGTTTTGTAGACTTGGGGCACAAGAAAGCAAACTTCTTGCTTTCCAGGCTCCCCCTCTACAGATGTGCCAGTTTCTTCTACCCCTGTTATGGTCTCTGAGCCCCACCGGCAGATTTTGTGCAAGTGGAAGGATATAAAACTATGCCTTCTGTAGAGCACTGTTTCATTAGATTATAAAGTGTTAGAAAACTGAAGAGATAGAGTGGTTTCTAAGCTTATTTTTTTTTTAAGATTTATTTATTTATTTATACAAGAACTGGGATATAGGCCAGATGCGTGAGAGGGTGAAAGGATTCACCAGAGACAGAGCGGGGAACAGAACAGGCAGACTGATGAAATACACTGCTGAAGGGAGCAGCGGGCGAGACAGGAGAGGTCTGCTGCGCCATGTGGGACCCTCGCCGGCCGGCAGGGATCGAACCGGCGCTGCAGAGGCTGCAGGCATCTTCACAGAGTGGCACTCAACCGCCTGCCCACCAGGGGAGGTCCTCTAAGCTTATTTTTAAGTTACAAAACAAAACAGAACAGAATATCTCTAGAAGGATAGGAAAGAAAGTACAATCACCGATTCCTGCCAGGGAGGCTCTCTTATACACACAGATAGACCTTGGGAGGTCTGGGCAAATCTGTGGCCATCTCGCTCTTTGTAGCTCCCTCCTGGGCCTTCTGTTCTGCAAACTCTAGTCACTTTGGACTCTGTCTACTCAACTCTGAGTAGCCTGCTGGTCTTCACCCAGTTTCCCTTTTCTGGTGACTTGTCCTAGAAGCTGTCACAAGGCTGCGGTAGGTTGGGGCAATTGTAGAGTTCATGTCATTAGCTCCCACTGCCCTTCACGGTAGTGTTCCATGTTCTGTTTATTTTGTTCATTTTCATTATTTTGAACAGCAGGGTTAATCCAGTCACTTTGTACTGTCTTAGCTGGAGGTGGGATTCCAATAAAGTGTTTAGAAAAAAAAAATAGAGGGCCTCCCCTGGTGGCGCAGCGGTTGAGCGCTGGGCTGTGAAGCTGCCTGCAGCCTCTGCAGCGCCGGTTCCATCCCCGGCCACTGGTGAGGGTCCCACATGGCGCGCAGACCTCTCCTGCCGCCCGCTGCTCCCCTCAGCAGTGTATTTCGTCAGTCTGCCTATTCTCTTCCCCGCTCTGGCTCTGGAGAATTCTCTTACCCTCCCGCTCTTCTGACTGTACCCAGTGCTTGAATAAATAAATCTTTAAAAAAAAAATAGAGAAGAATATATTCATGACCTCAGGATTCTGAAAGACTTCTGAATGAAGCATTATGTATAGGTCATACAAATACTACAGACAATTTTATTAAATTATACCAAAGTAAGACCCCAGAAAGAGTGAAAATACAAATCTACAAAGAACATAGCCTCGAGGCATATAATTAAGTGACTCAGAAGTAGACTGTACGCCAAGAAAAAATGTCTTATAATACAGACAACCCAAGATAAAATCATGCCAAAGTCCCTAACAGACACTACACAAAAGAAAATCTCCAAGTAGCCAATGACCATATGAAGTGGTGCTCAAACCATTAGTCATAAGGGAATGAAAATTAATATTAACATTTGCCACAAAATAGACACATGAATACATTTTACAAAGTAACAATTCCAAGTGTTAACAAAGTATGGCCACTCAAGAACTCTCTTCTTGGTTGTGGGAGTACCAGTGAGGGTAAATATTTTGTAAAAGGGTAGTGCACTGGCTACTGAAGTTTAGCATATACAACCCCTGTGATCTGACAAAAACATTCGTGGGTCTCTAGCCCCCAGAACCTGACGCCTGCATGAAACAGGAGACAGGTTCAGCAGCCCTCATGACAGCATTTATCATAGTAACCAAATAAGGAAAGCAGTCGCAATGTCCAGCAGGAGTGCGATGGATAAATCTATCCAGATGATTTTTTAAAAAAGATTTATTTATTTATGCATACAAGGACTGGGGTACAGGTCAGAGGTGGGGAGAGTGAGAGAATTTACCAAAGACAGAGTGGGGAGCAGAACAGGCAGACTGACTGAAATACACTGCTGAGGGGAGCGGCGGGGGAGACAGGAGAGGTCTGCTGCTCTGTGTGGGTAGCTCCCTGGCTGGGGATGGAATTCGTGCTGCAGAAGCTGTGGATAGCTTCATAGTGCTGTGACTTAAACCCTTGCACCACCAGGGAGGCCCAATCCAGACCATTTTTAAGATTAAAAATGAATGAGCTGAGTCACACACCATAGAGTGGTATAAACCTTAGGAATAAAATTTCTAAGGAAAGGAGCAAGATTATAAAGACAGCATTCTGTCTGGTTCTGTTCATAAAGTTCAAAAATGGGTCAAATATATTATTTAGAGATGCAGTCTTAGCTGGTAAAACCATAAAGAAAAAAACCTAAATGTTTTCATTTCAAAGTAACCCATAGTAAAGTTAATATGAAATAATACATGAAAAGTATTTAACCATAATCTGTCTGTGTCCAATAAATTCTAGCTAAAGTATTTTTCTTTATCCCAGTATATTTCCTGGTAAACAGTATAAGCTTGGATTGGGACCAGGGGGTGTCAAGGTAACCAATCAACTCTAGGATGAGTCGTAATGATCAAGAGTGACTTAGTCTCCTCATTATAGACTCCGAATGGCACATATTTCTCCTGAGGCATTTCTTTTTGTGTGAAATATATATGTTCTCAATCATAATTATTGATTTCATATCCAGCTTTTTTCTTACAAAGAGAAAATATATTCTGCGAGAGCAAGTAAATGTGCGTTTAAGAGGTGAGCCCAAACATGGGAATAACATCTGGGAAGTGACTGGAGGGAAGTTGCAAGACAAAAAATGAGGCAGATGGCAAGGGGAGGTCGTGATGACACATGGAGCTGACCGCACCGTCCATTTACGTGATTCATAAACATTTGTAAAGGTTAAAAAAATGGGCACATAGGGCCTCCCCAGTGGCATAGCAGGTTGAGTGCAGTACTGTAAAGCTGTCCGCAGCCTCTGCAGCACAGGTTCGATTCCCAGTCCGCCAGGGAGATACCCACATGGTGCGAGATACCCACATGTCTCGCCCACTGCTCCCCTCAGCAGTGTATTTCAGTCATTCTGCCTGTTCTGCTCCCTGCTCTCTCTCTGGTGAATTCTCTCACCCTCCCGCACCTCTGACCTCTACCCCAGTTCTTGTATAAATAAATAAATCTTTTTTTTTTTTAAATGGGCACATAATTTTGGAAGTGCTAACTGTCCTTGGGGCCAGTTATTCATTCTACCCATGGAAGTGGAAGGGAAAAGAGAAGAGAAGGATCTGGAACAATTAGCCATCTGTGTCTTCATGCCACGTATTCATTGTTAAGCCATTAAGCGGAGTTACCACTTAGACACCAAAATGCAGAGACATAAAATCTTAGACAATTTTTGAAGGGCCAAGTATATAATAGGACGGTGCTTTCTATGTTCTAAATATTTCCCCAGGACTAACACATAGAATGCTTACAGCTCTAGGGCTTTACAAGTGAGGTCCTTGGGGTTATGTTAAAGTTAAGTAAGTTATCTGAAGCCACATAGCTACTAATGTAAGTGTTGGAACTAGGATATTTTTTCCAAAAGCTCAATTTAGACTTACATCCACCTCTAACTATCTAACTATCCTGACTACAGTGATAGTATGTGTTTTCCTACAATGCAAAAAACCATGAGCTTAGCACCTAGTTAGCAAGATTAGTGAATAAAAATAGAGGGTCACCAGATAGGCACATAATCGCTACAACTCCTCTATAAACCGCAGCATGAATTACACAGATGATTTAGAGGTTTGTGTATTAAGATTGCCCCTGGCTGCAAGCAAAGGGTTTATTTGTCTTGCTCAACAAGAGATCTAAAGATAGACAGTCCAAGGCCAGGATGTAGCTCCCCTGATTCCACAGGCACCTGGACTGTCTTGCATTCTGGCTCTTCCATCTTTATCCTGTAACTTTCTTCCTCAGCACTGCAGGATGTCTTCTGTAGCTCTACTTTTTGTGTTTGAGTTCCAACACAGACAAACAGCAAGGGGCAAAGGACAAAAGCCCAGAGTTTGAAGGGCATGGTAGTTGGAAGTGCTCTCTTACTAAAACTTTTCTTACAATTTTTTTTAAGATTTATTTATTCATTCATTAATTCATTCATTTATTTCTTTATACAAGCACTGGGAACAGTCAGAAGCACGGGAGGGCGAGAGAATTCACCAGAGCCAGAGCGGGGAGCAGAGCAGGCAGAAGGGCTGAAGTACACTGCTGAGGGGAGCAGCGGGCGGCAGGAGAGGTCTGCGCGCCATGTGGGACCCTCCTCTGGTGGCCGGGGAGCAGCCGGGGATTGAACCGGCGCTGCAGAGGCTGCGGGCAGCTTCGCAACCCAGCGCTCAACCGCTGTGCCACTGGGGAGGCCCATCTTTTCTTACAATTTTCACGCATTGTATCCTTCCCCACCAACCCTAGAAACTGAGTAGGGAAAAGAAGGTTGCACATGGGGGCTGAGCCATCCAAGAATTGATATGTGCCTTGAGGCAAAATTGTTAGTTAAGTTTCTGTTTGTAGGAGACTCTTACGGTGGCGAAATACGGCTGCCCAGTTATCCAAGCAATGAAGAGAGAGTCACGATGACCAGCCTGGACTCATCAATCTCAGTATTCCCTGCAAAAAGGGACCTATGGCTATTAGCAGGCAAAGCCTTCCTGGGGGAGGAGACATCTATTTACTTGTCAGCATTCATTCCTGCTCTTCGACAGAATCATTCCTGTCCCAATTGCAGTCGGTGTGGTTCAGTTAGGACTGAGGTACAAAGCTGGCCAGGAAATCAGCCTGTTAAGACTCAACTTCAGAACTTCTGTTAGAATAATTGGAAAACAAGTGATCTTTTGTCTAGATTACTATTCAGAAGAACAAGATAATTTTGGAGCTGCTGGGGACCACGCATGGTGGATTTTCCCAGCAGTTACCATCAGAGCAGAGGATGACAGACCCAGGAGATGGAGAGAAAGACTTCAAGAAGGGTTTCACGAAACATCAGCCTTCGTGATGTTGTTTGAACCGCTGAATCCATCTATACCTGAATGCCGTAATCTGGCTTTTCATATATAAGCCATCTAATTTTTTTAAGATTTATTTATTTATTTATGCATACAAGAACTGGGGTACAAGCCAGAGATGCGGGGGGTGAGAGGATTCACCAGAGGGGAGCAGCGGGTGAGACAGGAGAGGTCTGCTGTGCCATGTGGGTCACCTCCCTGGCCGGGATCGAACTCGTGCTGCAGTGGCTTTGGATAGCTTCATAGTGCTGATGCTTAATCCTTTGTGCCACTAGGGAGGCACATCTAATCTTTCTTTAAGCTCTTACCATTTAATTTTTGGCATTGCTGTTGAGAGAGTCCTCAGAAATACAGCCAGACTCCATCCATACTCATTTTTTTACCGCCCTTTCATGAAGACTTTGGGTCTTCTGCCTTCAGAGACACAGAAAAAGTTAATCAGAGACTCAGCCCCACTTAATCTTCTCTCAGTTTTGTCAGGGACAAGGAAGCAGAGGGCTCATCCAACCTATCCCCATAGTCTGTACCTGGAAATACTAAGACAAACAGTGCTGTGCCTCATGTAATGAGTAAAATGGACGGACACAAATACAGTGTTGCTAACCATGCATGTATTTTTTATTTTTCCCAAGAAAAAAAACATTTTTATTATGCTGGCAAACTTCTTACAAAATATTGAGGGGTGGGAAGGGTCTAGCTTTGTTAACAATCTATGGGAATCTGAAAGAGAATTTGAGCAGCAGGCACTCGGGCAGGTGACAGGATAAACGTGATGGGCTTAAGAAATTTACTGGAATGCTTGACCTTGTCTGCTGGCTCGAGGACAAACATTTATTTTGAGGAAACAACTGTGCAAAATGCTTCTGTTTGAAAACGTTTGCTTATGGAGCACTTTGAAATCTATACTTAAACTAGTAAGTTGCTGCCAAACAAAATAGATTTCCACCCAAACATGTTTCAATTGAAAAATGCTTGCCAGGGAACACAGACAAAAAGGAATGCCTGAAACCTGGTCAAACTTAACAGTGTTTTTAAAAGTCAAATTATTTATTACTGATTTTTCAAAATGTTCATTTTCCAGTGAGTGGTCCAGTGTCACTGGTCCCTTACTGTATTATAAAAATGAACTGAAAACATATACATAGGCATAGCTTTTTTTTTTTTTTTTTTTTTTCATCGCCAGTCTCATTTATTCAGGAATGTGTACAATGTTATATAGGGTTCAGAGGAGGAGGTCTCTCCTTATCTCTAGCAAGGAGAGACCACCAATGCAACAAGCCACTGTAGCAAGCAGGGGGAAAGGTTTAGTCGTCACAATAGGAAACTTGAAACCTTCCCTGGAGCTAACATTCAGTACCTGCTTCAGGCAAGAACCCGGATGTTCAGGTCTGGGCCCCAGGTTTGGGCCCCGACATTCTATCACAGGGCCGCTCACCCACCCCCACACCCATGCTGACTTGAGCTGAAACAATATAGACTTGCCTGTTACTCTAACATGCTCATTTTTGGGGCGGGGAGGAATCCGGAACACCTGGAGGAAACAGACTCACACAGACAGGGCACATGTGCATGCTCTACACAGACGGTGGCCCCACGAGGGATAGATTTTTTCCCCTCATCAATATTATAAGAAGTGATGTTGAAGAAAGACCATTGTTTGAGGACCTGCTAGCAGTACATGATATTATATCTGCAGTTGCATTTTCCTCTTTCTATCTTGGTAACTGCTCACTATCCCTCCTGAAAACTTGGGGCATCTAAAAGCAGTATTGTTTCTCTTGCTGGGTCTGGGTTAGGAAACCTCCCTCCCTACTCAATGATGTTCTCTGTTTCCTCACAGTTCATTTTCCAGTGAGTGGTCCAGTGTCACTGGTCCCTTACTGTATTATAAAAATGAACTGAAAACATATACATAGGCATAGCTTTTTTTTTTTTTTTTAAGTTCTATTTAAGCATCTGGCAGTCTTGACAATGAAAAAATGATTTCTTTCTTTGAGTCTCAAGGATCTTGTCATTTTTTGGTAATTTCTTTTTTTTTCTTTGGAAGATGAATTAATCATAGTCTGTCAGGATCCTTGGGAAATGTAGCTGCCTTTTCTAAAACATTTTCTTACATGGATTTTACTTCAGGAGGATCTGGAGAACTAGTTTTTCACACATCGCTTGACTTCAGTCTGTGTGTGTGTGTGTATGTGTGTCTATTTAGTTGTATAGTTCTTTGCAGTTTTTACCACATCACAGCGCTGTGTGTTTCTGCTGTGCTGAGGGCTTCACCTTCATCCTGAAGTCCTTAGCAGTTCTCCAGTTATCTTAAGTGTGAGTTGGTTCTCAGACTTGCCCTTGCACATATTAGGGGAAGACAGTCTCGTGAAAACCTCTTTCTGAATCCCGGATGTGACTGCAGGACCCCCTGAGAGAGTAGCTGGCCACCCGGTGTCGTCTCCTGACAGAGTAAGAGCCGCCTGGGCCTCCCTGTCCATTTGTGTAGTGTCTTGTCTTTGGGTCTTCGCTCAGGCAGCTGCTGTGTCCTAGGAGGCCTTTCCTCACCTCCTCTGGCCTTCTTAAAGCAGAAAATTGTTCTGGCCCATTTGTCTGTGCAGCTTTGCTGGCTATCTCTTGGCCTAAAGTGAAGGCTTCCTCTTCTGATCTCTCTGCCTGTTACTGGCCCCAGATCCTGGGGCACTGGAGAGGGAAAACTGGTCTCTGAAAGATTTTTCCATTTTTAGCTTATTAAAGTCACTGCAATTGATACTCTTTTTGGCTTCCCTTATAGCATACCTGCACTGTGTCCTTATTCCAAGAGGGAAATTGAGAATTCATTCCTTTTTTGTTTTTGAAAGGGGACGCTCTTACATGGAGAAGACAGAGTGGGGAGCAGAACAGGCAGATTGACTGAAATACACTGCTGAGGGGAGTAGCAGGCGAGACAGGAGAGGTCGGCTGTGCCATATGGGACAGCAGCCTGCTCCCTGGCTGGCTGGGGATCGAACTCGTGCTGCAGTGGCTGCGGATAGCTTCATAGAGCTGAGACTTAATGCCTTGCGCCACCAGGGAGGCCCCACAATCTTGCCGATTTTTGGGAAAATGGAAAAGTAAATTCTTGGAGGAATGGTGGTCAGGAAGGAGGCAGTAAAGGGAATACATGAATTTCTGAAAGGACAGTTCTTCCTACCAAATTATTTCACCTTTCCTTTACTTTTGAAGACTTACTGAAAAAAAGAACAACTATTTTCACTTACTGGCCATTCCTTCTCTTTGTGTCTGAACTGTGCTGATATATTTTCAACTTATTAGGGCTTTGCAAATAAGAATAGCTGATTTTCCTGCAAAGGGGAATGGATCTACTTAGAGGCTTTCCAGGGAGAATGATCTATCCCCAGAAATGGGTAATGGACTGTATGTGTTTCACCTCCAGGTCAGTAGGTCCACGTCTGGGGTGGCTGGGAGGCATTGTTTGAGTGCCAGCTGTTGGGTGACCAGGGTGAAAAGAGATGGAGAAATCAGCTGCATTTCAAGGGGAGTGAACAGGAGCAGTGATCTGGTGGAGGATGAACTAGGCTGTGCTTGATCTCTGAGGCCCCAGAGGCAGACTAGATGGACCTGTCCACTAATCTGGTTAAGTAGAATTTCTCCTAGCTGTGTCCAGAGGCTGTCATTGGCTTGGGCCAGTGAGGAGCTTGCCTTCCTAGGGCAGTTGTAACAGGTGGAGAGCCGAGGGGGCTTCAGAAGACCAGTGAGGCCCCACTGCATGGCCTGGGAGAAAGCTGACTTTGGTGCCGTAAGCTCTGCAGTGGCCTCCTCCACAGGCCTCTTCCTTCTACACACCCTTTCTTTCCTGCTGTTGCTGGCACTGTTTTCATCACTGAGCAAAGGCAAATGAAGATGCAGAGGGATCCATGAGATGTTTGTAGTGACTAAAATAAGTGGCATGGGGTTTCTTTCTCAACATTCACACTTCACACAACAGATTTATGATATCTGGAAGGTGGGTAAGAAAATGGGAGTTGAAGAGGGAGGGCAAAAATTGGTAGCTCCTTGGGCCTCTCTGTGGTTTAGGGGTTAAGTCTCACCACTATCACTACTGAGGTCTAAGTTCGATCCCTGACCAGAGAGCTGACTCACATGGCATGGCAGACCTCTCCTGACTCGCCCACTGCACCCCTCAGCAGTGTATTTCATCAGTCTGCCTGTTCTGTTCCCCACTCTGTCTCTGGTGAATCCTCTCTCCCCCCGTACCTCTGGTCTACACCCCAGTTCCTCTATGAATAAATAAATAAAACAATCTTTAAAAAAATGGTAGCTTTTCAAACAACATCACATTTAGGTGGTAACCTCCTCATTTGACCATTGAAGAAAGCGAGGCCCAGCAAGTTTGGGGTAGCTCATTGTGTGAAGTTCTAGAAATCGCTGCAATTTTAGGTGACTCCAATTTGACATGACTATACTAAGCAAAAAAGAAAAAAGAAACCAGAAGGGAACATTTACAGATGATTTTGCACATTTGCAAAACAAACAAACAAGAAAACCCAAGGAAACAAACTGGCAAAGCACAGCAGCAAGAACAAAGTCTTGGAGTGTGAGAAACACAGCTTAGCAGAGCCTGAGGAGCAGGGAGGAGGGAGGGGGAGGGAAGGTAGGAGCGCTTGGGCTCTGGAGCCTCCTCTGGGTGTTTGTGAAGCAAGTGCATATAAAGAGGGGTGAAGCTGTCCTCCCAACCTTAGTTATGCAAATGATGGGCTGAGCAATAAAATTTCAGGGGCAAAGAAGATTTAAAAGAAAAAAAGTGACCAGAGACAGTAAAAGCTATAGAGCAGCCCACAGAATCAGATGGGCGTGAGGGGGGACTTGCTCGAGCAAAGGGAGGCCAGTTTTGCTGGGAGCTCTTGAGGTAGAATTCTTACCCAGGGCCTTGGGCTTCTTCAAGGGGCCCCTTTTACTGTATTAGCCCCTCGGACGCAGGTTAGGGCAAAACCCCATTCTGGCCGCAAAACTGGCACCTCTTGCTTTGTGTCTTTTCAAATGTCACCTTTCAAGAGAAGTCTTTCCTGACCACTATATTTAAAATAGTAATTAATACCCAGTGCTTTTTTGCACTGCTCTCCACAGCAGTCATTACCATCTGACAATAACTTGCTTAGGATGTGCTTTCTGCTTCCACCTCCTTAAAATTCACTGGAGTCTGGATTTTGGGGGGTTTGTTGTTTTAATGCTCCCCCCACCTCCCAGTCCCCTTCTGAGGGTTTAGCATGTCTGCCAGCAGCTACCTGTGCCCACAGGAGTGGAGGGTCCTTTAGATTTCAGGTTTGGGCAGCTGCACAGCTGCTCCTTCGGGAATTTCACAGAGGTGGGGGGAGGGCAGCCTCTTTCCAGAGCCTTCACACATCTCCCTGCATTCCAAGGTCCTCCTATGGCTCTTTCCAGACCCTAAAGCAAGAAGCAACGGTGCTTTGTGAGTGCAGCATTGAACAGATGGGGAGGTAGGAAAAGGAGACTAGTGGAGCCCAGGCTGCCAGTGCTGTTTGGGTGCAACATTTCCCCCCAAATTTTTGAGGGCAGGTTAGAAGGAACCGATCCACTCATTTGGCTAAACAAAGATTCCTCCTGTCTGCATCCCTGCCCTCTCCTGCTCCTCCCGCTTGCTGTCCACACACACACACACACATCCATTTCCCAGGAAAATAAATCTCCAGGAGGACGCTAGGAGAGTGGATCACAGAGAACCCTTCTGAATAAATGTCTATATTAATGAATTATTAACTCAGCCACCCATGACCTTAAACCCAGGAGCCGAGCTCTCCCAGGGCAAAAAGGAGAGCTGCTGAATCCTTTATTGGAGTCCTGTCAAAGGCAACCGACCATTTGTTTCCCTCCTCCATCAGGAAAAAAAAAAAAATTAATATGAAAGGCAAACTTTAAAATTGCATGTCAAACGAAATCCGATAGCCCGTCTCCAGGAGGGAATCCTCTTCTTGTCTGCCCCTTTCTGCCTCCCTCTCCCCGCCCTGGGCTGGGCGCTGTTCCCCTGCGCCCAGCTCGGGGTCCACTGGGTATCCTAAGGATATTTTTCGGGGGAAAAAATGGCTCGAGAAAATGATGAATTTGGGTAGTTAATTTATCGATCTCGGCTCCTCTTCCCACTTGTTTTATTTTAGAGGTCATTAATCAATGAAGAAAAACACCACCGTGTCCCCCCGTTTGCATTTAATACACTCGCGCTCCTTATTTATTCCTCTGGAACAAATTCCCAGCAAATATTCACCATCGATTTGGGAGCGATGGATTTTTATAAAGGTTTGATCGCTTCCTAAGTGGTCGAAATGATTTGTTTCCGTGGTGTTCTTCTACGCAATGAAGAGGGGAGCAGATTTGGGGGGTTGCATGTCCTTGCGCTCGGTGAGCTCCCTCTCCGAACACCCTGAGACCTGCCTGGCTAGTGGGGACCCGGTCGATCGGGCATCAGCTGGGCGCGCAGGAGGCAGCCCCGCCGCGCATCTAGTGTGGGGCGACCCGGGGTCCACCTAAGCAGCCCGACGAGGCGCACCACCCAGTCGACCTCTGCCCCACCCGAGCCCCCATCCGGCCCGTGAGGTCACGGCCTTTGCAGGGGCCCCGCCCCTCGTCTTGGGCCTGCAGGGGCGGCGCTGGGATCCTCCCGCTCTCGCTGCAGCGCCTGGTGTCGTTTCTTGCGCTGCTGGACTCCCGAGCCCGCGGAGTCCACCCCGCGCCCCGCTCCACGCGACTTCTCCAGGGTTTCCAGGCTCTGGGTTCCTGTGGCCTTGCGAGGTGCACTTGCCCCGCGCCCCCGGGGAAGAGGGTTGTCTTCGAAGCTGGCGGGTCGGGGGCACCACACAGGCCTAGAGGGGGAGGTTGGCTCGGCTCAGCTGTGCCTCTCGTGCGGCCCCCGCTGCCCGGAGAGCCAAGTCTCCCCCACAACCCTTCGGAGTCAGCTGAATGGGAGGGGGCGAGGGGAGAGGTTTTACAGCGTTGCGCAGGAGAATGCGCTTGGCGCCACCTCACCCGGGTTTCAAGCTACCTTCACCACTCATTACCGGCCACCTTGGGCGACCTGCCTAACCTTTCTGAGCCCCACCTGTAATCCATGAGCTAATGATAACGCCTCCTTCGCTTGGCTGCTGGGCGAACGCAATGCACTTGAAGCGCCTGCCCGCGCCGTGGCACGTCTGAGGCTGTGCCCAAACCGCTTGCTAATCTTATGAAGAAGGGACGCCCTGCGCTTCCCAGACTGCCGGGCCAAGGCCTTGGGAAGAGTAGTTGCAGCTAGCAGCTCAAACTCCCGGGATTTTTAAGTCCGATTGGGGGGCGGTAAGAGGAGGGGGTCTCTGAAATAGCCAGTCCTGGGGCCGAGCACTCGCAGAGAGTCGGCGCGGAGAAGCACAACGCGCGGGCCGCGGGGCGCAGAAGAGGCTCCGGGCCCAGGTGCTCCCGCTTCTTCGGGGCGCAGGGGCGGCTCTCCGCAGCGCAGCAGTGAAGCAGGAGAGTGTGAGAAAGCGAGTTTGACTCCTCTTTCCTGGCCCAACAGCCTCCCTTGGTCAGTTCTGCGAGCAGATTAATTGCAGTGGGCCTGGCCCTTCATCCAGTCCTCCCCAAGCCCGCGGAGTCGGCCTGGTTAGCCCCGGGGTCCTCTGCACCAAGGGTTTTCCCTCGTGGTGTTTGCCTTAAACTCGGGTACTATCAATCTATCCTGGGGTGACTGATGGTCCTGTCACAGCCACGCCAGTCAAAACATCGTCGGTCCAACTCTGCTCCAGCCAGCGTCGCGGCATCCTGCGTGAGACCCGGGCGGAGTCTCCAACAGCGCCTTTCCCAGGCTCCGACGAAATGAGCGATGGGAAGACAAAAAGAAACAAGCAGAAACCAGGCAAGAATGGCTATTAATGGTTCAGAGTGGCGGGTGCCTGAATAAGTTGGTTAGTTTGGGGGGAACACAAATGTCAGCTCTTCTCTGGGATGTGGACAGAAGAACTGCTGCGATGAGAGCGCGCCTGAGCGGGTGAATTTCACACACGGCCTGTGCCGTCCCCCCACCGAGCACCCCTATTTCTGCACCAGCTGGGCGGGTGCCCAAATCGCGGGGGTGAGACCGCCCCAGGCAGTGCGGCTGGGTCTAAGGCGCCTGGAGTCGGCCAGAGGGAGCGGGGCTGCGCACTTCTAGGGCGAGGGATCAATGCACGGGCTCCGGGGCACCCCGCGTAGCCAAAACAAAATCAGCCTCCCCAGGGTCCTGGAGCCAGTTGTGCCACCAGATGTAGCTCCGGATACTTGCCTCCGAAGCGCCCACAGGGAGAGGGCGCGAGCCCCCCGAGGAAGACAGCCCGAGAGTGGGCGGGGTGCGCCCCGGGCGTTGCGCGCGCTCGCCGGCTGCCGCCTCCAGCTCCGCGGCCGGGACCCGCCGCTCCTCGAGGTCCTGGGTCTCGCGCCCCGCCGCTCGGCCGCAACCCGCCTCCTCCTCGCTACCCGCCGCGCGTCTCATTCCGGGGCGCAACCTGCCCCGCCCCGCAGCCCCCTCCCATCTCCCCGAGGATTTCTGTCGGCGGTTGCGCGGGGGCCGGCCGACGGCGGCTCGCAGCAGCACTCCTGAGAAATCGCAGTCGTGCAAAACTGCAAACCCGGTCCCGGGACAGGGTCCACTTGGCCGGCCGCGCGCGCCTGCCCCGATGCGGACACCGCGCGCGTGCGGAGATGCGCCCGGGTTTCCACCGCCTTCAGGATGGGGGCATGGAGAAAAGACACCTCAGGGGCTGAAAGAGACAACAGGCGAGCGGGAGACGTCACGCCAAAAAAAAAAAATGGGGGGTTGGGGAGAGGGCGGAGGAGGTATTGGTGCCGGAGAGGTGCGCGGCGGAGTGCGTCCAGCCCAGGCAGAACTTCCTCCTTCCCGCTCCCTCCCCTCGGCGCTGGCCGGCCTCCCGCCTCCCCCCTGCACGCTCTCCCCCACCCTCCCCCATCACTCTCTCTCTCTCTCACACACACACACACACACACTCACACACTCACACACACACTTGTATTTTGTGCTGTCGTAAAACCCACGTGTCCAGACGGGAAGCTGCCAGAGCGTGGAGCCGTGGAGCCGGGACGCGGCGGCGGCCGAGCGAAGCAGCCCACCGCGGCCCCGTCCCGCGCCCGGGTCCGCCGGCGCTCCCCGCGCCCCGGGAGGAATCGCCCCGCGCGCTCCGCCGGCCTCCTCCGCCCTCGCGCCAGGCCGGGGAGGGCGCCCGGCGGCCGGGTCTCGGGGCGCACCCCCGCGCCGCGCAGGGGCATGTAGCGCGCCCGGGCGCACCCTCTCCAGCTTGCCCGCCGAGACGCACGCGCGCGCGCGCCTGCCCCGGCCCCGCGCCCTCAGGTAAGGGGCGGCTCCGGGGGGGCGGAAGGTCTCGAACCCGGGGGCGGGCGGCCGGAGGTCCCCGCTGGGGGCGGGGGGCGAGACCGTCCCGCCTCCTGGCGCCGGCGGCCGGCGCGGCCCAGGCGCGGAGCCACTCCGGCTCGGGTCGGCTCCGGGCGCCGGCGGAGGGCGGGGGCTGCGTCCCGCCGCCGAGTTGCGCGAAGCGCACTCTCGCCGGTTCCCGCCGGGCAGGCTGCGGCTCGGGCGCCGCGGGCCGGAGGCGAGGCCGGCTGCCCTGGGCGTCCCCCGCGCCGCGCCGCCGCTCGGGAGGAAACTTTGCGCCCCGGCGGAGTGGGCGGGAGGGAGCGGCCGAACCCGGCCGGCGGCGCCGAGGGCGCGGGCTCTGGGGCCCGGGGCTCGGCGGCCGCGCTCCCCGCCCCTCTCGCTCCGGCCCCGGGGCCGGCCTCACGCGCGCCCTCCTCTCTGCCCTGTGCCCCCAGCCGGAGGCGTCGGACATGCTGAAGCCGGGGGACCCCAGCGGCTCGGCCTTCCTCAAAGTGGACCCCGCCTATCTGCAGCACTGGCAGCAGCTCTTCCCGCACGGCGGCGGCGGCCCGCTCAAAGGCGGCGGCGCTGCGGGGCCCCTGGGCGCGCCGCAGCCGCTCCCGCCGCCCCCGGACCGCGCCGACCCTGCGCCGGACGGTCTGCGCCCGCGGCCGGGCTCGCTCTCCGCCGCCTCCACGCCGGCGCCCGCCTGCTCCTCGGCCTCCTCGGCCTCGTCCTGCGCCGCGGCCGCCGCGCTGGCGGGACTCTCGGCCCTGCCCGTGGCACAGCTGCCGCTCTTCGCGCCCCTGGCCGCCGCCGCAGAGCCGCTGCCCCCCAAGGACCCCCTGTGCCTCGGCGCCGCCCCGGGCCCGGGCCCCGCCAAGTGCGCCGGCGGCGCTGGGGACGGCCGGGGCGCCCCGCGCTTCCGCTGCAGCGCCGAGGAGCTGGACTATTACCTGTACGGCCAGCAGCGCATGGAGATCATCCCGCTCAACCAGCACGCCAGCGACCCCAACAACCGTACGTAGCCGCGGCCCGCGCGCTCCCCCGGGGCGCTGCGCCGTCGAGCGCGGGCGCCCTTCGGGGAGGCGGGTCGGGGAGGGCCGCGGGGCGGTGGGCAGGCGCGCGTCCCCAAGGCCCCCGGCGCGCGGCGGCGCGAGGGGCCGGCATCGAGAAAGAAGTGGGTGGTAGGGCAGCCGGGGGGCACCTCGGGGGGCACCTCGGGGGTCCCTCTTCTCCCGCCCCTCATCCCTGGCCTCGCAGCCCCTGGCCTGGGGGACCCGAGTGCCTGCGCGCCCGGGGTGCGGATCTCTGCGCTCCCGCGGGACGGGGATCGGAGCGCGGGCGGGACCCGGGCGCCCCGCGCGGGCTGGAGGGAGCCGCTCTCGGCGTGTCTGGGGGCGCGGAGAACCCGCCGGTTTCCCTTCGCCCCGTGCCTGCTCCGGGGATCCACTCCGTCCGCTCTCTCCCGGGCGCGGGCTCGTCGGGGGGCCGGGCGGCAGCTGCGGGCCGGCGGGCCTGCTGAAGTAGGAGTTGGGGGTGGCATTCCGTCTGTCTGTCCCTGCCGGCAGGCGTCATTCTTAGGTTTAATATTTACCTAGAAAAGGAGGAAAGCAAAAGAGGCCGGCTGCTTAGTGAGAAAACAGTTCCGACTTCCAGGCAGGGTGGTTCCCTGCGGATCCCGCATTCTCCGTGCGTTCTTGATCCTGCAAACGTTTGCAGCTCGGAGCCACCCTGGTCGGCCGACTGGTTTTTAAAATTAGGGTGACGACAATTTGTATATTGCAGCTGGCTCTCCCTGTGCCCAAGTCAGTGGTAAATACCTCATTAGACAGCGGGTCGCTTCTGGGTTGTGGTTCCTGAATGAACAATTTCAAAAGCTCCTCACAAAGTACAGTTCCATTGTGGGGTTTTTGAAGCGCGCCTCTAAATGAGAACCAAGGACTGTGTGGCTCTGTAGCCCCTTCTTTTGTTGTTTTCAGAAGTTAAGCGTTTGCCGTTGAAGTATTGGGGTAAGTGCTAAATATACTTCCAGAGACTTCTGGAGACAGGCGAAAGGAGGAGGTGCAGGGAGTCAGGTTGAATGCAATGGGGGATTTGAAAGATCAGTTCACACTCAGCTTTTTCCCTCCATTTCATTTCTTCAACGAGCTGCCGTGTGGGGAAATTTGATCATAAACGTTTACGATTATTCTGTCTTGAATAAGCGCCTCCTTGCAGAATGTCTGCCCTTCTGTGAACGTCTTAATTCGTTGTAAAAGCACATAACTTTAGGTTGTAGTTACCTAAAGGATTCCCAAAGTCATTGTTTGGATGAAAAACTCCTGGGCGTGAAGGACACTGGTGGTGGAGGTGTACGGTTGGAGACTGGAGACGGTTGTTGTGATGCATATAATTATTGCTAACAAAAACAGCAATTGCATTTACTTTTTTTCTTTTCTGGAGTCTCAGGCTAAAGCATTGGTTTAAAACCGGGGCTTTCAGCTCTAACTTGCTCTGAAGTTAAGCTTCTTGCATTTTAGAGTTTCAGGAAATTAAAAATATGTGTTGTCTTAATGGATCAAAAAATAATGATTGTTTTCTGAATTTCTTGCACATGTTGTTTTCAAAGCAGTTCTTTTAAAATGTGAAAGAACGCGTAGAAATGCTTGGAAAAGGTGTTTCTTACAGCAAAGTGAAACATAGTCGGTGTGGCCTGGGAGTGCTTTATCAGCATAGTTTCCCTTCTGAATTAAATCACTGCTGGAAAAGAGACAGGCTTTGCACCCCAAAGCCCTAGCTGTGTGCTGAGCTTCCTATATTGTTCATAATTTCAATACATTTTCACCAGAGAAAAACCTAAAGTAATCAGAGAAAGAATTGGGATAGATTCCTAATTAATATAGGGCTATTGAGCCAACTTATCGCCTAGGTAACTTCCCCCCTCTGGCTACAGGAAATGAATTATGATTTATTTAAATTATTCCTATAGTGTGAATCTTCTGGTTTCTTCTCTTGAGTGAACTGGACTGCTTCAGTGTGCAGAGTGCAAAGGAAAATCAGATTGTCTTATTAGAGTCCCTTGTCACGTTACTTCCTAATTAAAGAGCAATTGAGAGAGAAAATAGAAAGCTGAGGTAGTTCCCGTGGAACCAGGTGGAAGGGGCTCTCCTGTTCTTCCAGGAGCTTCTCTGCACATTCACAGGCACTCAGCTGACACTACAGGGTGTGTTTACTAAGGGAAAGTGAGGAGGGAAATGAGTTTATTAACTAGTCGCTTAAAACAAATCAGATATGCAAATGCTGGGAAGATCCCCCCTCCCCTTGATAGGGGAAATTGGTATGTTTGTTAGTTGAAAGATGGTGAAAGCAGCTTCTCATTCCCAGGCTGGGTGGGGGTAGGGACGGAGCAGGAGGGGCCAGGGAAGCACCTATTAATTTATCAAGTCTGAGAAATCTGTGAACTGTTGGGTATTGCTTCATTTTTTTTTTCTTTTACTTTGTATTCAGTCATTTTCTCCTTTTCTTACAAGACAAAGAAAGGGTTCTCCTTACTTCTCTGTTCCTTCTAAAAGAGTAACTTTTTTTTTTTTTTGGCCTGGGATTAGCAATCCAAAAATCACTAATGAAAAAGTAACAATTTCTCCATGAATTTGTGGAAGTCGAGTACAAATACCACAGCGAAGGCATAGTAAAGGGTGTTGGATCTCTCTGTCATGCTGACAGATTTTAAAACAGCAGAAACTATTCAAGTGAGCTCCTCCAGTAAGTTGCTGCTACCTGACTACTTGTGTCAATTTATTTAGAGATTGAAGCACTTTCCAGTGAACCTCTGAAGGCTTAACTGTCTCTTTCCTCTTTTTAAAGTCTGATGGGGTGGGGTGCTCTGAAATATTCTTGGGGGAGGGGTCCTTTCTTCCTCTTACTGCTGCTGGGTTTGCCTGAAGCCACAATTGCATCAGGGTCCTGCTCACTGTGGGCTCTTCTCGTCTTCTGGGGGCAGGTTGCTTGAGACCCTGTCACTACTCCTGAAAGGTATGGAGCGGGCCCCGGGGTGCGGGGTGCTCTTAGCTTTGCATTTGTGTGGAGGACCCTGGGCTGTGTCCGGGGCTGCTAGCCAGTTAGTCTTTCAGACCATTTTGTCTAGATGTTTCTCCCCCGTTACCTGGGAGGGAGACAGGAGCTAAGTTCCACTTCATCTCTCTTCGCAGAATCGGGTTGTCTGTGCAGAACTTCCCCACCTGGAGAGCTCTGTCTCCTCCCATTCAGGGGAGCCCCACACTGCACAGGTGACCAACAACCCTGGGAACGGCGCTGACCAGTGTGAGCGCAGGCGTGGGAGTCACCCCAGAGGCTCTCTTATAGCCTATAGCCAGGGTTTGAGGCGAGGGCTTGGGGGCGAGAAGGAGACCTGGGCTCAATACTGGTTTGCTGGCTGACGGGTCAGGGAGAGACGTAAGGAGGGGAGCGTTTCCACACCTGCCTTCATTTCTTCCCACGCACTGGTCAAAGGCAGGTCCTGTTGGGGAAGCTCTGAGCCCGGTGGCACACTGGCATCCGGGCTCTTTGAAGCCCCCCAGGCACTCTCCTGGGTTCCTCCCACCTAGCGCCCAGGTCAGTGGCCAGCTGGGACTGGGGTTTCCAGCCCCCCCTCTAGGAGGAAGGCTTTGCATCAGCGTGTGGCGTTTTGTGCGGTTCTGTTTTTCTCTTTTTGGGGGGCAGCCTCAGCCCCATCCTGTAACGCTCGTGATTCAGCCCTTTCACGCCGCGTGGTGTCTAGCACCCTGAAACTGAGCATAGAGCCATATATTAGATTGAGGTTAGAGGAGGTGGCGACTGTTTATTTAAGGTGATAAAATGGTCCATCAGCAGTAATCTCCATCGATATGTGCCACCCGGAGATGAAGGATGAGGGGACAAGCCACAATTAATTGCCCTATAGTTTTGTGGGAGAGAGTGGAGCCAGCCCAGACCCTCTTCGATCTCCTCTCGCGCCTCCTATTCATCATCTCCGCATTGTATAGGCCGCCTCAGAGGGGCAGGGGCCGGCGAGGTTTATCTCCCTGCAATATTCTCTCGCCCTCACACCCTGGCGCTCCCGTTTAATTTATTAATACAGTCATCGGGAAACAAATAAAATCCACATTTCCTCCCTCCTCTCGCCCTCCCCCTCATTATGTCTGCCTCTTGGTCCCGAGTAGGCTGTCTGGCCAGCAGAAAAGGCTCAGGACATCTGCCGATTGCTGGGGAACGCCATGCTGTCTGCCCAGCACCCCAGAAGGTGCCGGGCTGGGCTGCTCCTCCTCGGGGAACTGGTCACGAACCGCTGCCCTTTCGCAGCTGGGCCAACCTGCCTGGCATCTGGATCTTCTTCTGGGTCCCCTCAGAGGAGCTCAGACAACCCTTCTCTGGTGGAGGGAAAGGAATGGGTGTGTGGCGGGCGGGACAGGGGCTCCGCAGTGTGTGTGGCAGCGACCCTGCAAGCCCTCCCTGTGCTGGCAGGGGCAGAGCCTTCAGAATTCAGGCTTAGGTGCGGGGACTGCCGCCAGCGGACGCTTGGCTGCCCCCGGGCATCTCACATCCATACCCTGTCTAGCTGGGAGTGCAGGGGGAGAAGGCACTGGAGACCAGCCTGGGGGTGGGGGCTGAGCCCCAGGGCCAGAGGCCGCAGGGGGCCCCTGGTGTCTTCCCCTGTGACTCCTGCCCCAGGACGCCTGACCAGCGCTCACTTGGGCCGCCAGCAGGCGGCACTCCCTGGGCCGTGCCCCCAGAGGGGATCGATGGACTCAGCCCTGCTGCCTCTGCCTTGGAGACTGAGGGCCGCGGCCTCCTTGGGGTCGTGGAGGATGGATAGCCCCAGGGGTTACTGCTGCCACGGGGCCACTGCAGTAGGCTTTTCAGCTACAACTTGGTCCCTTTGCAGAGGGCCTGTGAGGGCTGGGAAGGCTGAAGGGAGTAGCCGATGCTTCCTGCATCCTGACCCACACAACAGCAAATCAAACCCCCAAACATGTTGCAGCCCAACTTTCCTAGAAAGCAAAATGAAATACTAGAAAACTGTGGCCCGCTTAGTTCCCTTTAACATAGGCCACAAAAGTTGCACTTGTAAAGGCAAAAACCGCAGAACGACAGAAAGCCACGCCCGAAGACCTGCTCGTCTCTTCTTGGCCTGAGCTGCTGAAGTCAACAGGGGAGCACATCGGATACTCCTTAGTCCTTCAGGATCCATAAATATTCAGGGGCATTAACAGACAATGGAAAAGGGGCCAGGAGTGCTTATAATGCCCTAGATGACATTTCAGACTGTCTTGCTGGCAGAACATGAGGCTGTTCCTGACAGATATCAGAAATTTTTCTGAATAATGATGAACTTGTACCAAAACTTATGTGAGTTTGAGAGCAAGCAGCAACTTTACTTGACCTCTCTTCACGGAGACGAACAGATGTGTTCTAGATGCTTGTCCTCACCTGCTGTGTGTGATTATAGGTGCGTTACATGCATACGCAGTGCATGTATTATGCATATACACACATGCATATGTGTATGTCAGTAAACACGTGTGTGTAATTGGGGCATCTGTTCAGCTTCTCCCCCCAACTTTTTCATGTAGGTGTTTGTGGCTCGCTGTTTAGACACCACTGGTAGAATGTCCCCTCGTTGCACAGTCGTCGACTCTGAGTCATGACTGACTTGTTCTAAACATGCTTAAGCTCCTTCGGGGCTGTGAGACATCAGTCAGAAGCCAGAGAGCCTCAGTGGCCAGTGTTTGGTGTATTCAAATGCAATCGCATCAGGCTGTAACCTGTATTTTGACTTTTCTGGCAGAATATTTTGATGTCGTGTGAGGTGTTTCACAAATGAACACTCACATTGGGCAGACTAGTTAACGTGGATTGATCTGGCCTGCTCTGTGGTGGGCCTAACAGAGAGGCAGTCCTCTCGGTATTGGGAAAGCCTCAGCTTTTCACTCTGCAAAATGCTGCTATTTAGTTTTTCCCAGTGAGACAAACGGGACGTAGCAAGCGGAGGAGGTCTTCAGAAGGACAGTGGTATCATGCGTTGCACGGATCTGGACGGAGCCTGGTGTCGGTGGGGGAGGTGGCTGAAGTTGGTGCTTTTGCTCCTTATTTTGTGTCTGATGTAGCCAGTGCGGGCTCTGTGTCGTGGAGATGTGGGCAGTGCCAAGAGCGCTGCTGCAGACTGTCGGGGCAGTGGAAACCAAGCGCTCTGGCTTCTCACACTCTTTGTGTCACTGACCCAAGCAGAAAGAAAAGTCTGTGGAGCAGTTTCCTGGGGTGATTTATTTTATTTTCGTGGGCATATTGCCTTTGCCTATTGTCATTTATTTCAGCTTTTTTACACAGGTGCTGAAAGGCTATCTCTGAAGTGAGGCACAGAAATTCAAAATTATGGCCATTGTCCATTTGCTTTCTTAACTCATTCTCTTGAACCTCCCCAAGCCGAAGAGTGTGGGAAACACGTGGGGAAAACTCTAACCCAGGCATGCTACAGCAATTTTTTGTGGTCCCAATATAGTTGCTTCAGTGAAGTATTTCGTTTCTACAGCCTGACTTATGAGTTTGGATAGAAAATTCTCCCAGCTTTCATTCGTCTTTGGAGTCAGGCCGACCTGACTGTGAATCTTTCTGTACACTCTGCAATTTACGACCCTTGGTCAAGGTACATTGCTCAGGAAGCCTCCTCAGTGGCCTCATCTGCAAAATGGGACTCAAGATACTTAGATGTTGTGCTGGTGATTTGGTTTGAGATGGGCACCTGGCTCCTAGGGGGGGCTGGGGAACTCGATAAGTTGTATTGTCTTCGCAGCCCCTCTTCATCTGTAAGTGTTTATTTTTACATTCAGAAGCTTGCGTGAGTATGTGACGTGCGTGTCCTGGAGGAGGTGACAAACGGATAAGGTTGGGGGCGCGTCCTTTCACCTGGTCCTAGGATCAAAAGCTGAGCCTGACCCAGTTTTTACTTTAGTTGTGTGTTGGAAGAGGGGGTTTGTGTGAGGGAGGTCCAGAGCCATGGATACAGGAACAGGCTGTTGGCTGTTTCTGGCTGCAGAAACAGATTGTTGCTTTTTCCTGTAGACGTCTGGGGACACTTGCACCAAGCTGTAGGCAGGAGGACCCATATTTCCTGGGCTCTCTTGGGAGGCATGGAGGAAGCGCTGACTGAGGGGAAGGCCATGGGCTAGAATCCACCTCTAAGGTGCTCAGAGTCCTTTCTTATCTGCGGGGAGGAAATGGCAGACGGAGGGGCCCCTCACCATGCTCATTCCTCAGGGTTCACTTTGTCACACCTTCCTTGGTGGTTTAGCAGCTGCAGTATGGGTAGGGCACACCACCTGGCCTGGCTACCTCCAAGGCCAGGTGCATGTGCCTGGAGCCCAGGCAGGCGCTCAGCCACCTGAGAGCAATCCTCTGCTGCTGCCCGGCTCTCACTGTCTCTGCCAGCCAGGACTGGCCCAGTAGCAGGTTCTGAGTCACAGGCGCTTTTTTGCAAAGGGACACAGGGGCTCCCCAGGAAGGCTAGGCTAAGGAGGCCTCTTGCACCAGCAGGGACTGGGCTGGGGGCTGGGGGGAGAGGCTGCCTCCTTGAGGCAGGTCTGCTGAGCAGGGCGCAGACACAGCGGCTCCGCCAGGCCCATTAATAACCTGGAGGGCGCTGCAAACCGACAGCGTGGTTGCCGCAGGCCCTGCTTCCTGCAGCCGGTTTGCCTTATCCTGCCCAGTTCCAGTCGATGGACACTGGCCATCCACAGCCTCCTGACCAGAGGGTGGGGGTTCCTGCTCATTGGCTGCTCTGGAGAGCTTCAGAGAGGGGTGGCTTTATAATAGCTCTCACTTAGTTTATAATGCTAGATAATCTCATTTAGCCTGGGGATCGGCTGTCTGTGCTGGCGCTGGGGCCCTCCCCGTTGAACTGTTATCCCATCACTAAAGGCCCATTACCCTGATCATTACATTTGCCATTGGTTTCTTTTTGGCTATTGGTGACAGTTTGCCCACAAGCGCGGGTACCCTAACCCCTCCAGAACAGAACCCCTCCCATGTCCCACCTGCCCCCATCTAGCGTGAGTGCCCCGAGTGGGGGTCGCTGGGTGGGCTGGCGGGTCCCCAGCTGCAGTGTGTCCTCTGTGACTGTGCACTGGGGCTCCGGCTCCACTGGACCCCAGGCCTGCTCTGCCCTCTGCTCTGGGCACTTGGAGCGGGGGGCTGTTCCCAAGGAATGGCAGTGGCACTTGGCATCAAACAGGTCGTTCAGCTGACCAGCTGATTTTTAAAGTCTCTTCTGTAATTGTAAGGAGACAGGTAGGAGATGTGGCCTCAGATCCGAGATTGGGCAAAAGGGGACTTAGGCTGTGATATAGCAATAAACACCTGGAAGCACTAGAGAGCTGGCGGGAGCAGGAGAGAGGTTGGGGGACATGCAAAAGGAGAGAAAGACAGGAGCCAGCAGGAGAAGCAGTGCCTGCAGTTCCAAGAGGAGGACACAGCCATGGGCTCTCAGCTCCAAAGGCTTTTTGGGCCACCCAGGACTCACCCCATAGGGACTTAGGTGCCCAAGACATCCTCAGGTGGCTTATGGGACAGGGCAGGGGTCCTGTTTCAGGGATTTCCCGGAGCATGGGCCTTGGGCTGCAGGGGTAACCCTCTCCCCTCCTCCCTTGTTTCCCGCAGGCTGCGACATGTGCGCAGACAACCGCAACGGCGAGTGCCCGATGCACGGGCCGCTGCACTCGCTGCGCCGGCTCGTGGGCACCAGCAGCACCGCAGCCGCAGCACCTCCGCCTGAGCTGCCCGAGTGGCTGCGGGACCTGCCGCGGGAGGTGTGCCTGTGCACCAGCACCGTGCCCGGCCTGGCCTACGGCATCTGCGCGGCGCAGAGGATCCAGCAGGGCACCTGGATTGGGCCCTTCCAGGGCGTGCTTCTGCCCCCTGAGAAGGTGCAGGCGGGCGCAGTGAGGAACACGCAGCATCTCTGGGAGGTAAGTGCTGCCGCCCAGCACCTTGCTACCCGCTGGAGCTTTGATCGGCAAAGAGCCAGCCCGTGGCCCTGTGGCAGCTCTGGCAGAGCCTCTGTGTTCTCTAGAGGTTAGTGGGGAATAGATTTTCGGGTCTTGCACTGCCAGACCTGGCACAGCAGCACCCCCACCAGAAACACAGGGCTACAGGGTTCTGAAGATGGAGTCAACTTAGCCTGCCCGAGCTCCTGCAGGTTGGGTTCTATCCTTTCTCTTTTTAGATCAAGAGAAAGCAGCTGAGAAGGTGGAGTCCAGGGGCTTGGGCACTGGGGCGTGAGCTCAGTGACCTTTCCGACCTGTTCTGCGCTCTTCTGATAGGCTTTTGCTCACTGGTCAAGAGGGAACATAACAGGAGGAAGGAGAGTCAGGCTCGTTTTCTCAGATAAAAACAAATTTGTAAACACTGTGAGGCTGCAGCATCTCCCAATTTTGCATGTTCCCGAACTTGGCAGATCATATTGTGAACCAGAAATGATGAATTCTGCTGCTTCCCTGACAAAACACAGTTAAACAGGGATCTGCAAATAGGTAGAAAATCAAAGTATCCGGCAACTGAGTGCTTTGGTATAAGCCAGTGGGTGATAATGTTTCAGTGGCACAATCTTAGCAGATGCTAGTCTTTAAAAATAAACAACCAATTTGAAAAACATTAATTGAAAATTTTTCCTTAAGATGCAGGTTTGATTACTAAGTTTCACTCCCAAGGAGACAGCCCTCAGGTGGGTGATACCCCCATTAATCCTAGCTACCTCCCACCCATGGGGAGTTATTTATAAAATACAACATGCTGGAAGCTTACACCATAGGTAACTGTGGCTGAGGCTAGGCAAGAAAACTGAGTGGGAATACCCAGGAAAGAAAATTGCTTAAATGCCAGGGGGCAAGTTGGTTTGGACTCTTAATAGGTCATTCTGCTTCCACTTACCCCCTCACACTTAACTCAGTGTCCTGTCAAAATGATCATTTCACTGTGAGCTGCCCAAAAGCCACTGACTAGAACTCATGGGACTCAGGAATTCATTCCAGGTCTTGGCTGAGCACCCACTCTGGCTAGCACTGTGTGAGTGAAAAGACCTGGTGTCCAGAACCTTCAGTGAGATGCTGAGGCCTGTGTCTGCAGGGCTACCTTGGGCCGGGGCGGAGTTAAGTGTCGGCATCACAGCCCCACAGCTGCCCACGGGTGCTCTACCCAGGCCCTCACTTCATACATTTTCAGTCTTTCAGAGTAGGATTCTTGAATGAGAAAAACAAACTGGGCTTATTTATGTTGCCAGCCAGTGTTTTTTGTTTTGTTTTGTTTTGTTTTTTAAACAAAAATTTTTTGAGGAAAATATGGCTGGAGAAAATGGGTTGGTCCATTGAGGCAGGTGGAGAAGTTAGAGCTTCTGGAAAAATTGACAGGTAGGAAAGGATAAAAGCGTCTGGTTGTGAAATATTTCCTAACTGACTTTTGTTTCTGACTAATCAGTTCTAACCTCCAATGTGGCGCTCTTACACCACCCAGTAAAAGGGTAGCCAGTACTTTTTCTCAGGAAGTGATGAAGTAATTGTTCAGAGGTACAGAGATATTGTTCTATTAGAAAATGTTACAGCAGGACACTGTTAAGTAGCTCTCTGGTGCCTCAGGGTTAGTGCCCATCCATTTTTAGGGTGCCAGGGGACAGAGCCATCATCATGGAAAAAAAAGTTCATTGGGTTCTTTCTTGTTTTTCTTTCTTTCTTTCTTTCTTTTTGTAAAAGGCTGTGATGACTGTGGTGCTGGCAGGAGATCGCTCTCCACGCAGAATATAGTAATATGCGTTAGTGCTGACAACTGGGGAGAGTTTACTTGTACTTGATGAAGTTAAAATTTTGTTGTAGTTAAGTGTACTGGGGAATTATTTGGGTCCTTCCGTAGCTAAAGAGTTGTGCCTGCTGTCGGGAGTGTAGGACTTGACTGTGTGGGTAGGGGTGGGGGAGCGTGGAGTTGGTTCTGTATTATCAAAAAAGATTTGCTGGGTGTATACTTGGATGCTCTCCAGGGCCCTAAATTTGGGGCATAATCTTTGTATTTTTATCATATGTAGGAACAGTTAGAATAACATACATTTAGGGGATTGAAAGGATTGTAAAACCACAGACATGCGAAATGTGTCACTCTCCTGGGAGATCATATAAATGTGACTGATTGAGGCCAGGTAACTTCGTGCCAATGTCCCCTTGAAAGATGAAACACTGACTTTAATAGGTTTCAGATTCCTATTCATATAATTATTTTTAAGCTCTGAAGCATGAGTTTATTTAAAAGTTTTAAACACATGCTTTGTTATTTTTTATGAAATGGGACAATTTGAAATAAGTTCCATTAGTAACAGAAGATTCTAATTTTGGGATTGTTCCTTAAGTTTTCATCTTTCTTTGCAAACTTCAATTCTTTGTGAAAGATCTTTAATCATTATATCCTTTCTATTAGAAAGAACCTGTAATTGGCGTATACTGTAGATCTATAGGAAACTTTCAGGAATAATTGTTTAATGACTCATGGAATAATTATCCACTTTTAAAACATGTTCTTTTAGATATCTTCCAGAATATCAGGTCGACATAAAGCAGATCTTTCAAAAATTAAAAGCAGTTGAATCATAACCACTTCATTTTAAAAGTCAGTTGTAATGTTTTCTCTTCCTCACATTATTTAAAGTAACTTGCTGATGAAGAAATGTCTTTGTATTTAGAGTTCAATATGCAGGTCCTGCTGGATCTTGCAAGGGTTACTTATCTTTATTTCAGGACAATAAATGGATTGCTAATCTTTCCCCGTCACTGTTTCCAAGTAGATGATGGATTTTTGTTTCAGTTTACAGTTCATTGTTTTTAGTATGGTTGTACTTTATTATACACATGAAGGCTTATTACAGAAACAATCAGATTCACCTCAGTTGCTCCTTTTGTTTAATCATTAAATGCTCTGTTTTCTTTGTAGAAAAATGATTTTTTAATATTTAACACATATCAGCCCTAGAAAGTGCGCTTGGTGGTTAGCAAGGGTGCTGCCGTCTTTTATTTAATATTTTCTTTGTATATACCCCTGGTCCTTTAACATAACATTAATATTTAAAGAAAGTTTATTATTATTCCATTACCATCAATATGTTTTGACGCTTTGGTGGTGTTTATAGGAAATATAAGGGTTTTTCTTTCTTTCTATTTTTAATAATAAAAGGCAATTTTTGTATAGGTTAAGAAAATGGACAAACTAAAAATCAAATGATTGGTCAATTTTGGGGTCAGTTTCTTTGAGAATCTGAATTTTATTGTGTGTGAAAAATAAGATTGTTTAATCCACCCTGCAACATTTTCATTTAAAACTATCATGTGCCTTGATTATGTATGTTTATCCTAGCAAGACTTGGGCATGTGATATATTTCTAGTTATTTGAACATGATGGGAAAAATCTTTCTGAAGACATTTCTCAGCAATTAGGTCTTATTGATGAGAGTGAGATAATTTTATTCTAATGTGTTTTCTAATGAAGAAATGAAAAGACACATTTGATTCCAACATTTATGAAAACATTATCTCAATTATTAATGTGCCCTTTTTCCCTTGAGATAAATTAATCTAGTTGCACATGGTTTCCCTTTCTGCTTAACATCAGACCTTAATATGCCTAGACCTGAGGAATGTATACAGTGTGTACTTAAAATTCTACTGGAATAAAATACAGAAGTTTAAAATAAAGTTACAGTTTAAGATAGGCTAGAATTACTCAGACCTTTCAACTCAAAGTCTGATTTGACAAGAAACTTTAGCAACAATGACAAAGTAAATTGCACTTATTTTCACCCTAGAAAAATTATTCTGTTAATTGAAATAATGTAATGACTTGTTAGGATTACAGTCAAGGTGGTAGAAGGAGATTTACTGTTACAGAACCTGTCTTCTGAGTAAATTTGACTGTCTACTTTTCATTTGTACGGTGTGGGAAAATTCATTATTTTTCTTCAGAAAAACAAAGGGCTCACATAATGTGGCCTTTTTCCCTGTGGTTTGATTTGGTGCCATCATATTTTAGATTTAATAAGAATTTTGCTTTTAAGCAAATGGTCTATTTTTCATCATTACCGTTTAGCTTAGGTCAAAAGATATTAAGTGAAAACCGGTATTAAAAATATATTACACATTGCTAAATGTTCATATTTCAAAACCATCACAGGCAATTGGTACTAAAAGGAAACATTGATTTCTAATTCTAAATGTGTTATGTGTGTTTCAATAAATGACCCAATTCCATGTACATACTGCTGTACCTACTTGTATTTACCTAGATGTAAAAAATCATTTAAAAGTAATCATTTTAAATTAAATTAAAATTATTTAGAAATTAGCAGAAAACATTTATAAATGGTTCCAGCGCTAGTATCCTGCAACCGTGTCCTCCACATTTTGCTTTGAGACTTTGGCTCATTTTGGCCTGATTCACCAGAACACCAGGGGATAGAACTATGTGGCTGCCGCAGTTATAGTGAAGTAAAAATTGTATTTCTTAGCAATTTATCATTGAATGAACTAGACTGCCTGTCAGCTTAGTCATGAATATGTCACATACATGAACTCCAAATAATTTCTCCTTAAAAGTAAACCACAGTAATGTTACTATTATGTTTTAAATGCTCCCGAGTAACAGCTGGTGTATCTCTCTGGCTTTGCCTCATTTGATCCGAACATGTCTTTTATATTGGTGCCCATTTGATAGAGTGTGAGCATTTTATAGTTTTACATAAACTATAAAACCATCTGCCGGCTCTTGGAATGGTCTCGAGCATTGTGTTAAAAATCAAAACTTGGTACTGACACTTGGCTCTGGAAAGGCCCGCCTGCAGTCCTGGTCCTTTGGGTTAGGGGTCACCCGGCACAGTGCCACCCTTGATTTTCTAAGTCCAAAAACGAGTCTGCTTTTAAAAAAATATCCTCATAGCTATTTGGAAATCCTCACGTTGGAGAGGTTTCATCCCAGTATGCATGTGACACTACAGCGCTGTGGTTGCAGATCCTTCATAAAGAGAGATGTGTGTCTCCGCAGACTATTTTCCTCATTACTCACTGACGTTTATCTACTGTTCACAGATTGCGTGTCTTACAGATAACATTTTGTCCCCGTGAGGAAAATAATTCACAAATATGTCTTGGTCCATAAGTGCATTTTTCTTACATTATAGGATTTTTTTTTTTTCTTTTTCCACATGGATTTACAAGTAGCATATGGAATGGAAACTAGGATCTCAGAGGTTACGGACAGACGAAATCTGCCCTCCCCGGATGCTGTGTGGCCGCCAGCAGTGTGGTCAAGACGTGATTATGGCAACCGTGGGGCCTAGGACCCTGCAGGGGAGCCCGTTTAGTTCACCGTTCAATGAAGGCAGTTTTCGTTACTGGAATGAATGTTACCTGCGCGTCACTCGAGCAATTATGCCCACGGCCTCAGAGGCCTCTCTTCTCAGCAGGATGGACGTGACCCCTCGGTAGAGCGGGAAGGACGTCCTGCCGTCCCAGAACCGCCACGGGGAGACTGCCTCTTTCTGTCTTTCTTTTCTAGAATCATATATACGCCATGCCTGCTTGCGTTCAGACATTCCTTGTGTATTTACACAAGAAGCACAGACTCCAGTCCCACTACTTAGCATAAAAGCCAGAGAAACCAGAGCAGAATCTACTTTTCCTTGTAGACATTTGCCACCTCGCTCAGATAAGTTACAGAATTCCATTATCCAAATTGTTACACATGTGTGACAGAGGTTGACCTTTCGTCATGTCAATCCTTTTTGTGTGGGCCCCAGGCTCCAGCCTAATGGCTCAAACCCTGATTTACTCACTGTAATAAGGGCAGAAGGTCGAGCAATTGTCAGGCTGCCTGTTCGTACTCTTCTCGGAGCCTGCTTGAAGGCTGTTAACACAAAGCTTTTCAAAGTGAATTTACAACCAGCACCACTGACAGAGGCCAATCAGTGCACCATAAATGTCAGGTTAGTGAGATTGAGCAGTAAGTAAAGTACTGACAGCACACTATTGGCTGGAATCAATTGGCCAGGGTTTACTGAGGAGAGCAATCTCCGTGCGGTGGGCTGAGGGACCCGGCCCTGCAGGTGGGGCCGGAGATATACCTGGCAGCAGGAACCTGAGAGTGGGGTGTACATCCGTGTATCCCCCGTGTGCTTTAGTCCGCCTGGCGTCATCCCTGTGCTTGTGCTTCAGCATCTGGGAGTTGAGTGGCCAGGCCTGCTGACTCTGAGGCTTGGTGGTAAAAGATCACCCAGCGTTTAAAGAAGACAGAGAGAGAGAAAAGCGATTATGATGGGAGGCTGTGGGGACTGGGGGCACATCCGGGGGCAGACGGTTCAGTTCAGATTCCAGCACTGCCACAGGATTTCCACCAGGGCACAAGCACAAATAAGCCCTTTCTCAGGTTCTTCCTGAGCCTCTGCAATGTGGAAGTTTCACGGAAGTCACTAATGAGTGATTATGGGTCGAGGGTCTGAATATCCATGAGATATGGTTTCCCTACCAGACGGAATGTTTTTATCATTTTGTGTAATGACAGCCTGGACAACAATTCATTTAGCTCTGAAGGCATCAGCATTAAAATGGAGGAATCCATTAAAATGCTGTATGCAAGGATTTATAAATTAGGCAATTTCCTTGATTATTGCAATCATTTACAAAATTGATTGTTCCAGTGTGGTATAGACAGATTTCAGCAATGATCATTGACAACAAGGACATTCTCTGATATGTATGGCTCCTGGTCGCTAAACCGGGTCACTATCCTTTGCCCCTCCTGCTATTCTGGGTCTCAAGGTCAAGCGGACTTTCCAAGCTTGTAGCGGTAAAGTTTCATTGTTTTTGGAGGAGACGCCCCAGGTTGCGAAGTTCTGCGCAGATTGTTCTAAAGGCTGTAGCACTGTTTCTGTATAGTAATCTTATTTTAGAGGATGGTGTGGATGATCCTGATAGGCCTCAGAGAGTAATACAGCACTTGAGATGGTGCCAACCTCAAAGGAAATAATTTTTGCAAATTGCAACTGTAAATATTTGTTTGATTGAAGAGCTAAACATCAGTAATGTGTTCTGTTTGTTGCTCCTTAGAGTTCTAATTATTCCATAGATGTATTGTAGAGTCACTGGGTTTTAGGTCAATTAATTCTGGAAGGTATAATAAAGACATTGTTACAAGTGTGGAAGCTCAAATGCTGCAGGTTTTCCTCTATAGAAATGTACAGGGCTAGTTCACTTGGTGCTTAATCACTAACCACAAACCACAGAGTCTCCTTTCTTCCTGCAATAGCAGAGATGAGCAGAACAGATGTGTCCACAGAGTTCTGGCCACTGAGTGCCGGGCGTGCGGCTTATGCTTATGCTTCGTACAGAATCACTGACTTCAGACATTTGTTTTTAATCATCATTTTGTTTTTTTCATCATCATTTTTCCGATTGGGAACTCTACTACTCACCACGGCTTGTAAAATAATAACACTTTAGAAGATGTTTTTAACACTGTTGCGAAGACCAAAAATTTTTCAGCGTGTCCTGATTTGAATATAAAATCATCTGAGTTCCAGATAGTTTTTTGTTTACAAGGGGAAATGTGATATTTCAGCAAGTCCCGGGCTTGGGACACCTTGCATTTATTTGGCTGTTGTTGCTGAATGAGTCGAGTTTGTTTTCATTTTTAAGTTTCTGTAAAATTCACTGCATACTAATTGAGTAAAAAGGCAGTATTTTGACTTCAGTGTCTTGAGATGACCTCATTGTTATTTAAATATTTTTAGGCAGTTTTTCTGTTTTTTTTTTTTTTTTTTTAACGTACAAGATCTGTGTCTAGATCTGTTTTGGGTGGATTGTGAATGAGGCACTCAGCATTTCAGATGTTTTTGCCAGTGCCCTTTTATATTTTGTAAACTAAAATTTACATCGTGCAGTTGTGAAATTTTCAATCTCTGTGATCATTTCAAATGAAAACCACCTCAGAGAAAGAAGTGTCCTCTACAGAAACACTGAGTGTAATCTAATTCAATAAAAACTTCATAAGTGCTTTTAATTGGAATCAAATGAAATGTAATCAAGTCCTGTTTCAGTGACTTGTAGGGACCAAGAGTTAAGTGTTGCTGGCCCTGGGAATGTTAATGTTTATCACAAAAGGGACACTACTAAATTCTCAGATATCCATGCAAATTCCAAAATGGAAGATAGCCTTATAAGTACATCATAGGTTAGAAGACAGTGCTTCAGAACATGCTGTGTTCATTGCAGACTAATACTACAATTCATTTGTGATATAAAAAAATGGACAAATAGTTTCTGGGAGAGAGATTTCTGAAAAATACTAGGTTACTGAGGCAAGCACTTAATTTCAATTTATCAGTATCTAAAAATCTGACCTGAATAATCCACAAAGAGGAAAAACTCAGTGTTAAACATTAAAATGGTAGAAATTTTCTGTTAAAAAGATTAATACTCAATACTCAATTAATTAATACTTAATTAAGAAGAAATCCAAGCTATGCAAAAGTTGATTTTTATAATGGCCTTTTGAGAGAGAACTGCAATATAATACACGCTTATTTCATTGAATCACAGTTTAGGTAAAAGAAATTTGCAGTATATCTTCATTACTGTAAAGCACATTTTAAAAACAGCAACCACTGGTTCCATTTTCATAGAAACTTCTGCAAATGTTTAAATGTGGCTCACTCAGGAATGGATTTTGATTGTGTGTCTAGTTTTGTCTTCCCGTCTGTGTATCTTCCCTGGTGCGAAATTTCATTAGCAATCTGTAGAGCCTACTGATATTCTAGAAATACTTTTACCGATATTTTCATGTTTTTTAGTGCTTGGTTTTAATGATATGGCCAGAGTCTCCTGGGGTCTGTAGGGAGATTTTAATTCTCACATGGGTGAGGAAAAATTTTTTTTTTATACATGAAGGTATGAACAAAAAAGGATGTAGTCTGTCTGAAGTGCTTTGCTAAATAGGAACACTCATTAATTTATCTAGGTGTATGTGAGACTTTAGGGACACTGCTTAATTTCTTTGTACTTTGTTTCTCCATGTGTAAAAGAGAGTTATATTGAACTGCTATGCAAATTAAAGTTATAATATTTATCACTTTTCTGTAACAAAAGATTTTCTATTTTTTCATTTGGGATTTTAGTAACAGTTTTTGGCACATAGTCATAAAGAATCTCATTATTTGTCTGTTTAAACAAGATTATACAAAATAGACCAAGATACACAGTTTAGAGTGAATTACTCTCTCTGAAACCGGGTTTAAGGGCCTCCCTGGTGTCACAAGGGGTTATGTCTCAGCAATATGAAGCTATCGCCCACCACTGCAGCAAGAGTTCGATCCCCGGCCAGGGACCTGACCCACATGGCACAGCAGACAGAGCTCCTTGCTCTGTCTCTGGCGAATCCTCTCACCCCCTGCACCTCTGGCCTATACCCCAGCTCTTGTATGCATAAATAAATAAAATAAATCTTTTTAAAAATAGGGTTTAAATAATATTCAAATGTAAATTAATGTAACACTGCTTACAAGTAAAGAAAAAAATGTATTAAAGGGCTACCATACAACATAGATGTAACAAAAATCTTTGGATGGCTTTCCCATTTAAAACTGCATTTGGAAGGGATCATGCTCAGCGAAATAAGCCAGAAAGAAAAAGAAAAATACCGGATGGTCTCACTCATAGCAGGAATCTAGAAAACTTAAATAAGGGACCAGGAAAATGAATAAGTATAAGAAAGTGAAAATCAAAATCAACAAACAACTATGAACCAGAGACACTCTATGGGGGGTGGGAGGCGGGGTGCAGAGGGATTGGGGTCAAAATAAGGGGGTTGCAATTGTATGGGGAATATAAACATAAAATTTATTTAAAAAAAAAAAAAAACAACCCTGGACTTGGTTCATCCAAGTTGCTGAAAGGTCGGAGCCAGTGCAGGGCATTTTGTGCTCTGGACTGGTCCCACCTCGAGCCTTTCATTAATGACAATGAATAAAAAAATGGAAATTGGAAAAAAAAATAAAACTACATTTCTGATCAAGAGCAATAATGGTAAATACAAATACATAAAAAAAAGTTCCTAGGTCTGCATGATTTCAGAAATGATCCCTCTTCATCCTAACAACAGAGAACTGATTTGCACTATGAAAATGTAAGGGAAATGCCTTAGAAACATGTAAATCTCACAAGGAATCCCTAAACCTGGCTTTTAGATGATTGAGCTCAAATCAGCAATTCATTAGGTAGGTTTGTCAGTGGGTCAATAGAAAAATATATCAACTCTTAGTATATAGAGACCTGTCAGTAAATATCAGGTAACAAGTAAACATAGTGGCACATTTGCCACTGTCCATTAAAGTTCATGGGCACGCGTGTGTGTGTTAATGAATGCTGACCCATGGCAGTGCACCCTAAGACTCTGAGATGAGTCCCCCATGGACCCTGTGAAAAGCAAGGATCCCAAATGATAGAAAATTTTACGTGAAAAAAAATCAAAGCATGTCATAAAGATCAAAACCTTAGATCAAAAGAAATACTCCCCACATGCAAATCCTTCCTATTATGGTATCTTTTCTGCTATGGAGTTTTTATTTAGTTGGCCATCTAAATAGGGTTGATATTCGAAATAGTTGATGCGCAGTTCAACACCATAAGCGAGGCTCTCTCAGCCTGCAATGTATCTGGGTTCCACTGGCTGTGTCTCACCTCCAAATCTAACAGAGCCAGCAGGGCTGAGCTAGGCCAGCACACAAACAGACTCACCTAGCACACCTGTATAAAGTTTCAGTTTTACAAGATGAGAAAGTTCTGGAGATCTCACAGCAGTGTGAATATTCTTCACACTTCTCAATTTGTCACTTAAAAATAGTTAAAATGGGCCTACCCGATGGCGCAGCAATTGAGCGCTGGGTTACAAGGCTACCCGCAGCCTCTGCAGTGCTGGTTTGATTCCCAGCTGCCCGGCGAGGGTCCCACATGGCGCGCAGACCTCTCCTGCCGCCCGCTGCTCCCCTCAGCAGTGTGCATCATCAGTCTGCCTGATCTGCTCTCCGCTCTGGCTCTGGTGAATTCTCTCACCCTCCTGCACTTCTGACTGTACCCAGTGCTTGTATAAATAGATAAATAAATCTTAAAAAAAATGGTTAAAATGTTGTTTTATATTTTGTATATTTTACCATAATTAAAAAAAAATCTGTATATTTAGATACTTCTCCCCGGCCCCCAGCTCAGTAATTCTTTTTTTTTTCCCCTAAAGGTTTATTTATTTATGCATACAAGGGCTGGGGTACAGGCCAGAGGTGTGGGGCGTGAGAGGATTCACCAGTGACAGAGTGGGGAACAGAACAGGCAGGTCTACCAAAATACACTGCTGAGGGTAGCAGCGGTCAAGTCAGGAGAGGTCTGCTGTGCCGTGGGGGTAGCTCCCTGGCTGGGGATCAACCTCGTGCTGCAGAGGCTGCGGATAGCTTCATAGTACAGTGCTAAACTCCTTGCGCCACCAGGGAGGCCCCAGCTCAGTAATTCTTTAACGCTAGTGTACATAAGGAATTCTAGGCACAAAGACCCAAGTAAAATTCAATCTGGAGACCAACCCCCTAAAATATTTGAATTCATTTGTCCTGTGTTGGGGCCTGGGATCTATTTTCTTAATAACTATCTCTTGGGGTCCTGGAACTACACTTGAAAAGACAAAATGCCCGGCTCCACCATTCCCTACCTCCTCCTTTGGCACCGCTTTGGCGTCTCCTCCGTCTTGGCTACTCAAGTCCACCTGGCCTCTGTCGTACTTCAGGGGCATATCTGACCTGTTCCCGTGTTAGTTCTAGTCTCAGCCTTGCTTTCCTCCCCTAATTTCTGGACATTTCCAATCTTATCATATTCCTTCAGATGAAGGGAGGCAGGGGTGTGTAAGTAGAAAATAGGTATACTAGAGAACTCGCAGACCGCAAAATTGACTTTCATATTTTTGAACTTTGGCACTCTGCCTGGGTAGAGCCCAAGGGGCCGAACAGATCACCCTGCATATCAGTCGTATGTAATAATTCCTTAAGTAATCACGGTGTGCTCCAGGAGGAGGTGGCGTTTGGTGTTGGAACTCAGAGCCTTAGTTCCGGCTCTCAGGGGTCTGGTGTATGTAGCTGTGAACTCTATACCTAACTCCATGGCTCTTACTGGCATTACATCCCACGGCCCCTTCTGTGCCGTCCTCTGCCTGGAGAGAGGCCGTATGCACTCTGCCTGGTATTTGACACTTGTGGCCTGTACATTTTCTGTTGCCAACTCTCTGCCATTTTGTGGATCTTTCCCTGCCTTCCTCCTTGGCTTCCTATCTCTGTCGTGGAGGGAGATAGTCTGTGAGCCTGTAGCCTGTTCTCATGCCTCAGTTGCTCCCTCTGAAGGAAACATCTCAGACTCCTTCCCTGCAGGGATCTCTCTTAAATCCTGTATTCTCAGGTGGCTGTGGGCCACCTCTTTTTGGATGGCCTGATTGGATGGATTTCAAATTTCAAATTGAGTTCACTAATGCAACACCCTGCCCCCGCAACCCCCCAGCTCTCTTTATCCTTAACTTATAATGCTCTCATAATTGTCTTTGGTCTTAGAGTCCAGCATTTTAGAGTTCTTATAATCACTGTTTGAAATATTTGTAGTTCTGACAATTCAGTCTCTAGCACACAGTCTCTAGCACACAAAAAAACACTTCAGGGCATCCCTGGTGGTGCAAGGGGTTATGAAGCTGTCCACAGCCACTGCAGCAGGAGTTCAATCCCCAGCCAGGGAGCAACCCACATGGCGCAGCAGACCTCTCCTGACTCGCCCGCTGTTCCCCTCAGCAGTGTACTTCGGTCGATCTGCCTGTTCTGCTCCCCACACTGTCTCTGGTGAATCCTCTCACCCCCTGCACCTCTGGCCTATACCCCAGTTCTTGTATGCACAAATAAATAAATCTTTAAAAAAAAACACTTCATAAACACTTGCTCTGATAGTAACAAAGTGAACACAGTTAAGCTGAGACACTGCATCAGGCACTCTGCTATGAGCTGTACATCTTAATTCATCCTCAGATAACTCAATGAGATAAGGGTGCTGTACTCATTCAGTGGAACAACTTTTCAGATGAAGACAGAGAAGTTAAATAACTTGCTCAAGGTTGTATATAGTAAAGGTAGGATTTCCACCAGAGTTGCACTTCTTACCTGGTTATTTGCTAAGCTGCTTGCCTGGAAATCTATTCCAGCTCTCTATTCCTTGCTCTCCCCCACCCCCACCCCCCGCATCTTTACCATGGACATCAACCTGTGGCTGGCCTTGGCCTCTGGACTGGGGGTGCACTTGCCCTCCTTGGTGGACACTGCTTCAGTCTGTCAGCCACGTCTTCCCCGAACCCCTGTGCTCAGCCCTGATGTCATAGGTCCTCCTTGTACTCCAGGATAAGGGGCTCCACATGTTTATCCCAGAAGATGAAAACTCCCCAGCATTCAGGGAAACAGTTTATTGAAGACCTGCTATGCATGGGGTGTTGTGCAGGTTACTGACACAAGAACTACCAAGTCGTAGGACCCTAAGTCAGTCATTCAGTTGGAAGCCATGCTGGCAAGTGCTTTTTGTGGCACATAAATAAGGGAGAAGATGGGCGGGAGGAGGGATGTGAGCTGGGGACCCAGATGTTCAGTTCACTAAGTGTCAGGGATTGGGGGGAAATATACACCTGATCATTGAGCCCCCACAGTCCTGTCAAGCCCAGTTTGCGTTCTCCATCTGCTCATTTACTTTATTTATTTATTTATTTATTTTAATTTTTTATTATAAATTTTATTTTTATATTCCCCATACAATTGCGACCCTCTTGTTTTGACCCCAATCCCTCCCCCCCCCCCATAGAGTGTCTCTGGTTCATAGTTGTTTGTTGATTTTGATTGTTACTTTCTTATAGTTATTCTATGCTCATTTACTCTTAATCAGCTGCTTCCTTTTCTCACCCAGGTTTCGCTAATTTCCACTGCTGTGACTCTCCCTTCTTTTCCATTCAAACTGTCTGTCTTTTACTCTGAGAATCACCTCTTCCCTTCAGCCATCCTGTTGACAGTTGCTGAGGGTCTGCTTTCTCACCCGATGTTGCTCACCTCCTCTTTTGTTTGGTAAACTCTTATTTAGAACACACTTAAAACACTAAAAAACTTTCCTTGTTTATATGTCATCTTTGGGATCGACTAGGGCTGTTTTTTATTTGCTAAATCTGTTGATGTCATGATGGCCACAGGGCAAACGGAAGGAACCTTTGCTTGTGAGGCCAGTGGCCACAAATACAGCCAGTTCAAAGAGACCTGGTGGGAGGTGAGGTCAGATGAATCAAACTGCAGGGAACAACTTTGCATCTTATTCTGAGTGCAGCCGGTGTTGGGGAAAAGCCCAAGCTGACTGGTTGGCTTTAAAGAGACCCCTCTGGGCATCCAGGGGAGAACAGCAGAGGTGGGGCTAGGGTGGATGCCTTAGGAGGAACTCAGAGGAAAGGGTGTGGTGGGAGAAATCTGGTAGGAGTGTGAGTGTGTAGCTTTATCAAATCTCCAGGTCCATGGGGTGGGCTGGGGGTGAAGGACGGGGGAGCAATGGCTCTGAGTGGGATCTGCTGGTGGATGCGGGTTAAGGACCACGTGGTTAGGTATTGTCCTGGATTTCCTGGTCTGTTTCCTGCCTCTGCAGTAGTGTCACTAGGGCTGATGTGACAGTGAAGCAGTGTAGGGACTTTGGATCGTGGCCACACTCCTAAATGTGTTGGAATCTGTGAACATGGCAGTTCACTGTCTGTTCCCATTGAGAGCTGCACCAGAGTCCTCCCCACATATTCCACTGAAAATCTCACTTATGTCCTGTACTCGTAGTGACATCTCCAGCCTCACATTCAGCGCCCAAATACATGTGCATGGGAACGCATGCTGTTTTCCTGTGTTTTTCACAGAGCTTCTGTGAAGTCTTTATTGTTATGATTGTAAAAGCTAAACACGTTTATAAGAGATACCTTGGATAATGCAGAAAACTCTTTTAGAGAAAACAAAAATGAACCCAATTAATTTAGTACTCATTGCTATGAATAGTCGTTTATTTTAATATGTACGTGAAAACATGCTCTTTGCCTCTTATCACAAGACCACTTTATAGTCCTCGAGGATATAAGCAGATACTTTTATTGTCTCAATGTGCTTGAATCCAAATTTTGAACATTGAGGTTAGTCCTCCCACCTTCCCTCTGACTCTCTTCATTTCGAAAAGTCAGTTACAGGCCTCCCTGGTGGCACAAGGGGTTAAGTCTCAGGACTATGAAGCTATCCGCAGCCACTGCAGCACGAGTTCGATCCCAGGCCAGGGAGCTACCCACATGGCGCAGCAGACCACTACTGACTCACCCGCTGCTGCTGACTACTTCAGTCAGTCTGCCTGTTCTGTTCCCCACTCTGTCTCTGGTGAATCCTCTCATCCCCTGCACCTCTGGCCTGTACCCCAGTTCTTGTATGCATAAATAAATAAATCTTTTTTAACAAAAAGAAATGTGAATCATCTGACATATTGAGTGTATTAGATCATGTTTGCCAAAATACCTGCAGGAAAAAATAGAGACTACATTTATGCTAACACTATAAAACTGAAAACAACAGGACATTTGTCCACTGCCTTCTGATTTAGATGAGATTTCATAACATGTACTAATTTCATTGCTGCAGCCTCTCCAAGGCAGACTCTCTGTCCCACCTGTGCCTGGTGTGCGGGGGACAGGGCCGCCGGCTGATGCCAGAGGCTGCCTGCCTGTTCCCTGTCAGGCCAGAGAGCTGGCTCTCTTGACCCGCGTGCTCAGGGGAGTGCCCCATCTGTCCAAATGTAAGCCTGGAACTAAACGCCTCCACACAGTGATGAAATAACTAACAAATGTAGTGACAACACTGAACATAAGGCCTTAATTTTTTTCAAATTGCTTGCATTTACAGTTAATTCAATTTGAATTCTAAGTCCCATCCACGGGAATGACTCATGCGCTCATTATTATGTGCTTTGTTTTCTAAAATGTGCAAAACAGAGAAATTGGTTTACAAACTCTGCAGAGCCAAGGTAGTGTTGAACTGGTCTCCAGCTTGCCATCGCCCATCCTCCCACGTCCTGTGTTCTAGGACAGGACTTAACACAAGCAAGTGGAATTAGGTTCTTTTTTGTTTTTTTTTTTTAAGATTTATTTATTTTTTATTTATACAAAAGCTAGGGTACAGGCCAGAGGCACGGGGAGGGGGCTGGGGGGGGGCGGTGAGAGGATTCACGAGAGACAGAGCAGGGAACAGAACAGGCAGACTGACTGAAACACACTGCTGAGGGGAGCAGCGGGTGAGACAGGAGAGGTCTGCTGCACCATGTGGGTGTATCCCTGGCCAGCCGGGAATCAAACCCACGCTGCAGAGGCTGCGGACAGCTTCACAGTGCTGCGCTCAACCCACTGTGCCACCAGGGAGGCCTGGAAACAGGTTCTTAAAGCACTTTGGCCCGCTGTCTGCAGTGGCATTTGGAGAGATACATATTCAAATCAAACTTAACTATGTACCCATGTGAGCAATTTTTTTTTTTCCTGTTGCAGGACATGTTGCTCAGGCCAGCCAAAAATCTTTTCCAAGTACAGATGTTTAGGGATCTAGAGGGGCAAGAAGATTTGGCTTTGTAGGTTGTGAGGAAAATGAAACGGTGGGTTCAAAAACAAATCACTTTCACACTCTGAGAGACTGGAGAGGAAATGTCCAGCAAACACCCATATAAATAGAGAATTGCTGAAATATTTGGATAATTTTGAGAATAAATGCAGACTAACATTTTTGGACAGTGAAATCAGCTTTTCATAATAACTCTGTCTCCTAGCCAGTAATTTCCTTGTTCTCCCTAATTTATTTCACTTCTCAGCAGTTGGCAAATTCCTGTTTTCGTACCGAATGAACTGGCTTTCCAGCTACCATGTTCTCTTGTCAGGTGCTTGCCCTCCTGCTTTTATGCACAAGTTAGTCCTTGCTACCCTGCCAGGGAGCTGTGCAGCCCTGAAAAGTCTTGGGGTTTCCTGATGGCTCCCCTCAGCCCAGAACTTTAGAGATATCCAACAGTTCATGTAAATTTGGAGCCAGGTCCAGTAACTCTAGAGTTAGGCAACTTTTAACATTTTTACAGCCCTTGGCCAGGGGAGTGGGGACTGAGAAAGGGCAGTGGCCACCCCCCCACCCCAGGCAATCCATGCTTGGGGGCCTATGGCTCAACCAGTCACAGGCCAGACCAAACTGCCCTCGAGGGTGGTGTGTCATTGGAAATACCTTTGGGTTTTGCCATTTATTGCCTTGCCTGGGGAAAGGAGCAGTGGTGACTTCTACTTCTGAGAATTCCATGTAGTGGCCTAGCATGGTAGAAATTGCATGCCCATGACTTTGCATCCATCAGGTTTGTATCTGCAACATTTAAATGGGGGTTTAGGGACACTTAGAAAAGAGCAGGTCATCAGTGAGATAAAAGATTGCATTTTGGTGTTGCGTCACCTTTCCCTTGGGTTAAAGACACTGATGGACTCTTCCCAGCTCATACTGGTGGCCTAAGATCTCCAGTTATGGAAGTCCTGTTTCCATCTTGAGATAGGGCCTCCCTGGCAGCGCAGGGGGTTAAGTCTCAGCTCTATGAAGCTAAATGCCGCCACTGCAGCACGAGTTCGATCCCTGCCCAGGGAGCAACCCACATGGTGCAGCAGACCTCTCCTGACTTGCCTGCTGCTCCCCTCAGCAGTGTATTTCAGTCGGTCTGCCTGTTCTGCTCCCCACTCTGTCCCTGGTGAATCCTCTCACTGCTCCCCCACCTCTGGCCTGCCCCCCAGCTCTTGTATGCATAAATAAATAAAATAAACCTTAAAAAAAAATCTTGACATAGTTGGTAAAGCAGGGGGTTTCAGTCAAAGCAACTGTGCAGTGTGTCACACAGGCATGAACCTGAAGTATAAGCAGCCTTTGCTTCGCATGTGTGATGGTGATCGCACTGGGACCGAGAGCAGGAACTGGGGAGATGTGCGGTGTTGATGGCGGTGGTCCCAGTTCTGGAAGAGTTTACGGTGTGCATGAGGACACCCATTCAGCCACTCATTCCACCTGTCTCTGACAAGCTAGTCCAGGCACTCTGCAGGGTTTTTGTCGCTGGTGAGTGTGCTAGACAGTCTGTGCCTGGGAGGAGCTCACAGTAAGCGAGAAAGAGACCCGAAGCTGAGGAAGATATTTCGGTGAAATAAATAAGTCACAGTGACTATAATAATACAACACCTGATTGTGAAAGTCCAGAGGCATAAATGGGGGGCAGGGGGATGAAAGACCAGTTGGGGAGATGAGTCATCCAAAGCCTCTGCAAATGGGTTTGCAGTCACATTTTTTAGGGATGAGTGTACACAAAGCGGTAACCAAGACGAGAGATGGAATTCAAGTTGGGAAGAGTAGCAAGTGCACAAAGCCCACAGGAAGAGGAAGGGAATAGTTTTTCTTTAAAAGGTTCTTCGGTTTCCCAGTTGGGTGGTGGCAAGAAATGAGGCTGAAGAACCAGGAAGATGCATAGGTGAGCTTTGGAGAGCTGGTTAGAAACAGGTTTGGAGTGTGAGTAGGAGGGTGACTTCACAAGGGCTGGGGGCAGATGAAGAGGTGACAGTTTGACTCAATAGAGAAAATACGTAATTTTTATTTGTAAGGATCGAGGTAGAGTAGCTCCCTGGTGGTGCAAGGGATTAAGCCTCAGCACTCAGAAGCTATTGCCAGCCACTGCAGCATGAGTTCGAGTCCTGCCAGGGAGCTACCCACATGGCACAGCAGACCTCTCCTGTCATGCCCGCTGCTCCCCTCAGCAGTGTATTTCAGTCAGTCTGCCTGTTCTGCTCCCCGCTCTGTCTCTGGTGAAACCTCTCATCCCCTACACCTCTGGCCTGTACCCCAGCTCTTGTAGGCAAAAATAAATCTTAAGAAAAAAAGAATTGAGCATCATTCCTTCTAGCTCCATCCACATTGCTGCAAATGGCATGAGTTTGTCTTTTTTAATTGCAGAGCAGGGGCGGAGGAGGCAGAGGGATCAGAGGGAGGGAGGGAGGAGCACAGGGGACTGAGGTGATGGTGCACGGGTGCCTTGGGGAAGGAAACTCTATGGGGACTACACCTGAGGGGTGGGGAAGCAAATACTGTTTAAAAATGAACATGATATATATATATATATATATATATATATATATATATATATATATATAAACCCTTCATCCATTTAAAATAAAGAAGTGGCATTGCACTATAGCAGAATACAGTCTTGGTGTGCATTACTGAGACTCAACATGAGTCTGTCCTGCAGTCAGTTTGCTCACTGCTCACTGTCTAGCTCTGCCCTTCACCTGCCTCTGCCCTCTTTTCCCAATTAATTCCAGTTAGCTTAGCTATTAGTAATGGAAGTTTCCCTGACCTCTGAGCTCTGCCCTTCATTGAGACTGATAAAGACAAGGGGAAAGCTAGGAAGATCCTTGAACCCTCAAAAATCGGAGTGACTCTAGCACAGCTTATCTCTCACATGCGCTGGCAGTCAGGGTGCGCGTCACATTTAAGACACTTGAGTGTGAGACTGTTTTAGAGTTGATATGTGGGTTCAAGGGACATCCAGTTCGATAGACGGAGGGCAGGGGAGGAACACGTCTGAGTAGAATGGTGCTCCAAAGGGAGCAGACACCTGTGTGAGGGAGATAGCAAGTCTCGGTGTGAGAAGCCTTTTTTCCTTTCTCCTGGTGGCCGGGAGGGTCACGCGCAGAGGTGCAGAGTGGAGGGGCTCACGCTTTGTGACCCATGAGTGCATTTTGCTTCCATTCAGTATCTAGTTATCTCTGTCCTTAGGTAGCCCTTCAGCAGACGGCACTAGCTGTGCAACGATAGAGGAACACAGACAACTATCTAGAAAACCCAGCTGTCTGGTACCAAGAGTTGGAAGGGGGAGTTTTGGAAGCGGGGTTCACATGAAACTTTGAAAAAAAAATTAGGTCATGTATGGAGTAGCTAGTGTGTAGCAGGTAGCAAAGACGGTGGTTACTTCGAACACACCAAGAAACGAAAAAGAGAAACTAACCTAGGAAGGAATGCCTGGTTTTTTTTATATATATATATAATTTTATTTTTTTATTTATATATATTTTACATCATTGTTCATTTTTAAGCAGTTCCCCCCCAACCCCCCACCCCAGTAGTCTAAACCCCAGTAGGGGTTTAGTCCCTGTAGAACTTCCTTTACCAGTGCACCTGTGAGGAATGCCTGTTTTTTTTTTTTTTTAAAGATTTATTTATTTATTTATACAAGCACTGGGTACAGTCAGAGACACCGGAGGGTGAGAGAATTCACCAGAGTCATAGAGGAGAGTAGAACAGGCAGAGTGACGAAGTACACTGCGAGGGGAGCAGCGGGTGGCAGGAGAGGTCTGCCGGCCATGCGGGACCCTCCTCCGGTGGCCGGGGAGCAGCCGGGGATCGAACCGGCGCTGCAGAGGCTGCGGGCAGCTTCGCGACCCTGGGCTCTACCGCTGCGCCACCAGGGAGGCCCGGAATGCCTGTTTTTAAGTGACTGGAGATTAGGGCAAGGAAAAATAACTGAAAGATATTTTTTAATGAAAGAATGAGAAACTGGGTGACAAAGGGGAGGGGTTCAGAAGAGGAGGAGCTGGGTGCAGGCCTGTGAGGAGGTGGAGGGAACACTACAAGGTGAGGAGAGGCACCCAGAGCAGCTGGTGGCTAGGAGCGTTTACTGCCCTGCCACTTTCAGGCCACTGCTGCCCCCCCAACTGCCCCTTCACCTTCCAGCTACAGCGACCAGACGCTTCTGCCGGTGAGGCCTGGCCCTGCCCCCTCTTGGAATTAGAGGAATGCATCTGTTTGTGGGCTGGAGATTAGGGTTTCGGACCAGGGGACTGCAGGGAAAGCTGTCTTTTTGGGTGGCCTCACAAGACATGCTTCAGACCCTAAGCTAATACTTGTAAACTGCCTTCTCTGATAATCTATAATTTTCTGTTTTTAGAACTGCATTGTCAGCAGCGTTAGAGAGACCCTTCTCAGATGATTCATCCATTTACGACTAGCAGTAATATCTCTTGTTTGGACATTAAGCAACAGAAAGGAATTCAAGGGGGCAAGCTAAATAAGACATTTTTAAATAAAAATGTATCTAGTTATACTGCTAAGGTAAGTCAGATCAGGGGCTTTCCAGAACTTCAAATGTGGTTTTAAAAATTATTTCATTTGTGTCTCAACATTTGTTTCCGCTTGAAAATTTTAAGTTAAAAATTAGGGAAACCAGATAAGGAATCAGGGAAAAAAATGTAAGACAGAACTAGCAGGAAAACTATACATTGGTGACATTTGACAGGGGAGGGGAGAGAGAAAAACGGGCAGGAAAAAGCACAAGAGACTCCGCTCTCACAAGAGAGGAGAAATCAAACACTGTACAAAAATGAACAATGGTAGAAAATATATATAAATATATGAAAAAATTATTTTTTAAGATTTCTCCCTCACCATGTCTTCTAAAAGGCCATACACATTAGATATCTTGGAAAGAATTATTGGTTCCTTTTGGATGGCTTTCATTTTATTAAAGGTATTTATTCTCAGTTTAACCATTTCAAAAAAAAAAGATTTAAAGTGGTTCTTAGAAAGTGCAATTGCAGAGATGGATACATGTCTTCAGAAAATGAAAATGGAAAATTCTAAGTAGAAACAAGTGTCATCATTAAATAACATTCTAGATACTGTTTTGCTGTTGATGTGTTGTATCCAAAGAGAGTTGTCTGCCTCCTGCAGTATTGTGTTGTTTTCAGCTTGCAGAATGGGTAGGATGTTAGCTCCATGTGACACTTTGCTGCTTTGCAGACCTGTGATATTTTGCTACTTTGCTTGAGATCGGGAGGCAATGTCAGTTCTGCAGGCTGAACTCTCAGTTTGTGAAGTTTCTGGCTATATAGTTCTGCTGTGCTGGGCATCATTAATTTTTTTATATGAAACAGGCAATTGACATTTATTGCCAAAAATTCAGAAAATATAGGAAAAAAAGAGAAAAAAATTAACCACCAAAATTAACCACCAAAAAATATGTATATAGATGTGTATTAGACAAAGTAATTTTTGTTATTAATTTCCCCCATTTTTCCACTTTTAAAAACTATTATTTTAGTGATGTAACAGTGGTATGCAACACTGAATATACTTCAGAGAAAAATTGTTTTACCTAAAATAATCACCTAAATATGTCCTAAATAAATTCTTTGTGATTTTTGTATTTATTTTATTGTCTACCAAATAAGTGAACTGGACTTTGCTTATTATTTGTTTCCTTATTATTAGACATTTAGCATTTATGTAGTTCATAGTTTTCATTATTTTAGTTTACATATTTAGCCATGTTACTTAATCTTTTTGAGACATAATTTTCTTCTATGTGCTGGGAATTATTTCTCTCTTACAGGATGATAGTAATAAAGAATAAGGTAGTAATTAAGATAAATAGTAAGTGCTTCTTAAGTATGTGCCCCATTTACCTTTGGGCTTAATGGGACTTTTTTAAGGATCTGTAAATTGATGTTTATAAACATTATCTCACTGATGTTTTGAAAATGATTATTCTAAAATTGTGAAATTCCTTTAGACATGAGAGAGAATGCTAAAAAGTTGCTCAAAGTTCGGTTTTGCAAACTGAGTATCTTTAAACCACTGAGGGCAGTGTTTTCTAAGCTACTGGGCTGTTTTTTCCTACCAACTTTTTATAGAATTTTAAATATAAGCAGTACAAAAAAATACATAGAGGGCTGATATAGTAAATCCTCTTATATCCAGCCTGCATTTGGATTCTTTTTCTTTCCATTCTCATAGCCCCTGTCTTTGCTTGCTTTTTGCTGTTCTTATTTTGGTTTTGTGTGGTTGTTGGAATCATTCAGCATAAATCCCAGATACCACAACATTTCACCTACAAATGCTTCAGTATCTATTGCTAAACGATAGATTAACAAAAAACACATAACCACTACCATACTCAGTAAATTAACAATTTCTTCCTATCATGTAATTCTTATTTCTGCTAAAGTATCATTTTACAGTTGACTTGTTTGACTAACAATCAAAACAAAGTCTTCACATCACATGTTTTAGAAATATTTCTTAGCTCTTTTCAGTTCCAGTAGTTCAGCAGTTTGGGTGCTGCATTTATTTTTTTTTTAAGTGAGAGTTTTTGAGTCTCTCCTCTAACCTACTGAATTCGAGTCCTCAGTAATGTGTGATGGTCTGTATGTTATAAAAGCTCTGATGTGCTTCTGATGGGTAAATAGCTTCGAGGATCTCCACACAAAGGAACATGCACCACCTCTCCAGTACATTTTTTCAGTAGAGAGGTGAAGTTTTTGAAATATATTGGGTTGTTGGAAAAGCCATGGTGCATTTTGCATAGAAAACAGAGAAAAAAAATATGTTCTGACGTTTCTTAGAACCCAATAAATAACTACCCCCTATTTTCCTCATTATTTATTTTATAAATGTGAACCCTTTATTGGCTTTTCTGAAAACGGGACTCACTTCTTTATATGGATGATGATTTGTGAGGGTGTTTATCTTTCCAGGATAGGTGGTTATTCCTTGTTCTGGGTGTTTTTACTGCTTTCCGCTGAGTACTCTTTACTAAAATTTCTCAGTCTGTGTGTACAGTGTCTGTGCTTACCTGTCTTTCTGTGGCAAAGTATATAAAAACTGAGAGTGTGTTCAGAAGTAGGGAGAAAATAATTATCATCTCTCCACTTAAAGGTAATCACTATTAAGTATTTTTGCTACGTTTTATTCAAGTCTTTTCCTATGACATGAAACTTAAAACAAAATGAAAATCCTGTGAACATTTTGCATGTGCTAGCATAATATTTCATTTTCTCATCTTTTCAGTGACCCAACATTCATTATTGTAAGTTTATTGGCTGCCTGATATTCCAACATATGGTTGTAGCCTAATTTTGGATGGATATTCATCTTGTTTAAATGTTTTACCTGTTACAGATGATAGTTTATTAGAGTATCAGTTGGTTTTGTTTTTTTGTTTTGTTATTTTTTGGCATGTCTACAACTGTTTCCTTGGATTTTAATTTTTATACTTCAGAGTTAGAGTGCTTACACATTTAACAGCTTCTAATTTTGCCTAATTTGCTTCAGAAGAGTCGTGTCAGTCTATATTGCTCTGCATAGATGAGAGTATTTATTGCACTTGTCAATAGTGTGATCTTTTTGTATTAAGAGAGCATATGTGTGTCCCTCCCTCTTCAATATTAGTGGTTTTTCATGTAGGACCTCAGTTATGCTTTCTGAGGCACATCACACCTGCGTGACTCTGAACGGGCACCTTGGATTCTGACTCAGGAAAACATGTCTTGGAGTTCTCGGAAGTCGCCTGTGGTGACTTCAGAACCTTCAATTCTCATTTCAGGGAAAAAGGAACATGAGAACCACATAGCTAGCTGTATTTTATTTTTCTTGATATAAAAAAATGATATCTAATTGTGGTTTGCTAAAAAAAAAAAAAAATTCCATGGTTTTGCATCCAGATGTGGGCACAGAAAACACACTCTTGTCTCTTCTGACACTTTTTGGTATCTCAAATACTTGATGCCAGGATCGATCGTCACATCTAGTTTGGCCATTTTAGATTCTGCATTGTAGCAGAGAGACAAAGTGAGGTCCCAGTTCTGTAAGTGGCATGTCATGGGTAAGCAAAATGAATCTCAAATAAAGACACTTTTCTTTAGCATCTTTGGGATCTACGGTTTGCAAAATATGTTTTACAATTGGTGAAATTATCTTTGCTTTTATTGCCCCTCATTCTCTTCCAGCATTTATACTGATGCTGCAATTCAGTTATGGTCTCCTACTCCACTGCAGACTCTCCTAACACTCTGAGGACATTTGTAACTGTAGGCCCCTTTGATCCAGACCCTTGGTGGTGTCCCCCAATTTCTTAAGTGATACATCTGGCTGCTTTTAGTCCAGTCTGTTGTCTCTGATCCGCTCTCATTACAGGGAGACTGAAAAAGAAATGACCTGGAGAAAGGAAGGAGGTAGCTGAGTTTCAGGTGGGGAGAGGGAACACTGGCGTATTTGAATATTTTGCAAAACTAGAGAAATCTGTAGTTTGGAGTTGATTGTTGTCTTTAAACAGAGCTCACTAGTCAGCAGCAGGCAACGTCAGGTAAGACAGAATCCATGGCACACTGACTTGGGCAGGCCACCCTTGGAGACTGACCCACAGCCTGGGCAGCTGGGCCTTCAGGATTGCAGGCAGGCTGGCATGTGCATCTCTGCTTTGCACTGCTGTCGTCCTGGGCCACTACCTCGAATTTCTTTGCGTTTGTGACTGTTTATTCAGCTCAACGGGAAGAGCCAAGCTGCTGGTCTTCTAAATAATTATTTCAGTGTAGATGGCCAGCAGGATAACCCAGACTCCACGGCAATGATTTTATCTTAAATTGTCCACTTTAGCCACTTACATTGGTAGGGTGAGTGTTGCCAAATTTCGGTTTACTTGTGCGATGCTTAGACACACATCATATGGTGCTTTGTTTTTTTTGTTTTTTTTTAAAAAAACAAAAAAAACCTCAAAGTGATTTTATGGAAGTGTTTATAGGAGGTTTGGTCCTCAAGGGCTAAGGCAAAGATAGTCTTACTCGGTTGGAAATGTTTGTATCCAAATGTGCTTTTTAAGACAATATCCCAACTTCGAGCTGGCATGCCACGGAATGGTTCTGGTCTTTTCACAGATACAGTATGTAATTCAGACATGTTGCTGTTTTTGGCGATCGTGCCGCCGTGATTTAGGTGGGACAGGGATCAGGGATTGAAATGGCTCTGCCCAGGAGGAAAGTAGACAAGCTTGGCAGCAGTGAAATGCAAGACGTTGCTGCATCCGGAAAATTTATGGTTAAGGCGAGGAAAGTCTGGGAAGTCAGACAACTCTGTCCTTTATTAATTTATTGGTCTATGCAACATGTTCTACTTTAGAAGACAGACCTATGGCCCCTGAAAGGATCTGTCTTCAAGTTCTGTATTATTTTTCTTGATATAAAATAATGATATTCTACTTGTGGTTTGCTAAAAAAAAAAAAAAAAAGTGAAAGGTAGGAAATCCAGGCAAAATTGCATGCAGATATGGGCACAGAAGACACACTCTTGTCTCTTCTGACATTTTTGGTATCCCAAATACTTGATACCAGGATTGAGCACCACCAATATTTCCCTGAAAACTGAGTGTGGGCAACTTTTAAAACTTTTTTTTTTTTTAAATCACATGTTAACGTTTTCCTGAAAACTCTCCCAGTACCCTGCTTACTGTAACCATGTAACTCCACATGTGCTCACACACCCAGGCACCCTGCAGCCGTGGGTGCCTTTGGTGCTGCGAACCCAGCTGGGCTTGTACATTTTAAGTCTTGGTGACTCACAGTCTATTTGTTTTGTTGCCTCATTTAAATTGGGCTATCATAAATCACTCCATTTTTTAATCATTTGAGTAGCAAACACCCCAAAGCATTAAAGTTAAACAATGTTGATGGGGATTTACTTTGGATGCCATTGTTTTAATATGACAAATGGCCGTGCATCAAGCTGCGTAGCACAGTTTATTTATGCAGACATAATTAGGCCTTTGAGATGAAATACACAGTGAGCCATTTGCCAGAAATTCAAAGTCTACTTGACATGAGCCTCCTCCCAGTTTATTCCTCTGATGCGCTTGATAGGTTTAAAGCAAAATGGAAGCTGGAGGAGTATGATGGGTCCGGGGAAATTGTAATTAGGCCAGGGAAAGAAATTCTCTGGTATTCAGAAAGGAACACTTCTGCTTCCATTTCCTTAAGGATGTTTTTTTTTTTTTTATTTTGTTTTTGGTGAATTCCAGTTTAAGTCAGAAAAAATAAATTTTTTTTGGTGTCTGATCTATGAAAAAGAGGCTGTGTCCCAAGGTGGGGAAGAGAGCAGGAGTTTCTCACTCGGAAGGACACTGAGCCCCAAAGCGCAGATGATAGAGAGAAGCCGTGGAATGTTCTTTCTCAGAGCTCTTGGGGACTGGCCTACCAACATATACCCATTGTCAGGACCTTGTCACAGCCATGTAGGGTCCCTGTCCTGTGTGTTTATTCTGTGTGTTTTCAGGGACAGGTAGAGATAGGAGGTGGAGTTCCCTATTGCTACCTAGATGGATATGACTTCTAGGTCATAATTACTTATATTTTAATAGCTGGGTAGTTGGGACTTAGTTGGCACAGCAGATAGCTTGTGGGAAGGGGCACCAGCCCTGCAAGGAGTTTGCACAGTTCATTTCAGCTTCTTATTCTTGCTCCTGATTACTAGGTCCAGTCTTTCTCATTAATCTCAGAGGGTCTAGGGTGGTAGCAACAAAAACAGGAAGAGAGATTGGGGGCTACCCCCATGTTTCCAAGATTTAGATTCCATTGGTGACACTGCTGATATTGCTTGCTGTCCAGGGAATGTCAGAGGGGTGGGTCTCTAGGTAAAAGTCTGAAAGAGGGGAGTTGGTGACCCTAACCGACCGTGATTTTTCTGGTGAAGTTCTGCAGGGCACAGACCCCTGGTAGGTGACCAGTGGACCAGTATTATTGGGGTCAAATGCGATCTGGAAATGGTCTCACGCCAGAAACTTCCAGACCGCAGCTCTGACATGCTCTCAGAACCAGCCCAGTTCTATATATAAGATATTGCCAGTGTCCTGGGTTCCACTTTAATGAAGTTTTGTCATTTTAAATAAGATATATCTCCTGGGCAACAGATGAAATATATAATTACATTTTCTTAGGATGTAGGAAATTATACTAATTTTAAAGAGAATATTCTTAGTAACCAGACTTTGAAAGATTTTTTTACCTATCTCTATCTTTGATTCAAAGAATCTTCCAGCTACTTGTCTAATCCCAGCCTCCCAAGAGTTAACATAATCATAAGCATTAGTAGGCTTTTTGTGTTTTCTAATGTGACACAAAATGGTTTCTCCTGTGAGGGTGAGGCAAGTCGATGCATGTTTATTGTTTTTTGTTGTTTAGGTACAAATGACTTTATAAATTTACCTGAAAAGACAAACTCCCAAAAGTTTGACCAGCGACTTACTCCATCCTCAACACTTACTTTCTTTTATTCCTATTCATCAGAGTCCCTGGGAAAACCTATCAGTTGAAGTGGGGGAAAAAATCAAGAAGTTGAGAGAAAATTCTCATCTCTCATCCTGTAAACTAAGTTCAAGGGTAAGAGATCTGATCTCTGCAGCATCACTGAGAGAAGGAAAGGGAAAAGCAACTACTTGTTTGGGGTTTAAAAAAGGATATAGGAGATAATGTTAATTTTAAGGAGAATATTCCTTGTTAGTTATGTGACAAGTTTTCAAGGTGAAGTCTTTAAATCCAGTGGAAAATAAAGCAAAGGATTTTGGTGCCACAAGAGAAGTTTTTTTTTCCCCCCCCCCAAGATTTATTTATTTAATTACACAAGCACTGGGTACAGTCAGAAACGCGGGAGGGTGAGAGAACCCACCAGAGCCAGAGCGGGGAGCAGAGCAGGCAGAAGGACCGAAGTACACTGCTGAGGGGAGCAGCGGGCGGCAGGAGAGGTCTGCGCGCCATGCTGGACCCTCCTCCCGGTGGCCGGGGAGCAGCTGGGGATCAAACTGGCACTGCAGAGGCTGCGGGCAGCTTCGCAACCCAGCGCTCAACCGCTGCGCCACTGGGGAGGCCCATCCACAAGAGAAGTTTTAAGGGAATAATATTGTAAGAGTTTTCTTGAATAATCTGTTACTATGAGGGCTGTTTAAGATCATATTGAATCCAGGGTTTGGTATATAGGTGATGGTCACTAACACACATTATCTTCAAGTTTGAAGAGGAGTTAGAACCTCCTATGGTGCTCATGACAGCCGTTAATATACCCTAAACCCACTGAACAAGTGTCTGGAGAACTCACTGATTGTCTTGTAAACAAGTGCCACAGTATTTGAGCACATTGAGAAATCCCAAGGGTCTTCTGCCTTCCAGTGCTCTCTGCAAAGAATGAGCCTCGGGGCTCATGGAATGGGTAAGACCAGAGCATTCTGGAAGGCTGGTTCACATCATGACTCCACTTTGCAAAATGTGGAGCAAGTCCTTTTTAACTGCTTCGCTTCAGTTTTCTCATTTGTAAAAGAGGAATACCAATCTTACATGACTTTGATAAGAGTTAGATAAAACTAAGTTTCATAAATTGCATAGTGTTTTGCCTGTCACACATAGTAGGCTCTCTGCAAATGTTTCCTTCCTTTGCGTAGTCTCAGGAAGTCTAGAGTATGGAGTTCTGTTCCATTTGTGATCTAAGCCAGAGAGAATCAGAAAGTCCAGTGTTCCAAATCTCAGCAGTTCCTGTTTATAAAAATAGCATCTGAACTGACTGGCACCCTCTCTCCTTCCTGCCTTAACCTCTTCTCTGCTTTCTTTATCTCTTTCTTCATAGCAGTTAGCTCTGAAACACATCTTGACAAATCAGGAAACTCTCAACCCTGGGGAATAACTAATTTCTTAATCCATGAATCAGTGCACGCATGTTTTTGGATTAGTGTCTGGCACTGAGGATCTTTTTTTGTTATGGCTTTATTTAAATTCTCTCAGTTATTTAAGCTTTTTTTTTTTTAAACAACAAAGTCCATGTGAGTAGTTAAAGTGCTTATCGTGTTAGGAGATTAAAAATTGCATCTGAGCCAAATGATAATCAATAAGCAGTTGCTAATTCTCTCAAGAGATGGTCTGAGAAACACAGATGAGATTCCTCTTGGATTTCTTTATTCTTAATCTGTAATTAAGAATACATACATAGCGTTTTCCCTGCTAAGACACTCCATTCATTATGTTGCTCATTATCCCGAAGGGTGGCACCTATACCTCTGAGTCACGTATAGTGTGGAAAGCAATGCTACCTTGATGAAAAGAAGTTTTATTATTAGTGTTAAATTCCTTTCCTGTATGTCACGTGTTGTCCTGTGTACTTGGGAATTATTATGACTCTTACTCCAAGAATCATCCCTGTGGGGTGGTTTAATTATTTCCATTTAATACATCAAAACCTGAGACCTTGAGAGGCTATATCTATCCTGAACCATGGTGCGTTGTACTCATAACTTTCAACATCTGTCTTTCTCTGTAGGCTGAATAAAGCCACTTAAGTCAAAGGTCATGTGTGATACATATCTGTCCTCAGGTTTTAATAAATACTTTGGTGTTTGTAAATACCAAACAGTAATAGTAGGAACTGTTTGTTGCTACTGAGTATTTAATATGTGCCTGGTACCCTGGTGGATGTTTTGCATCTGGGATGATTTAGGATTGCGTCTCAACTTTTTCCACTGATAGATGTGTGTTCTCAGGTGAGTTGTTAACCTTTCTGTGCCTCAGGTACCTCAAAAGCAAAACAAGCACAACAACAGTATCTTTTCTATTCAGTGGTTTGAGGATTAAATGAGATAATATGTGTAGAGCTCTAAGGACAGTGCTGGGCATAGAGTGAGCAGCTTGTAAATATTCACTGATATTATTTCCAGCTTGAGCTTGTCTCATTCCATGGTGCTCTTTATCCTACCTCTCTTTTTAAAAATGTATATATTTTTAAATAAAAATTGTGTATGTGCCATTGGGAGGGACTGCTAAGACACTCCTATGGAAAACAATATAGAGGCTTCTCAAAAGAATAAAACTGGATCTGTCATGTGACCTAACAATTTCTAGGTATCTACTAAAGAATACAAAAACATCGATTGGAAAGAATGTATGCATGCCTATGCTTCTTGCGGCACTATTTATAATAGCTAAGTTATGGAAATAACTTAAGTATCCAGGTGGATCAGAAATATGTGGTACATAGACACAGTGGAATACTACTCAGCCATCAAAAAGACAAACTCTTGTCATTTGTGACAGCATTGATGGGCCAGGAGGGTGTTATGCTTAAGTGAAATAAGTCAGAATGAGAAAGACATACTGGATAGTGTCACTTTTATGTGGAATATAGAGAAACAAAAATACGAAGTGTCAGATAAAGGCAAGGCAGTAATATACCCTAGAAATCTGACTGTAGAACTGGAGCTACCTGAGGGGAAGAGAAGAAGACACAGTTGGGAGAAAGCCAAATGGTCTATGAGAATGGATGGTGGGTGAGTGTGGTGTGGTAACAGCATCTGAATGGGGAAATCTTCTACCTCTAAATCACAAACAACACTGTAAATCAATGTTACCTCAATAAAAAAAAAAATACACGCCCACTTATAGTATTATACATGTTGGCCTCTGATCCCACAATCAGCAAAAAAATAAATAAAATTGTGTATGTGTAAGCTGTGCAGCATGGTGTTTTGACAGCCATGTAAAATGATTACTGTAGTCAAGCTGATTGACTTACCTCTTCATATTTGTACCATTTTCTGTGTGTGGTGAATATACCTGAAATCTTCTCTTTGAGGATATGTCTAGTGTTTCATACAGCATAATTAAGTATACTCACCGTGTCTGTACATTAACTTCCTTGATGTCATGCTTAAAAATGTTTATATAGAGATCCAGATTTTCTCTCCCACTCAAGCTAGTTTCCTTTTAGTGTCTTTTTGGCACTCAGAGCCCAATTGTGTGGGCTGAATCAGTGTGGAGAAGCCTCTTGGGTCTTTTCAAATGAAAATTCTTGCTGCCTCAACCTGCAATAAGCAGGGAAAACAAATTCATCTGCCCACATAACCATGAATTAGGTGGGATTTTGTGTGTTGGTTTCTTCTTCCTGACTTAGCGGAGAGGGGTTTTCAAGTCCTGACTTTTTCTGTAAGTACCTTCTAATGGGTCTCCTTGTTTAGTTTTTCACAAGAGTAGGTATATCGCCCTGATATCTCTGGTGAAGCACTCCCAAAGTGTGTTGACATTTCAGGAAGCTTCAAATGTCTCTAAATGCTTTGCCCTGAGTGGTTGGTCCAGACGTAGAGAAATGTGCCGACTCAAGACAGTCTCCATGTATGATTTTAAACAAGACAGATTATGGTTCCACACATGTCTTGCATAGGCCTCCCCCTTTCACTTAGCATCATTATTTAGAGGTTTCAATTACTTGTTAAAATTTTTCTTTCTTAAGATTTTAGTTTTTTGTTGTTTTTCCTATTCTGACAGCTGGTAAATATTATAATTCTACCTAACAGGTTTGACAAAATCTTATAACTTACCTTTAACAAATACTGTCTAGAAGACTATTTTCTAATGAAGGGAGTATTTTGTTCCTCTAGCCCACAAAGTGCACAGTATACCCACCGTTAGCTCACTAGTTAAGCACCCTTGTAAGGAGAGAGGACACGTTCATGGAAAGAAGATAAGTTGGCAGTGTCTAGTATTGCAACAGCAGTGAATATACAAGTCAAAAGAAAATATGACTGGATTGGAAACAGTGTTGATAATCTTTGTCATAATGAAACATAATGAAACTCCTTTTTCTTATGAAACAAAGTATTCCTGTTACCAGTTTTGTGTTTTGGTCCGCTAAGGAGATAGTAGTAGACATCTCATATAAAATGTTTGTTTCACCGTAATTGAGAGAAATTACCACCTATAGGGCTAGTCTTTTTCTTTGAAAGAGAATCGGAATCTCACCTTAGAGGAGGAAAGCAAAACATTCTGGTAGTTGATTACACTTCTTGAAAAACAGAAGACAAAAGAATAAAACACACCCAAAATATGCTCTTTTCATTTAAAGTCCGAATTAGCATTGTAAATACAATCCAAGGCTGTCACTTAGAGGTGATGCTTTTGATAAATTGGACCTTGATATTTACAAAATCTATTAAAATACAACCAATAGTGCGTTTGTTTATATGTTGACAAGATGATATACACCCTGAAGGTCAAGGGTGATGTGAACTGTTATGGTGTTCTTGTCAAAGTAGCTGAAAAAGGTGGGGGGGGGGCGCTTTTGAAAGATTTTTGATGGAATAATGGCTTCACCACCAGGGTGATAGTAAATGTGAGGATCATCTTGGAAAAGTGCAATTGATTTGAAACAAAAATCTGTGATGTTTATCAATCAAAAAGAAAAAGAGTTTCTCTTCTGTAGTGTGTTAAAAAAAATTGGCAGCTCAAACGGAAAAACAAATGGTGAAATTAAACAGAAAAACATTGATTTAACTTCTTGGGTGGTTTATCAAATGCCACAATGAACTTTTCATTCTGTCTTGTCATTTATTAATTACCTTCTTTTAATCAGAGCAGTTCAGGATCACTTTACAAACGTTTGGGTTACTTCTGTGTAAATAATTCCAACAACTCATAGTCACTTTGTCCTTTTACCAAATATCTTAGTCAGCCAAGTTCTGTTCCCTGTATAAAAACTCAAAAAATATCTTGAAAAATAAATATGGAATTTACGTAATAGTTTGCCTAGCATGATCTTACCACTGATTTGGGTTCCTTCTCTTGCTCTTAATAATTGTAAGAGCTTTAATTATTGGATACTTTAGCTCTAAAACATAACACCAAAAAGAAGGCAAGTGCATTCAAAGATAGTTATGTTTTCCAGGAGAGGTCTTTATTTTACTACATCAAACTAACAGCCTAGGAGCAGCAGAGTAAATATTGTACATATTAATGTCAAGGTAATAGATTGAGTTTACTTCGATGAAGTTGACAATTTGTTAGCAAAATAGGACTTGATGTCAGTATGTAGATTTCCATGCTGTTTTCCCTCCAGCTGCGTAGAGGTCATTTTAATTTTTATATATGTTGAATTGTAGTAGTACACTCAGAAAGCTAATTTAAGGACATGTTTGATTTCCTTTTTGAAAGTAACTCACCTCTTTTACAAATGGATGAATTAAACCAGGTTAATTGTGAACAGACATAAAAACTGTTAACCTCATGTCTCCACCATTTATTTTCATGATAAGATTTCTGCTAACCGGTATGTGGTTTAGCTTCTAAGAATTAATTCTTTGAGTACATTTCAATAAATTGGTTCATCGCCGGTTACTGCTCACCATGCAGAGATGTGGAATTGGGTGTTATATAAGACACCATTGTTTTTTTTTTATATGATTTTTTTTAAATTTTTATATTCCCCATACAATTGCGACCCCCTTATTTTGACCCCAATCCCTCCCCTCCCCGCCCCCCACCCCCCCATAGAGTGTCTCTGGTTCATAGTTGTTTGTTGATTTTGATTTTTACTCTCTTATTGTTTTAAGAAGCTATTCACATCGCAGTGCAGGGACACTTAACCTGCTGTGGTTGACACTTTCCTCCTCTGAAGGTAACGAGAACGACCAGATCTTATCCAAATAAATGCCTAAAAAGAGCAGAGTTATTCGTTAAGAAAAACTCACCGACTCCTCTTCTCCGTAAGTAATTAGGAACTTGTTGAAAACAAATCTCTGTGGTGCTCTTGATTGAAAAGATCTCGGTCATCCCAGAATTAGCTGTTGTTGGATGGTCTGTGTGGGCTGGAAACCTGAGTGAGGCACACAATAGGAAAGTTTTTGGAAAACATCCAAGTTGAAGACATGTTACTCGTCCTGTCAGGTGAAGGTGTCAGTGGAAAGTCTTTAGGACAATAAAGGGTTGTGAAATAATGCACCATGCTAAGGCTGTCCCCAAAGGCAGAAGAAAAGCCAGAATAGAGCAGAAGGGTGTCACAGGGTACATGCAGGGGTTTCTCCTCTGAGCTGGCGCCGCGCTGTGTGCTTGTCCATACTCCGAGCAATACTTCGCGTCAAGACCTGAGGGTTTCATAAAACTCTGGGGTGTGTCCAGTAAGGATTGCTAGAGAAGAGATGTTGGTAATGCAGCATTACCCCAAACCACCCTCAGATCCCTAGCCCAGAGCCCCAGGAACTATATCTAAGTCACTAAACTTTAGTAAAGCTCATTCATCACCCCTGACTGCTTTGAAATAAAATAAATGATTTAAGAATTAAACTTTCTGTATCCCATTATCAAACTCATTAAGTCATCTTAAACAGCTGAATTTTGGATGTATTTCTAAATTCCTGAGAATCTATTCATGCACATCCATCCTCCCCCGCCCCCCCATACACACATTTATCCATGTTACACAAATATTAAAATAACCAGACCGATCCATTTGGACAGCAGACATGCACATAATTATTTTAGACTTTCACGGGTTTGTTTTGTTAACTGTCACACTGCCTTGGGATATTTTTAAAAAATTTTATTGCTTTTTTACTCTCGCTAAGGAAAGGAAATTAAAGTATTAAAATTGTATTCGCAGATGGGCTAAGATCTTACCCTAAAAATGAAACTTTCTTTTAGGCTAAGTCTCAATTTTTCTGCTGGGCGTGCGTGGATTTGCAGAGGTCTCTGTGAAGTGAGAGTGATTAGGTTTCTGGTGAGACTTTTGGGGAAGATTTCAATGATAAGACTCGACTTTCAGCCCCATCCCACTATGAAGTCAGGCCATGAACTCTGTTTGGAATTGGTTCCATTTACAAGTTTTAAGACTATGTCACAGGAGCGAGAGGCTGGATATACTCCTTGGCCCGTCTGTGCTGTAACGTGAGCTGCATGGGCCCGCTTCTATTTTCTCGTATTTCTGCCCTAAACGATTTTAATGTGTTTATAGGGTTCACATTGGCCGAGTATAGCCTTTAGATAGAAGACATTAATCATGCAATACGGTAGGCTGTTTAACGAAGTGGATACCCAAGAGGCCGAAGTGTTTCTAATTGTTATTATTTTCTGTTCTCTTGTAGAAAGAATGAAAATGTGGGAAAAAAAAAAAAAAACCTCATTTGAAACTGCGAGTTGCCAGTAAATCTAAGAAATTACAAATATATTTTAGTACATTTGACTGTATTTTGAAACCTTTTGGCCCCAATTTTTATTTTCAATTTTCACCTTTTGGGGAAAAGAGCCGGGCCATGGATTGTTATTTATATTGTTGCTTCCTCCCTCCATCCCTCTGCCCCCAATTCCATAGTGCTATTAAAAGTTTTAATATTGTGGATATAATTTATGCTAAATCGAGGCAGGAGAATACATGTTGGAGTACATTTTTCTTCAGTTCTCTTGTCATTTTCTGGCTGTCAATTTCTAGATTATGTTTCAGGTCTCTCTGTTTTCCCCTACTCTCTTCATGTCCTCAGAGATCTGCTAGCAAAGTGTGCACAGGAGCCTCTAGCAGCTGAGAGGCACCCCAAATTCATAGAGCAAAGTGATGTCAAGTCCCAGCTACATCATTTCTTAACCAGCACTATATTCTTACACAAGTTAGTTCATTTTGTGCCTCAGTTTTCCGTCTGTGAATTAGGTTAATGGATCATGTCTAGAGTCCAGAAACCCAAGACCTAGATCTGGCTCAGCTCTGGTTTGCTTGCCGGGCTACTAGGCAGATTGCTCTGGGAGTCCTGGGATCATCAGATTTTAGAATTTGGAGGAGACCTCAAGGTCCCTCTGAAAGTTTACTTTCAGAGCAGCAAACCAGAAGATGCACAAATTGAAATGACCTGCCTGCGTCACACACAGCTGGAGCAGACCTGACAACAACGGTGTTCTTGTAACTTCGCAACCAGCACCTCCCCAAATGTGGTGTGTTGTAGCTACTTTCAAAATCTTCTCAGGGGTATACAAAAAAATGTTTTTAATAGGTGTAGCACACAAACCCACACTTTCATTAATGTCACTGCTTACGGTGAGGCTAAGTAACATGAACAAATTGATTTAGAGTCATTTTAGTGAGACTTTTACAGAATGGCATAGATGGTCAGAAGTCCTTCATGCTGATGCTGAGGTCTGGTATTCTGCCAATCCAGGTTCACCCCATCTTTCCCAGGCACCAATAGAGGCAGAATTATATGTAACCCATGTGGTTTTCTATGATTTAAGAGTTGTTTTTTTTTTTTTTCTCATACAGGGTTACATGTCCAAAGATAAGAAACTTTTAGGCCTGAGGAGCTTTTCCTAATCCTCTTTTAATATTTTCCGTGGAAGAGCATGAGTGAATATTGGTTAAGCACGTGATGGGCTGTTCTGGAATCCTGAGTGCAAGAGGAAGCAGTAGTTGTTAGTGTAGCAAATGTAGGAAAGTGTGAACTGCACTTTAGAAGGAAAGACAGATAGGACAACCACGCTGTCAGGAATGGTCCTGATAGGGTTATCTTATCACGTGCGTATGACATTTACCCCTTCACTTTCAGCAAAGTCTATTAAGTGCCCGTGTCTTCTCCTCCCTTTATCTGTGTGTGCATACAGGTAAAGTCTGGTTCACACAGTAGCTATATTTTTGAAGAGATACAAACACTTTGAATTTGTTTTTTGTTTTTTCTTTCGAGTCCTACTTGAGAACTCTGGGGAAGTTGGATAATTTAAGGATGTGTCAAGCAAAGTTCTCCCTTTATCTCTTTTGTAAATTCTGATTTTTATATATCACATTTTCTTAAAGCAAAGCAGATAAATAATCAGAACATCTCCAAGACTGGGCCAAGTTGATAACTGGTGTTTGATTTCGTTTCAGTTTTTTTTTCCCCAAGATTTATTTATTTTTATACAAGAGCTGGAGTACAGGCCAGAGGCACAGGACGGTGAGAGGATTCACCAGAGACAGAGCGGGAAGCAGAACAGGCAGACTGACCGATATACACTGCTGAGGGGAGCAGCGGGTGAGATGGGAGAGGTGTGCCATGCCATGTGGGAATCTCCCTGGGTGGCTGGGAATCGAACCTGCAGTGCCGAGGCTGCAGACAGCTTCACAGTGCTGAGCTCAACCCACTGCACCACAGGGAAGGCCCTGTTATTTGTTTTTGAAGGCCTGAAGGGATGCCCCTGGACATTCCTTTGGTCTTGTGAAAAGGAGCCCAATGACCCTCGTAAAGCCCCCATCCCCTGTAAAGTGCACAAGGACATTTTTAAAAAAGAGTGAAAATCCTAATATTAAATGTACAATACTTTAACCGAGAGCAAAGAGAAGTTTCTTTTCCCTCCAACTAGAGATCTAGCCTGGCAGAAGGGAGCTTTAAGAGATAATAGGGTATCTCTTGGTGAATTTTAGGTGAATCAGTGAACTGATTTCTTCATGTGGACAATGCAAAAGGAGCATGGTTCATAATTTACACATAGTGTTTAGTGGAAGGTGGTCATGCAAAGTTAGATTATTCAAGTAGCATTCATTTAAAAAAACATTGTGTGTGTGTGTGTGTGTGTGTGTGCGCGCGCGCGCGCAGTGGCCTGGTGTGATCTTCAGAGAGAATCTGTGGGTGGTGTGGACTGTGGGGCCCATGACTGTTCCTGAGAGGGTCTTTGGAGAGTCAGTTCCTTCTGTGACACACTGATCCCGTGTCAGGTTGCAGGCTTCCCTTAGTGAGTGGCTGCTGCTGGATCCTGGTGACTTCTTTCGGTCTATGGTGTCCGTGCACCTACTGTTTTGATTATGTTGACTGTTCCAGTCAATTCTTAGAATGTGGGGCTCTGGAGGATTTTGTGTTTATTACAAGCCCAGAGTTGAATTGAAAGAAGGCAGAGATTCTGGAGCCAAAATGAGTTGAACTAAGTAAGAGAGAGAGAAGTGCGTGGGCTGGGCTGGGTGATGGGGAGTTTCTGGAAAGGGAAGGATGGATGGTGGAGAGGATGCTGCTGAAATGCTGAAATGGCCTCTCTTAGGGGTGCATGTGCGCGCGCGTGTGTGTGTGTGTGTGTAGTTTTTAATTTGTAAAACGGTGGTGACATAGTTGTAGCCTTATTTAAACCCACTGCATTCCCTGCATGTTTGTGTTTTTTTATTAAAGGAACTGTGTAATTGGTTCATAGTTTATATTGAGCTATTCAAAAAATATTCTACGCAAATCACAAATGCAGATTTCCTAAGTGACATCACAATTTTCAGATCATAATTACATCATAATGACTGTGGCTTATGGAAAAAACGGGTTAAGTTCTGAGATATAATAATATCTTTAATCTGAAATTATGTGTGCTTGGCCAAATTGACTTGCCTGTATTTTCTTTCACAAAACATTTGGTCTCAATTGTAGTTTTCTTTCTTAAAAAAAAAAAAGGTCAGAAAAAGTTCAAAATGACATGATGGAATATATATTTGTTTGGAAAATGATCTGGTTATTGCCATGGCAGCTATATTAAATTTTTAAGGTTATGTGATATAGTTTTTATATTAATACCATCTTTGAAATTTATTTACATGATGTAACAACTCTGATGGTTACATTACATCCTTGAAAGCAAAACTGTGCAAACTAGACAAGATAGATGCAGCGTCTTAGGGGGGGACAATTCATTTACTTAAAGAAAAATAAGTCATTTGTTGTGCCATTTAGAATCTGACATGGGTTTCATTTATTGCCAAAAAAAAAAAAAATGCAGAGATGGTTTACAGAAAAACTGTTTTCTTTCCTGATAAAAATTGGCATGTGTCTTGGTAGGGCTATATAATTTTGCTTTCTAAGGAAAACAAATGTCTGAGAAATGGGTTTTGTGAATGAGACAGAATCTCTGTTCAGTCTTCTCTCTGATGTGCAGAATCATTACGTGTATTTACTTTTGGCTGAGACTTTGCTTTCAAAATGACTTACTGATTAAGAGAAGGCCAGTTGTTAATTGTTAATGAATTATAATCATAGGTATTATTGCTTATAAACACATTTATAGGTCTAGCCTTTCATCAAAAAAGTGCCCCCTTTTGGGCCTCCCCAGTGGCACAGCGGTTGAGCGCTGGGTTGCGAAGCTGCCCACAACCTCTGTGGACGCCGGTTCGATCCCCGGCCACCGGAGGAGGGTCCCGCATGGCATGCAGACCTCTCCTGCAGTGCCTGCTGCTCCCCTCAGCAGTGCATTACGTCAGTCTACCTGTTCTGTTCCCCGCTCTGGCTCTGGTGAATTCTCTCACCCTCCTGCGCTTCTGACTGTACCCAGTGCTTGTATAAATAAAGAAAAAAAAAGTGCCCCCTTTTAAGTTGAACATCAGATTCTAAGCTTTAAAGATTTTTAAATACAATTTTTTTTTTAGGATTAATTTGGGTAGTTGTTAAAAGGGGATTATAGAAACTAAACATTTTATTGAGAGGAAAGTATAAATTCTGTAATGCTTCTCATAGATACACTTTCTTGTTCTCATGTACCTGGGTTTGAGTAATTATATCCCATGCTCAGAATTGTTCTGTAAAATAAATACATCAAATTCTGGTTGCTTTCAGGATGTATTTTCCCTCTTAAAATTATTGTTTTAACTTAAAAAAATGGATGATTCAATGAGATAAAACTGAAATGATTTAGAACTTTATTTTCTAGTTTGAATGTGCCACAACTAATAATTTAAATATGATAAGAGTATTTCATATCTTAGCATTTGTATTTTTAATGTTAAATGGTTATAGAGAGGTTTTACAGAATTTGTTACAATTTGGTGCTTTTAGTATTGAAGATAGTACGTGTCACACAACTAGAGGAAAAGAATATTTTTCTAGAAATTATCTTTTGTAGCTTTGTCTCTGGCACTGTTCCCAGCCCTTTATAGGTCTTATTTCCCGCATACCCTCTAGGGTTATTATTCTTTTATTACACATGAGAAAATGAACTTGGAAAAATTAAGACTGCCTGAATCACACAGCTGAGATCTTGTTCCTGCTTTGCTCAGTTCCTCTTAACACGTAACATTTGAGGGTCAAAAACTCCCTGTCATTTTTCTTCTGTACTTAGCTTTTCAGAAATATTGAAGTTGAAGGGAATTTGTTTTGGAAAAGAAAACTCAAACCCACCAGTAAAAAGGGTTGGAACGTTGCTGTTCATTGAGTGCTTGCTCCACATCACGCTTTTATATGGATTATCTCATTTCATCCTCCCGGAAACCCTTTGAAGATGTGTTAACATCTTCCCTATCTTAAAAACGAGATCATGTTTTGCCTGGAACGAAACAGCTCATAATAGTTACATCCCGATCAGACCCAGGCGGTCTGATCTGGCCCCATGATCACACTTCCTGTTCACATAAATATACGTGTATCCGTTATGTGTTTGTGCAGTTGAACTCACTTCCAATTCCTTGGAATTAGTTTAAAGAATATAACAGTTTATTCTGAGTTAGTTATACTCTGGAAAGTATATATTGCAATTAAATTTGCACAGGGCTAATAAAAAAGCATGTGACTTACAGTTCTGTGATTCTACCCCCATTACTGTGCATTGGAGTAAGTTTTTGGTACACTCAGAATGGTTCTGATATGGTTTTTACACTGTTGGGTCCAGCATGCAAGTACTTGAAGCTAATAATCACACATTTTATATAGTCATCAATTCTTTGGGTCCTAGGAAGGGAGCCATAAGATTATCTAATTCACTTCCATGCGTCATATGGGAGGCTACGGAGAATCAAGTTAAGTGACATACTGTGTCACAGAACTAGGGTTGCCTCACTCATTCAATACTGTCCTTCTGTCTGAGTGTGTGGAATACGGCAGTGAGTGTGTGGGTGTCTGCTTGTGCACGTGTGTGTCAACACACGCCCTTCAAGAATCTACTAATAGCTCTGAAGCTTCTCAGGAGATAATTCATATGCACAGACATCATTTCCTTGTGATTTCAAGGCGTTTGTAACCCCCGCATGACACCCCCCCCCCTCCCATTACAAGAGCCCTTTCCAGTCTTGTGTTTCAGCCCACAGACATCCTGCGGGAAGAGGGAATCCTAAATCTTGTCTAAAAGCTAGGAAGCGGGCCTCCCCAGTGGTGCAGCGGTTGAGTGCCGCACTGCGAAGCTGTTCGCAGCCTCTGCAGCACCAGTTCGATTCCCTGCTGGCCAGGGAGAACCCCACATGGTGCAGCAGACCTCTCCTGTCTCACCCGCTGCTCCCCTCAGCAGTGTCTTTGGTCCATCTTCCTGTTCTGCTCCCCGCTCTGTCTCTGGTGAATCCTCTCGCCCTCCCGTGCTTCTGACCTATACCCCAGTTCTTGTATAAAATAAATGAATAAATCTTAAAAAAATAATAAAAGCTAGGAAGCATACAGATTGCAGCGATGTGGTAATGAGCAGGTTGCTTTTCTTGGGCTGTTGACATTAGTCACCCTTCTGGAAACCTGAGGATTTGTAAACCTCATGCCCCAGACACTGAGTGTGCTGCATCTCCTCTTAGGATCTCAGGGACATCCTGCCTCCTGGACTGGACTGCCTGTCCCGAGCACAGGCCGTCACTCTAGGAGAAAGCACCTGGGGCACACTTGCCAGCCTCTGACCCAACTTTGTGAAAGGAACTTTATTAATAAGCCCAAAGCAGTGCTCCCTGGGCCACTTCTATTATTTGAGGCTCTTGACATATCAAGAAATGAATTTTTTTTTTTTAATGCCACGATAGGGTTACCGAAACAGCGGTATACTTTAAATGTTTACCTTTAATAACTTAATGCTTTTACTGCCAGCAAGGTGAAATTGTGCCATTCATAAGTTAATTGCAGGATTTATAAATTGTTCATTTATGGCTCGCAGTGTGGTCCGATGTAAGCACCCAGGTTTGGAGCTGTCCAGGGGGGCCTCCTTTGCGTCCTGTCAATCTACCTCTGTGTGTGTGTGTCTAACCTCACTTGGAAATTCAAAGGTCAAAATTTGACGCTCTTTATGAAAGTGAGGCTAGATGGCCTGCTGGCACACCCTGGGGAGGATCTGCAGAAAATTCTTCCATGGGAGGAGCTGAGGTGACCCCTGTCACGCAAATTCCTTTCCCTCTGCTCTGGGTTCGCTCTTCAGAAGCCCTGGGCCTTGTCCTGGACCTGCAGCAGCACTTGCCCTGGATCTCATCAATGCCTAAAACAGACCGTAGGTGCCCTGCCGGTGGGTGCGCTGGGGTGACACTCATCTGTAGAGATGTGAATCTATACCTCTGAATCACATAGAGTGTTGTAAATCAGTGTTGCCTTTTTTTAAAAAGAAAAAAAAAGCAGTCAAAAAATTAAACCAGGACCATCTCTGCATTAGGAAGGGCTCAGGAGAGTTCTCTCTCTGCCTCAGGATCACTTAGCTCTGACCATGCTGCTTGAAGGCATACACTCCCTTTCAAGCCTCATGCAAGGAAAAAGCTCAAAATGCAAATATTCTCCCAGCAGTAGTGCCTTTGCGAGAGGTTCACCACTAGGGATGATACTCAGGTGCTTGGATACCAGTGAAAATGAGCCCTGGGCCAGAGGAGAGGGACAACAGGGTGCAGGGAAGACAAGAGAGACCTAAAGGGAAATCTGGACACAGGGCTGGGGTGGGGGGAGGGACCAGCGCTGGCAGGTGTGTGCCAGGCTCTGACCTCACCTTCCACTGAAGTCTCCATCCGGGGACCCCAGCTCTGCAGACACTTTTGGGCATTTGTGAAGGAACTTAAATCTTGTTTTTTTTATTTAAAGATAAATAAATGGAGTGATGGATGTGTTGATGAACTCCATGGGTGAGGGGGGAATCCTTTCACAGTGCATTCCAAATTATATATTCTATCTAGTCTATGCCAAATTACCACCTGTACAGTTTAAATATCTTACAAATTTATTCATCAGTTATACCTCAGTAAAGCTGATATTAAAGAGAAGAAAAATCTAAGGGGAAAAAAATAATAAAAGATGTGTTGATTTTAGCCAGTGAGGCAGAGCACAGTTTTTCAGGTTATACTGCCTCCCTGAAAATTTTCTCTGCTGGATATTCAATTCTGCGTTAGCTGTGTTGGCCTTTTCAGAGAGCAGAGAGACAAGTCCAGTCCTCAGTGCCTGGAAGATACCCTGTGCTTTCGTCTCTGTCCACTGGCTTTCCATGTCGTCATCTGCCTACCCGCCCACCCATCTCTTGTCCTGTCCATTGAGGCATCCACCTTCTTATCTGTCCAACTAATTAAATAAGTAGCTAGCTAACCTAACTACCAGCAGACATTTATTGAACTCCAGGAACTATAGTATGTTTTATTTATGTTAATCATTAGGAGTACTATGGCCAATTGGATAGATTTCATCTTTGTCTTTGTTGAGGTTATAATCTGACATCTAATCCAATACTGCCACTGCAGTATTTAAATCCCGGGATTTCTGAACTACCTTAGCTCTTTAAGTCCTGATGTTTTTTTTGTATTTGCCAAATTGCAGTGGATTACCCTTCTCACTCTCAGAACCACCTTCTAGATGCCAAATGTCCAAAGAGTGGATGGGAAAATCTTTAGATTGCGGCATTGGAATAAATGGCTTCTGCTTTGTTTATGTGTTTCCCTCTCCTGTGAAGCTGTAGGTGACTTTAGGGCAGAACTTGGGCCTTACATTGGTCATGCCCTGTGCAGTCGCGGGCACACAGAAGCTGTTGCTGAATGTTTCCTAAAGCATGCTGGCTGGCATGTCAGAGCTGTCCGTTTGGGGCTCCCCATTAATACTATCACCTTCTATCCTTGCTGCCTCTTCTGGATTTCCCTGGGGGAGGCCTTTGGCAAACCGATGTGTCTGTTCCATCTGCTGTACATCTACATTCTTCTGTACAACTATGCAATGTTCTTCAAGAAAAATGGTTCTGAAAAGTCAAAATCCATCCCTTCGCATGTCTTACTCTAGGACAAACTCAGCATTTCATTAATTGTTTGCAACCTTGGTGGGGACCGAGGGTGGGGAGTGGGGGTGGACAGTCCTCTCTTGGGACCATGCCTGGTGTAGGCCTGTAGGTCTCACATGCTCTCTTTTTGAAGCACCTTTCTTCTGAGGGCTGACTTCATCTCTACCATTGTTCTGTGATGCAGGAGGGATGGTGTAAATTGAGAATTGAGTGTGTGCTCAGCCCTGTCCCAACTTAAGGAATGTCTCCTAAATTATTTAAGTTTGGAAAATGTTTTCTAGCCTTAACTGATGGTCACTTTTCCCTGTAATAAAGTCTGTCTGACAATCACACTTAATGGTGTGGTTAGGAAAAGAATGTCGTAGACTTAGGAAAACACAATAATTTAAAGAGTGACACATTTCAGGACAGAAATAAAGTTGTGGACTGCTCTGAAAAGCAGTAAAACCATAGGAAACCATTACTTCATAGGGACGAACATTCCACGTCTTCAGAAAGTTCTTACTAAAAAAAGCAGGTGAACCCGAGGGCATGCTGTGTGTGTGTCTACACATACATGGGAGGAGACTCTGTTTTTTTAGGGACTGTCCCTTTATGAACATTCCCTACTTAATACTAATAAGTGTTTAATACGATTGCTGTCCAACATAGCAGTTGGCACCTCGGGTAGGGCCCCAGCTACTTCTTGGAAACTCTCCTTTAATTTTTATCCCCTGCTGAAGTGTGAAATCACTCAAGAGTTTTCAGCAAGGTGTAGGCAGTATCATATACTAGAATTTGTAAGCCAGAAATTTCCACCACGGTAAAGGTTAAGTAGCATTTCCTGGGATGAACCTTACAAAGAAATCAAATTATAATCCAGTATCTTTAACATGGTATAGCTGTCACGTGTAGAACCGTTTGGCCTACTGTTAGAGATGGAGTCACATCCCGTCCACATTGGTGTTATTTATATATAGGCTTTGGTTTTTAATAAAACAGTGGTCCCTTTTCTAATTAGTAGAAAATGAAGGCTTTGTTTTTCCAAGTAGAGGAGTGTGTGAAGTCAAATGTCCCTGTGGTTTATTTCCCAAAATAGATCTTGCCTCACAGGTAGCATGTTGTTGTTTTGTTAATTTTTTTTCTTCTCAAAAATTCACCTTTTACTGTTTTGAGAATGGGCGGTGAGTAGTTTTGCCTCTTTGCTGCTCATCGTCTGAGCGCATTCTCAGGCAGGACTCCCTGATGTAAGTGCTGAGTTCTGCTTCGCCTGACCCTTTCCTACCCAGCAAAAGTGAAAAAGAGAAAAGCAAGAAAGACGAGGACAGGAGGGAAGCTGGAGTCTGTGGTGCTTTGTTTATTCATATCAATATTGGGTAATAAAAGCGTGGTAAGAATGTGACCCACATTTTGTTTATAATGCAGAGGATTTGTGGCAACAAGCTTTCTAGGCGCCCCATGGCACTTGATAAATACGAGAAGATACAGGCTGTTTGATGACTTCGATCTAAATGTTTATTCACGCTTTCATGAGAGTTTTTCTGCATTTGCACAACATTCTCTGCACTGAACAAATGTCCATTTTGACATGTGGACTCAGCGCGTATGAAACACATTTTCACCGGGCCCGGACTGCTTTCATTTGTAAATATGTTTAGTGGAGGGCTGGGCTTCTTGTTTGATTGCTTTAATTGAAACCGGACTTTTAGAAAGTGGATTGAAACACTTTTCGAATGGGTGGGATTGTCAGAGAATCTTGCAGTTTGTGAAAGACATCAGTGCTGTTTAGAGAAAAAAAAAGGGGGGGCAGTAAAGGCAGAAATAACCGTGTGACCGTATTTCCGAGGCGCTCTTAGCTCCTGGCATCAGCACTTTTCTCCTGGTTCGTGTGGATGTTGTGTGGGCCCTGGCGCTGCTTGTGCATGTGGATATGATCGCTGTGAAGGGGGGAGGGGAGAAGATAGGTTTGCAGCAGAGCTTGCGGATGGCACAACGCCAGTGCCCTGAAAAATGGCAAACATGTCACAGCTAACAGCTGGAGGCAGAAATATTTCTCTTTAATTTGGATGGATAAAATTTTTTTCACAGCGGGGCACTCTCGAAAGAGTACAACATCAAAGAGGGTGGGTCTCACCAGTCAGACATCAGCTGGCTCCAGGATGGAGCAAAATGAATGAACTGTCAGGGCTTTTCCAGCACGGAGGCTTCTGCCAAGTGAAAAGTTAAAGGTTCAGTGGCTTGTTCAGACCACAGACAAAATCGCGATCGTGGAACGCCTGATCCCCAAAGTCTGCCGCTGGTCAGCAGACAGCAGGATGTCTGAAGAAGATTCCAGATTGACGGATGGCAGGCTCGGTATTGATGACTGCTGCCCTGCTCAGAGATAAGTGGGATTCACCCACAGCTCTGCAGCTCGGGGGGTTCCCGGCTCTCCGTGCCGGAATCTCCCATCACCCCCTGTCCTGACACTTAGCAGCACCCACCCCACAGTGTGACCAAATACCCACTTCCATTTCTTCTGTGGTGTCGGCTTCTCAAACACCACCTCCGTGTTTTACGTTTATTGACACTTTTCAACTGTTTTTCTGATGACCGTATTTTAGTCTTGACTTCTATGTTAGTATTATCTGCAAACTCAACATAAACCTCTAATGATTTTCTAATATTTCTGGAACTTGATGAATGTGAATTGACAAAGTACAGTATATAGCTTTATATCAGCATTACTGAAAATACAGCAACGGTGTCTATAACCATCACTCAGTTGTCTTATGGGGCATTTATTACTTCACCTTTGAGCTTCATCTTGAAAGCTTGGCATTCTAAACATTCCAAAATATTGCAAAGCAAAGCGAGAGGAAAGAGATTTCTTAGTAGACAGAGCAAAATAAGTCATTTTTAAGGGAGAAGAGGAAGAAATGATCAAAATGAAAAAAGAGCTGTAGTATTTTACCTCTAAGAAAAAAGTTGAAAAACTGAACACAGACAGAGGCTCCCGTGTCGGTCTTTGCTTTAATGAAGACGCGCTCCTGGTGGGATTTGCAACTTCAGCCACACACTTGCGCCAGGTCTCACCCGGGCACATTGCCAGCAGGGGGACCCTGGTTTTCACAGAGTGGGAAGTGGCGTCTTTATCCGCTGCTTGGTTGCTTTGTGCAAATTTTATTAGCAGATTAAGTAAGTCTCACTAAGCTGACATTTGCTCTGGAAGTCAGAAATGGTTTGATAAGTGGCGTTGTTATTCACTGTAAACATTTTTATGACCCTCGTTTGGAGAATTTCATGATGCTTTAAAGGAAAAGCTCTATGATTTCTCCCTGATAGGACAACCGGGATGTGGTGGAAACAGCAGTGACCTGGTAGGCTGTGACTCAGGAGGATTTGGTCCATGGCACACTCACTTCCGAACTGTGTGACTGCGGGCAGGTCACTTAACCCTTCCTAGCCCAAGGTTTCTTCTCTGAGAAACAGAACACTATCCAGCCTGCCTTCCCGGTCAGTGACAAGGCTCAAACAGGCTTGTGAATGCATTTTATAAATGAAAGTGCCACGCAGATGTGTAGAAACGTATACATAGGACTTGCCATGTCCTTGCTCATTTGATTTTCCCTTCTCTTCAGCACTTTAACAAAGGGACTCCCAGTGGCACCATTTTTTCATGGTAAGTCTCCGGCATCTTCATCTTCCTAATATGTCGGTCACTGGCTGTTCTTTCTTTCTTTCTTTTTTTTTTTAAAGATTTATTGATTTATTTATTGATTTATTTATTTATTCATTTATTTATTTATTTATACAAGCACTGGGTACAGTCAGAAGCGCGGGAGGGTGAGAGAATTCACCAGAGCCAGAGCGGGGAGCAGAGCAGGCAGAAGGACTGAAGTACACTGCTGAGGGGAGCAGCGGGCGCTGCAGGAGAGGTCTGCGCACCATGTGGGACCCTCGCTGGCGGCCGGGGATCGAACCTGTGCTGCAGAGGCTGGCTGCAGGCAGCTTCTCAACCCAGTGCTCAACCGCTGCGCCACCGGGGAGGCCCTGTTCTTTCTTTGTGTCGAGGACGAGGTAGAAGCTTCCACTGACTTTGGAAGTACTGACCCCTCTTTTCAAGCCTTGACGTGGCTTGATTTGAAAGTTTCCCAGCTGGGAAGTTAGGAGCACACAGTGGCTTGGTTCTGGAGTCCTCCTCCCTGGAGTGGAAAGCCCTGGCCGCCAAGGCTCAGTGTTGGTCTGATGCCACCCGGCTGCCACCCACATGTGTCCCTTGCTCCTCATCTAGGTGTTTTCTGGCACCTGCCCCACTTTGGCTTTGAACATGTTCTGTGTTCACACAGATATGAGGCACTGTTAGTTGGGGCTTCCTCTGACCAAAAATGTATTTCAGAAGTCGAGCAATCTGCATGCTACTAGGTGAGGGTTCTGGAGCCACACCTAAATAAAGCACTGGGAATGGCTAACTGTTAGTCACACATCTGCTCTAGGAATGTGCTTGAAGGTGTGGGTGCCTGTGTTATTTCAGCAGCATTGCATTAAACTGAAGACTAATTAGATTTCAGAAATGTCAGATGTGGGTCTGAAAAAAGGCTCTCGTGCTGTTTTCTAGATGGTCTTCATATTCACCTTCATTTTTAGTTTCTGTGTTACTTTTTCGTAGACTCTTGTGGGCAATAAAGACAAACTGCACGACTGTCCTATGCCTGGCTCTCCCTTCTGCCATCCCTCATCTTCCCTCTTTCTCTTTCTGTCTCAACATAAGGTGATTTCCTGGTAGGTGCAAAACCTGGTGTAAAACACAGTGGGTCAATTTAAAAAGTGATTAGGATGCATTTCTGCCCTCAACAAGCTTACAGTGTGAAACCCTTTGTGCATTTTCATTGGTAAAACTTAAGAGAGGCTCCTCGAACTACCACACGATGAAGAGCAACACCTTTTCTTCAATCATAGAGGTATTCTGCTTCTTAACTTTGCACAGTAAAAATGGTTTGGAGTTACTCTTTCATGTAAATGGCTGTGGGGCTGTTTGTTATTCACAAGCCACAAAATATCACACCTCTGCCTCCTGATTCAGGAATCTCACCTAACATTTCCATCCACCATGGCAAGCTGTGTATTTTATTTTATTTATTTATTTTAAAGATTTATTTATTTATGCATACAAGAACTAGGTACAGGCCAGATGTGCGGGTGGTGAGAAGATTCCCCATAGACAGAGCGGGGAACAGAACAGGCAGACTGACTGAAATACACTGCTGAGGGGAGCAACGGGCAAGTCAGGAGAGGTATCCTGCACCATGTGGGTAGCTCCCTGATCGACCTGGAATTGAACTCGTGCTGCAGAGGCTGTGGGTAGCTTCACAGTGCTGTGCTTAACCCCCTGCACCACCAGGGAGGCCCAGCAAGCTGTATATTTTCTACTGACTTTCTCAAATTGCTAATGTACTTGATTAGGGAAACCCTAGTTTTCTGAGTTATACTGGGAAAAGGGGATACATAAAGACACTGTGACAATAGGCAGAGGGGATCTGAAGAACCATCTTTTTGTCTGTTCTTTCTCCATCCCTGCATGTGCTATGAGAGGATTTAAAACAATGCTGGATTCTAAGGTCTAAACTAGGAAGCTCCCAGAAACCCCTTCTTGGATCTTTTCTGTGCTAATTTGTTTTAATTGAGGTAAATTTAGTTTACCACATAGTATAGACTTCAGAGCTATATTCACCTCAGCAACTATATATTTCATGCCACGCCCACCACTAGATGTCTAGTTACCATTCCCCCATAACCTATCAGCCCTTCTGCTTTTTCCAGACCCTCTGATAACCACTATTCTCTTGTAAGAGTCCAAGTATTTGTTTTTATTTTGCTTGCTGGAATGTGCTTTTTTTTTTTTTAATCCCTTTATATTCCACACATGGGTGGAATCATACAGTGTTTGTTTTTCTCCTTCTGACTTAACTCATTTAGCATAATCCCTCATGGTCCACCCATGTTGTCATAAATGGCAAATTTTCTTCTTTTTCATGGCTGAGTAGTAGTTCATTGTGCATATCCTATGACTCCCTAATCTGCTCATCTGTTTTGGGGCACTTGGATTGTTTCCATATCTTAACTATATCTTAACTATTGTGAATAGTTCTGTAGTGAACATAAAGGTGCTGAAAAAAAATTTTTTTTTCAATTCTTTGGGTAAACACCCAAAAGTAAAATTACTGGATCACATGTTAAATGCATTTTTAATTTTTTTAGGACCTCCATATTGTTTTCCTTAGTGAGTCCACCGATTTCCATCCCCTCTATAGGAATCATCCTGTGATATCATCATTTGATGTTCATCTTTATATTTCATAGACTTCAAAAAAGTTAGGCTCAAGGAGGATATAGTATCTTCTTTTTTAAAATTTTTTAAAAAGGATTTACTTATTTACACAAGCACTGTGGTACAACCCAGAGGCGTGGGAGGATGAAAGAATTCATCAGACACAGAGCGGGGAGCAGAACAGGCAGATGGACCAAAAAACACTGCTGAGGTGAGCAGTGGGCAAGACAGGAGAGGTCTGCCACACCATGTGGGTAGCTTCCTGGGTGGCTGGGAATTGAACCTATGCTACAGAGGTTGCGGACAGCCCCACAGGGCTGCACTCAACATGCTGTGCCATCGGGGAGGCCCCTGTAATATTTTCTTTTAAAAACCCTACTTGTTAGTACTTAGAATAAAGTTTTCAGTTGCATTTTGTGGTGATACCTTCTTAAGCTTTGAATGAAACCTAAGCTCTTTAAGAAGCTATAGAATCATTCTGAGACTTCAGCTCACTTCACTTTAGTCAGTTTTGAGTTCTTCCTACATCCTGGGACCTGTGGTAGATTTTTTTTTTAAAGATTGCTTTATTTTTATACAAGAGCTGGGGTACAGGCCAGAGGTGCGGGAGAGTGAGAGGATTCACCAGAGACGGAGCAGGGAGCAGAACAGGCAGACAACTGAAGTACACTGCTGAGGGGAGCATCGGATGCAACAGGAGAGGTCTGCTGTGCTATGTGGGAATCTCCCTGGCCGGCTGGGAATCAAACCCGTGCTACAGAGCCTGTGGACAGCTTCACGGTGCTGCAGTCTACCCGCTGTGCCACCAGGGAGGCTCACCTGTGTTAGATGTTTGGACAACAAAATAGGCTCCCTTTCAGCTGGTTGGTGCAAATTGAAGCAGACGGGCATTTCAGCACAAATCCAAGTGCTGGTGTTGAGGCCTTGACTCAGGGATGCGCTAAGGTGAGGAAATATGGGCGCAGGAGCCTGAAAATCTTACCTGAAAATCAGCTGATTCCTCATATAAAACATTTGTATCCATTTTTTTTTTTTCCCTTCCGTATCCAAATTCAGGAACCCAGGTTCTTGGAGGAACAGATGAAAGTGAAAGTTGTAACCCTAGTTCCTTTTGCTTGAAGTCTTTGGTTTTTTGCACGATACTGAGGGGATTCCATAAAGTGAGGGAACACTGAGTGGACTCCCAGATGTGGAAGAAGAGGGAGGGAAGGGTGACAGAGGAATCCTGGAGGCTCTGTCCCTGACTAGCAGTCTCATTGTCCCTAACTTTTGGAGGTTCCATTTCCTGTGTATAAACAGGTCATGTTGGAACAGATGGTCTCGGACTTTCCTGGGCTCTTAATTTAGCCAAAGTACTCAGCATTCCAGCAGAAGAATTGGTCTCTGAAATCTTCAGAGAGGTCTCCTGCCACGTTCTACCCGTGGGTCACCCAATGCACTGCAGGCACTGGATGATGTCTTAGGAGCTGCCTCTCAGAGCAAGGGTGAGAGTAGTTAAAATGGTGGGGTAGCTAGTTTTTTTAATATGTGCCATTCTCACTGGTATAACGTAGTATTTCATTGTAGTTTTGATTTACATTTCCCTGATTACAAGTGATGTTGAGCATTTTTTCATATGCCTGTTGGCCATTTGCATTTCCTCTTTGGAGAAGTTTCTTTTTAGCTCTTCTGCCCATTTTTTAACTGGATTATAGCAGCACTATTTATAATAGCTAAGCAATGGAAACAACCCAAATGCCCAAAAATAGATGAGTGGATCAAGAAGATGTGGTACATATACACCATGGAATATTACTCAGCAATCAAAAAAGATAAACACAAGCAATTTGCAGCAACATTGATGGAGCTGGAAGTGATCATGCTCAGCAAACTAAGCCAGAAAGAAAAAGAAAAATACTGGATGGTCTCACTCATAGCAGGAATCTAGAAAACCTAAATAAGGAACCAGGAAAAAGACTAATTATAATAAAGTAAAAATTAAAAAAAATTGATGGTGGGGTGCTTATCTGTGCATTTTGTATTTTTATAGTGGATCAGGAGAACATACTTATTACCTGTTTTTGTAGCACAATTATACACTTCACTTTTTTAAGTTAAAACGGATTCTTTGTTTTAAAAGATCATTGAAAGCCTCTGCTGAGTTACAAATGAAAAAAATGAACTCTCTTTTCCTCTCTCCTATTCCCTGTCAAACTACTGATGATGGCTTGGGGCAGCACAGGAGTGATGAGCGTTTGCAATGTTTCCAGACTAGCAGTTCAAAGAGTCTTCCTTGAAAGTTCCCCTCAGCTGTTATAGACTCATTTCAATGTAGAGAAAATTCCTTTGCAACTGGTATTGCAAAGTTAAATGACCAAACAGGTAAACCAGTTAGGGAAGTAAGGAGCCTGTAGGACAATAGGGAGTAGTAGAGACTGTGGGGAAATGGAAAATCACATAACCCATATCACAGGGAACCACCTCTTTTTCTCAGTCTAGTGAATTATTGCCAGAAATTTAGGACTCATCTTTTGATTTTTTTTTCAATAAAAATTAGAGATGAGGTTATATTTACAAATTTCTTAAATTCTGCATGGGAAGAATAAAGTGACCTGATTGCTTAAATTCAACCTGAGAGCCATTGGTTGAAGCTAAAGCTAAACCTAGCTTTAGCGAAGCAGGTTGCTCAGAGCTACCAATATACACCAACTCCTATAATTCAGATGTTTGTTTTGCTTTTATACTAAAATGGATCTAAGTTAGTTCCTCTTTACATTGTTTTTATGATTATTAATGTAAGTTGGCAACATTCATAAATGAGAAAACCTTTAACAAACCATTTGTGACCAGTGTTTATAACACAAAACCCTGTATTTTTTTTTCTCCTGCTGTTCTCATTTAAAGTAAATCATTGTTCTTGCAGAATTAGATTGTGGGAGCAAAGGGTGCTTTGTGATAACTAGCAATGCAGAAAAACTCTTTCACTGGTGGTTTTCATTTAATATGTGGTTTGTAGTGAGTAAGAAGTTGTGTGATCGTTTTTTCAAACACCTCTGTGGTGTACCAATAAACGTTATGGGATTGAAAAGTGTACAAATTCCCCTAAAAAGGTAAGATATCACTCTTCCCTAAAGTTATCTTTCTATTCCTGTTGATACAAGATAAAAGAGAAAGTGCAGACCAAAAGCAGTGGTTTGAAAATGGCAATAGCAACAATCACAAAAATCAGTGGCTGATAATGCACTAATATATATTACAAATACTTTCCCAGGTGGATAACACAGATACAGCTTTTAACCTTGGGTTAGATAGTCAACCTCTCTGTTTTAGCAATGCATGCTAGAATGGAAGTACAAAGAAATAATTGGCTAGACTTTTTTTTAATTGTTCTTTGATTTTATTAAAGAAAAAAGTCAGAAAAGCGTAAAGTATGTTATACAAATGGCATTTTTACAGGCCATTAAAATAGTGAATATTTGCTAACACTTTGCCCTATTTATTTTAATTTTTTTTTTGAGAAATGAAGCATTTCAGACAAAATATTAGTTCCTTTCATTCCAGAGGCCAGTCTGCTGATGAAACTATATGCATCCTTCCAATGTGTCTTTTCAGAATTGTGCTAGGTATATAAGTATGAAAACATACTATAAATATTGCAATATACATTGGTATGCAATCTACTAAGAGTGTCCTTCTTAAAAAATTTTTAAAATTTTTATTAATTTTTTTATTTTTATATTCCCCATACAATTGCACCCCCCTTATTTTGGCCCAAACCCCTCCTTTTCCTGCCCTCCCCCCACCATAGTGTGTCTCTGGTTTATAGTTGTTGATTTTGATTTTTTCTTTCTTACAGTTATTCTTTTTCCTGGTCCCTTATCTAGGTTTTCTAGATTCCTGCTATAAGTGAGACCATCCGGTATTTTTCTTTTTCTTTCTGGCTTATTTCCCTGAGCATGATCCCTTCCAGCATCATCCATGTTGCTGCAAATTGCATTAGTTTATCTTTTTTGATTACTGAGTAATATTTCATTGTGTTTATGTACCACATAAGAGTGTCATTTTTTTATATTTTGAAATGTTAGCAAATGTATATGCACCAGTCTGCCACCTGATTTTTGTATTTAACATTATGGTTTTGATATTTATCTATATCAACTACATCTTTGCATGAAACGGATCTAGTGTATTCATTTTAAGCATTTTATATGACTTTGTTGAATAAATAAACCAGACTCTGGTTATTCTTCTTCTGATAGACATAGCCATTGTATCTGTGACAGTGAATGCCCTGGGACTAGTTTCCTGAGGCACCTGTGTCGCTGTTTCATTGCAGCGATCTGCTGGCGGTGAAGTTACTGAGTCATAGGAGCTCTGTACTGTTGACTCTATTTCAGTATTTCCGAAGTGTTCTCCAACATGACTGCCAGTATAGCCTGTCTTTCTGCAATGCTGGAACTAGATTTGTAAATCAAATATGCCTGTTATGCTTTCCACAATTTCGAGGGTTTTCCATTGCAGAATTTGACCTTTTTTTCCCATCAAATGTCCTGTGTCTTTCTTTGCAGATAGTTTCCCTACCTCAAAAGGATCATTTGCTTAACTTCCTTAGAAAGGACAGTGCAAATATTAAAACTATCTCTCTCGTGTTATTTCAGAAAAAAAGCATACAGTTTCAGCCAAACATTGTTTATATTCAGGTGTTTTTTCAGAATGACTCTTAATTTATACTTCACTCTCCTGCCTTCATGCTCACTATTTTAATGAACAGGATTTCTGATCTTTTCGACATTTTTCATTAGCCCTGAAGGGATTGTCTAAACACTTTGTGCCTGATTTTCAATATTTTTCTGCTTATTTTACACCCTTCATTTAAAGGTAATGAAAACCAAATAACGTGGGGTCTTGACCTGACTTCATCTTCTCAAATTCTTTAAGTATTTTATACTTATTAGGTGTCTCACTTAAAATTTCATTTTAGTGTCAGACAAATGAGGATTTTAGTGCAGCCACCAAGAGCAACTTCCTGAACTTGAAAATGTTGCTACTGCTGTAGATAGAAATTTGTTGAAATATTCCCTACTGTTGATGGATAGAAGCACAGGGTCCTTGCTCAGTTATTTGGAGAATTTACTCCCTCCTTTTCTTTTTCTTTTTTTTAAATTTTTATTCATTTAGTACTGGTTTGCATCCTCTCCATAATAGAAGGGTAGGATTTCCCCTTCAGGCATTGTTGCCACAGGGCACTCACCACCAAAAAGCAGATCATCCAAGGTTTAATCAGAACAAAGTCGAGCTGGTGATACAGAGTAATAATAGATCCCAGATTAGTACCTCAAGCTCTCCTGAGAAGTCATCTTTAATTCCTACCCAGCATTCACATTTGGATATACTGCTTTCCCTAAATTTATTCTTTATTTATTTAAGATTTATTTATTCATGAATACAAGAACCGGGGTATAGACCAGAGGTGCGAGAGGGTGAGAGGAGACAGAGACAGAGAGGGGAGCAGAACAGGCAGACCAACTGAAATACACTGCTGAGGGAAGCAGTGGGCAAGACAGGAGAGGTCTGCCGCACCATGTGGGTATCTCCCTGGCCGGCCGGGATCAAACTTGTGTTGCAAAGGCTGCAGACAGCTCCATAGTGCTATGCTCAACCGCCTGTGCCACCAGGGAGGCCCTCCCCAAATTCATACTCCTGCCTTGATGGATGAATTGAAATAGGCACCAGTGTCTCTGGGCATATTTGTCTTTTCAGGAAACAAAGAGTTTATTTTACCAAAACTAGTCTTTTTCTAAACATTGGTTTACAGCATGACTATAAATGAAGCAGAGGTATAGGGTCACACCTCTGCAGATCTATGTCAGGCCCCCCACTGCCCACAAGACACCTGTAGTCCAGTATATCCATTTGGTTTGGTTGGGCCCAACTCTTTCTTTTGTTTCCTTATATTCCACATATGAGTGAAATCATCCAACATTTTCTTTCTCCTCCGGACTTATTTAACTTAGCAAAATCCCCTCCAGTTCCATCCATGTTGTTGCTAATGCAAGGCTCATCTTTTTTTTTTTTTTTTTTTAATAGCTGCATGCTTTTATCCCATTGTGAATGTGTATACCACATCTCAATCCACTCATCTGGCTTCGGCACTTAGGCTGAAACACTGGGCTTAAGTGCTAACTCTCAACAGCACAGGCCAGAACCGGTTCAGGATCGTCTTGAGACAAATTTTTGGTCTCCCCAAATAACACTGGTAGGAGGTACTGGCCATGTTAGTGTGATGAGATCCCTCATGTTGTGAATCTGTGTTGTCATGACTTGACATAACTGAAACAATTTAATTAGGGAGGGGAGGGAGATTTGGGTGAAACATATAATCAGGTTTGTGGTTCGCAAAGTCACTAGCTACAGTATAGAGGCTAGGTTGGAAGTGCCTGCAGAAGCTGTGGAGAGAGTAGTTAAGAGACTGCTGATTCCTGGGGCCTCTCTGGTGGCGCGGGGGATTCAGACGCAACCTATGAGGCTATCCGCAGCCACTGCAGCACGAGTTTGATCCCCGGCCAGGAAAGTGACTCACATACACAGCAGACCTCTCCTGGCTAGCCCGCTGCTCCCCTCAGCAGTGTATTTCGGTCGATCTGCCTGTTCTGCTCCCCACTCTGTCTCTGGTAGATCCTCTCACCCCTCACACCTCCTCTGGCCTGTATCCCAGTTCTTAAATGCATAGATAAATAAATCTTAAAAAAAAAAAAAGAGAGAGAGACTGCTGTTTCCTTCAGGGGAGAAAGGAGGCTGTGTGGGCTAGGATGGTGATGGGAGAGGAAAAGTGGATGCACATGAGCAGCAATAGGAGGGTTTGATGAGGACTGAGGGAGAGAACAGTATCAAGGTTGAATGGATTTCCTCAACTCTGAACTCAGTTATGGGATCTAAATAGATGCATGGAATGTTCTCATGGTCTCGTGTGAAATTGTGTAATATATTGGTATTAACTGGAAGCCTGACCTCATGCCGCGTGATTGATATTTGTGTGATATTTGGGAAAAGCCTGCAATATAGCTGTCTCCTTTTCCTGAAGGCTAGTCACAGTTTCAGCAGGCAGGCAAAAATTACAGCATTCCTGTGGTTGCCATATACTCTGTCAAGTTACTGCTGATAAGAGTGTAGGAAACACATTTTGTACTCATTTGCAAGTGTGGCTGGCAGCAGCTGCTGTTCAAATAAGTTAGCTCAGAAGGTAGCTCCCCCCAACATACAAATGTTCCTTGCTGCTGAGGACATTGGCCCAGAGGAGGACCAAACGTCTCAAGATGCTTCGTAATTCTGTTCACCAGCAGCCCTCACACAGGAATTTGTTTCTGGGAGAAGAACAGGGCAGGGGCTGCTCATCAACATTTTTGACCCCCTTAAAGGTAAACAGTGGCATTTTGGGAACTGATGGCTTTGTTCAGTGTCACGGAGGCTGCCAACAGTGGACTCGGGGCTGAGGCTCAGAATCTTTGAACCGGTTTCCAAAAACAAAACGAGATCAACAATAACACAGAGAGATCTAAGCTAAGTAGATGTCTGTCATTTGATTGCTCAAGTAGCAGGTTTATCCACCACACGAAATGTCTCCATTCTCTGCCATCATCCCAAACTAGGAATTTAAAGAAGTCGTTACCCTTAAATATGATATAATCCAGGGGTTTCTTCATCTCTCAGGCTTCACTGAGTATCAGCTGTAATCGCTCTGGCAGGTCAGCCAGTCACAGTCTCTTGAACCATTGTCTTTGGTAGATTAATATGTCTTTTATTTGAAGGGGTTAGAAAATGGGGGAAGGTGGTGGTGCGGGAAGGGGGGTGGAGAGCAATGAGTTTAAAAAATATTGAAAAAAAATCCATGTTTTTTTTTTTTTAAGATTTATTTATTTATTTATACAAGTACTGGGTACAGTCAGAAGTGCAGGAGGGTGAGAGAATTCACCAGAGCCAGAGCGGGGAACAGAACAGGGGAGCAGTGGGCGCAGCAGGAGAGGTCTGTGCGCCATGTGGAACCCTTGCTGGTAGCTGGGGATCGAACCGGTGCTGCAGAGGCTGCAGACAGCTTCACAGCCCAGCGCTCAACTGCTGTGCCACCAGGGGAGGCCCTCCATGTGGTTTTTAATGACTGGTGATACTAAAAAGAAACTGTCATCTGTATGATTTTTGGCCCCCTTAATAGAAATACTGAACTAAATGATCATACTACGTTCAGGGCCTCAGAGTAACCAGTGAGGTGCTCTGTAAGACATACTCTCCAGGTCTGTTTGGAAAGGCCGATGAACAAGGCATGATTTCTCAGGGTGCCTTGAAAAACCCCTCTACAACCTACTGGGGTCCCACCACTGATTTTATTTGAAAAGGTCCAGCCTTATAGTGGTCCTTCTGAAAACTGCCTCCCCGCTCCCTCCACCAGCATCCTAGGTGCCCAAAGGACTGGGGATGACCTTCAGGAATTGCAGACCATAAGTGACCCCCTGACCTACCATTCTTCTAGATACTGCATCCCCCCACAGGCTGCCCTGGCTTCTGGAAGCACGATCTGATGCCTCTGATTGTATCAGGTCAGCTAGTTATTTTGCATAAGATTTTTGCTTATTGCCCAAGTTGAGGATTTCATGTCCTGAAATGCTATCTTGAAAGAGGAGCTGCTTGCAAGACCTGAGGCCGTCCTTATGAGACCACCCTGAGTTAGGACACTTAAAATCCAGAGGAGATGGTTATTGATTTCCTCCCCTTTTTTGAGGGTCTCCTCTTGTGTTGACTCCTCTCCTAATACCTCAGGTCTTGACAGCTGATCTCCTGCATCTTCTGAGAGGTGAGAGACCATTTATTTCATCTGAATTAGAGTCTGCTCTGCCAGTTCTTTTTTTTTTTTTTTTTTAAGATTTATTTGTTAATACATACAAGAGCTGGGGTACAGGCCAGAGATGCGGGGAGTGAGAGGACTCACCAGAGACAGAGTGAGGAACAGAACAGGCAGATTGACTGAAATACATGTTGAGGGGAGCAGCGGGTGATAAAGGAGAGGTCTGCCTTGCTGTGTGGGTTTCTCCCTGGCCAGCCGGGTATCAAACTCGTGCTGCAGAGGCTGTGGATTCCTACATAGTGTGGTGCTTAACCCCTTGCGCCACCAGGGAGGCCTGCTGTTCTACCAGTTCTGTATGGCACCCTAGCTCTCCAGCTGCCCCCTGCTAGGTGTCACCCAGTTGGTGGAAGAGCGAGTTCCTGCCTCCCCCGATACCTCTGAGCAGTTCTGTGTCTGAGACTAGGGGCCTCTTCTGTGGACGTTCCAACCTCGTCCGTGTGGCCTCTCTCTTCAGCTTGCTTTTGTTTATCCAGCAGCTCATTACTTTAGAGTAGCCTGTCAAAATTGGTTAAATATTCTTTGGGAAACATGGTCACTCACATCCTTGAGATACCACAAGTATGTTTAATCCAGGGAAGATTGGCTTGATAAGAAAAAACGTGATCAACTTGCATCACCAAAACATATTTTCCTGTTATTCCAGTTGCGTTTCCACAAGCATCAGTAAGCACCAGCAAACCTCAGGCCATAAATTTCTGCCGCCGACACATAAAGACACCGAGGGAAGCAGGGAAAATGATTGCTGATGATTCGTTCTAACTACTTGACCTTCTGACCTCTTCTCTAGATTTATGACCAAGATGGGACCTTACAGCACTTTATTGATGGTGGGGAACCTAGTAAGTCGAGCTGGATGAGGTATATCCGGTGTGCAAGGCACTGCGGAGAACAGAATCTAACAGTAGTTCAGTACAGGTAAAGTATATCTTGATTTACCACTTATGGAGCTGAAGCCCTTTGGCTTGCGTATGCAAATCCAGGCTTGCTGCTAGGTTGGAAAAAATCCTGCACAACTTTGCAAGGACTGGCAGAGTTTCTTTTCTTTTCTTTTTCTTCTTCTTCTTCTTCTCTCTCTTTTTTTTTTTTTTTGGCTAGGTTTCAAAAAACTCCTCAGTTCTTGCAACAGTGATTTTATGAGAATTCAGGAATCAGAACGCTCATAGAAGCATTTCACTAAGTGCCCGTGGTGAAGTGAAGTGACACCCACCTCACTGCCTGAATTTCCAAAAAAACGACCTGAAAGCGCCTGGCAAGCCCAGGGGGTGGGGTGATTCCCTGTGGCACGCATAAGTAGGAATTCGGAGATTCAGCTCTGGCTCCCTGAGCCTGCAGTCACCTCGGGCTAGCTCCCTGGGGAAGGGTTCCATTTGCACACAGGCACCGGAAGCCAAGAACTGGCAACCTTCCCCAAGCTGTTGTGTTCCTCAGCGGTGAAGGAGCCAGCGTCACCTCTCTTGATCTTTCGAGAGGTGCCAAAGCGCTTGGCTCTGGCTTTGGGTCAAACGAGAACGTTTCAGATGATGAGGTGGTTCCAGAGCACAGAGGAGCCCCGGTTTCCCGACATATTTGGTAACACCCAAAGGCTAAGAAAGCTAACCCCCAGGACCTGGAGTCCTCTTGGGCAGCCTCTGAGGAGCTGAAAACGAGGTGGCTCTCGGACTGAGCCATATCTGCCCGTGCACCTGTTGGCCGAGCTTTTCCATTTTGGGCTAAAGAAGGCTGCAGTTGAGACGAGAGGGCAAGAGCAAATCACGTAGGAAAAACGCCCCACCACCAAGCCTTCTTTTCTCAGAATCCCTCGAAAACATGTGCCATATAAATATATGACCTCAGTTATAAACAGCCATGTTCCCTTTCGAATCAGAAGCAACTGTTTAGCTTTATTAGGCTCCCCAGACACATCAAAGCCTTGTGCTCAGCCCCTTGGAGTCCTGCCTGTGGCTATTTATTCCCCCCCCCCTTTTTTTTTTTTTGGTTTTTAAAAATGAAGCCTTAAAAAAGAAAAAACAACTGAAGCTTTATTCCCCTAAGAGGTTAAGGGCTGCGCAAATCTGGCTGCCTCTCCAAAGATCTCCAATTCAAAAGGAGCGCGTTGGGCCGCTGGTGACTCACTGCCTTGGTTTCCTCTGCAGTTTCATTTCATTAAGTAACGGTTTAAATGAAATCGTGCACAACGGCGCTGGGGGACTCGGCCGCGGACAGACTTCGCTCACCTTTATTGCGGCTGCAGGCCTTCCATGAGGTTTTTATGAAACGCCGAGCTAGAAAATTAGTAAAGTTGGTGCCAGCCCATTCAGCAAGAGCCAGCTGGGCAGGTTCTGTCAAGAGTCCCCAGGGAACTCCTGAGGCGAATTCTGAATTTGGGCAAAAGGAGACTCACCCCTGAGCGGAAGGTAGGCAGGAGCAAATCACTACCTATCTGTCAATATTAAGTGGATTTTATAGCTCCCCCTTCCATGATGGCTTTTAAACCTCAAGTTCTCTCCGCGATCTGCTTTTGATTACTTTAGATCTTTATAAAACGAACTCCAAAAACACAATTTAAAAAAAAAAAACTGGCATCCATCACCAGCGACCACGTCCAAGAGGAAGAAAATAGAAAAGTTGGACCCCGAAGAGCCAGCCTAATTTTTATTGTACATGAATGTCCTCTTCACAAAAAGTCAGCTGGTTTAGATTCATTCTGTTATGATTTGTAATATCTAAATGGAATTTTCTTCAAAGCGCCCTTGATTGATTGACCCTTAGCTGAACGTTTTGTTTTTATTTTGAGGCTGACAATAATGCTTGTTGGCATGTGCTCAGCTTCAACGGCGTGGGGACGCCACGAAGCTATCTTTATGAGTCATCCAACCACAATACTCAATACATGTCAGCAAAGGAAATATTATCTGAAAAGGGAAAAATCCCTTTGATGTGCTTCAACATGCAGAGATTTCTGCGAGTTTTGGAAGCTCTGCCCGCTTGTAAGGAACGGTGTACGCTTACACATTTTTTTTCCCCCTTTCGGCCTGCTCCGGGCCTCCGAAGACCACCCATTGCTCGAAAACAGTTCTGCTCTTTCAGCGGCAAAGCGTGTCATTTGGGTTTAGCACATTCATTTGCCGGGCGCTGTGTTTATATTAAGGGAAGCCAAACCGAGAGATGAAATGTTACAAGGGTGAAGTACAAAGTAGACTCAATTTTTCTCAACTTAGGAGATGCCAGTGATTTATAGCTCGGCTCCAATTTTGATTTTTTTATGTAGCAGTGGAAAGAATTAATAAAATGCACAGCTCTCAGAGATGTGGAGGGAGGCAGGGTGGTGAGGTCCGGACAACTGGCTGGAGTTTTTGTCAGATATTCATAGAATGTTGGGAAAAACATTGTGCTTAGCTAGCAGTGCCCTCGTGAGACAGAATGGCAGCAAGTTAAGGAAAATAACAAGATAAATGAAATTTTTGCAGCTGCAAGTAAAATATTGAGAATCTGCACTTTTTTATTGATCTTTATGATCCTATTGCCAAGAGCCACTTTGTGGTGACAAAATATGTTGACAAGTGCATATCTCACCACCATGAAAAATGTGGTGAAGGATTCGCCTTATGTCTGCAGTGTTATACAAGGAACAAATTGCCCTGCTACAGCCAATTCCTCACAGAAAGGCTACATTTAAGGCCCACCAACCCTAAACACTTTTATCTTGAACTTGAGGCTAATATGTGTAGCAATTCTTCATTGAGGAAACCGCTCGGTGGCGGTTTCCTCATTTTTTTTTTTTAATCTGTAGATGTTTCTTTACAGTGCCAAAGCTGTTATAAAAAATGTTTATTTCTTGCTACCTCCGCTCTATCATTTCAGGGAGTAATCTTTCAGCCAGGGTAAAGTGCTCCTCTTGTGTTTATTGAATTTCTATCCATTTCACAGAAGAGGGATTTTTCTCTTCGCTTGTATCAAACTTTAGAAGAAAGGTGATGAGGAAGATTTTTATTTCTCTTGGTGCTTATATCACAAAGCTGCTTAGTTTTATTACGAATTTGGGAACTCCCAATGCCAAGTTGCAAGAACGCACGTAATGCTTTTCCTTCAAATACGAAATCAATAGCATTAATTTATATTTGAGGCTGAGGCAACCGTGTCTGCAATTTGCCAAGAGAGAGAATTTTCTCATTAGTGGGAGATGGAATTTTTTTTTTTTTAAATCAACTCTTCCTTACTGTTGTCTCCTGGGCCAAATATCTGTCTTCAGCCAAGACATTCTGTGGAGGGAAACTGGAAATAAACTGTACACTGTTTATCATACTGGGTTACAGGCTCCTAATTGGTGGTCGGGAACCATAAGGTGGGTGCAGATTTTATTGCAAACAGGAAATGTGTAAGTGGAGCTGGGCAGAACTTTGGGGGGGGGCGATAAAAAAATGTGGATGGGGGCATATGAGTCCTACCGATGACTAAGCCGGGTTTTCTTTTGTTTTGAATAGGTCGAATATATTCTACCGAGCCTGTATAGATATTCCCAGGGGTACCGAGCTTCTGGTGTGGTACAATGACAGCTATACGTCTTTCTTTGGGATCCCCTTACAATGCATTGCCCAGGATGAAAACTGTAAGAATTTCTTTTAGCTCTGACTTCACAAATACCTATTTCACAGCTAACTTTTTTAAGCGTGTTGTTGGAAACTCCTGAACTGCCATCCACCCTATTGGGGGACGCCCATGCGCACACATCTGTCCTGGCAATTTCTACTCCCTCTGTGTCTGTTGCTTTTTCACGGGGCTGCTTGCCTGTACAGGCCAATCCTTCTTTTCCTGTTTACAACTTCAAAACCTTTGCCATCGTTTGAAATAATCTCCGGCAGCCACATCGGGAGGCTGGTTTTTACTGAGCATCTATTATTATGTCTGATTCTCTGCTTGCCACCTTTTGGGGTCACCAGAGCAGTTGGGACTTCTGCTCTGAAGGGATGCACAGTTTTGCTGGAGTCATACTAGATGCAAAAAGAAAGTAAGAGGAAGCAATGCCTTTAATCAGGAGGGGTCCCGCCCATAGATTGATATGCATCCTCCTGAATAGTCCTTGGAGTGAAAAATGGAAGCAACACCCATAGACGTGATTGAGGAATTTGTGTCTGAGTTCTTAGTCCAAAATGAACCTTGTAATTTTCTTCTATATTCATTACCATGGCAATCCCTATCTTTAAAAAATAATCTATTAGGCAAATGCAAATTTACAGTGATTTTACTTGCACTTTATAATTTTATCAATTTTTTTGAAAAATAATACAAGGTGATTTCCAGTATTTAGAATGGAATTGGGTCATTATGATGAGCTTCAGTGAGAAACCCTGGATTCAAGGTTGCTATTTTTTTCTGTCATTCGGTTGACTAGTCTGATGGTCTGATATTATTGCAACAGAAAAAGAAACAGGAGAATAGATCTTTTTAAGAAACTAAAACAAGTAGTATTTTATTTTTTCCTTGTCTCTTTCCTCCCCTCCCTACCCTCTGTCTCTCCCGTTCCACACATCTACACATCTACACATGAACTTCAGTAAAAAATATTTATATTACCCCGATAAAAATCTGATGATAAGATATTTCTTTTCCATATTGTCTTTATAGTTTCATAAAACACATAATCTTCAGAAAGCATATTACTATCAACTTTCCTTTTCTACTCTCCTTAGACCCAAACCAGTCTCAAATCAAAAAATGAATCCTTAGACATATAGTACATCCCTCTTACTCCCCAAATTTCTATTGCAAAGTTTCTTTTCTGCAATAATATTCCTCTTTGAGGGAGAGTCAGTATTCATGGGAGAAAATGTCAAGTTGGACATGAACGTGGGTAAGTGGTCAGAGGCAGATGGACATGGTGGCCAGGCTGCTGTGTCTCCCAGAATGGTTCCAGGCCCTACCTCATCTAAAAGTAGTTCAAGATGCATGTACTGAGAAGCACCCAGATCAGCCCCTCTCATCTGCTGACAGGAGCTTGTGTGTGCTTTAGAACCTTGACATAACCTTTGAGAGAATGGAATTCCATAAATCCTGTAAGCCCATCTGTTTCCTTCTTTAATATGACTTACTACAGATTCTGAAGATGCACTAGAGAACATATCAGAGCTTACCATTCAGAGGTGCGTAGTACAAAGTCCAAATATTCATGCAGTGATTGCTAAGATACTTACCAAAAACTGTGGGCTGGTACCTTTGCTTTGTGCTTTAAATACAGCCATGAACAAAACAGATAAGAAAGCCTGGCCTCATGGAGCTTACATTTTAGTGGGAAAAGATAGATTATCAGCAAATAAATGAGTAAATGAATGGGTGGTAATAAGGATAAGTGTAGGGATAAGATAGCAGAGAAGGGCTGAGGAGTGTCAGTAGTTGGATAAGTTTCAAACAGGTGAAGGAACAGGCCATGGGTACTTGGAAGATTGTTTCAGGCAGCTGGACTAAAAATATAAAGGCCCCAAATTGGAATATTCCCAGTGTGTTGAAAAAGTATCATAAAGGTTGCAGTAGGTGCTTTGGAAGGAGTGAGTCGGGGAGAGATTAACTTAGATATTCAGAGGCATGGGGGAGTGGAGAGACAGTCATCTTATAAGGCATAGGAGGCTTTCGTTCTGTGTGGGCCCAGTGAGGTGGGTATTGCAGAGTTTTGAACAAAAGAGTGATATGATCTGATGGAGGCTGTAATAGGATTGCTCTGGCTGCTGAGTGGAGGCTATATAGTAAGGGGTGAATATCCAGCAGATGATCCAATTAGAGGCTCTTGCTAGCATCTTGGGGACAGAGGACAGTGGTTTGGACCTAGTGAAGGCCATGAGAAGTGGATGAATTCTGGATATGATTTGAAAGTGAAACCAACATCATTTCTTGACACATCGGATGCTGTGTGAGAGAGAAAGTAGTTGAGGAAACTCCAAGTCTTTGATCTGAGAACCTGAAAGGATGGAATGACTCTTTACTGAGTTAGAAGTCAGAAATGGAAACCATGGAGTGACGAGAGAACACATTTCTGATGCATGATGTGGGGTGGAAGTAACATATCCTCAACACTGCTTCCACCTTATGTTGCTGTTACATGAACAAGAGGGATTTACAGGGTGGGTTACAGGACTTGGGCATCTTGTGTCCATTCATAGTCACCTCCCAATGGGAGTCTATGGCTGTTGCATCTGATCTTCAGACTCAGAGCCATAACGCCATCAAAAAAGGTACTTTCTAGAAATAACATATGCTTTCCAAAAGTCCTTTCTCCTAGAGCCCAAATTGTGTGAAGCATTCTTAGAGTTGTTGATTAGAGTTTTCCATATACTCTACTGGAAAGACTCTCAGCACCTGAAATCTTCAGGAGAAAATTTGCAAAGCCAGAGCAGCTTCAAATATTATGGGTATGGTAGGTTAACTAAACAGATCTTTTGGGTTGAGTTCAGAACTCTGAGTAAGGGTTGAGGGAAGTTTAAAGGGAATTAAGTCATTGAAATGCTCAGCATTGACGATCACCTAACCCCCTAAGGGTATTATAGGAATTTTATTTCAGTTCCTGTCTCAAAATCATATATCTGTCATGTGATTGGCCACCCAAGAACTCAGTGGAAGGTTTCATCAGATAGTGTGAGGGAGATATATGACTCTGATTCTAACTCTCAGATGGATTCTCATTCTATATGATTCACGGAGAGACCGGGAATGCTTTATAATGAGGTTGCTTATTCTGTACAGAGAAAATACTCTGTGTGATTTAAAGGCGCAAGTGTGTGAAAGGGCATGGACAGATAATTTAACAGATGCCTTCCACAGCCCTGAGTAATTTAAATCATCGCACCTGGATTAGCAATTCTAAGACAAGTTTTATCCTACTGAGCTGGCCTCAAAATAAATTAGGTGCCTTCAAAAGAAGCTTCACACGATCAAAGACTTATTTGACGAAATGCCTCCACAGAGCCTCCTTCTAGTGCTGTGCACACAGTAAACAATTAATAAATGCTCACTGGATATATATTGGGGATTTTATGGTCATTATTTGGAAAGATTAATTATTTCAGTGAGACTTTTATAGTTAATGAAATTGATATGCAGACCTAAACCGTCAAAGAAAACACGATTTTACATCGTGAATAATAGTTATTTAGCACTTCCATGTATTAAAATAGTACTTCTTTCCATGGGTCTTTCAACAATAAAGTATCCAATTCCTATTGAATGTATGTGGAGGGTACAGGCTTGGGTTTCCACGCCCCTCTCCCCCGGCAGCTTCTGGGGAGCCGAGGGGTACACTCGTTTGGAAAAGCAACTGAAAACCTCCTGGCCTCACAAAGAAGGCAGCATTTCGCATGGGCTTTTGGGTTCTGGAAGCAATTCCTGTGCTATTTTCTTTTGAGAAATCGTAGCTACAAGTGTAATAGAACTGCAGAGGGAGAGCCCCTCCGTCCACCGTGGGCTTCCGGGAGAGCCTGAAGGAAGGCCTGTGTCGACAGATCATATCCACACGGAGGAATGAAGTTCCCCAAAGCTTCCAGTGGGGGATTAGCTCCTGCCGAGTGTAAAGACTGGAGTGTGTTCATATTCCTTTCAGAGGAAATTAAAAAAAACCCTGGGAATAAATGTTAAACAAGTCTTCCTGCTGCTTTTTCTGTCTTGGCATATAAAGCTGAGGTAGCAGAATGTGAAACTTGATGGCCATGCGGGGGTCTCTGCTGTGGCGTCAGCGCTGCCTCCCCGAGGCCTGCTTCTTTCTTTTGAATTTAAAGAGCAGAAAATAAAAAGGGGTACTTCTGCAGAGTGCCCCTCACTCCCACCACCCCACCAACAAGGTGAAGCTAGGTCTCAAAAAGGCTCTCTAAAGCCTCCTGTCCATGAACTTTGAGGAATCAAGGGTGTGTTTCAGTCCAACAGAACAACTGTGTGCCAGGCTCAGTGGGGACCCTGGATGGGTGGTGCAGACCCTCAGGCCCTATCCTCGAGGAACTCTGTAGAAGGAGGCAGGTTAGCACACAATCACAGTGCAAAGCACAGAGCAGGTGCCGTGTGAAGCAGCAATTGCGCTGAGCCAGAGAGTGGAGCTGAGTATTAAAGCACTTGGGAGGCGCTGTGTGTACAGTGGGAAGCAGGGATCTAACTCCTGACAAAAGTCCAGAAACCAGAAGTTACTAGTTTGCCCCTGGAAAAGGACTAGAAAAATGCTATGCAGAAGTTACTAGGCTATGAATTGTGCATCTTGGGACATTTGTGAAAACACGCCGAAAGCCAGCCACAGCTGTGGGAAGCCATGCATTTGACTTAGCCCAGTCTACTACCTATGGAAAACCTGGGCCAAGAATCTCCTAAAAATGGGTCAAGAACTGAGGAAATCTACATCCTCCTACAAGAAGTAATGGAGAAGTCACTACGCAGGGATGCTTTGCTGTATGCGCAGAGCTGGAACAGAAGACAGCACCTACAGCAACTGGGTTCACAGAGAGGTGACCAGAGGCACAGAGAAACCGCTCTCGTGAGAGATTTGACCTTTCGTGTGCTAGCACCCAGGATCCCAGCCTTGCTGCAGCGCAGAAGCAGTCACTCCTCCCGTTTGTGCGAGTGTCCAGGCTGACGAGCTCAGATGACTTGTCTGTGGGAACTGCCTCCAGCCTTAGAGAACCCATTCACCTTAGCCTGTTCTCCCGGCGCATGTAGCCCTTGTCCAGTGACTGGTCTGTGTGGGAGTGTTAAGGACCCAGTACCTTGTCCTAAAGCAGAACAACCCTGAAGAATCTTCCCAGCTCCAGAGCCCTTAAACTCCTCCTTCAACCTGATCTTGCTTCACTCCCAAACAGGTCACCATCCCGGGAGCACTCCCTGGTTAAAGTTCCTGCCCACCCAGTACAGCTCTTCATTTCAGAGTGTGTGTGCCAGGGGACTTCAGATAGGTACTTCCAGACCTCCCTGCTGAGCCCAGCTCTCTACTGTCCAACTCCCTGCTCCACATCCTCACTTGTGTGTCTCACAGGCATCGCAAACTCAGTAGGTAAAACTGAAACTAGTCCATGACTGGCCATACATTTCCTCTCCCCCAGTTATGTAATCCTTACTCCCATTTGTCCAGTTGCTCTTAGAAACCTCAACCCCTTGCTCTCTTTGCCCATCTATCCAATCAGTTATCAAGTAATGTTGTGTGCGTATTCTTATACCTGCATTTCTTTTCCTTATGCATGCATTTTTCTTTCCTTATACATGCATTTCTTTTCCTTATGCATGCATTTTCCTTTCCTTATACATGCATTTTCCTTTCCTTATACATGCATTTTCTTTCCTTGCCGCACCCTGGGTCGCTTCACCATCAGCTTTGGTCTGTACCTTTGCAGTACCCTTCTGCATGTCACCTTTCCCCTCTTTTAGTGACATGGCAGCCAGAGTGAAATTTCTCTGATTTGCTGCTTTTATTTTTTCACTTTATTTGTTACATGAGCTCATTGCCTAGATCAAAATCTATAGAGGATTGTGGACATTCAGTTCTTCTAAATAGCAATCAGTTGACAGATTATTAGGTATCTTTCCAGACATATGTTTTGCCCATTCAAGGACAATTCTTTCTCCTTTTCTCTGGCCCTTTCTCTTATCTTCCCAAGCCCCCACCTTATGTACATTGTAGCATATCACACACAGTTTTGTGTCTGGCCTTTCCATTTAACAACCTAAAGGTAAACAAGACAGGGATGACATGTAATGATTAAGGTATTATGGCACCAGAAGAACATAACTGTTATAAATATACCAAATAAAGGAGCATCAAAATATATAAGGTAACAATAGCAGATTAAAAACATATTGGTAGCAACACAATAGTAGTATAGGACAATGACACTCCTATTTCATCAGTTGACAAATCAGCCAGATAGAAAGTTCATCAAGTGCGTAATAGCCTTCAACAAGGAATTAAGCCAGATGGGATCAAGAGAAATTTAAAGGGCACTGCCCCCTAAAGGTGAGTACACATTCATCTCAAATGCAAATGGAACATTTTTGAAGATATTCCATATATTGGATCAGTTAATTTATAAAGACTGAAATTGTATCAAGTATCTTCTCTGTTCACAGTGTCATCAGACTAGAAATCAACCAAACAAGAAAAGTGGGGAAACCTAAATGTGGAGGTTAATCAGCATGCTGATAAACAACTATTGGGTAAATGAGGAAATCGATGGGGAAATTTCAAAATACCTGAGATGAATAAAAATGAAGACTTGAGCTACCAGAACCGATGGGACACAGCAAAAGCAGTACTAAGAGGGAGGCATACAGCGATACAAGCCCACATCAAGAAACAGGAAAGATCTCAAATTAATAATCTAACTTTACAACTTAAGGAAATAGGAACCTGAAAAAAAAATTAAAAGCCAGTAGTAGGAAGGAAATAATAAAAATCAGAATGGGATTAATTTAAATAGAAATAATAAAACAGTCTTAAAGATCAGGGAAACCAAAGACTGGCTCTTTGAAAAAAATAAGCAAATAGACAAACCTCTTGCTAAACTCACTAAGAACAAAAAAAGAAAATAATAAATAGGATCAGTGATTAGAGAGAAATCACAACAGAAACTTCAAAAATACAGAGCTTCCTAAGAGCCTGTGGGGAACATCTTTATGCCAATAAATTAAGATAACCTGGAAAGAAATCAACAAATTCATAGAAGCATACAACCTTCCAACATTGAATAAAGAAGAGACAGAAAACCTGAACAGACCAATTACAAGCAAGGGAATCGAAACAGTAATCAAAAGTCTCCCAAAAAGCAGAAGCCCAGGAGTGGTGATGCTTTCAAAGCATAAATATGACCCTCTCCACCCAGCTCACAGCCTTTTATCCAACTTGACATTACTGTTACAATAAATACCCTGTACTTTAATCTGGTAGCCTATGGGTCACATACAGTCTCCAGAAATGTCTTGTAAACTCATATACAAAATTAGAATCCACACATCTTTAAGCTGGCTGTGCCCTGTTGAGTTTGCTGCAGACCCACCATCCTCTTTTAAGGAACCTCCCATCATTTAGTGCCATTATTTGCCCAGCTCCCACCGACACTGGCATTGGGCTCTTCCTCGCCAGCCTCCGCTGTGGCCCCTCTATCTTCACTCACTGGCCACAGTCTCTCTCTTTCTGCTCCTTTAGTGCCCTGAACTCCGTCCCATCTCAGTGTGACACATAGGCTTTGTGGCAAAGCCAGCGATGTGGTGGGTTTTTTTTTTTTAATTTTTTTTAAAGATTTATTTTTATTTATTTATACAAGCACTGGGTACAGTCAGAAGCACGGGAGGGTGAGAGAATTCACCAGAGCCAGAGCGGGGAGCAGAGCAGGCAGAAGGACCGAAGTACACTGCTAAGGGGAGCAGCGGGCAGCAGGAGAGGTCTGCACACCATGTGGGACCCTCCTTCGGGGGCCGGGGAGCAGTCGGGGATTGAACCAGTGCTGCAGAGGCTGCGGGCAGCTTCACAACCCAGCGCTGAACCGCTGCGCCACTGGGGAGACCCAACCAGCGATGTTTGATCTCCTTGCTTTGCCTTTTCTTGCTTTCACACCTGTCTGATGACTGCACCCTTCAGGACCCACATTCAAGGTCACTGACTCAGGTGGGCATCCCTCAGATCCCAAGTTTATCTGTTCCTGACCCATGCTTTCCTGGCAGCCCTTTCTTCTCATAGCACTCACGACACTTACAGCATCTGTGTATTGACAGTTCTAAAATTCATGTATTTGTCACATTTCAATCTTTATGAACTTGGAAGATATCATTAATTTTGACTTATAACTAATAGTGCAACTTGCAATGATTCAAATTTTAGATTTAATGGAAGCTGAGTAGATAGTCACCTGTACAATTTTTTTTTTATTATTTGTCCCACTGTAGAGTAGAAGCGGCAAGAGTTCAGGGGCTGTGGCTTCCTCGCTCTCCTGTAGTCACAGTAGGAGGCATGTAATAGATGCTCAGTAAGCACTCGTGGACCTGATGAATGGACAACGGGGAAAGAATATAACTCTCTCAAATGTTTTGATTTCCCAGGATCTGAGGAGTGTCTGTTCTTCCTGGACTATCCTTTAAGACTGAGTATTTGCCCTCTTCTCCTGAGTCCTTCTCTTACAGATGGAAGAGATTTCACTAACTCATTATGTCTCCATGTGGAAACCACATCCTCCTCTTGGTCTTTTTAATTAGTCACCTCTGGCCTCTTGCCGTTGTCTGTACTGTCTTGAGTCGGGAGGAGATAGCATCTTCTGATTCATTTCTGTCCCCTCTCTGAAAATGTCCTGTTTTTGTTAATACTTTTGATTTTCTTGGTGAATTTAGGAAGAATAATCTGTGCCTCTAAGACCTGCTTTTAAATAGTAAACTTTATAGATCTCTAGTGTCCTGTGGAAATGTGCAGGAACTCTGCAGGACAAGCTAGAGATTAAGTGAGGTTGCTTTTGTGAAAACTACTCCTTCCTATAATTTCTTTTTCTTCTCTCTAAATTACATGCTCATTACATTCAGTAGGATTGAATTTATTCGTAAGTTCAATACAGGAACATTCCAGCAGTAGAATACAGAGTACAAGTATTACTACCTACATCTAGAAAGCTTATTATATTTGTTTGTCCCAGAGAAGAAAATAATAAGGTAGAGAATAATTTTATTTCAACCATCCCTACTTTTATTGCCTTAATGCTATTATCATTAACTCAGTTCCCATATAACCCAAATTGGTATGAAATTTTCATTATTGCCATTTTGACATTCATCATTAAACTTACAAAAAATCCATTGGGCCACAGATCCTTTTGTTTATTATAAAGGTCATGTAACCTTAATGCTCTTTGAAATTAACTTATTAGGTTACTTTCCAGGAGTGTAAGTGAGAAATCAGAACCTAGAATCTGTACCTAAAGAGTTTTATTTGCATCCATTCTCTTATCCCAAAAGCATTATATTCCTCTTTCCAATAGTGAAGCTTCTGCCTGTTGTTTTTTTTTTTTCCCCTCCTCTCATGCATGTTGATGACATCTTCATTCCCAATCTTCCCTCTTTCCTACTTGTTCGTCTGCATTTACCAACCCACGAGAGCTTAGCATTGGCTGAAAACGTGTGGTTTAGCCTCTGCTTTGTCTCTTCAGGGTTAGTTTTAAAAGAGCTGAGTGAGATGAGCTCTACCCTTATCTCACAAGGCTGTTGTTTTTATTTCAAAAGTACTAAGACATGATAAAATATTGCTTCTTCTCTTTCATTGTCTTCTTAAAAAGTAACAGCCTATGCAAAGATTTTTTTTCAAAGTCTAAAATGTGTATTCAAAGTTCATGCTGATTATGCACTTTTGCTGCAGAAGTTGAAACTGTAGCTTTGAACATGTAAATGCATGTGTGTGTGCAGGTGCATCTGTATGACTTCCATGCCTGTTATGTCCATGTCTTTGTGCATGATGTATCAACACACACACAACTCTGTGCTAGCTCTAAAATGTCCTTTTTAGTTTTGAAACCCAGCTCATGAGCAGACGCAATGTGGCAAAAAAAAAAAAATGCCCTGTAAGTTGGAAAACTAAACCTTCCAGAATGACTGAGTGCACGACCCTACATAAGTGCACGCCCCAAAATAAGCCATATGATCTTGTTGGGCTTCAGCTTTTTTATTTGAGCGCAGGTCAGTTTCTTAGCCTTAATTGCACATCTTTAGAAGCGCCTGGAGAAGCTTTAAAATGCAGATGCCCAGACCCTACCAAGAGATACTGATTTAATTTTAAAAAAATCTCCATGAGTCTAACATGTGATCAGGGCAAAGAATTGCCAACTCAACAGATTCTAGATGCTCTTTCCATGTCTGTGAGTCCTTTCAGTTTTCCTTTCTGAGACAGGCCAGGCCATGCTGACAGAATGCAATAGGCGGTTGTTGGAGTCACCTGGTGTGTGTGGTTATACAGATGGCTCTGTGTCCCCACGCGTGGTTTCTCCCTGTCCACTTGCGCGAGACCTGGCTGTCACCCCGCTACCATCCTCTGTTCACATTGAGGATGTTCGAGGGTCCGCGCTCAGCCATGGTCTGTGGTGGGGAAGGACAAGTGGCCCCAACTCCCTTGTTCCATTCCTTGTGTCCCTGACCCAGGGGCCAGCAGCCATGATTTACTTCCCTTTACCAACCTTCTTGCCTCTTATCCTTTCCAATTTTTTGTTCCCTGATTTTCTTCTCTTGACCATCCCGTGATCTTTCATCTCTTGACCCTCTGCAACAACCAATAAATACATCTTACTGATACAGCAGTTCCTTATAAAATACCAACAATAAATGATAAGCATATTAGGTGCTAGTCACCTCTGAGCCTGTGTGTTGACCAGCAAATTCAAGAGAGAGGTAGTGTGAACACAGTAACAGTGTAAAAGACAGACAACCAGATCTCAAGTCTGGAGGTCTCCCTCCTCAGAAATGTTTCTTCTAGTTCTTTCCACACTCCCCCCATTACTGCCCCATTTAGGTCCATCATGCCAGTTTCTTCTCTTTCTGTAACCATCAGAATGGTGGCTGTGGTGATAGTGGACTCTGGAAGAACACTGCCATTATCTTCTTTCAGCCTCATAAAGGGGGTTGAAAGATGATGAAACCGCAGCTCATAGAGCACAGCGTCAAAGATGGGGTCCTGAGCATACAGTAATTGCTTAGTAAATAGGCACTGAATGACTTCATCATCTGAGATAACAGTGCTTTCCTCCTGATGTCAAGTTGTCTGCTCTCATGTTCATTCTGAGTCCAGGAAAACAAATGTTTAAAATGCTGATTTATAGGAACTTTTGAAAAGCATGTGTTTTTGTGCTTATTTTAAGGGCTAATAAAACTGATTTTCTAAAATCCTGCTGTTCTCCTAGTAAATGTCCCTTCAACGGTAATGGAAGCCATGTGCAGACAGGACGCCCTGCAGCCCTTCAGCAAGAGCAGCAAACTCTCCCCTGCCACCCCACAGCGCTCCATCGTTTTCCCACAGACTCCCTGCACCAGGAACTTCTCTCTCCTGGACAAGTCTGGGCCCATGGAGTCGGGATTTAACCAAATCAACGTGAAGAACCAGCGAGTCCTCGCGAGCCCCACGTCTACCAGCCAGCTGCACTCCGAGTTCAGTGACTGGCACCTTTGGAAGTGTGGGCAGTGCTTTAAGACTTTCACACAGAGGATCCTCTTACAAATGCACGTGTGCACGCAGAACCCCGACAGGTAAACCCCGTCCTGCGACTCACAGAGTGAGCCCGGTCAGGCGTGCGACCCACCTCGGGCCTTCCAGCAGCGTCCCCTCTCGGCCTCCCACTGCACCCCGGGAAACACCCCTGCTCCAGAAGGTCATCCAGTAGCGTTAGGCCACTGTTTGATTTATTGTTTAGACGGGCTGCATGAGCAGTGGCTAAGAGGGGTCTGCTCTTATTTTCTAATAAGAGGGGTCTGCTCTTATTTTCCAAACCGTTCTTCTGTCCCAGTCCAGCAGGAAGCGAAATAGAAGGAACATTTATGAATATCATAGATGGGAAAATGAGGTCAGGATAATTAGAATCCTCTCTGTCTTCCAGAGATAATATAGTTGGCCACTCAGCTGCTGTCACTGTCATTTCAGAGTTCACCTCCAGTGTGCCGTGGGTATGAACTTAATTAAGTACTAAGAGGTAATGAATTGGAATTTTTTGCTTAGTACTATTTTTCTTCGGAGCATGCAAACCCATAAATCCTGCAAAGCTGTCAAAAGGAAATACCTACTCTGCTAGTGATGTGGAGGAAAACAGATGCCACTTATTCAATAAACTAATATCCACACAGAAGAAAAATGTTGACTAGATACCTCAGAGTCAAAGTTGGTTTGAAAGTTTGTCAATAAAGAATTTTATGGCCATGAACTGAGGATGAAATTTAGCTGAACAAGTGAATTAAAATTTCAGGTACTCTGACGAGTGGCACAGTAGATATAATGGAACTATTATTTATGAATCAAAACTGGTTTATTCGACAATCTTGATAGCTGGGGGTGCAAAAGACAAAAATCAAATTAATTCAATAAGAAAGGATTGTGTTTTATCTCTCCTTCGCAGCTTATGAAAATTTCATTAAACCCCAAACATCTAAGAATAGCACTGAAAATGCACTTTGAATATAAAAGCAGAAAATAATTTTTTTTTAAAGATTTGTTCATTTATTTATTTATATAAGCACTGGGTACAGTCAGAAGCGCAGGAGGGTGAGAGAATTCACCAGAGCGGGGAGCAGAGCAGGCAGAAGGACCGAAGTACACTGCTGAGGGGAGCAGCGGGCGGCAGGAGAGGTGTGCGCGTCATGTGGGACCCTCCTCAGGTGGCTGGGGAGCAGCCGGGGATTGAACCGGCGTTGCAGAGGCTCCGGGAAGCTTCGCAGCCCAGCGCTCAACCGCTGCGCCACCGGGGAGGCCCAGAAAATAATTTTTAGAAGGAAGATAGATGAGGTATCGGGACTCCTGGGTTATTTTTTTAATTTGGCCACTGAACACCCTCAAGCCATTTGACTCCTGGCCTCAGAACATCCTCTCAGCTCTCCCCAAATAGCTCTGCCAGTTACAGTTGTGTTTGAAGACCCAGCAGGCAGAGGGGATGGAAAGTTGATGAAGAGCAGCTGAATCTTTTCTAAAATAGTATTAATAGTCCATTTTAGGATACATAGGCACATTTATAACTTAACACATTTTTATGTGTCCCAGTCTACAAAACACTTGCTTAACATCAAGCATTGCTAGAACTAATTTTTTATTAATGCTTTTTTTATGCATACAAAAACTGGGGTACAGGCCAGAAATGCAGGGTGTGAGAGGATTCACCAGAGACAGAGTGGGGAACAGAACAGGCAGACTGAGTGAAATACACTGCAGAAGGGAGCAGCTGGCGAGTCAGGAAAGGTCTACTGCGCCATATGGGTTGCTCCCTGGCCGCCCAGGTTTTAAACTCGTGCTGCAGAGGCTTCGGATTGCTTCATAATGTGGTGCTTAACCCCTTGCGCCACCAGGGAGGCCCCTAGAACTAATTTTTTAATTAATGCTTTTTTATACATACAAAACCTGGGGTGAAGGCCAAAGGTGCAGGGGGAATGAGAGGATTCACCAGAGACAGAATGGGGAGTAGAACTGATGGATTTACTGAAATACACTGCTGAGGGGAACAGCAGGTGAGACAGCGGCAATAGCATGATAGCACTGAGACTTAACCCCTGCACCACCAGGGAGGCCCTATTGCTACAACTAATTAAGTGACATGTTTCTACATTAGGACTTTTGAGGCGGCTCTACCTTTACTTTTACTTCAGTAGGAAAGCCTCCTCGTAAAATTATCAACAGGCCTCTACACTTCCTAGAGGCCATGCAAACATTTTAGAAATGTTTTCTTTACTCAGAAAGGATTTTTTTTTGAAAGCTTGCCTTGCTTGCCATGATACATATACCCTCAACATATATATGTGTGTATATGTGCATATACATATATAGTTGAAGTTTGCAGATCATTTCAGTGGTTTCTTTAATATAAAAGATGAATTAACAGGTTGGGATGAACTTATTTTCTAAATCAAGTGAGTTCTTATGTACGCAGCTATTATCTGCTTGAGATTCATTGTCATAATAACTCCCTATGCAAGGTAAAATTAACTGATAGTTGGCATTTTCTGGAACTCGAAGCTTAACCTTGAGGTTGATATGATTTCATGCTGCATGTGACTCAAAGCCGTGAAAACATCTCATGGTAAATAGAAAGACACACAAACAGCTGGTTTTGTCTGACTCCAGTTACACTTGGGAAACCCTGTGCAGTCTGTTCTGTAATATAATAGTATCGCCTTTGGCAATACCTCTGTGTCAGCTGTCAGAAAAATACCTGCCAAATTAGAAAACACGCTGTGCAAAATACATGTCCACAGGAGATTTTTAGGTCAATGCTCATTCCAAGCTAATTTCTTTTTTTATTTCCCATACAGTTGCACACCCCCCCCCCCCACCACCAGCTAATTTCAAGGCAGAAATCCAGGTGACACAAGGCAGCTGTCCTGTGCAGGACCCTGACAATCTGTTTTGAGTCAGGTGTCCCAGTCAGGTGTGGCCAGGTCTCCTCAGGTGAGGCAAAGCGAGTGCTTGATATGTAGGCAGACAGCCGGAGCAAGGTCCAGTTTCTCATCCAGTGGGATCCTACTTCTCCCTACCTTGTACTTTGTTGGTGAAGACTTAAGAGGTGGTCACCATCATTTATGAGTAAATTAAAATTAAGAATTGTAATTTCAAAAATTTCTCCCTTTATAATCAATGCAATAAAGTACAGTGTTTCTTAGCAATGGTGGGGAGTTTCTAGATTTACTCTGTCTCACCTGAGTTGGTTATTGATGATGGGGGAGACAGAGCGAGGTCCCTGTCATTTTAGCCCACTAGTTGCACTCTAAATACGCAGTTTGCCTTCAGCATATTCCTATAGAATAGCTCTTTCCTGTTCCGGAACCTGAAATGCTATCTTTGACCCAGCAAGTTTGGAAGGAAAAGATATTCTCCATAGTCTTTAACCACAAGGGTGAATTGCTACATAGGAGAAATATACAGAACTAAAATGGAATATCACATTTGTTCCTTATGCTGCTAAATTTAGAACTTCTTTTCTTATTATCCATAGGCAGACTTAAAATTGCTGAATATCCGTATTTTCTTTAGTGATTGGCTACATTTATCAACTGGCTTTTGTCTGACAGTTTATGCCCATTCAGCTGTGTATAGTAAAGAAGTTTAGAACCTGCCAGGCACACCCATCTCCCTTCTATTTGAAAATCTCACTTTTATTTTGATAGGAAAATTCTTGCTAGAACCAGAGGCAAGAATGGGAGACAGAAGACAAAGTCAGAAGGTAAACAGGTTAGAGTTTCAAACAGGCCCAAATTTGAAACAGGCCCCTGAATCTTAGGTCCAGAAGATTTTCACTCATAGACTGAGTATCTGGCCATAAAAGTGAAGACATTTGAATCTTCATCAGAGAGACTTTCTGTGACTGTGTTGTAGCTTTTTGATGTGAGGCACCACTGAAAAGTGTATGCCTTATTGTAAGGGAAAGAGGTCTGAAGATACCCGGGGGTATCGGGATGGTGATTTTCCACTACTGTGTTACTTACGTTGAATGCAGAACAAAATTTCATTTGACCTGGCAAGGTAGGAATTTCCATGAGCATCAGAAACCCATCCACACGCATCCAAGAGCCACGCACTTATTATTGCTTGATTTTGTGCTGTTAACATTAAACAAATAAAACCAAAAAATATATCTCCTTCCCTCTTTCCAGGATACAGTGTTTGTCTTTTCTTGAGCACATTCAAAGGAAAGAAACTGTTGGAATCTAAATCAATCAACATTTTTTATTTAGGGACTTCAGAAACATTTGGGTTTTCACGTAAGTTTATTACTTAGGTCAGGGTAACTTGACTCACTTTTGCTGGAACCAGGAGTTAGAAATCCCTGTTCTCTAATCTTCCTGCTACAGAAACTCTCACCAGTGCCACTGGGGGAGCTCCAGAAAGGGTCAGCAAAGCCTTCAATCACTGTGGATTATTTTCAGATGAATATGTTTACTTTTATGTTTCTGCAGAAAGTGTTTTTATAATGCTTCTCTTTTTTGTGTGCATCCTTTGCTTTTTTATTTTTTATTTTTTCCCCTTTTGGATTGTTGGTGCCGTGGGCAAAGTTTGCTTCTAGCTTCCTGGGCCACACTGCCAGAAGCTCATGTTTGTTTCCAGCGTCACTGTCTGTAGTTGGATTTGGTGGTACCAGAGGAGAGGATGGCTCTAGAAGGTTGGGAAGAGCCTAGAGATAATCCATCACCATAATAGTTTCTCTGGAATGTGACTGTGCTCCACTGCCTCTCCCACCCCCACCATGAAGGCTGTCTTCTTTCTAGCATACCTTGTGCTCTCTTTGGCTCTGTGTTTTTGCCTCTTCCCTGAAGTCTTTCTCTCCTTCCAAAGAGCTTTGTTCTTTTCTCACTCCACGCAGCCAGCGATGACCGACGTGGCACTCCCTTAGAAGTGTTGGGAGATCAGTACTCAGGCTGACTGATGTGGAGCAAGCAGAGAATGTGGCCCCAGCTGAACAGCTTTGTCCTGGAGGCTTTCATGCCATGAACAAAAAAAATCAAAGAAGGATTAATAATATTTTAAACTAAGCCACACTTAATTTTGTTAAATGTTTTATCCTTTCCCTACGTGTACCACCAGAGCAATTACAGACCCAAAGTAAACGAATCGCAGATTGTACTGGAGTAATCTTTGGCAGAGGAACTGCCAATTATGGAGGATGCCAAGGGATGGACAAAACTTTCTCGCTGCTCATTTTTCTGCTTAAAAATCGATCAGCATGGGTACATGCTAACTGTTTTTGTCTGTTTTTCAGTTACTTCATTATTGACTATGAAACCCCTGTAGTCTTTCATGAAGCTTGATATTTCTGTGCTGGAACTAGCTACGTAAGATTATTTAAAAGGCAGTTCTTCAAAATTAAGTAATACTTTGGTGTCTCATCCCCACCCCCTACACATTTAAGGTGCTAAGCAGCTGCAAATGGCTGGTGATGCCCACCTTGAATAGAATAAATGTACAACATTTGCATCACTGAACATACTGCTATCCATGTCTAGTCATTCAAAATCCATAAGATGTTTCTGGATTATCTCTCTGTGAAGAAGCTCATTGCATTTGTTATGAGAATAATGAAATGCCTCATGTGTGTGTTGTTTGGGAGAGACTCACAGAGCTTTAGAAAAGAGGTCCCCACTTAGTTGTTCAATGATGTGAGAGATTGGAGAGAGCTAAGCACTGTATGTGGCAATGTTCGCCCTTCCAGGCCTCTTCTGTAGGGCACATCAAAGGGAAACAGGATTTTGGAGTTGAAATTGATTGTATCTAAAAGTTTAATCAATTAAGTTGTACCATTTGGCTAGACCTTGAAAAGTTAATGGGAATGTTAGTCATCAGAATAAAGAGCTGAATCATGACAAGTGATTCTGTGCCCCAAACATCCTGGGGCTCTGAATTGAGAGCAGAAGATAGGGTTTGCTGATAGAAACGGACATAAATATTCTTTTTAAAAAATTTATTTATTTATACAAGAACTGGGGTATAGGCCAGAAGTGCGAGAGAGAGAGAGAGGATTCACCAGAGACAGAGCGGGGAGCAGAACAGCCAGACGGACCAAAAACACTGCTGAGGGGGGCAGCGGGAGAGACAGGAGAGGTCTGCTGTGCCATGTGGGTACCACCCTGGGCGGCTGGGGATCGAACCCACGCTGCAGAGGCTGCGGACAGTTGTGTACAACCCGCTGCACCACCAGGGAGGCCCCGGACATAAATATTCTTAACTCTTCTGGCATGTCCCAGAAGCAGTTATGTGTGAGATTCCATAGTGACAATAATGCTCTCTAAATTCTGCTTTTGGGCTTAATGATTTCATTCCTGGGTCCTTATGAAATCCTGGAACAAAATCGGTGTTAGAATTATTTTTGATCATTCCCTTTTATTCATTTTTTGTGGGAATATTAAAATCCCTGAAAAAGAAGGAATCTTGTCTACTTGCTATAACTTCTGTGTTACCGGAGTACAAACTTTCTATACAGTTGTAGACTTATGAAAGACCATCTATTATTTATAGTGGCAAGTAAAAGATACACTTTTGTTCTCACTCCTACATAAAATCAATTCTGTAAAGGTGAATGAGCTAAAATCTTATTGAAGAGATAACATTTTGTTTTTTGAGATCAACCAAAATATGGCTTGGTGATCCATGTGGCACTAGATTTTCATGTTGCTCTCAGCTATTTACCAATAAGTTTAAATGGTTCATGTTGTAATTAGCACGTTTGCATGCACACACACACACACACAGCTTTTGAAAACTCTATGTATAGGAAACAGTGGAAGATGGAGATCACATTGGCAGTACTGCCTCTGTGAGGCTGTGTTGGGACAGTTTCTTAGGGGCTATAGTTATGCTGATTCTCTGAAAGCAGGAATAGGGCATCACAGGAAGAAGCATCTAGTTCATTCTAGTCCCCTAACCAGACTGATGAAATAGAGTCAGGGCAGCTCAGTGAGTTGCTGGCGTCCCATGGCTGGTATCGGGCGAAGCAGGACTCACCTTACCAATTTCCTCCATTCTAGGCCCTTCTGTTCGATCAAGCTGAAAGCTGCAGTTTTAAAAACTTTGTGCCATAGTTCACTGGAAAATGCGTCTCAGGTGCTGGGCATAGGTGATGTGTTAGAACCCTGTTTGCCTCTTATTGGCATTAATTTGATATAAGAATTCAGCAGAAGCCTCTCTGTGGTCATTTCTGCTCTTCTCTGTAAATCTCTGCCATCGTGACTATTAACATTAAGAGAATGGATTGACTTCTGACTGTAGGAAATAAATCACTGAAACTTTTGACAGCAGAGTTAGAAAAAAAAGAAAAGATGAATTGGTTTTATTTAGCAGCTTATTGTTTATTGTGATAGCTATTAAAAATAGATAACCAGAGGCTAATAAATGTTAATGGTTCCTTCACTATTAGAAAAATCAATTGTCAGTGGATATAGCATATATTAATATATTATTTTGTTTGTAATCTTCAATAATGTTAAAAAAAAAAAAAAACCTCACCCCTGAGAATTATTTCATGAATAATCCTTTAAGGCTAATGGTAACTACAAAGACTGTATTCAAGAGAAGCACATTTTCATCTCCAGTACTTTTAATAGCTCTCAAAGCATTATTTTATAATTGTAATAAAATGCATGTGTAATTTGTCAAGATTGATAAACTCCTTACCAAGGACTCTTATATATTTCTTTGAAACTTGTTTGAGAGCACTTAGATAGATTTCTAAATGTAAGTAATTAAAATTGTATAGTATTGAGTTATTGACCAATCCTAGACTATTAATCAAGCTAAAAAATTCTACAATCAGTGCTCAGTGTGCTGAAGCCTGGCAAAATAATAGTATTTGTGTTCAGTGAGGCAAGTAGCCACAATTAAGCCCTTCGCTTGACAAATGAGAGGGTACACTTTATTTTGCACTTAATTGAATTGTTGTACGCTTGGTCACCATTGTCTCCTGGCCCGCCATCTTGATTTCTGCTCATTGGATCTTATGCATGTGTTAAAGGTAGAGGAATTAAGTCGGCTTTCACTGTGGACTTTCCGAACACAACCAGAAGTGTCTGGGCCACCAACCAGAGCTTCATGAGCGCTGCTGAAATCCCCCATGACAGATTATTAACTTTCTTAACAGAAATGTTGATAAACAAATTAGAACCCTGTCAAGGAATGATATGAAATAGCTTTGAATAGGGAAAACTCCCTAGGTTTTATATCACTCATCCAATTTTGCTTCAGTAAGCAGAGGAACCTCTATAGAGAAGACAGAATTTTAATGTATGTTATGAAAACCAAAAATTGATTTACTTCTCATGAGCTGGAAAGAATGGCCTCTGATAATCTCGCTAATTATCAGGTATTTGTCTGAACTTCCACTTGCTTTCTCATCACCATCCTCCTATAAATGTAGTGACATCCTGTCATTTCCGGGCTGCTATAAATCGTTGCTTGCTACCAGATTTAACTGGGGAACCGAAGTTCAAAAAAGACCCAATGGATAAATATTAGTGAGAGGGAGTAAGTTGAGGTCAGGATTTCTTTTACAGAGAAACACATCTGAGTGCACATCTGTGTTCGTGCATGCACCGTCGGGGTTGTGCTAGGGACAGAAACCCAGAGGGTTTGGCATTTGTCCGCACATACATGCAACTCCCTGGCTTGCCTCCATGTGTACCTGGCACTGAGCGTGAGGTCCAAACACCCTCGTGTGACCTGGCATCCAGTGTTGATTTCCTATGAGAACAGTTTATCCTCAGTCTTCTGAACTGGCAGAAATAATAACACCTGTAAAGAGGAAACTAGATGATTGATTTTTGAGCAGAATCACTTTAAATTGTAATAAAGTGCCTGTGTAATTTGTCAAAGATTGATAAACTTCTCTTTGAAAACTTGAAAGTCCCCTGGAATGAGGAGAAACAATTGCCCATTTTAATCCTGTAACGTCCTGCTTAATCAAGCCTGGATGCTCCATGCTGGTGAAGTAGACTGCTGTTTATCTGGGTGGCGGGGATTAGAGCAAGAAAGCAGGACTTCTTGAAATAGTGTGGCTCATAGCAGAAAGGAATATTCATTGGGAATTCATGTGCCTCAGCAGCTCTGTGTTTTTCCTGTGGTAGCAAGCCCTGGGGACCCACCAGCCAGAGCTCTGTGCCCTGTTTTAAACTTGGAGAACGTGGCACCCACAAGTTTCTGTCCTTGCTCCCCTGCTTCTGATGCCCCCCAACCAGCGTAGAAAATAATGACCAGGCGGTGTCTTTGTTTGTTCCAGACCTTACCAATGCGGCCACTGCTCCCAATCCTTTTCCCAGCCTTCAGAACTGAGGAACCACGTGGTCACTCACTCCAGCGACCGGCCTTTCAAGTGCGGCTACTGTGGGCGCGCCTTTGCCGGAGCCACCACCCTTAACAACCACATCCGAACCCACACTGGAGAAAAGCCCTTCAAGTAAGTAGCGGCCGGCTCTCCATGCTGCGTGCTCCTACCCTCTCCTGAGAGCCAGCATGCACTGCTCATTATTCCAGCTGGTGGGGGACACTGTTGGAAGGTCAGTGTCCAGGCTGCCCCAGGACCAACTTATTTAATGGGTGACGTTTGGAAAATTAAGTCAGGAAGTGTGTGCACTGTGCCTGGCTTGGGCTGGGGGACCCTGAACACAAGACAGCCATTCTGGTGTGTTTTCTCATCAGTAAAATAAGCAAGTACGAGGTATGTTAAGATTCTTATAGTTCCTGAGGATCTGTGTGTCTCGAATTTGAACTGGGAGCCACAGAGGGTGCCACCGAAAAGCCCCATAGTCCTTGACACAGTGGCCATAATTTAGGACATCACTTGGGGAAATGAACCCTTTGGGATTCTGGTGAGCTCTTTCTCGCCCCTTCCTACATGTTAAAGAAGTTTGAATGTGTTATAACTGCCAACTTGCGACTTTTCAGTGTACCCTTTGGATCTCAGAATGACCATGTTGGTGAAAAAAGGAAAAAACCAAGCACAGGGCATGACTGAGTTCTTGAGGATTCAGGGGATGTGCAAAGCAGAAGTAGAACTGAATTCCAAGGGTTTTGGCAAGGTAAGGGCACCTGGCCAAGAGGGTATGTTTCTAGATATGGCACCATCGTGAAACAGTAGACATCTAAATCAAGCAAGATGATCTGTTCATTCACTTATTCACTCATTTATGTATTCATTCATTCAGAAAATATTTATTAAGCACCTACTTTTGTTCTAGTTATACTTGTTCTAGGAAAAAGAAATACAGAGGTTAGTGAGTTTCCACCCACCCCCCTCCCCATGGTCTTTGAAGATCTCATAGTTTGGGGACAATTCAATTAATAAGCAAGTATTACAACACAGGGTGAAAAATGCAAATGTGAAAAACAGTGAAATGTATGTGAATAGTATTTCAGGTAGCACAGAGTGAAGTCATCAATACTGTCTGGCAGAGATCATGACTAAGATGTGTTTTGAAGGATGAATAAGAGTTTTCCAGACATAGAGAGGGAAAGAGGCTTTTCTAGCAGCTCATATATGTCAAAAGACTTGGGAGCATAAACCAGTATGACTGTCAGGTTGTCTCAAAGCAGTTATCTCTTCAACCCCTTACATCTTTCTTTACTCATTTGTCATCCTGGCTTTCCCTGACTAAGAAGAAAAATTGAAAGGTTACAGATGTACACCCTATTTAGCTTCTGTTAGGCAAGATCAAACATGAGAGCAAATGGCTCAGGTAGTAGGAGATGAATCCCCTTGTTGATTGTCAAGAAGTCTCCCCAGAGCTACATGTTCCGTGGTTTTCCCTCTGGCCCCACCAGCATGGCACGTGTCCACATGGCGTGCAGATTCAGCTCAGGGGCACAGAGCCTGCTGGTCTGGGTCTGCCTCGATACCTGCCAGCAGTAGAAGGACTTCATAAGAGGCTGTCATCTTCACTCACCTCTTCATGAACTGGTTACCTTTGTTCATTATTCCTAACTAAATTATGTCACAGTGTATTGTATAGTGACAATTAACAAATAACGTCAGTTGTTCACTGCCTGACAGCCTTTTGCTTAGGGGACAGGGTTGGGTTCTAATGTCGAATCTGCACTAGAACAGTACAGCTACTACAGCACACCAGGATCCCTTTTTCTAATCCACCCTGAAGGCCAGAGGGTTAGCACCATCCCCATGGAGCTCCCAATGATGTCACAGGTATTTGTGCCCTATGCTGTGACTTTGTCATCGCCCTCAACGCTGACCAAGCTGGGTGTCACCTCTGCTGTTAATGTTGAAGATGACTAGGACACATTTCCAGAGCTCTTGAGAAAGAGAGCTTTCCAGCAGCAGAAATGCAAGAGGGCCGGGGATCGTCCTGGCTCCTGTATTAGAGAGGGCAGCCAGATGACACGGTGCCAGGAATCAGATTGATTTTTATCTTGTTGCTGTGTAAATAGATTTTAGTAATTAATTGAAGAGGTTTCAGGGTCAAAATGGGAAATAGATTTCTATTAATGTTAAGGTGTTACTTATGTGTAACCTCGTTGACTCCGCTCAATTTTTTTCTTTAACATCCTGTTTTTGTCATGTTTCCAATAGAGTTGCCATGTTAACTTAATTTTAATTCATCAGATTAATATTTGAAGGGATTTAATAATTGTAGCCTTTTCCTTTCTAAAAGTATTTTTTGTAACCATAACCTAATCTCATCTGGAAAAAAATAATAAGGAAACAACCAGACTTGGTTGGGTTAGATTCTGAGGGCACCTTTTAGTTCCTTTAGCTTCTATCCTTATGAAGATAACTAACCACATGCTGTGTGGTTATTTCCAACCTAAGAAATAAATATATTCGGGGGTGATCTGAGTACACTTTTTAGAAAAAAATTGAGATTTAAACATCTTCTAGAAAATGAAAAGCTCATTCCTTTGGTGTGTATCTTGCAGGATTGAAGTCTCCCAAGAGAGTTTTGGGGACTCTTTCAGCCATAGCTCATGGATATCCATCCCATGGACATTTGTAAATATTATGAAGTTATCCTTTTACAGGCTTATAAAGCAAACATTACCAAAAACACTTTCATTGCAGATCAGTCAATAAAATGGGTTTCACCACACTGTTAATTTTACTACTTCAACTAAAAGGTATTGGATAAACAATGTTGCAAAGAAAGAAGAATCTAGTAAAGATGTATAGCCTAAGCTATGTCTTGGGCAGCTTCCAAATAGATGCCCCAACGGCATAATGCCCAGCTCTCCCACCCATGCAGTCCAGGAGGCCATCACAGAAATCTCAGGGGCCTGCTAGAGAATGGGCTGTCAAGATGGGTTCAACTTCTGAAATCTCTCACTGAGAAAGTGGCTTTTTGAAGGAGACCAAGGTGCTCATCCAAAGATAACTAGAGAAGAATGGGCATTAAGAGAGCAGAGTTTTTCATCCAGCCTTTGCCTTACAATCTGATGGCTTGAAATCCTATTGAAAGTCTCTATCCCCCAAACTCTAAATGGATCCCAGGCCCATCAGCAGCTAACTTAGGCTATGGAAGTTGAATTTCCAAAGTAAAGGAGCACATAGGGACAAATATATATGTGTAAGCATCATATTGATGTTTTGGGCATTCAGTTGTACTGTGAGACAAGAGGTCATGGAAAACAAGAAGCAAAAGCAAGACATCATTTCATTTTACAGCAATTTTCAAGGACTGGATGAAAGGCAGGAAGGAAGGAAAGGAAGGAAGGAGCAAGCTTTAAATTTATTCTCTACAGTGAGAACCCCTTTCTCCTCTGTGACTAAATGTAATCTGTCAAGCTTTCAGGGATGCTTTTGCTCTACCTGGGAGGATCCATGTGAGCTGCTCAATGTGGATTCAGAGCTTGGGAAGACCAGGGCTTTGCCTAGGAGAGCTTCTTCTCTTCATCTTTGTTAGAAGCAGGGAAAAGTATTCATCACTACATTTCATATTAAGTGAAGACGGTTTGGCTTGGTATAAAAAAAAATCAAAGGATATTCCAAGAAACCTCTAGTGTTTTAACAAGATCGAGGCACAATCAAAGCAAATCAAGGAGCTCATCACTAAATATGCAGTGAGCACAGCAAATGTATGAGGTCTTGTGTAGTTTGGTTCAATTCAAGAAGTATTTTGTGACCAGCCCTAGAAGCACAGGAAGAAAACTTCTTGCAGGTTTTTCATATAATAAAATTTGACATCGTTTTGTGCCTCTGTCACTTTCGGGTGATAATTATTCATCTCCCTGTACCTATAATCTGGTCAACCATCATAGCGATAAAGAATGATTTCAGGTCTAAAAGGAAATCAAGTCTAATTAAGACTCCCATACTTATAGAAAGTTGGGGACATTGTCTTTCCTGAGATATCTGGACAGCTTTCCATTTCAGTGTCCCTGCACGTTCCCTCATTCAAGGCTGTGACATGAGCACCAAGAGCAAGAGCCTGAGTACAAACACTTGTCTGAATCTTTCTTCTTTGTCATCTTTCATCACATGAAGACCCTGTTCAGGGGTACCCAGGCACCATCACTCATCTGGGAATGTGGTTGAGTTAAGTCAGTGCCAACCCAGCTAATGTCTAGCTCTGACCTGCCAGACCCTAGGTGTTATGTTGATGAGTTTCATGAAGCTATGGAAATCATGTGTGAAGGGAATTTTCCAGTAATTAAGAATGATGAGTTGAGTTTCTCTTATTTGAAAAAATATTTATTATATTTAGCTCTCTTGAATTCCTTAATTATAAAAATCGTGTTCTTGTAATTCCCAGCCCACATAGCTATTATATCCAGCAATCTACTCTCCTCAAGAAGGGGGAAATTCCTGAAAAAAGGACCTAGACTAAGGGAAATTTCTACACATCTGCATGTGTTTTTACTCACACTTGGCGAGCAGATGGCACTAGAGATGATTGTTCAGCGATGATCTAAGCCATCCTATGCATCAGATTGTGAATTTCCTGACTAGTACAACAAATTGTTCCATGAATGTAAATGTATGTGAGGCATTTAGGCAAATCCTTGAGAAAAGTGTAATTTTCCTCTTAATGTCTCCATCCAAACTGGATATTTAAATATTACATATAGACACATTTTTGCCTGATAGGAAACGCTAAACTTCTCAGTGGTGAATTCTTTCTATTGTAATACATAAAGTTAGGAGGGCAAAAGTGTGATCCAGGAGAATTGCCACTCCTCGTGATTGTTCAAGCTATTCTGCTCTCTTGCAATTGGATTCTAGAGCTTCAGATTTTTTTTAAAGGAATATAATCATTTGCAAGTTTGTCAAGCAGTGAAAGGTAGTATATTTTGACACACTCATCCAGTAACTAATCAGTTTTCTAATAAACAATCAGCAATTCGCTAACATGTCCTCAGCACTTCAGGAGCTCTGCAGAGGGCATGAGCCGCCCATGGACGTTAATGAATACACCAAAAATCATTAGCTGATCAATACTTCTGAGTTATTTTCATTGAGCTGATAGGTCTGATACATTAAAGCTGACATTATACATTTGTCAAGATCACAGTGCAGTTTTTAACAGTGGAACAGCCTGCTAAAAATATTCACAGAAAGACAATCAAAATAACACAACTTCTTCCCCTTGACATGCACAGTTGGCACAGGAGCCCCTGAAAACCCAGGCAAGATAGTCCAGCTGTCTTCCCGACATTCAGAGCACAGGCAGGCATTCCCCAAGTGGACAGCTGTGGTCTCTTTCCCTGAGGCAGGGACTTAGGAGGAGCGCCTGCCAGATCATGGGGACTTTTCCATGATGGCTTTGACCAAAGCCCCTTTGTCCAGGGACCCCAAGACCTTAAGTTGTTGAGGTCGTTGTTGTCTGCTGTTTTCCTGAATGGCTTTTCCTTCAGAGATTTGAGGAGAGGGGATGACTAAGGTGGCTGCTGAGTCCTAACCAGCAGGGTGGTGACAAGGAAGTGTGTCTGTCCCCAGCTTACCTCCACAGTTCACAGTTAATCCGTGTGCGCGTGTATGTTCTGGTAGGTTGAGTAGCCCATCTTGATAGTGACTGTGTGTTTCCTGGGAGATTGTTGACCCCAGGGTCTCCCAATTAGATTCTTTCCTGTTTTTAAGTTAAAGACCTGTTCTTGAGGTGTGGAACCAGTTCTCACCTCCTCACATACACTGGCCTCATTTAGGGCACCATGGACATTCTTTCTGCTGTACTTCCGAGAGAGGTGACATTCCCGAACCTGGTTATTTGTAGGTTTGTCTGAATCCCCGCCGTTCCCCTCCCCCCACTGCCAGTTAGTTTTAACCCTCAGTTTGCCACCCACACCCACCCCCCCCATAGTCACTACAAACTAATGTGTTGCTTCCTCTAGTTTCGAAATCTGGACATGATCGCTCTTTGGCTGCTGTGTGAAGGGGAGAAGAATTCCTGATTTTAAATTAGCAGCAAGTGAAATTCTATTTGTCATCAATTTCTCTTTGGGGTTACGGAGCAGAAAACTGCAGACAAGCTGCTGCTTTGATGGCTCACTCCTAAAAATCTCTTTTTGTTCTTTATCTATTTGAACTGACAGTGATCAGAGGCGCAGCAGGACAGGGCCCTCTGGAGAAATCACCTTCCCCCTGCCTATTGACAGATCCCTCTGTTCTGCATCAGATGGGCTTTGTCCCATCACAGGCATCCAGGCCTTGGAAGGAGCCACCAATTAAACCTCTTGAGCCGGTAAAATCTGAAGCCACTTTGGAGTGTCTGATCCGATTAGGCAGGATGAGAGGAAGCCCATCACCCTGCAGGCCTCGCTCCCTGGTCTCAATTTTCTCTCTTGCCTCCACCAGGTGCGAGAGGTGTGAGCGGAGCTTCACGCAGGCCACCCAGCTGAGCCGACACCAGCGGATGCCCAATGAGTGCAAGCCAATAACCGAGAGCCCAGAATCAATCGAAGTGGATTAACTGATTGACTGGTTGGAATTAAACTGCAAGGAAAGTCATGATTAAATGTCATGGACACTTAAGCAAAACCAAAGATTTCCTCTGAGCAACTTTCAATCAGTCCCAGAAAACCAAAAGCAGTAATAAAATAAGTAAGATGTTAAGAGATATTGATCCTGGCGTGGAAGTCAGACCAGGAAAGAGATTATTTATTTATGACTAGGGATGAGACTTACTTCAGTGGACACTTAACCTGGGATGGCTAACACTTCCAATCCCACCATGTATTTGCTTTGTTTCTAAAAAGCTTTTTTAAACTGTTATTTAATACCAAAGGGAGGAATCAGGAAACGTATGGGTTCCTCTGCCCACAGTCGTGACTAAGAATGCACAGGGACTTGTTTCTCTTGCACCTTTTTTTAGTAGCATGATTCAAGGAGACCCACTGTACAGTCCTTCTTTCTGCCATTTTGTTCAGCCTGGCCTGATGTGGCTGCCACAGCAGGGACTTCGGAAACGGAAGCAAGATGGCACCGTCTCTGTCAGCACCATCTTCAGCCTCACGGGCCTTCCATTTCTGTTTTCCATGCTCACTTCTCACACACTTTCCGCATGGCTCCTTCCATCCAGCAGCCTGATCTTGACGCAGAAGAGCCTGGAAAAAAAAAGAAAATGGTTTAAATCTCAAAATTCAAGGGAAAAAATGAGGGGGGAGACTTAACGTTGTCCTGTCGGAATTTCAAAAACATTTAAAATGTACGGAGCTTCATAATACAGTATATTGTTCTGAAGCAGCTAGTTGAGAAAATTTTGTTTTCAGTAATGATTTAGCTTAAAAATGAAAATAAAGTTCTTCAGTATGAGGCTGAATGTGCGGTATGAGGCTTCAAGTAATTTTTCTGTTGCGTCTGTAAACATGTTGGATACATGAGCAAAGGCAGTGCCAAGCCTCTTTGTCAAGGTCCTTGTAGGCAATTTCTTCTTCCTTCCTCATACAGGTGAGATCTGAGTGTGTGGGGAGTATTTGTGCAGAAACAGGTGAAAATAACCCAGACTGGAAGCACTGAGAGGCAGCCACAGAGAGGGTTGTGGGTAGAACAGACTGCCCAGGAACTAGCTCATTTTATCAATACGAATGATATGTTTATCTCCTCTGGTCTTTGATACTCTTCTTCCTTCAACATTAATTCATTGAAAGAGAAAAGATGATGTACAGAATGTCAGTGTTCTTTGAGTGTTAAGCCTTTTGGTCATTCTGCAATGGTACTCAACAAAATTGGGTCACAGTCCACGAAATGGTCCAACATCAGAAGAAGTGGCACCTCCCGTCATTAGCTTCCTACAGCATTGCCGAGATGGGGTCAACCTTGATAAAACTGCATGGTTTGATAGCGAGTACTTAACAGCAGCAATCTCTGTGGATTTCCTGGTCACTGGATAACAAGATAAAGCCTCTTTTAAGGAACTCATGCTCTCTTAGCCCTGCCTTCCATTGTCTTCCCCCAACAAAAAGACAAGAGACAGAGTTGAACTGACCAGTCGAAGAAAAGTACTGTGTGGTTCATTTTAATCTATCATCATGAATTTGCTTCTCAGAAAATCTTCCTTGCCTTTCCATTTTGCTTCCCTATCCTTTAGTGCCCAACTACCACATTTAAAATGGAGTAAAACTGGTTTTTACTAGTTGTGTTTGTAATTTATGTATCTGTACCTCAAAATCCATAAGAATGGAGGAAGTTGACTGATTCTTACCTGTTTCCCAGACTCAATTCACTTACCTAAAATTCCCCACCCCCCATTTCTTGTGGGTTCCTGGTCATAGAAGGGTAAGCAATTGTGCTTCCATGTAACTTTTGCTGGTTGAAAGTGTTCTCTCTGGTAGCTAGGAATATGACCTGACTTTATCGTTCAGTGTCCTATGTGATGGAGACATTTGCCCACAATATGTGCCCTCGGGGTATGTAGCCATATTAACCCAAATCCTGTAAGAAAATAACAGATCTGCTGCACAGATGCCAAGTTGTTCCATTTATTAAGGTTGAAACATTTGGTTGTACTTTTGGAAAATGATGTTAATGGACAGCTCACCTATAGTTTGTGTATTGCTTTTACTAAGAAACATCAGTTCAGCTATTTCTTTCTTAATATAACACAACTTACACCCCTTGGCACCCATGAGCAAGAGCAAGAATGGGAAGCCTGGCACCGCTCTGGATTTCTATCATGAGAAGAGTTCCCAGAACAATGGAATTGTTCTGTCCACTCTCGTGGCTTTGCCGGCTGATCCCCAACTTCCACTGAATATGGCAGTAACTTCTATACCAAAAGGTTATTCTGCTTCTTTTAAGTCTGTCTGATTCTTTTGTTATTAAGAGAGATCTTTGCATGCATTTCCTACCTATTCTATCAGAAAACTTTCTCCTTAGCAAATAGAAAACTCAGGATGGTCGCAGTTTTCACCTTGCTGAGCCATTACTTGCTTCTAGCAGAGCAGCCTAACCCATCTGTCACAAGACAGGACAACAGCCACAAGTACATGTTTGCTCTGAAGCAGTTCAGGGCAAAGATTCTTTCGGTTCCCAATTTTTTAATCGAATTATGGGCTGAGTGAGGTGAGGTAGGAGTAGGATAGGAAATTCTCCTTAAAACTTTCCAGCAATTTCTTTATCTTTTTTTGTTTAAAATGGACAGGTTGTCCCTTGGGTCACTGTGGTTGATAGTAACTGTAGTCATAAAGATTTGCCCTCTTCCTTTTTAGTAACTTGCTAATTAATCATGGAGTAAAGAGAATAAATGCTCTGAGTCACTGAGAAAAAAGGAAGGTCTCAGCAATCACAAAAGATAAACTCATGCAATTTGCAGTAACATGGATGGAGCTGGAAGGGATCATGCTCAGCGAAGTAAGCCAGAAAGAAAAAGAAAAATACCGAATGGTCTCACTTATAGCAGGAATTTAGAAAAACCTAAATAAGGGACCAGGAAAAGACTAATTATAATAAAGTAAAAATCAAAATCAACAAGCAAGTATAAAGCAGAGACACACAACAGGGGGGGAGGAGGGAGTAGGATCAAAACAAGGGGGGTGGGAATTGTATGGGGACTATAACCAAGATAAAAATGCATACATTGTGCAAAAATGAAAAATGATGTCAAAAATATATTAAAAAATAAATAATGAAAAAAGAAGGTGTCTAGGAGAGAAAGGATAATACGGAACTGAAGCAGTATTTCACTCTGGAAGCAATCCTTTTTCTATTGGTGGGGACAATTTTTATTTCTGATAGACTGAGTGACATCCTAGTATATACTCATTTTTCTAGCTGAGTCAAAGCCAAAGGCTGCTGCGAGGTAAAAGTTGGGGTGCAAAAGGAAAAGGAGTGGGACTGCAGATATCACATTTCTAGAAAAATCTCACTACTTTTAGGCAAAGCTGAATATTTCCCCCAAGAAACATGCATGAATTCTTCTTAAGATAAGCTTTTCATTTTCATTGTCTTTGTCTTTAAAAATGACTTTTTTCAGGGGACATTTGCTCTTATGGAGTTGTTATGTGGATAATTAAACCTGTATAACTTAATCTTGAATAATTTATATCATGTGATTCATTTAGTAAATATTGTTGAATGTCTGTCTATTCAAGTGTAGCCTTTTGGAGAAAATGCCTAACTAACAAAGGTTCTGATAACTCTGTTGTCTCTATTGTCACAAGACTCAGATTTGTTGGATTGCATCTTGGGAAAACTACGTTCTGGGTCAGATACATAAAGATTTACAAACATTTACCAGCTCATCAAAATTTTACGCCAGTTGAGTGAGTCATTGTTTTATTCATTTACTCAACTGAACTCTTGTATAAAGAAAACCATTGTAGTTGTTTGCCATAAGTAGTATTACTTAAGTGACTGGTAGAAAATAATCTTGTAAGTGGACTTCAGTCCTTCAGACCATTGTCTTATTGGATTTTCAGAGATTGCTGCAACTGAGAGATTAGAGAGATGGGGATTCAGTGGAAGACTAAAAGGTAGCAATTTCAAAACAAATTAAGATACACAACATGTTTGTCTTTGCTTAACCCACTGGACTGTTGGGTCTGAACAATGAAATGAAGATACCAATGTTAGGACTAGAGTCTTAGAGATTTTATAAGACTATTCCAAGTGATGAGCCAACAGTTGGGGACAGGGATGCAGTTGCTCAGGGAAGGAATTCTGCAGAGCCCCATGGGTCTTTGGGGCCATGCCAGTGACGTGCTGTGACAATGCCACCCTTGTACACACCCCTAACCTTATGTCCCACTGTGATACTCAGTTAAGGGGCTTCCTAAATGTCACTCAGGTGCCCCCAAGAACACTGTCAGAGCAGATCATAACGATTGGTTTCGAAAGAGCAGTTGTTTGGCTAAGGTTGCTTTTCAATGTCACTGTCAATTCTTCATGCCCTGAAATGAAAGGATTTTTCCTCTAGTTACTTCATCCTCTGAAGATTGGGGTCTTGGTTTTATTGCAATACAAATTGGTAGTAATTGGTTTTAAGAGCTGTTTAAGAAATTGATTAATTGGTTTTCATAGTAGAAGTGCCATCTTTACTATATATGTTTTGCACAAATTTTAAAAATCAAACCTAATGTGTGTTGAGCTGTTTTAGTTGGGAATCGTGGCACACTTCACAAGCAGGGCATTTCCCAGAACAGCGTGGAGCTGGGGTTCAGGGATTGTTCTTTGCAGCCCCTGCAGCTTTTTATTTAGAAGCAAATCTATCACTCTCAGATTAAGACTATGTGTGCCTGCAAAACCAGACAAGGAATAACAAACTAAGTAAACTCATTTTTTTAAAGTTAGTTTCATTTTCCCTTCCTTGATGTGAATTTGATTTTATTTCCCATGGCCTGAAAGATAATAAGAGATATGGTTTTTTAAGTGGTAACAGTAGATTCTGGAAATACCATTCATTCGTCAGGATCCTTTCAAAATGAAAAGGTTTGGAACCTTTTTACAAAGTGACTAGATGTTTGGATCCTTAACCACCTAAGCATTTGAGATTTTCCCATCACTAGCCATACCTGAACTACTACAAAATAATAGTATAGAGTCCCAGAAGGACCACTACATTTCAGAACTTCTCAGATTAAATACTACAAACCAAATGATCAATGGTCGGTTACAACTGGCCAGAGAGAGGCAAACCAAAAATAATACGTTTTTATCTGTAGAAACCTTGTCACAGAAGTGAGCCTATGATCTGTGATTTTATTTCCCACTTAGTTTCTTCTTTTACATGTTTCATTAGATCAATATGAAAATGATTTTTTTTAATGAGAAAATAGCCAACAGTTAAAATGGTTGAATTGTCTTCCCTCTGTTTTGAGCTGCTGCCATTGTACTCAGAAATTAGAAAGGGCTCAATCAAGTAAGTTTTCATGGAAAAATCGAGTCTGAGTTTATTATCTCAGATATTTGCGGAAATAGTATCGGTGGCAGCAGCTTATCTGCTTAACAGATAACATAATTTAGTCCTTAGTAAGCCTGGAAGAAAGATAACCATCATCAGCCCTTTTTCATAAGTGTTTCGCCTTAGTTTCCTTACTAATCTCCCTTCCAAAACCGTATGGCTATAATCCTTAAAAAGGAAAAATATTTCCTTATTCAAGACTTTGAGAGCAAGAGCTTTTTAAAATAAACACAAGTATAGTTGATTTATAAAATATGTTTGTGGGAAAAAGTGCTGGAATACCCTTAAAATACATATCATCATCATTGATGATATAATTGTAATCCTCAAGTGGGTCACATAGCCCTTTGCTGGCAAGCATATTTCCCCCCCAAACATGGAACTTATAGTCCATATTAAAAGAAAAAAAAAACTCCCCTCAAGTGTGTGATGTACATTAGGACAAACAGCAGCGGGCAGAAGGCAAGTTATGTTGGACAGGGGCCAAGAACAGAACTCGGGCTGAACACTATTGACAAGTGAAAACACATCCTGAATGGAGCTAAGTGAAATCTAGTTTTCCTTCTTTGTTCTGACTGAATACTAAGTGAGTTACTTTTCAGGCATCAATGGAGTAATTATGCAGTTGTGTCCATTAACAATAGGAGCTTGTGTGGTTGCCTGGGAGGTAGAAAGACTGAAGTCATTATAGGTTTGTTTGGCGAAAGGTACAAATAATGTAGTTACATGCTTGAAGGACTTGTGGAACCAGTTCAAGTTCTTCGAGGTGATCTAGATGAGTCTGTTAGTGATGTTGGAAAAAAAAAAAAAACCCTTCGGTTTACAAATTTCTTCATGAACCAACTCTATTACAGAGTAACTCTTTACCTTGGCATTGAAGCCACCATGTACTACTTTTCTAAGGATGGAATGCTAACAGACACATTTGTTTGTCAAAGTCTTGACTGTTTTCCTCTTCAGTCAAACATGGTAGCCTCCAGCTGGTATTTCCTATTTCCTACCTTGCCAAGTATCCCTGGTGCTGCCTATGTGCCCCATAGCTTGGCACGTAATTCGTGCCTGAAAACAATCTTAATAGAAACTTCACCAAGTTGGGGGTATATTTGTACAGAAGGGCGCTTTCTTGTTTGAAAGAAAGAAGTCCTGTCAGAGCAGGTGATCGCCACGTGTCCAGAGAGCAGCCATTTTATTTTATTTTTTTATAGATTTATTTATTTATGCCTACAAGAACTGGTTTGTAGGCCAGAGGAGCGGGGGGTGAGAGGATTCAGCAGAGACAGAGTGGGGAGCAGAGCAGGCAGTTGTACTGAAATACACTGTTGAGAGGAACAGTGGGCGAGACAGGAGGGGTCTGCTGTGCCATGTGGATACCTCCCTGGCCAGGGATCGAACTCGTGCTGCAGTGGCTACGGATAACTTCATAGTGCTACATCTTAACCCCTTGTGCCACCAGGGAGGCCCCAGGAGGGAGAGAGTGAAAGCAGCCATTTTAGACCCAGTTCCACCAGCCCACAGTCCCCCTGGTTTTCTTTTTGAGCATTGTGTGGTGATAAGAAAACCAGCCTTTGTAGTTTCACTTTCCCTGAACAATCTAGTACATGTACTGAAGTTTCTCTCACCTTGGAGGGAATGGAAAAAACAGGTAAAATTCTACTCTTGGGAAGTTCTAAGTAAGAGTGGTGGTGGCTTTCCCCAAAACCAGCACAAAGACCAAATTGGTGACTCAAGCTCAGAAGACTTTGAGTCAGATCAGCAAAATCGTCTCGGAAACCTGATGTCCCCAAATTGATTTTATTACATTAAGGGAAGGCAACCAGCTTATATAGTCTGGGAAAAGAAGTATGATATTTGGGTGCTCTCGAGGTATCTCTAAGTTTCCTTGCTATGCTGATTTTACAGTTGGTGTAAATGTCCCCCATTGAAATAGAAATCGATTTCTAACTCCATCAAGTAAAATGGTTAGGGTGAGCAGTCCATTTCAGTTCTGCATTTTGAGGTTTGGAAAGGTTTAAAGAGACAGTCAAAAGACTGAGAAGTAGCTTACTGTGGGGGTCGTGCTTGTGGGAAGGGCAGCTGATATGACAAGAAGGATTATCCTGCAATTAGAAGGGTCCACGATTTGCTTACGTCTTTTAACTTTATTAAACTCACATCTTCAAAAACTACAAAGGACCATGAGATCATGCACACAGCTGTACTCATGATAAAATCAAGCAGGATTATTGTGTTTAAATGGAAAACAGGCACGCATTTAGAGATAATTGACCAAGAAATGTAAATATATTTGATTAATTAAACATTCCAATGAGGACTTGCTCTGCCCCTGGGTTCTGTCTTTCAAGTCTCCCATCTTTCCAAGTGCGAGCTGTTCAATTCTAGTGCACAGGTTAGGCAGGAGACCGTCAAGCCACTCTTCTTGGGAAAACGTAAGCTGAATAGTGAAACAAGAAAGCTTGTAGAGCTAACTAACGGAAATTTGTTAAAATTTAGCCCTGTAGTTTATTCACATGTATTTGAGATTGCTCATCCCCTCACTGCTGTGCCCTTTTGTTCAGCTGAGTCTGGCTTGTTCTTGGGCAAATTTACACACAGAGGTCTAGCCACAATTCTGCAGCAGAGTACACTTGATATATTTGATCTTTGGCCGTCGTAAGTCTTGGAGAAGAGCAGTAAAGGGCCTCTGCCCTTCTGAATGCAGGAACACGGCTGTCAGTCAGGAAGCCAGCGTCAGCTGCTTGATTGATCTCTTCTTGCCTAGGAAATAAAATGCCACTTGGCTCTGAAAACTATGAGTTTCAAGGAGCAGTAAGGAGAACTCAGAGGCTCTCTGTCAATGGATGGAGGGTGGTGGGGGATCATCAGAGGTAAAGGCAGAGGCTTAAATGGGGTGGACCACAGAGAACCTTAAGGGATGTGGCTGTTGACCTCAGAGTGAGTTGGGGAAAGCTGGCTTTGAGAAGTGAGATGCGACCTGCTTGCAAAGAATAGTGTTGGCTGCTTTGTGGAGAATTGAGTATAGAGCATCTGGGCTGAAGATGGGAGATGGTTAGGGGAATCTCTCAATACAGTTGAGAGATGGAGGAGTCTTCTGCTAGGGTGATCATGGTGAAGGTGGCAGGAAGTTAAATTCTGGGAATATTTTGAAGATTGATAGGTTTGCTGAGGTGGGGTGTTAGATAAAGAGAGGAGTCCAGGATGTCTCCAAGGTGGCTTGGCCTGTGCAAATGACAGGTAAAGTATTTTGGTTTGGGGTTTACACTCCATTGTTTAGTTTGCTCCCATGTTCTTAAGCACCACGGTCACTGCAGTATAATGAATGTGAACATGATCTTGCACAGCAGGCCGCTCTCAGACATGATTGCTGGCTCCCCTCAGTGGCCAGGTCAGCAGCCAGCCCTGACCTGGATTCCAGGAATTGAAATTTGTCCTGCAACTTATGGATACCCCACATAGATAGCCCATTGCCCAGGATGACATGCAGGTGTTTCTTGAGCTGAAGAGCTACTTTAGCGCAAAAGTGAGGGCCTGCTTCCAGAACAATTGTGCTCTGTAGCCTCAGGACTCCTGAGTCTCATTCTGGAGATGTCTTATAGCCAGCATGTCCCAGCAATGCACACTGGACTGTTTCTTTGTGTAGCTTCGTTTTCTGGTCAGACCCCCGGCTCAGTTACTACCTCTTGATGAGGGGAGGGCAGGGCCATTTGGGGGTGGGTGGTTGTGGTTTTCAGCATCTTGGTTGAGATCTAAGCAGCTTTAATGAGGCTTGTAGTCCATAGACGACTCGTGTTTGTCATTCACCCATTCATTCATGTATCCATTTTACAATTTTTTTAAAGATTTATTTATTTATGCATACAAGAACCAGGCCAGATGTGTGGGAGGGTGAGAGGCTTCACCAGAGACAGAGCAGGGAACAGAACAGGCAGACTGATGGAAACACACTGCTGACGGGAACAGCAGATGAGACAGGAGAGGTCTGCCACACCATGTGGGTATCTCCCTGGCCGGCCAGGATCGAACCCATGCTAAAGAGGCTGCGGACAGCTTCACAGCACCACGCTCAACCTGCTGTGGCACCAGGGAGGCCCTTTACAAATATTTCTAACAGTTTTTGTGCTAAGATGCTCCTGTGCAAACATGAGTAAGATATGATAGACAATAAAATCTGGAAGGGAGAGAAAAATGTGTTATGCAATTGAATATAGAAGTTGTAAAAGGCTGTATAGAATTGGGGGAGGACAGATTTGAGGGAGTAGTCATGGAGGGGGTATTCAGGGCAAGGGTAGGCACTTACTTCCTGAGATATGCGTTGAAAGGAAGAGAGATACGTGTATGGATTTCCAACTAGGCAAGCCGCACAAGGATTTGTTGATGGGAGGTTCTTTGGAATATTTCCCACCTATGTTGACAGCTACCCATTATATCCTTACCAAAGATATTTTGTCATATTGAAAGGTCTTTCTTTTGTCTTATTGAATTTTTATCACTGCAGTCATCTACTGTGTGCATAATTGTTTTAGATGTGGAAGTGAAGGATTTGACAAAGATGAAAAACAAATTAATAATTTATAGTATCGAGCCAACCTGTTGACAGTCTTTTCTGGTGATGGACTTATTTGAGAATGTAACAGTTCCAAAAGAAAAATTCACAAGGCACCAAATGTTCCACTGAATTGTGGGAAGGGGGCCCTGGATCTCAAATTAAGAACCCCCGACTCTGTGATCTTTCATTTGAAATGGTATCTTTCGTCATCAACTATGTTTTCAAAGGATTGAGTGGAAATTAAAACAAGAGAATACTAAGTAGTTAATAAAGACGTCTTTCTTTATTCTTCCCTTGAAGATTTGAAGTAATGAGGAAGAGCAAACATTGGTTCACTCTCTTAGTCAAAGGAGCAAGGTGGCTACTTCTGGAACCAGGAACTTTTCTCCCTATTTATGAGTCAGAATGAGGCCCAGAAAAACAGACCAAAAAAAGACAGGGAAACCAACAACTTGGGACATTTTGTTGTTATTTAAAAGGGCGGTCAGGGAGAATTTTATCCCATCCACCTGTTATCATCCCACATTATTCCCTTTCCCAGCCCCAAATGATAATCAGATGTGTGTCTATAGAAAGTATGCATAGCTTGCATACAGTTGTAAGGAAATACTAATATTTGCAATTCCAGACACAACCAAACTCAATTACTTGGTATCTAACAGAGCAGGTAAAGCAGAGCTTTCAGTCCTAAACACTCATTACATTAAAGTGGGTAATGATCCTTATGGGGCCTTTTTGTCCATTTGTCCATTTGCTGCCCTCAAGTAGCCAACACACACACACACACACACACACACTTTATGAGAGATACCAATGTATTCAACTTTTTTTAAAGAGTTATTTATTTATACAAGATCTTGGGTACCGGCCAGATGCGCGGGAGAGTGAGAGGATTCACCAGAGACAGCAGGGAACAGAACAGGCAGATTGACTGAAATACACTGCTGAGGGGAGCAGCGGGCGAGACAGGAGAGGTCTGCTGTGCCATGTGGGTATCCCCCTGCCTGGCCGGGAATCAAACCTACACTGCAGAGGTTGTGGACAGCTTCATAGCGCTGCGCTCAACCCGCTGCGCCACCGGGGAGGCCTATTCAACATTCTTAACTAAAAATTTCAAGCTTCCATTTTTATTCCCTCTGAGTTTATACCATGCTGTTCCCCATTTGTGGATTAAAAGGTATACCCTCCCCCACCCTCAAAGAAAATATGTTCCCCTAGAACCTTTGAATGTGACCTTATTGTGAAGAAAAGGTTTTGCACATATAGGTTAAGGAACTCCAGATCATCCTGGATTATGCAGTGGGGCCTAATCTAATGCTGTGTTCTTAGAAGAGGCAGAGGTGGAGAGGACACACCGGGGAAGGCATGTGCGGACAGGGGCAGAGACTGGATGCATCCACCAGCCAAGGAATCATGAGAGCCATCAGAAATGGAAGAGAGGAAAGATTCTCTCCTTGAGCCTTTGGAGGGAAATTTTGGATTCCTGATTTCAGCCCCTTGGAGTCTCCAGATCTGTGAGAGAATCAATTTGGGTTTCTAGCCAGTTTGTGGTGACTGGTTATGGCATAGGAAACAAATACGTCACTGTAGTTCAGTGATCATTGTTCTTAAATCTGGCTTCACATGCCTGGGTCTGCGCAGAATCTTAACATCTGATTTTCAGGGTAGGTAAACTCTTTTTCATACATTTGCTGTACATTGTCTTTTCAAGCTTTTATCTTCTGCAGAGTCTCTATTGGCAAAGAGCTTTCGAGTAGCTGACCAATTTTAGGTATGTTTTCTAATAGTTGTCATAAGAGTTTAAATAATATATTAAACATCGGGGCCTCCCTCCTGGTACAGGGGTTAAGTCTCAGGGCTGTCACTGCTATGGCATGTGCTGTGGCCTGAGTTTGATCCCTAGACAGGGAGCTACCCACATGGCACAGCAGACCTCTCCTGTCTCGCCCGCTGCTCCCCTCAGCAGTGTATTTCAGTCAGTCTGCCTGTTATGTTTCCCGCTCTGTCTCTGGTAACTCCCAGCACCTCTGGCCTACACCCCAGTTCTTCCTTGCAAAAAAAAAATGAAAAAAGAAATTAATTAAGCATTATAAAATTCTTCACAATTTTTTTTTTCGTGTAAACCACATGCATGTTGGCATATGTAGTCTCTCCCCCAGGTAATCTTCCTAAAGGAGAGGGAGGTGGCCATTTGACTCGATGGAGGGTAGCTTAAATCTTAGGCTTGTGTCCATATTTTGTCAGCTTCATTTCTTTTTCTTTCTTTCTTGTCATTTAGAAACCCTTAATTCCTTATTTGACGTTATTACCGGTGATAGCAGGTATTTGATGGCTCTGGTAGCAATTTGTCAACATTCAGATTAGACTCATACTCAGAAATTAAAGAGAATGTTTTCACTGAAAATTACATTCAGCACTGTGTCAAAGTCTAGCCTGAAGAATGTAATGGTTTCAAAATTTGACTTCCAGCTTGAGGGGCAAAAGCAAATACCATTGTAATCCACTGTGGTTGCGTGCGAGGGGTGGGGGGTGATGGAAGGTCTCTCTTTTCTGTTGTGGCATTTGTATATGGTTTTTAATTGCACCCAATGAGACATCATTGATTTTTTCCCAACAAATGACAAAAATTGTTAAGTGTCAGATAAGCTCTTGGCAGTTGGACATTTCACTCCAATTTCATCTTCTAAAGAAAAAGTTTTAACTTCAAAATCATGAAAGGACCGTAGAATATTCTCAAACTTCAGAACACATTATGAGCAGTTCATAAAAATAGAACCCACCAATTTTAGGTCCATGGGTGAAATGCATCCCTTGGGGAATAAATCCTGGAGGAAAAAATATTGTGAATTATTGAAGTGGTGTCTTCCTACCCTTAGTACCTGTTCCCTCTGCCAGGTGAGCAATAGCTTACGCCACTAAGAGGTGGGGTCTACAGCCCCACAGCTCAAGTGTGGACTGGCTTTTAACTCCTTGGACAGTGTGATGAGGTAGAAGTGACCAAGTGGCCTCTCTGATCTGGCCCTGCAGGGGGGCTTTGTGCTGCGGCTTGTTGTCTAGTACCCCTTTCATGGCCACTAGTACCTGCCTGGGTCCCTTGCCGGAACCTGAGAGACCTGGATCTCAGCCACATTGCCTCTGTTGCCCCAGCTGACTGCCAGCCACCCTCCAGACCTGCCAGTGACCCCAGCCAAAGTGAGCAGCGAGGCCAGGCTCATCCCCGCAGCACGCCAGCGACGGGAGCACCCATGCTTTCGTGCACGTGGTTCCTGGTGACACGGAATAAATGTGACGGTAGAGCATCACAACGACAGCCAGCATAGCTCAGAGCGGAGAGGCTGCGTGCTGGTGTTCAGCGCTGCTGTTTCCTGTACCACATTCCAAAGACATGCAGCAGCTACGAGTTGATTATATTTACAAATTTTCCCTATTTCTGTCTTCATTTAATTAAGACTTGGAGACAGGTTTTTGGCCACCTACTGTTCATTGTGAATAAAGCTGGGTATGGATTGACACTTATTTTAATAATTGGCAGACATAATTTTACTCTTTTGTTCTTGGTGCACACACCTGTAGTCTAGCCCCCCACTGATACTCAGACTAACCCATCTTTTCTATTTATTATAAATTATAATTATGAACTTAACAAAACAAAACAAAACAAAACAACCCTCTCTGTAGTCTTAGCTTTCAGGGCTAATTAGAACAAAAGTCTCCACACATTTCCCCCTCATCTGTGTACATATATGTATTATACTGTGCATCAGTGCCGTTTTGAACCAGTTTTATTCATGTATAATTTACATAAAATTAGAACCATTTTAAGTGCTCATTGAGTTCCGGCCACCTGCAGGGGAAATTTTTTTTCAGTGCACATTTTATTTACTTACTTGACATGTGTTTATATAGCAGATTCCCCGTGCCAGGCAGTGCCCTAAGTGCTTTGTGTTATTATTTCTTAACGCTTATAGCAGCTCGGAGGCAGCTAATGCTATTGTTCCCATTTTACACATTAGGAAACTGAGGCATGGGAAGAGCGAGGACCTTGCTCTAGATCCTATAGCTAGCAAGTGGCCAAGAGGGCACGTGGCAGTAACTTTTCTGCCTCTGGACGCCACATTCTTAATCACCGCACATGTTAGTGACTGCTCCTGCTCCCTTGATGCCGCCACGGCTATGTGACACCCACAGTGCATTTAAAAAGGGAGCTTCTCCACTGGCCTGTTGTGCTTTCTTGCCGATGTGGTATCAGGAAATATAGTTGTCTTCTGGTAATGGTGTGACTTATTCTGCTATGGAATGATCCTTTTAAAAAAAGATTTATTTTTCTTATTTATGCATACAAGATCTGTGGTGTAGGCCAGTGCTGCAGGGGGTGAGAGGATTCACCAGAGACAGAGTGAGGAGTAGAACAGGCGGATCTACTGAAATACACTGCTGAGGGGAGCAACATGTAAGACAGGAGAGGTCTGCTGCACCATGTGAGTCAGCTTCCTGGCTGGGGATCGAATAAATGCTGTAGTGGCTGGTGATAGCTTCATATTGCTGAGACTTTACCCTTTGTGCCAGCAGGGAGGCCCTGGAATGATCCTTTAAATGGTGCTTCTGCTTTTGGTCTCTCATCTGTACCTTAGCAGCACAATTTATAAATTTCTGACTGGAAAGCATTCTTTTGCACTTTTTCTAGAGACACTGTTGGTTTCATCAGGAAGGTGGTTGCACTGTGTTCGAAACGAGGGCACACTGGAGTCACTTCATGCCCCCATATAGCATTTCCTAACAGGTAGTATTCTAAAACAGGGGTAAATGGATTGATGGTCTTATAAAACCGATGTCTGAATGTCACATACTCAGTTCACACATCCCTGACCATACAGATATATGCGCTTGACTTCTGGTGATCATTTATGCTGTTATCCTGAGTTGTATATTTTTGTTCTTTTGCATTTCAGTGTACCACGCGTGTGTGTGTGTGTGTGTTGAGAATAAATGATGCATAATTGAGAGTCAGCAGAGGGTCACTCAAGTTGTAGGTCAAATTCCAAACCCAAAAGTTAAGGATTATGTGACCATGAGCTTGATACTTAATGTCTCTGGTATCAGTTTTCTCATTTAGAAAATGGGAGAATAATAATAATACATTCCTTTTAGGATCCATCTAAGGATTGAAAGTATTCATTTTGAAACAGTATTTGGCATATCATAGATAGTTTGTAAATATTTGCCATCTAACAGATAAAAATGAAAAATGCAAAAATGACAAATACAAATGTAAATATTATAAATAACAGCATGCAAGTATAAATACTAGCTGAAAGTCAGTCATACTCACTGACTCTGACTTCAAGGAATCCTAGTACTACATGTGTAACTTTGCAGACTATAATGGTTATTGAGGAGAGACTGGGATTTTGCTGAAAAAATCATAATAAATTTACATTGCAAATTTGAGACATACACACACACACACACACACACAAATTTGCAATGTAAATATATATATAAGCAAAATTGTCTCCCTACTTTCTCTGCCCCAAATTACCAAACTATCAAAGTACTCTCTTCAGGCTGTAATTGCAGCATTACCAATTAACCCCAAACTTAGTGGCTTAAAACAGACTTTCTATTTTGCACATTATTTTGTGGATAACGAGCTTAGGAAGGGCTCAGGAAGGGCTCAGCTGGGTGGTTCTTACTGCAAATCCTGTGAGCAGTTGCATTTTACTGTTGAACGGGCTGGCTGCCTGAAGGTTTGATTGGGTGGTGCAGTACTGCCTTTCAGCTGGGAGCTCAGTGGGGCTGCTGCTCAGTCCTGGCACATGACCTCTCCAGCAAGGCTGTCTTAGGGGTGTCTGTGTCATGGTAACTGGCTTCCCTCAGAGTGAGCATCCTCAGAGGTCCAGTCTCAGAAGTCACAAAACACAATTTCCACCATAGGCCATTGGTAGAGACTGTTACAAACCTGCCCAGATTCAAGGGAGGAATCACTGACCATTTCTCTTTGAGAAGAAAGTCGAAGAATTTGGGGGCCCAGTTTTTAAACTGCCATAGACCACTTAACAGAGACTTTCCTCTGTGATGTGTATGTGTAGATTCTTTAATATCAGTTTTATTGTGTTTTTTTTTTTTTTCTTAAGAGCTAATGTTTCCATCTTTTAGCCTGTCATGGAGATTTATTCTGGGCCTTTCATAATTGAAGGTGCTCAGGAGCAGGGCACAGAGCAGTTGGAAATCAGCTAAATTTTTGAAAGCCTCAACAGAATCAGGGAAGATTCTTGAAAGGCCTTGGTAGCAATGCTCATGTGTCTCAAAGCCTGGAGCTCTGTCTAATCCCATGACCACACGCTATTTAAATGGCTGCTTTTACAGACTGTCAGAGTGACTCAGCAGTGTGTAAACATTCTTTCCTTAGGATTGAGAACTGAATTGCTGTTTCTTCACCCTGTGGCTTTTCTAAGTAAATCTTGTATACGCCTCTGTGAAAAATTTCCTTCTTCAGGGTGAGCTCTGTCTTGTCCCTGCTCAGGTTCTGCCAGCCCTTCAGTGAGCACCACCTATGTGAAGAATTTCTCTGACTCTGGGCCTTAAAGTGCCTCTTGATTGGGTCCCTTATTTGTTAGCAGCAGGAAGGGCTGAGCCATTTGGTCTCAAACTTGAGGGTACCACCCACACAAAAAAGACCAGAAAACAACTGCTCTAAGAGAAATTATTCTTAGATGAATATGTATGGAAATAGGCCAACCCCCACAGCTGGGTGACTTTGGTTTTCAGCTTGAGAAATGGTTGGCTTTCTTAAAGTTGACATTGTCCATGGGACAAATGTATTGCTGTCTCCCATGGCTACGGACTGGAGGCAACTTTGTAAATTGGCTTTGCACTAAATAACAAAAAAATCACTGATCCCTCCAGTGAGGCAAGTAAACCAGATTTGATGTGGAAGTTTCTTGAATCTGGCAAAGTGAGGTCAGGAGAAGGGTGGATGGGCTGGGGTTGGGGGGGTTCTTTGCAATCTGGTCTCCTCCCTGTCTTGAGATTGTCTTTCACTTTTCATGGCTTTCCTGGGCTGAACTGTTTTCAGGTGCGGGCTGAACTGTTTTCAGGTGCACCCTGAACATTACCTGGTGAGGCTTGTATTCTCTTCCATAGTTTGTGTGTCTGTGCACTTCAGGCAAGCAATCAAGAAGCACAGCCTGGCTCCTGGCCTCCTGCTGTCCCTCTACTTTTGGCAGGAGAAGCCCGAAGGAGCTAGAGCTCACCCAGCTCCCTTTTCAGGTACCGAGATCCTGCAGCTTGCATTCTTTCCAACCTTTTCTTTTGGGCCAAGTTTTTGAAAGTGCTCAAGTCCCACAATCCTAAGCTTTGGATGTGAATTTGAACCTTCCTGGCTTTTGTCTTCTAGCCAGTCACAAAGCCTCTTTTATGCAAAACAACTGAATGAAGAACAGCCAAAGGTTTTCTTGCACATCAACAAGCTCTTGAAAATAACGTTTCCCCAAAAGTGCTCCTGACTCAGACCAGATGGAGTCCACTTCTCTGAAAGAGATGATTATCTGTCAAAGCAGGTAGAGCAGCTCATGCACCAGTATCTTGGGGTTTCCAGACTCCAGCCTGGCCCCATGCTCCATCACGCATCCTGACTCCTCTGCTCACCTGTGTGCTTGACCTGATGCTGCCCTTCAGCCTCTTCAAGAAAGGTGACTTCACCCATTTGGAGAATAACCTCAGACTTCAAACCTGGAGTGGGACTCTTAGACCCTTTTTATTACCAATGCTTTTAGTTTAAAATAAATCTCTTATCTTGCTATCAATTTTAGATACTTAGCATTCTTTAAAATCACAAATATTATGAGAGGTATAACCCATCTTAAGTGTCCTGTTCAGGAGTATTAGGTACATGCATCACATCGTGCATCTAAGTATCTCAGAAAATGTCCATTATCCCCAGCCAAACCCACTGAATGATAACTCCCTTTCCCCTGTGCCTCCAGCCCTGGTGTGACCATTCTACTTTCTATCTTTATGAATTTGAGGATTCTTGGTGCCTTGAATGGAATCACACAGTTTTTATCTTTTTGTGACTGGTTTATTTCATTAGCATGCTGTCTTCAAGTTTCATTCACGTCATAGCATGTGTCAGAATTTCCTCTTTCAGGCTAAGAATATTCCACTGATGTGCATATTCCATTTTCTTCATCTGTTCGTCCACTGATAGACACTTGGGCTATTCTACCTTTTACCACTGTGAATAATGCTAATATGGACACCACTGTACAAATGCCTCTTCTGGACCCCGCCTTGAATCTTTTTGAGTATATATACCCAGAATTGGAATTGCTAGATCTTATGTAAATTATATTTTTAATTATGTGAGTAACTGTCATGGTGTTTTCCTTAGAGGATGGACCATTTTACAATCCCAGCAGTGCAGAAGGGTTCCAGTTTTTACATCCATGCCAACTATTTTTTAAGATTTATTTATATATGCATACAAGAGCTGAGGCACAGGGCGGAGATGCAGGGGGTGAGAGGACTCACCAGAAACAGAGTGGGGAACAGAACAGGCAGAAGGACTGAAATATTCTGCTGAGGGGAGCAGCAGGTGAGTCAGGAGAGGTCTGCTGCGCCATGTGAGTTGCTCCCTGGCCGGCCGGGGATCGAACTTGTACTGCAGAGGCTGCGGACAGCTTCATAGTGCGGTACTTAGCCCCTTGCGCCACCAGGGAGGCCCTATTTTATTTTCTTTTTTAAAAAAAGAATAACCATCTTAATGGTGTCAAATGGTATCTCAGTAGTTCTATTTTTCATTTATTTCCCTAGTAATTAATGATGGTAAGTGTATTTTAATAGGTTTGCTGGGCATTTATCTTCTTTGAAGAAAAGTCTATTCATGTCTTTTGCTCATTTTAAAATCAGGTTTATATTTGTGTTGAGTTGGAAAAGTTGGGTGTGTTCTAGATACTAACCCCTTATCAGAGACATGATTTGAAAATATTTCTCCCAATCCTTGAATTGTCTTTTCACTCTGTTGGTCATATCCTTTGATGCATAAAATTTAAAAATTTTCATGAAGTTCCATTTATCAGTATTTTCCTTTTATTGCCTGTACCTTGGTGTCATATTCAAGAAATCAATGCCAAATCCAGTGTCAAGATTTCCCCTGTATTTTCTTCTAAGAGTTTTTTAGTTTTAGCTCTTGTATTTAGGTCTTTGATCCATTTTGAGTTAATTTTTATATAGGAGTTCAACTTCACTCCCTTGCATGTGCTAATCTTGTTTACCCAACATTATTTGGTGAAAAGACTATTCTATCCCATTAAATGGTCTTAACATCTTTGCTGAAACTCCCTTGACCATTGGTGAGAGGCTTTATTTCCGGGCTCCAAAATAATTCCGAACTCATTGGTTTATGATGATCATCACAGAATTGCTTCCTTCTCATTCAGACCAGCAGGATGTCCTAGAGTACTTAATTCATCTCACAATCACTTCTGTCATCCATGAATAACTTGAGGTATTGTATCAGTTCTTAAAAAGAGTTAGATTGAGTTTTTCAAGTGAATGAGTTCATAGAACCTACAAATATCCGTGTGTTGAGGTAGGACGGTGTGTAATGAACAAGCCCATATATATGTGGCAAGTGTTAGAAAGTGGGAAATACCAGGTTCCTTATACTGTGTAAGTGTTTGGAATTCAGGGAAACTTTCTTGAACAAGTCCAGTCTGAAAGTTGAAGGCTAATAAAAGGCCTTTTTGGTGGCAGGAAGATGTTTTCCAGTCAAGGGAATACTCAGTATGTTATCAAGTCTTCTCTGCTCTTCTGAATATGCTATAAAAAACCAAGTCACTGAGAATTAAAGTGATGTTTCTTTATGTGCGTCCCTCTTTAGAATTGAAGTTCCTTGAGGACAGGACTGTGTGATATTCATCCTGGAATCACCTGCCCAGAGTGGGCGTTCAGTGCCTGCTTACTTGAGCAGAGCAGAGACCACTAAGCTTATCTCTTTGGTTTCTGAGAGCTTCTAAGTCAGACCGAGCATCTCAGGCATTCCTGTAAAGTCAGTCTCTGCTTTTGTCCTCAGAGCTCTCTTGAGAGATAGGCATTGCTATCTGGTGTAGAGATAAGAAAACCCAGATGCATTGTCCAGGGTCACATAGTAAGTGGAGCAGTTAGCATTTGAACCACAAGGAAGAAAAATCTGATTGGCATCAAAATCATGCTTTCGTAATTATTTCATTTTGCTTCATTCAGTAGCACCCAGGTAATTCAGGATTGTAGGTGCAGAAACTAGCTTCATTGCGGTCATAGACATCATGCTACAGATTTGACATGTGTTGTGAAAGTAGATCACTTCTACGGAGCACTTAGTAAATGCCTGACTCTTGCAGACACATTGGGTATCTATCTTTTCCAAAAGCATCCCTATGAGGTAGGGACTCTCATCGTCACCCTCTAAAAGAGGAGAACAATAGAGGCACAAAGAATCAGGATCTTATCTGGACAGGATTTCTAGGAGACTGAACAGCACACACCAGGCTCGGGGGCCCCCACCCATGAGTCCTCCCAGGGACACTAGGACGAAGCAGTTATTATTATCTGTATTTTTAATCAGAGGAAGCTCAGAGTGGTTGCTGTTTATGTCCTTGTTCCTGATTCTAAATGACATGTGTTATTTGCTTTGCTCTCTTCTTCCTCCCATCTCAGTCCCTCGTCTGCCTCCAAATAATCAGAAAAATCAATTATGATGTGACAGAATCTCTAAGAAATTCTTTCTCAAGCAGAGACTGAGTCATTTAAATCACTAATCCTTCTCTGATTGTCTTAACTCTTTGATGTTCTTCCTGCCTTTGGAGGGTTGATTAAGAGCCCAGCAAAAAAGAGATCTTCAGACCTTCCAAACCCTAGGCACCCCGGAGACTAGGTCAGACATGGCGACCGTGATTTATAGGTCCATAAACGGAGCCCTTCCAGCTGCGACCCTCCCTCCTTCAAGGGAGCAAGCAGTGGACTTTGCGAATGTAAAACCATTACATAAGATGTTTGTGTTATTTTAGTGAGAACAACCTTAGAATTTGGGGTGAGCATAGGGATTCATGCATTTGAGAACCCAGGACGACATGAAGAAATTCGAGAAAAAAAGAGACTCAGAATCCTGACACTACACATTCTGGCTTAGGAGGTTCAACCCTGTCCACTCCTCCTCTTGTGGGTCTTGTTCCCAACAAACCACGGTGACTGCTGGCCCACGCATTCCCCCAAGAAGAGAAACGACACCTGCGGGAATTGAGTCTCCTCCATTTCTGCCTCTTCCCCAGCACCCACTCAACACTCTCCGCTTGCACCCCCGCCCCCCAAAAAAACTTTCTTTGAGCTCCATGATGCAATGTGATTGTTTTTTTCCTGGACAGAGAAGCAGCAGTTGTTCTTTTCTCAACTAATTTTTGTTCCAAGACCTCACAAGGCGTGAGACTGACTTCCTGAGTGAAGAAAGCATTTGAGTGTCTACATCTAAAGATACACAAATCCAAGAACTTAATGGGAGGGGGGTGGAGACTAGAGCAAGGGAGGACAGAAGAAAGTCAAGTCCTGCTGCAGGGAAATTAGAAACCAGCACATTTGCTTGCCTGCCTCCCTCCCTCCTTACTTTCTCTCTGTCACCGTCTCCCGTGTCTGCAATTAGCCCTATAGATTTTAAATAAGTTCAGCTTTCTTCAGCTAGGAGAAGTTCTAAGGCATTCTTTCCTTTTCCTTTTTTTTTATGTTTTTATCATTTATTTTATTTATTTTTAAATAAATTTTATTTTTATATTTCCCATGCAATTGCGACCCCCTTATTTTGACCCCAATCCCTCCCCTCCCCGCCCCCCACCCCCCATAGAGTGTCTCTGGTTCATAGTTTTTTGTTGATTTTGATTTTCACTTTCTTATATTCATTTTCCTGGTCCCTTATTTAAGTTTTCTAGATTCCTGCTATGAGCGAGACCATCCGGTATTTTTCTTTTTCTTTTTCTTTCTGGCTTATTTCGCTGAGCATGATCCCATTTAGGTTGCTGTGAACATCAGGCAGCCTCTGTCAAGTCTCCCTCCCCGTGCGGGCTCGGGTTCCCCAGAGCTCACAGCTCCTAAAAGGCCTGTCAGATTGCTTAGCACCCAAGGGTCTGTCATGCCCCTTAGAAAACGTGCAGCTACTTCTCACGTCCCCCAGAGTAACGGGAGACTCAAGTCTAGCTCAGAGATTGACCCAGTACCCGCAGCCACCATGTCCACTCCCCAGCGCCATGGGGAGGGTTTCTGGGCTCTTGGTGAATGATTCAGCTTTGTTCCCTCTCAGGGTCATTCTCTAGAAAAAAGAATGTGACCTTTAAAATAAGATGTGCGTTTGATTTCTCCCTTCAGCCGTGGTCTCCATAGTTCTTACCCTTCATTGTGGTCCCTTGAGCGCTTCCCCTGCCCCCACAGTTTGAAAAAAAATGAACAACAATGTAAGAAAATAAAAAAATAAAATTTTAAAAATAATAAAATAAAAATAAAGATTTAGGTTACTGATTGTAGATCTTGGGGTATGCAGGATTCTTAGGAAATGTTATTCCAGTAAACCCTCGTCTGACGTGTTGGTTTGTTAAATCCTAATTTCCACAAAGGCATATTCCTTCCTCCGCCACCCCTCTTGCTCCCACCCGCCCCATTTCAACTTCAGCAAGTTTTCCTTTTATAAAATACTTGAATCACACACAAGTGAGCACTAAAGTGGAGACAATGGGAGGCGGGTAGAAAAGGGTTAGAAAATTCCTCTAGCCCCCAGCTTTAGGGGTGCACAATTAGCAGACTTGCCGGGAAGGCCATACATCACGTCCAGGACTTTACATTAAAATGACTTTTTACTTGAGTCATTTGTTAGTCCATTACCAGTTCTCATATCAGCGAGCATTTCAGCTTGTATTAAATCAAGGTAACCCGGCATGTAAAAACAGGCTCCTGCATTCCCATTTCAACTCAGCAGGAGAGACAATTCCAGCATTTGCCTTACATTCCTGGGAGTCCCGGCCAGTCACCACCTATTGCCCAAAATATTCATTGTTGACTGAGTCCCAGATTCTTTCACAGAGACATGCAGTGGACAAAGGAAGGCCAGGTTGTGTGCTAAAGGCTGATTATTTTCTTTAGGGTTCAGCTCATCTCCCCCGGTGTAGTCCTAAGAGGATCCCAAACTGAGCAACTTCTGTTGCTAATCCTGCAGTCATTCCAGATCCAAAAAGCAGATGAATGACCCAGAGCTAATTACAGAGGAGCAGAGGAAACCTGCTTCAAAAAAACACGTCCTCTCCTTGGAGGCCCACTGCATCTTCCTGCTGTGATGACTGGCTCGGTTTCCCAGCGGTGTGTGGCCTTTTATGGGGTCATGGGGGAGGGCTGGGTAATCCACAAGACCTCGCTGATAGGAAAGTGGGTGTCACATGAAGGCACTGTTAGATTTTTCATGCCACCCGGGACACAAGTAGTTGGCGTATCAAAGTGAAATCCTGCCCTCTGCAAACCATGTCCACATGTGTCACATCAGCTACGTTTCCAGGGCTCCTCCCTGGCACCCCGTGTTTCCAAACGCTTAATGCACCTATGAGTAAATGATTTCTTTCCACTACTGCTAAAAGTGCCAGAAGGCAAACGAAATTTAAACAGACCTAAGATCAACATTGTGAGTTTACTTGGCCTCCCCATCTAGCAACACTGCCATAAATTTCCTTGACTTCTTAGCTGGGAATTTAAAAGGCCTACTATAGCCTTGGCAAAGTTTATATAACAATGTTTCTTCTATATGGATTATAAACTTGTGAAATCCCAAGCCGGGGTGGGGGGGATCATATTTGGTCAGTGGGTCAACCTGAGAAACCTGTGGAAAGACTCAAGGCTATGTGCAGCCAAACATTTTCTCTGCGTTTGGCCTGGGGGGTGGGAACAGCTTGGTTGGCTCCATCACTGACGGGGTCAGAAGCCAGGATCTTGGGTGCTCTGTTTCTTTGTTTGAGATTTTGTTGTAGAAGAAGCCTGTGCTGTGGACCTTGGGGAGCCAGGGACTCTCAGCAAGGCCAAAGCTGGCAGAGGGAGGTATGTCTGTCTTCCTAGGCTCTGTGGGCATATAGCTTCTGCTTCCTGAAGCTCTTGGCAGCCCTGTGCAGAGTGCAAGGCTGCTCAGGTAGCAGGATCAGTGCTGGTGTGTGGGTCCACAGAGGCCTGGGGTTCGTCTACCCATCAAGCTTGCTTGATTCTCCTAAAGGAGCTTTCATGATAAGAAGGTGCCCCTCCTTGTCTGCCTGACCACAGTCTCCCCTCTGGAATGACCTGCTGTGGAAGTTAAATGTGCTTCTGTGCCCAGACGCACAGCCGTTGCCATGGAACCTTCTTGTGTGGGACTAGTGGGTGGATCTTATAAGTGACTTCACCCCAAAGGGTGTGCAGATGGTGCTCACAAAAGCTAGAAAGCGTTTCCTTCCTGAGAATGAGTCTCCTCCAAAGGAAGTTCTCCCTGCTCAAGGCAAGCATCACATGTTCTGCCTTTTCTGGAATCCCTCAGTAGAACAGTATATCTCAACATTGAGCATGAGTTGGCAGAGGACTATATGTTAGCAGTAGAAGGCTAAAAGTGGTCTATAAACTCACTGGTAGTTAAAAGACTCCAATATCAAAGCCTCAGAGTGATGTTTGTATGCACAGAAGACCTTTCTCTCTCCCTACTGTCAGAGAAAGTGAAAAACGAGGAAACTTGACTTGTGGCATTGGAGGGACATCAGAGTGTTACTGTCAGCTACAGAAATGGTGACATCTGCTGTCATATCTCTATTTCACCATACTTGATGGGTAGAAAAAGAAATTTCCAGCCATCAGGCTTGGACCTCAAAAAGAGAAAGGAAGGCAAGAAGGTTCTTGGGTTGTAAAACAGAGGGAACCTAACTTTGTGTTTTACCAACATATATCTTGTTAGAAGGACACTAAAATACAAAGATGGAGAAATGATGCCGAAGACCTGTTGGAAGTCATTGCTTTATGCTATTCAGCCTGAAGGAGATGTGTCCAAAGAGAAATGGCAGACGCTGAGGTAATCACATGGGTCTTCTGGATGGTTATCTTGTTATTCAAGGTGCAGCCAGTATTCAGTGAAGTGGAAAGGTTTCCATGAAAAAGTGATTCAGGGGTAAAATGTTTAAGCCTATGCACCATCAGCTTATGAAAGTCATCACTTAGAATGTTTTTTAGGTCCACGGGAAGAAGAAAGAAATTAGTTGGGACTGCAGTTTAGAGCAAGAATTGTTAAACTTTGTTTTTAAATAGGAGGAGTGTTTTAACAATGAATTCTGAAAATCCAGTGTTCCAGATCCAAGTGGAAATGTTTGGATTGCAGGAGGCCTACTGGCTTCGTCTTTGACTTTCAAACACCATTGGCTCCTTAGAAGAAAGAGCGGACATTTGAGGTTTAGGTAATTATCTTGAAAATCACATCAGTGTGAAAGCACTGGGCTAGTTAATCCTCAACAAATCTGTTCCCTGGGGCCTTTGCGGGTAAAATGTATCATCCCACTATTTCCTATAATGAGGCTTCTGGGTTTGGATTTCCTGTGAATGATGGTTGCCATGAAGAGCAGGCTAGTGCTACCAGCTGCCAGCATCTTCCACTTACCTCCCTGGTCACAGGGAAGTTACTCTGCACACTGGCATCCCAATGTCATGGGAAATGTCTCCCCTGAGCTGGGAATACCTGTTATGGTCACTCTCTGATTCTGGAATTGGCTGGTGTTTAGAAGTAACCTGTATGGAAAGCACCAGGAAAACATCCTATGATGATGAGTTTGCCCATTGACAATATGGAGAATTATTCCCACCCAACATTCATGTGGGTTCCCAGAGACTATTAGCAGAAGCAAAAGAGGCTATTTTGCAGGGTTTTCTGACTTTATGCATGCATGAGCCTTTCTAAAGAATTGCTCGTCAAGCTTCTTCATTTGGGATGTGATTAAAATGGATTGGATTTCAAATTGGATACCTTTGCCCCATGTCAGGCCTCTCCTGAGCGCGTGAAGCCTTACTCACGCTACCTTCTGTTCCACACGTGGAGCCAGCGCCTGTGGAAGCCAAGTTCCTGTGGATTTTGAAAATACAGCGTTAGCTCTGGAGTTGAGTTAGCTAGACGTGGAATAAACAGGTTCGCAAGGAGGTACAAATCTTACCTAAAGGTCTGTAAGTCTAGTATGGAGATTCACGTCCAAATAAACTTGGAGTCAATTTATCTCTCCAAAGGTGGGTGCATCTGGAAAGATGACTCAGCTTAGAGGTTTGCATGATTCTTTCATGTTTAAACTTTTGTTGCAACTCAACAAGAAGTGACGCTTGGAGATTTGACTCCAAGGTCAGTATTTGCTGCAAGCAAGATATTTGTGCAGCCCTGGACCCTCTACCAGATGAAGTACATTTTTGTGTACCTATAAACATGTCATTACACAGTAAAGCACAATATAGAATAAAGATGACATGCAAGATTTAATTATAGGATGTTTCCGTTTGCATGAAAAGACAGACACCTAGGTGGAATTAAAGCTGCAAAGCAAAACCACCATGAGATACCATCTTACACCAGTGAGAATGGCACATATTAAAAAAACTAGCAAAGACAAATGTCAGCGAGGATGTGGAGAAAAACTCTCCTGCACTGCTGGTGGGAGTGCAAACTGGTCCAGCCACTATGGAAAGCTGTGTGGAGGTTCCTCAATCTAGTAAAGATGGAGCTTCCCAATGATCCAGCAATTCCTCCCCTAGGAATCTACTCAAAGGACACAAAAACAATTCAAAAGGACACCTGCACCCCAATGTTTATCGCAGCACTATTTGCAATAGGTAAGCTATGGAAACAACCCAAATGCCCAAAAATAGATGACTGGATCAAGAAGATGTGGTGCATATACACCATGGAATATTACTCAGCATTCAAAAAAGATACACCCATGCCATTTGCAGCAACATGGATGGAGCTGGAAGGGATCATGCTCAGCAAAATAAGCCAGAAAGAAAAAGAAAAATACCGGATGGTTTCACTTTAGGAGGAAAGTAGATGATCCAAATAAGGGATCAGGGAAAAATAAAGTAATTATAATAAAATAAATATCAAAATCAACAGGCAACTATAAACCAGAGACATTCTGCAGGGCGGGAGAAGGGAGAGGGATGAAAAGAGGGGAGAGAAGAGCACAAGTGACTATGGTGATGGTGCACAGGTGAATGGGTGGGGGGGATTTCACGGGGACTATACCTGAGGGGAGAGAGCACACATTGTACAAAAATGAAGAATGATGTAAAAAATATATAAAATTAAAAAAAAAAAAAGCTGCACGTGTAAGGGAGTGGGTGAGGAGCTCACTCCTCCTGGGGGCAGTGCTGCATAATTCGTCTCTGTTCACTCACCTCTGCTCCCAGGATAGTCTCCACCACCAGCCCTGTTTGGTTACAGCTCCATTTGTTTGCATTACCTCAGAGCTTCTGGGCCTCTGATTTACTCTCCTTGAGATGAAGCGCTAAGAGGATTGATATTCTTTCTTTAGATTCTTTCTCAACTATTTCTTTCCTTAAATATATTTTCTTACATCATTGTTCATTTTTGTACCATATTTGATTTCTCCCCTCAGGTGTCATCCTGTAGTTTTCCCACCACAATAGCCCTTGGGGTCTAGCTCCCCTGCTCCTTATGCTCCCCGCCGCCCTGTTTTGACCCCTCTCTCTCCTCCTCCGCTGCTGCATGCCTCAGATCTACGGTGAACTTGCAAGTTTTGTCTTTTTACTGTCGTCAGCTTTGGCCTATAGTGTCCTGGTAGAAAGGACTAGTTTGATGGAGGGTCAGAATGCAGCCGTGTACATTAAAGATGAGCGTGTGTTTGGTGTGTGTTTCCTGGTATTAGGGTGCAGGTGGAGAGGTAGTGCCTTCCATGCTTATAGGATTTAGAGGTGAGTGATGTCCAGTGTGGACCAATTCTCAGACAACTGCTCTCCCGACAGGCTAGGTGAGGAGAGCTGTGTGAAATCTCCAGCAGCCGTTTGCTTCTTGGATCTTGAGAGCAAGGCAGTTTGAATTGCCTGTGTACATACTGCTGAATGCTCTTGGATCCAGAAACTGGCCTCCCCTTGTGTCTGCTGCTCAGAACTAGCTAACACACCTCGAGTTGATAGTGTTTTGTGGCCTCAGACCATGTCCACATACTTTTTTTTTTTTTTTGACCATCAACCATGACCCTTGGGCAGGTCACGATGAGATGGAGCAGCTATCCCCACTTTATAGATGGTGAAACTGAGTTTCAAGGTGAGTTGGTGGGGACTCAGGCTTTTGGAGACTTTCCACTTACCAGGCAAACATTATTTTTTAAAGATTTATTTATTTATGCATACAAGAACAGAGATACAGGCCATAGGTGGGGGGCGGGGATCCACCAGAGACAGAGTAGGGAACAGAACAGGCAGACTGACTGACTGAGGGGAGCAGCAGGCGAGTCAGGAGAGGTCTGCTGTGCCATGTGGGTAGCTCCCTGGGCGGGGATCCAACTCATGCTGCAGTGGCTGTAGATAGCTTGGTAGTCCTGAGACTTAACCCTTGCGCCACCAGGAACACCCTAGAAAGATCTTCTCTTAGCAGTATGGTGTCTGGGTGAGTTTGGATGGGCTTCCATAACATGGAATCTGAGATGTACTTACAGGGTTAAATATTGGAGAGATGCTGTATCTTCCGGCTTTTGCTAAGATGTGCCATGTATGTGGTCTCCAAGTTGGCACTAGCCACCATGAATGATGGCTCCTCAGACCCCTACCTGGAAGCCCAGGATATACCTCCTTCTGCAGTGACTGCTTGCTCTGGCCTCAGAACTCCTGAGAACTTTCTTTCTCTTCTTTGTCTCATTCCCACTGAGTGCTGCATCTCACCACCTTGATTGCCAGAGGCACGGTAACAAAAGGAAGTCTCTTCTGTTTGGTCACCTCTCAGTACCCATGACAGAAAACAGGCGCAGTTCACTGTATCTGCTTACCCAACCCCCAGCCAGGCAGAGAATCCACCCGATCTTTGGCCACTGATGAATCTCTCAACTCTCTCTTTCCCTTCCCAGCAGTAAGGATCACTGTTTTGGGCGGGTGTGAGGAACAACCCTTGAGAGTTATAGTCTGATTCCCACCACTTCTTTGTCACACTCAAGGATAAGCAGCTTTTGGTTTGAAAGACTCATGCCCTCTGAAACTGCCCTCCACATGGCTAACGTCCCTAATGGGAGATGCTTACGGGGTCACGGAGCTAAAAAAAAAAAAAAAAAAAAATCAAAGGAAAAAAAAACCTCACTTGATTAATCTCTCAAATTATTATTCCACACTAAGAAGTATGTTGAGATTTGATACATGGCTACTAAATAGAAAACACATACGATCACATAAGTTTAGTCCCTTTCTTTAAAAGCCAAAGATGAATGGTCCATCAAAAGGTCTCTAAAGTTACAGCTGAAATAGTCTTCCAGATTATATGCATCCAAGGAACCATTACAACATGCATCATTTTCAAGGACAGTGTAAAAAAGTGGAACCTTGAAAAGTGAATTTCACATTTGGTGAAACTTTATTATCATAACCTAAAAAGTGGGTAACTTCTGAAGAGTCAAAATTCAGTGGCAGTTACATTTGCAATAGTAGTGTTTAAAAATTGTTAGTAGCTTGTCAGGCATTACAGTGGATTTGTTATGTTCTCTTTCCCAACATGCAGAGGTAAAATTTATATGTATGTCACTAAATTAAAAATGTGGGATGTCATCTTTGAGGCATACTGATTGATGTGAAATTGACTCAAATAAATGCAGCATATGGCTGCATTCCAGGAAGTGCTTTCAATGCAAAGAGTTTCATACAATGCCATTCCATTTTTAAAATCACGTCAAGTTTTACTTAGAGCATTTCTGAAAACTGGTACAGTCACTTCCAATCAGCTGCCTGGCAATAATTTAAGATTCTCTTTCCATTAAGTTAGAAAGGTTTCACCAATGCATGGCATAACCTTACTGCTTTGGTGTCTTGGTCTGGAAAGCGCTGCTTCCAGGACTGCCAAGGAGTGTGCCATCAGTTGCTGTGGAATAAAGGGGAGAAAACCACCCAGAACTTTTTTTCTGGAGTTTAAAGCCACATCATTTGGAAAAGAGACAGGGGTCTTGGGCCAAGCTCCCTTCCATGACTACATGTTTGGAACGGGAACGTTCTCTGTGGCTGGAGAATTGATTGATTGCTTGATATTTATTGAGGACCCGTGCTGGGTTTGGTTCTCAATATATATGAACACGTCAATAGTTTTTCTTTCTCAACCAGAAACAGGATGCCTCACAATGTTGCCAAAACCATACTACCTGGAGTCATTCCTATATCCTTCAGGATGGTTACAAACAAAAACTTAGGTAAAAGTAGTTGTATCAAAAGTTTCTTGACTTTCACGTACGAATCCCAAGTACTTCCTGGTAACCTGGCTAGAATTCGATTGTCTTTCCTCACGGTAAATTCTGTGGGAGCCAAATTCTCCTCAATCGCCAGGGAAACTACTGGTATATTTCAGAGCAAAGGTCATGTGGAATTGGGAGAAATCCTGCCATTTCTATCCCCAGCAGGAATAAAAGCTCCAGGCTTGGCAAACCCAGGGAATGGTCTGGGTTTCCAAAATGACTGCCCAGGAGGATTGCTCCCCTCTGGGCTAAATGATTTCATTAATTGGTGTCCAACTCATAAGTCTGAGTTATTTATTGTAAAGCCAAATAAGGACCATATGACTTTGAAGATCTGATCCGACCAGGCTGTGTGGGCCAGAGACTGAGCAGATCAAGTCTCCCCACATTAATCTGTCACAGTCCATTTTTCACTTGCTAAATCAGCTTTATGCAAATATTCTCCTCCCTGGGCTCACCTTTTCGGGAACTCCTCTCCCTCACATGCAACATCTGTGGATGTTTTGGAGATATGGGCACATAAACTTAAGTCTTTAGATGTGCACTTAGAGTTCTAGAATGGGAAGAAATATTAGCAGTAATCTTGTTTAAGCCCCAGTTTAACATATGGTGAAACTGAGGTGAAACGACTTGTCCAAGAACACTGAGCCAAAATGACACCAACAGGAGGAGCTAGTTATGATGTAAGTTATGCAGAAGCAGTGCCAGGAAGAGCCCAGTGCTTTATCTGGCCTTGGAAAACAGTCTTCTTTTCCCAGAACTTTGACATAGTCCCTCCCAGCCCCCAACTTGCCTTCTTTAATAGGCTATAAAAGCGAATTATATTATGAACACACAAACCAGCAAGCAGCAAGTAATAGATATTTTTGAAATTCTGAAATGCCAACTTTTCTATTTAAGACCACTACGATTAATATTTTCATGCCTCTGTTCCCTCTTCTTTTTTTTTAAATAGAGGCATGTTTTTTATTTATTTATTTGTTTTATTTGTTTGTTTATTTTGTTTATACATGCACTGGGTACAGTCAGAAGCGCGGGAGGGTGAGAGAATTCACCAGAGCCAGAGCGGGGAGCAGAGCAGGCAGAAGGACCGAAGTACACCGCTGAGGGGAGCAGCGGGCCGCAGGAGAGATCTGCGCGCCATGTGGGACCCTCCTGCGGTGGCCGGGGAGCAGCCGGGTATCGAACCGGCGCCGCAGAGGCCGCGGGCAGCTTCGCAACCCAGCGCTCAACCGCTGCGCCACCGGGGAGGCCCTGTTCCCTCTTCTTAACCGAGGCGTAGAGGGATATGACTTTTTACAACATTTTAATTGCCTTAAAATCGGTGAAAGTAATAGAATTAGTCATGAGACTTCTTTCCTGCATTCAGCAAACACAGATTAAGATTTCATACTGATTATATAGGAAACCACATTAGGACCCAGCCCTTCCTCTGGCATTTGTGACCATGAAGTTCTTGTTTGGGTCCTGCTTCTGTGATGGGAAAGCTCCCAGCTCTAGATTGAGGAAGAGTGTCTTTGTAGCACAGATTTTGCCCTGTGGATGTCTGCTCTGCTGCTGACATCAGTTATCTGGAATTAGTTTTCACAGGTTGGGGCACAGTCGTCCACTGTAGACAGCAGCTGCAAGCCCAGGGTCCCCAGGCCACCTCTACTCCTGACCCACTGGTTTGCAGATTAGCTGGAAAACTCACAGGACCCAGGAAAGTACTCACTTGTGAGTTTTGTGTAGTGAAAGATACAGAACCAGTTCAATGAAAAAATGCATGGGGGGAATCTTGGGGGAGGGAGTTCCCAAATGCACAGCTTATGTGTGATCAGTGAGCATCACCCTCCTGTCATTGTTGATGACTTACAACCAGAAAGCTCCCCCCAGCTTCTGTGTCCAGAGCTTTTATTGGGTTTCATTATGTAGACATGGCTGTGGGATCCATTGTCCACACGACTCCATTTCCTGTCCCTGCCCCCATAGATGGAGCTACACATAACACAGGGCCAGAGCCCCAACCTTTACACCCACGGATGGTCTTTCTGGCGTCACCAGCTGCCATCCTAAGACATCCCATTCACATGAATTTCAAGGATGGTCTCAGGGGTTCACTGTGAATAACAAAGAAACCTCCCTGGGAAAATCCAAGAACGTAGAGGCTTCCTCCCGGGAAGCAGAGATTAAGGGGAGACAGCTTGCTTATGACACTGGACCTGAAGTAAAACCACCCTCCCCTTCACCTGTCCTCACCTCCAAAGGATACTTTTTTTTTTAAAAGATTTATTTATGCATACAAGAGCTGGGGTATAGGCCAGAGGTGTGTGTGGGGGGTGAGAGGATTCACCAGAGACAGAATGGGGAGCAGAACAGGCAGACTGACTGAAGTACACTGTAGAGGGGAGCAGCAGGCGAGCCAGGAGAGGTCTGCTGCGCCATGTGGGTAGCTCCCTGGCCAGGGATCGAACTTGTATTGCAGAGGCTGTGGATAGCTTCATAGATTGTATCTTAACCCCTTGCACCACCAGGGAGGCCCCAAAGTATACTTTTAACATCATGTAAAGACATTGGTTTAACTGACAAGACGTACATGTGGTTATAGAAAGGCATCAGTCAGGACTTTGGATTCCATGAGAAGTCAGAGATCTCAGGGGCCTCCCTGGTGGTGCAGGAGTTAAAGTCTCAGATCCATCAAGCTATCTTCAGCCACTGCAGCATGAGTTTGATCCCCAGCCAGGGAGCTACCCACATGGCACAGCAGACTTCTCTAGTCTCGCCTGCTGCTCCCCTCAGCAGTGTATTTCTTCAGTCTGCCTGTTCTGTTCCCCGCTCTGTCTCTGGTGAATCTCTCACCCTCTGCACCTCTGGCCTTTACCCCAGTTCTGGTATGCACAAATAAATTTAAAAAGAAGAAGACAGAGATCTTAAACTTTAGATGTAGGGGCCTCCCCGGTGGCGCAGCGGTTGAGCGCTGGGTTGCGAAGCTGCCCGCAGCCTCTGCAGTGCTGGTTCGATTCCTGGCTGCTCCCCGGCCACTGGAGGAGGGTCCCACATGGCGCGCAGACCTCTCCTGCTGCCCGCTGCTCCCCTCAGCAGTGTACCTCAGTCTGCCTGTTCTGCTCCCCGCTCTGGCTCTGGTGAGCTCTCTCACCCTCCCGCGCTTCTGACTGTACCCAGTGCTTGTATAAATAAATAAATACATCTAAAAAAATTAAAAAAAAAAAACCTTTAGATGCCTGTCAGCGTCACTAGGCAGCATTATTACCAGTTCTGGGAGGGAAAGGAAACTTTCCTGACCCCAGGCTCTCACCTAAGTGCCTGATGTATTGCTGCCGCGAGTACAAGCAAGTGCAAGCTCCTAGTTTTCTACATTGCCTGGGATATCTAAGGGCTGGTCATTCGTTTCATCTAAAATCCGCACCTCTCTCTTCCCTGGTGGTCTGGGCCATTTAATTCTCTAAATTGGCCCCCAGGCAAGCCCTTAGTCTGAGCGTATGGTAGGGAGAAAACTCTTTGCAGCTTTATTCCTGAGCTGCTGTAATTTTTTTCCTTTCAAGTTTAAATGAGTATCTCCCTGCCCTCCAAAATATTAAGGAGGAAAGAGTGTGTTTACAGAAGGGGCTGGCACAGAACAGATGCTGGGATGGGGGCACCAAGAAACACAAACTCCTATCTCTGAATCACAGCTGCCAGCCAGCCCTGGCACTTTGGGTTGTTTTTGTCTAGAACTCCCTCTAGTGACACCGGCATTCTCTCAGGTTACAAGTGGAACTCAGTAGAAAATGACAAGCATCGTCCAAGAGATGGGGTGTGCCACGAGGTTAGCCAGAGCAGTGATTGTCTCCATTATGAAATCACATTTGACCTGGGACTGAAAGGATGATTATGGCTTGGAAAGGTCCAAAGTGGAAAAACAAAGGCTCATACTCACGAAAACCTGGACAGAAAGAAACTCAGGTAAACAAAGAGTTAACCAATGTGAGTGAGTTTTTTTGGTTAATGTTTTTATTTTTATTTTTATTTTTTGGAAATTTATACAGCCATCTGCATTTATTATTTTTCATAACAATGAAGCTAATAACTTTAATATTCTGCATATTTTAACCATTCTTTTTTTAAATTAATATTTTATTTTATATAATTCTTACATCTTTTTTCACCTTTGCACAATGTATGCATTTTCATTTTGGTTATATTCCCTATACAATTGCACCCCCCCTTATTTTGACCCTAGTCCTTCCTCTCACCTTCTCTCTCCCCCCCTCAAGTGTGTCTCTGGTTTATAGTTTTTTTGAGTTCTTACAGAGGAAAAAAGGAGGGGTGTGAAAAAGGTTAGAATTTCAAGCCAACGATAAGGGGAGCCAATAATCCATGTTCTATTCTGAGACATAGCGCTTTATCTGTTCACCCCAAGGATCACAAAGCTGACCTGATTCCTTCTCCAACCACCGAGCAGATGCATGCGGCAGCTGTCCTAGGCAGATGGGTGTTTATCCAGTGATCTCAAAGCTCTTTAGGAAAGAAAGTACCACTCGATCATGTGCTGCCTCTGACTCCATGCTCTGAGTCTGTATCTGAACCTTCTTCATGTGTGTATGGGAAAAAATCAAATAAAGTTGGGCACTGATAACATTTGGCCATGCCCACATGCTGACTCGAACGTGAAAAACAAGGTTTCACAGACTGAACTCAAAATGCCTCTCATGTCCATGCGAAGGAAGAGTGGCCAGCTTAATTCTGTTTTGATTTTCCCTGATGTGTGACTTGATCTGTGGGCTGGATTTCCAGGGCTACGCTTGTGCCAAGCCCCATGTCTCAGGCATACTCGTGCCCAAATATGGGTGTCTCATGTTTTGTGTGGACCATGTGCCTGGGTCCAACTGTCCAATCCTGGACAGACTCCTTGCCAGGTCTCTAACAGACACAACATAGACTCGCATTATGTGATGTATAAACAATTTTGCCTGAAATGACAGCATGTGAATAGCTCGGCTGGTAGATTTGTGAGCAGGAAGTATGATGTAGCCAGGGAGTGGCTGCTCTGGAAATCACTTTCTAATTGTTCTCTGCCCAATTGAACCTCAGGTTCTAAAGCACCGGCAAGAAGGTGCTTAACTCCTCCTTGAACTGAATTTTCTTTTTAAAACAGAATGTAGGGGCCTCCCTGGTGGCACAAGGGGTTAAGACGCAACCTATGAAGCTGTCCACAGCCACTGCAGCAGGAGTTCGATCCCCAGCCAGGGAGCTACCCACATGGTGCAGCAGACCTCTCCTGCCCCACCTGCTGCTCCCCTCAGCAGTGTATTTCAGTAGACCCACCTGTTCTGCTCCTCACTCTGTCTCTGGTGAATCATTTCACCCCCTGTACCTCTGGCCTACATCCACGTTCTATGCATAAATTTAAAAAAAAAGAAATTAAACAGATTCATTATATAATCATCCCTTAGATTAAAAAATAATGACTCAAGTTCCATTAGGGGAAGGGACTTGATGGGAGTGACACAGCCCATGAATGTTGCCTGATAAATGCCAGTAGTCCTGGGATGAGGTTTGGCCACTACTATAGAGAGCTCCTGGGCTACATTCATAGATGGTGATTCCAGAAGAGAGAATTTAAATCACATCACTCTTAAATTATTATATAATTGTTGTCCTAAGATCTGAAAAACTGTGGACCAACTGAGAACATCTAGAAGAGGAGGATCTGAGGATACAGGGTCTAGAAGCCTGAGCTGCTGGGAAATAGTACCCATGGGTTACGGGCATGGGCCTCCATACTGGGTAGACACAGGTTCGAGCATCAGATGCTGCTTTTACTAAATGAGTTGTCCTGAGCAGTTTATTTAGCTTCTCACATTTCTTCATCTATAGTGGATATTAAGTAAAAGAATGCATTGTATTTATTAAGTAAGACCTATTGCTGGAACAGAAAAAAACTCTGATTCTCAGTACCCAAAACAATCTTTCAAAGAAATAAACTTAAGTTGATTGCTTGCCCGTATTGAAGTTCATTGTGGGTTTTCCCAGCAGATGACATTCCATAAGGTCAGTCAGAGTTCCAGGATCCTTCTAGCTCATGGCTGTCCCTGCAGATGAGGACAGAGACCACTTTCCTCTGTACCTTGCCAGCAGGGAAGTGACTTGAATCATTCCCACTCATATTCCATAGTCAAGAATTCAATCCTGTGGCCACACCCAAATGTAAGGGATTCTGGGAAGTATCTTGCATGCTCAGGACAAACAGGTTTCCGTGAACACACGGCCATCTCTGCCACAGTCCAGGGCTCAAATCGCCTTCTTCCTCCACACTTACCTCATTTCTATAGGAGACAACTCCAAATCCTATTTGGTTGCTGACTCTGGCTCACAGTCCAGGATCTCTGGATGATATGCAGAACTTTCTATCAGGTGTAGAAGAGACTCCTTATGACTCTGCTCTCTATGAGAAACTCTCCAGTGTATCCAAACTGGGTGTAAAGGAGTATCCCTTGTAGGTTGTTCAACTTCTTGATGGTGTAAGTTCAGGGGCCTAAAGGATGTTTTAAAGTATAAAAAGTCCAAAGAGTTTTGGTTTGTGGTTTTTGGTCCAGACTCAGGTTTGTTTGTTTGTTTTTTTTTTAAGATTATTTATACAAGCAAGAACCGGGGTACAGGACAGATGTGCAAGAGGGTGAGAGGATTCACCAGAGACAGAGCAGGGAACAGAACAGGCAGATTAACTGAAATACACTGCTGAGGGGAGCAGCAGGTGAGTCAGGAGAGGTCTGCCGCACCATGTGGGTATCTCCCCAGCCTGCTGGGATCTAACCCATGCTGCAGAGGCTGTGGACAGCTTCACAGCACTGCACTCAGTCACCTGCACTACCAGGGAGGCCCTGAGACTCAGGTTTTTTTGGCAGAAAAATATTATGAGAAACTTAGGATACTTCCAATTTATTTCCTTCAGCCAATTCCTGGTGGTAATAACCACATACAAAGTGCTTTCGTAAATATTATTTTCCCACTTATGTATTTCATTGCTCTCTGTGTCTGTGCCTTGCTCTTAATTAAGTGGCAGCCTCATTAAGGTCCCGATAGGTGAGAAGATACACCTTCCATCTGCTTTTTGCTCCAAGACTAAATCACTTTGTTTAACTGAGAGCCTTGCTAGGCCATTATCACCAGAACATTCTTCAATTTCTTTTCTTATTCTTTGGGCTCCAGAAGCAATTGAAACTTTCTAACTTGTAAGATCCTTGATCCCTCAACTTTATCTGTTCTCTCCAATCTTGCTTAAAAATAGGCCAGTTCTTTCTTGAGTCCATGTCTTTCTTGTCATATATTGCTAAAGTAAGCTATCAGCCAACAGGCTCCATCTTTCGGTTTCTACCACTTCTGGAAGTTCTATAACTGGCTGCTAAGCCATTGCCACATGTCCTAGGATTTTCTTGAGGCAGTATCTGATTGCCATTACCAATTTTGTATTAAAGTAAAGCTGGTCTCTATAGCAGATGAACTTCAGACTTTCTTTTTTTTTAAAGGTTTATTTATTTTTATACAAGAGCTGGGGTACAGGGCAGAGGTGCGGGAGGGTGAGAGGAGTCACCAGAGACAGAGTGGGGAGCAGAACAGGCAGACAACCGAAATACACTGCTGAGGGAAGCAGCAGGTGAGACAGGAGAGGTCTGCCGTGCCATGTGGGTATCTCCCCGGCCGGCCAGGAATCGAACCCGTGCTGCAGAGGCTGCAGGCAGCTTCATAGCACTGCACTCAACCCACTGCGCCACCAGGAGGCCTGAACTTCAAACTTTCAATGGCTTAACCAAGAACATTTGTTTCTTACTCAAATCAGAGTCTAAGGGAGAGACTCCCGATGCCTGCAGCCCATCTGCCTTTTTTCACCTCCTCTGGTCGTCAGAGTCCTCTCTATTCCCACCACAGCAGGGAAGACATTCCTGTTTCTTATAACACTCAGAACATGCAATAAGTATCAGTTGCTATTTCTGTGGCTACATGTCCATTGAACATAACTGATGAAGGAAATGATGTATAGTTATAGCCCGGGGTATAGAAGACTTAGAGAAAACATGATAAAGCTTTTGAATATAATGTAAAAGACGCATTGGATTTATTCTGTATAGTTCCAGAGGGCAAAACTCAGAGCAGCGAGTGAGTGAGGCTGTTTTCCATGTAAGGTAAAGAGACCTTTCTCATAATTAGTAATGAATCCCTAGCACAGTCTCGCTTTAAAGAAAGCAAGTGTGAGCTCCTGGAGGTCAAGAGCCTAGACAAATGCCATACCCCCAAGAGAAGATTCTTGCTTTAGGGAGGACTCCCACGACTACTTTCAACACTAATATATTTTTTTTTTCTGTATTTATGCATGGAAAGGGCTCTTACTGGTCCTGAACTAATAAATACGGTTTCTGCCTTTGGGAGCTTTTATTACCTGTTAGTTCATACGCTGTTAGTTAAACGTTACATTCCCTTTATGCAACATTCCTAGTAGAATCTCCATGCATGCTCTTCAGCCCCACTGCGAGATTGCCCACCGCAGCCAATGGACTCATATTCCGTGGCCCCGCACCCTCTTGTTCAGGCTAGAAGTGAGCCTTGAATCCTCCATCTCTCTCACGGCTATGTCTGACCATCACCAGGATACTTGCTTCAATTTTCTCAATAATTTGCAAATCTAGCTACTTCTTCTCATGCTCCCATCTCTCCAGGACAACCACTGTTATCTTTTGCTGGCCTCTCCTCATCCATTTTCACACAGAACCTAGACTAAGCTCTTCAACATGCATGAGCACAAGGAATCACCGACCACAATGTCAGCAGTGCAAACCGGATCACAGCACTTAGAGCTCGTGGATAACTTCCTCTTGATTTTGAAGCTGTGTCATTTCTGACTGGTAGAAGAAACTTGATCTGCAGGTATTCTTGAGGCTTCCCTGGCTCTCTGCATTGTTTTCATCGCCTGCTTCCCTGCCCTCCTGGGAGCTATAAAGAAGGATTTGCATTTACACCAAGCTCATCTATGGAATGTTTTGCAGACACAGCTGTATTCATCCTTACTAGGGATTTGCTTTTCATTCAGAATATTCTCATGTTTATTCTTGGACTTCTTCCTACAAAAGTCTCCACCGCCTAGTTTCTGTGGGAGCAGGATAAGAAGGGGGAAAAAAGAAGACTGAATTTTGTTCACAGAAGCAATGGACCCTAGAATAGCAGGGTTCTGGGAGCCAGGCATTGAAGCGCAACTATTTTTAGGGAATGTATATTTGTTTTTAACACATCGGGAGCTGGTTTATGCAAAGAGGGAAAAAAAAAGATGAGAAGAAAGAAGCAGGAAATGAAAAAGTCAGCAAAAAAAGTTCAGACAAAGTTCCAAGAACCTCCAACATTAATATTTTTTTAAGGGGGAGGGGGAGCCAATTTTTTTTTAATGAAAAGAAAACTCTTATTATCTGACGATAGCTTTATGATAGTTGTATGATCTGGTCTATAATTTCTAAGTCATTCTTGAATTTGTCCCTCTGGAATCTCTCTTCCAGTTGCTGAGGAACTAAATCTCAGCAGCATGATTTCTTGCTGCCAACTGACATCCAGGGCTCCTGGCTCAGATCTATTCACATAGCCGAGCAGATGTGAAATGTGTGCACGTGCACGTTCCCATCGTCTGGTGCCACACCCTTTCAGAGAACTATGGTGCATAATCGTGCAAAAACAAATTCACATCCCCCTGGTCCTGCCTCGTAAATAAAACTTGAATCCTGCCAAGGGAAGAATGTTTCTCTCTCTCCCCTTCAAATTGGTAACATATTCCCTCTCTATTAAACACTGATTCAAGCCCTTGATATTTCCAAAATGGAATTACAAAATCCTGATTTTGTGCTGTGTGACACCATCGTCATGGATACGTGTTGTTACTTGTCCAAACCCATAGAATGTACAGCAGCAGAGTGAACCCTCATTGAACGATGGACCCTGTGTGGTTATGATGTGTCAATGGAGGTTCATCACTTGTGGTAAGTGGACCGCTCCGGTGGGGGCTGTGGATCGTGGGGGAGGCTGTGCATGAGTGGGGGCAGCCGGCATTGAGAAATATCTGTATCTTCCCTTCCATTTTTTTCTGTGAATCTGAAACTGCTCCAAGACTAAATAAATAAAGTCCTAACAAAGAAATTAAATATGAGTTAAACAGAATCTGGAATGTTCCACAACAACAACCAAAAATCCTGATTTTGAAGAAACATGGCAAGATTGTACTAAAACTAGGGTCATTTGGAAATGACGGTTATGGATTGCACCCTTGGGATCATTTCTTCTGTTCCAGAGGATGAATGAGTGGTCTCCTTACAGCAGAAACAAAGATTCTACTGAAGTATAATAAATATTAATAAATAAATTAAATTAAGTCATTATGGACTTCAAATAAATATGAAAAATTCACCAGTATTTTACTGTCTGAGAATTTATCCAATGACAATTAATCTTGAAAATGGAAACAGCTTGATTTACAAAGATCTCCAGTGTAGTTTTAGTTAAAAGATGTAAACAACCTAATGCCTTTAAGTAAATCATTTGCTTCATGCAATATTATGCTACCATTTAAAATCAGGCATATAAAAAATTAATAAAAGCATGGAAAGTTGTCATGCCGGAATGCTAAGTTATAAAATGTTAAATACAATGTGACCACAAATTTTCATAAATCCACAATCATGACTAGAGTACAGACACAAATTTACTAACATTGTAAATGGACTGGGTATTCAGATTATTCAGATTATTCAGATTATTAATCACATTATTTTCCCTTTACTTTCCTGTAGTAACTTTGTAATGTTTACAATGAAGAAAAAAATACTGTTTTTTTTTTTTTTTAAAGAATCATCTTAGTATAATCTTTTCTTCTACTGATCCAATGAAGGTATATGATTGTTAAGGTAAACTTGATGAATGATTTTCTGCCATCTACCATATATTGCCAATTAGTTATAAAGTTAAAGAGTAAAAAGTTAATAATGTAGAAATAATGAAAGGTCTACTTCTGTTCCTGCTGCTCTGGATGAAATAATGCATACCCATTTATTTTTCAAAGGGAAAAAAAATCTTTTTCTTATTTTTTCCTAAAGATTTATTTATTTATGCATATAAGAACTGGGGTACAGGCCAGAGGTGCGGGGGGTGAGAGGATCTACCAGAGACAGAGGGGGGAACAGAACAGGCAGATTGACTGAAATACACTGCTGAGGGGAGCAGCGGGCCAGACAGGAGAGGTCTGCTGCGCCGCCATGTTGGTAGCTCCCAGGCCAGGGATCGAACTGAGGCTGCAATGGCTGAGGAGAGCTTCACAGGTTGTGTCTTAACCACTTAGGCCACCAGGGAGGCCCTCTTTTTTGTTTGTTAAGGTAACATTGCTTTACAACACTGTATACAACTTAGAGGGATTGATTCACATCCCCTCAGATGTCTCTTACCATACCACAGCCAACACCAAAGCACCCAGAGCCCTTTACCATTCACTCTTGTTCCTGCTCCCACTTTATTCTCCACCCCCACCTCCACCCCCCCCACGCATCTAGTAGACTCAATTTTGTAGTCATCCTTCTAGGTTTTGTTTTGGTTTAGTTTTGGCTCTTCCTTTATTAGGTTTCTCTACATTCCACATATGAGTACAGTCATCTAGTATTTATCATTTTCCTTCTGACTTATTTCACATATCATAATATCCTACAATTCTACTCATGTGGTTGCAAATGTCAAGATTTCATATTTTTCAACAACTGAGTAGAATTTCATTGTATATATACCACATCTTTTTAGTCCACTTCTCTGTCACTGAGCACTTTGGTTGTTTCCATTATTGCTATTAGACATAGTGCTGCAAAGAACATAGGAATGCATATATCCTTTGATTTTGTACATTCTCAGCTATCTACCTAGGGGTAGAATTACTGGATCATTGGTAGATCTATTTTTTAAATTTTTGAGGAAATGCGCTGTTTTTCATAGGGGCTGGAACAATATACATTCCCATCAGCAATATACAAGGGTTCCTTGTTTCCACATCCTTGCCAACATTTGTTCTTTCTGGGGTTTTTTGATAGTGTGCCATTATCATGATAATGCTTTCAAGATATCTCGTTGTGGTTTTGATTTGCATTTCCTACACGGTATGTGATATTAAACATTTCTTCATGTGCCTGTCGGTCATCTGTACATATGGGCCCTTCTTCGGAGAAGGATCTATTTAGCCTTTCTCCTCAATGTTTGATTTGGTTTGTTGTTGAGTTGTATTAGTTCTTTCTAGATCTTGGCTATTAGCCTGCTGTCAGATATATGAAGTACAAATATTTTCTCCCATCCAGCTCGGTGTCTTTGTTTTAATGGTAGTTTATTTTGCTGTACAGAAGCTTTTCTGTTTAATGTATTCACATTTGTTTACTTTTGCTTTTGTTTTCCTTGCCATTGGAGTCGAGTCCTTAAAGACATCACTGAAGCCAGTGTCATTGCATGTTTGTCTACCTCTTTTTTTTTTGTTTTGTTTTTGTTTCATCAAGATTGCTTTGGCTATTCAGTATCTTTTGTGATTCCATGTAAATTTCAATAATATTTGCTCTATTTTTTTTTGAAGTATTCCATTGATACTTTGATAGGAATTACATTGAATCTATATATTGCTGTGAGCAAGATGAACTATTTAGTAATATAAATCCTTTAAATCTCTGAACATGGAATATCTTCCCATTTCCTCTGTCTTCTCAAAGAAGAAATTGTTATTGGTAGGTTACACTGAGGTAGTGGATCTGAAGTGCACAATCACTAATGGAGACCTTCCTGCCTGGGTTACTTTACTTAGAATCTGATTTATAGATTGAAGAAACAAGCTCAGCCAGAATAATTGTAACAAAAATAATAACTGCAATAGCAACAAAATCCTATGTGTTACTTGTTATTAAACAGATAACTTCCAAGCATTTTCTGTACTACTCCTCACTTAGTGTCATAAAATCTATAGACTTTCCTTATATCGTTGGGGAAAAGAATTTCTTCTATAATAACTATAACTTTTGGCAAATAACATGCAAAAATATGCTGCAACTTCTCTGAAGAGGAAATGCAAATGGCCAACAGGCATATGAAAAAATGTTCAACATCACTTGTCATCAGGGAAATGCAAATCAAAACTACCATGAGATACCATCTTACACCAGTGAGAATGGCACATATTAAAAAAACTAGCAATAACAAATGTTGGCGAGGGTGTGGAGAAAAAGGAACTCTTCTGCACTGTTGGTGGGAGTGCAAACTGGTCCAACCACTGTGGAAAGCTGTGTGGAGATTTCTGGACCTACTAAACATAGAGCTTCCATATGACCCAGCAATTCCACTCCTAGGTATTTACCCAAAGGACACAGAAACATCAATTCCAAAGAGCACCTGCACCCCTATGTTTATAGCAGCACTGTTTACAATAGCTAAGCTTTGGAAACAACCCAAATGCCCAAAAATAGATGACTGGATCAAGAAGATGTGGTACATATATACCATGGAATATTACTCAGCATTCAAAAAAGATAAACACATGCAATTTGCTGCAACATGGATGGCGCTGGAAGGGATCATGCTCAGCGAAATAAGCCAAAAAGAAAAAGAAAAATACCGGATGGTCTCACTCATAGCAGGAATCTAGAAAACTTAAATAAGGGACCAGGAAAATGAATAACTATAAGAAAGTGAAAATCAAAATCAACAAAAAACTATGAACCAGAGACACTTTTAGGGGGGCGGGGGCGGGAGGGGAGGGATTGGGGTCAGAATGGGGGGCTGCAATTGTATGGGGAATATAACAATAAAATTTATAAAAAAAAAAAAAAAAAAAAAAAAAATATGCTGCAAACATTGGCTGTTAATAATTATAAAAAGCAGGATATTTGGTTTTAATACGTGATCAGATCACAAAAAAAGAATGTGTGTCAGATTGATGAAGTTGTAGGGACACATGGGAAAATTGCAAGCTTCCAGCAAAATGAAGGAGAATCTCGAATGTGTCCTGCACATTAGGAATGAGTCCTTCTTGAATTTGGCTGCTTGCACATTAGAGGGCTCATTTAATGCCTCTGAAATGTTGACTTTTAAACTTGGCCACTTTTATGTGTGAAGTTGTAAAAGCCTTTGTACTAAGGCGTTCTTTTTCTTTTGCTTTAGGAGAAAAATAGAGGTAAGAATGGCTGGCCTTTTCTTCTTTGTAATTCTTTCATTATTTTTTTAAATAATATTTTAAAAATAATATTTTAGTATTTTTATTAAAATTTTAAAATAACATTTTAAATATTTTTTTTGATAGAAAACTGTATCCACGGTTGTGCTTTCATTGGAGATCACCAGAGGTGGAGGGAATTGTAGAATGTAACCAAATAGGAATGTGGTGAGAGGCATGGCCCTTGGTGAAAGCCGTCCTTTTCCCTGGAACCATGGCAATGTAGAGTGAAGAACCTTTTCCCTGGAACCATGGCAATGTAGAGTGATGGTGTAATGCCACCCAATGGGAAGAGTAAAAGGGTAAACAGGGGACCTCAAAGCTGTCTAGAGATCAGTTTCCAAACCACATCTCCCTAAGAAACTCTGATAAGATGGAAGCATTTCTGCTTTATGGCTTTGCACTCTTTCGACCAAGGCAGAGGATCTCCTAATGTCTCCTTGCCGTGTAAACTCTTAGTCTCCTGGCTTCTTTTCTTGTCAGCGCCACTGCCCAACACCTGGCAGACAAAATGCCCTTAGGCCCCTCTTTGCTGTCTCCCAGAATGGGAAAAAAAATGATCCTCATGTTTAACAATGTGTGAGAAAGTCTAGTTTTGGGTCATCCCACTGCAGCCTGAGGTGACAAGGATGCCTGGATGGGTGATGCTGTATTTCTGAACCATCGCAAAAGCCTTCGTTTATCCGGCACTGCTGAAGTGTGGCTTGTGGCTATTACTTGTCATTTCTGTGCGCGTGGATGGAGACTAGACATGTGCTCCCAGATGAAATAGATGGGGAGGGACATGCGCAGCAGGAAGAACAAGGGGCACTACCTAGCCCCATATGAAATACGCTCCAATCCTGCTTCCTGCCAACAGACCTTAGGATTTCTGAAGTAGGTAAAATAAGTCTCATGCTAAAGACTTCTTTGATAAGCTGAGAGATAAAAGCCTCCAACTGCTCTGAACACATCCAAGTGTGTGGTGCCTGCCCTCCTAGGTCTTTGCTCATGAAACTGTCACTGAACTTCAGTGAGATCTAATTCAGATGCCCTTTTCTCCTAGAAGCCTTTTCTGATTCCATGTCAGAATGAACAATTTTCTCTTCCACGCGCTCATCCCCATATCCTGTCTTGTGTACTGCATTGTAGGGTCTGTGTTATACCTACGGCTGCCATAGTCCAGGGCAGCTGCACATCCTTGCCCCAGATCTCCAATGAGGCTCTGGATAGCAGAGACAATGTGGCGGGGCCTCCCTGGTGGCTCAAGGGGTTAAGACGCAGCACTATGAAGCTGTCTGCAGCCACTGCAGCATGAGTTTGATCCCCAGCCAGGGAGGTGGCCCACATGGCGCAGACCTCTCCTGACTCACCCGCTGCTCCCCTCAGCATTGTATTTCAGTAGTCTACCTGTTCTGCTCCCCACTCTGTCTCTGGTGAATCCTCTCACCCCCTGCACCTCTGGCCTGTACCCCAGTTCTTGTATGCATAAATAAATCTTTTTTTTAAAAAAAAAAGACAATGTGGCTCTCACCTTTGTTACCTGCCTGGGCTTAATGGATCTTGCAGGTAGGGAGTAGCTGGCTTGTGGAGGTTGTGGCACCAGGGTTGACGATGCATAGGGATTTATAGGAATCCTCCCAGTACTGGAGAACTTTTAAGTGAGCTGAGACTTAGCTGCCTCTAAATGCTAGCCTAGAGCCTAGGGAGCCCAATGAGTGAACTCTGGCTGGCACAATAGCAGCTTGTGGTGTGAATGGATGCTTTTACCACCCTGCCTCACCCATGCACCTCCAGGCTATGAAACATAGCCTGTTTGATATTATAAGCTCCCCAGGGGTGTGGACTGTGAGCGCCTTCCTTGCATAACCCAGCACCCCATGCAGAGGGCCCTTTGGTAAAGAGTGTTCAGTGATGGACACTCTCCCAGCGTGAGTGGCGTGCTCGCGCCGCCAGCACGTGGGCTGAACGGTCCTCCAGGCTAGTGCATCCCTGCCACAGCTTTTGTGGAAAGTAACAGGAAACTAGAGCTCAAGGGCATCTCCCTCAAACCTGATAGCCCGATATAAATCTTCATCCCTTTTGCAGAAGAGGAGACCAGAGTCAGAGTTATCTGGGTGGGAAGGATGTTAATGAAAATTGTGAAAATCCACACAATCCTGTCAGTCCTTCAGTTAACTGTGGGTCTTCAAGCCACTGAGTCATTGAGATGTAGGGAGAGCATTTGAAGAATGACAGTGAGGAGTCAGTCCTGAACATGTATTTGAACTTATCACTAGGTAAAGCATCTGGGAACGTATCTTTTTGTGTGAATTCAATCCTTCCACCAAAAAATGCAATTACAGGACGCTGTTTCTATTCAGTGTATCCCCACATAAAACATCTGCATTCTGTTTTTTTAAAGATTTATTTATTTATGCATACAAGATCCAGGGTACAGGCCAGAGGTGTGGAGGGGGAGAGGATTCGCCAGAGACAAAGTGGGGAACAGAACAGGCAGATTTACTGAAATACACTGCTGAGGGGAGCAGCGGGCGAGTCAGGAGAGGTCTGCTGCACCATGTGGGTAGCTCCCTGGCCAGCTGGGGATCGAACCCACACTGCAGAGGGTGCAGACAGCCTCATAGGTTGCATCTTAACCCCTTGTGCCACCTGGGAGGCCCCTACATTCTGTTTTAAAAAGAAATTTCAGAGCAATGAAGTGTGTGTTTGCTTTTGTGTTCCTGAAAGCCATGTTGTCATGCCCACCAGACGACCCCCCCACGCAGCAGAAACAGAATTGCTGTCAGTTGGCTCACCCCCAGCTAGTCCCCTCCAGAAGGATTTCTTCAGGATTTTCTGTTCTAACTTGACTTTACATTCAGTCAGCATTATTTAAAGTCCTTTGGTCTTATGTGTCAAGGTAGAACTAGCCATCTCTGGGCCTCCCTGGTGGCCTAGGGGTTAAGTCTCAGCACTATCACCCCTATGGCCTGAATTCAATCCCCAACCAGGTTGATACCCACATGGCGCAGCAGACCTCTCCTGTCTCGCCCACTGCTCCCCTCAGCAGTGTATTTCAGCCAATCTGCCTGTTCTGTTCCCCACTCTGTCTCTGGTGAATCCTCTTACCCATCCATACCTCTGGCCCACACCCCAGTTCTTCTATGCAAAGATAAATAAAATCTTAAAAAAAAAAAAAAAAACCAACTCACTATCTCTGGAAACATTAGATTGGTCAGTAGGGAACACAAGAACTTTTTTGACACACCTACCCTGTTTCCTGGTCAGAATGTGCTGTCTTATTCTTCAAAGCTTGTTCTCATGCCCCTTGGTTTCTGCCATGCAGCCTCTCACCTGAGCTCTGAAATCCTGCCCCATACTATGCCAAGTGCTTCAGATTCATCAGCTTGTTTTTTTTTTTTTTTTTTTTTAAATTCTTTTTTTTTTTTTTTTAAGATTTATTCATTTATTTATACAAGTGCTGGGTACAGTCAGAAGCACGGGAGGGTGAGAGAATTCACCAGAGCCAGAGCAGGGAGCAGAGCAGGCAGAAGGACCGAAGTACACTGCTGAGGGGAGCAGCGGGCGGCAGGAGAGGTCTGCGCGCCATGTGGGACCCTCCTCCGGTGGCCAGGGAGCTGCCAGGGATCGAACCGGCGCCGCAGAGGCTGCGGGCAGCTTCGCAGCCCAGCGCTCAACCGCTGAGCCACTGGGGAGGCCCTCATCAGCTTGTTTAATGTTCTCCGTGATCCAGGAGACAGGTGTAGGGACAGACGTGTAGCCAGCCTGCATATGCTGTCCCTTCCTCTTGCAGTGTTTCCAGCCTGAGGTCTGGGGTAAGCAGTTCTCAACCTTCCCTTGACGGAAGCCAAAATCGCTTCTGTCTATACACATGTATGCTATTTGTAATCACTCAGTTTTTGGTAAATTGTCACAGTAACAGGAAACTAGTAGAATAACAAGGTTATAGTAAAATAATAAATTAGGTAGATTGTGTTCAATATAATGTTCAGTCATAGGGGTTATAATGAGTGGGTTCATTATCATGAATTTTTTTTCTATTTAAATGTATTATTTGATCACCTTTTGAACTTTTTGTTTTTATTTTTTCTTTCTTTCTTTGGTCTGGTCTGGTCGTAGACTTCTTGCAGATTTATTCCCAAGCTTCGAAAACAATGTCTGGTATAAGACATTTGATAAATGTCTGAGGAATGTGTTGAATACAGGACTGAATGAATAGTTAAGTTTTATGTCACCCTAATTGTTCCTTGGTAAATAATCTCTTCATTCTAGTGTTTTTAAAACTTTCTCTGTAGCTTTAGTATTTTGCCCTGTTGTGTGTCTAGGTACGCCGTGATTCTTACTTATCTTGCTGGATTTGTTTGCTTCTTAACATAAAGATTCACATCTTTTCTCAATCTCAGAAAATTCTCCAACTCTCACCCATATTACCTGTGAAAGAATGCAATACCTTTCCTAGAATTTGAATTAATCTTCACAGTAATAGTTTTTCTTTATTTGGAAAAATGTGTTATTCCCCTAACTTGACAAGAAAGTAGGAGCTGTCAGGAATCTGGAAACCACATTCCCCGTGTCCTAGGACATGGCATACAATTGCAAGTTAAAAAATCCAAGTCCCTGCAACAAACAGTCTAACACTGTAGTTCCCTAAAGCAAACACTTATGCCCCCAAGGTTACAAGTCAGCCCTCCTGGGAAATGCTATAAGAAACTTCTAAATGTTGCAGGGAAGTTCTTCACTGTTTTAAGCAAGCTGAGCTTTATAACCTTCTTTATCTAAATTAAGAGTAATGGCTAGCTGGCTACTTTGCCTTCTTGAAAGTTCTGTTGAGTGGGGCTGTCTCCTCATTCTCCTTATGTTCTTCATTAGCTGTTAATGAAACACATGTCTTCTAGTTTTCAAGTGTAATTGTAAGAAATATTCTATTAAAATTATTAACTCAGCTCCACACCCCCATTCTTTCTATGCTCTATTTCTGGAACCTGTATGTACGTCTGACTTTTGTTCGCTATTCTGTCTGCTTCTTAAACTCCCCTTTGTATTTTTCATAGTAAAAAAAAAAAAAAAATCTCTTTAATGCTGTTCTCTTGGGTAAGTTCCCCAAATCTATCTCCCAGTTCTTTAACTCACCCAAAGCTTTCTTTAGCAGTGGCTGGTCTGCTTTTAATGTAATCATTAAATTTTTAATTTCACGGTTTACATTTTTCTTTCTAGAAGTTATATTTGGTTTCATTCATCTTAATCCATTTTAAAGTATAGTTGTATTTGTTTTTTTTAAACATTATCATGCTCTAGTTATCCTATCAATTACATCTGACTCTCAGTCATTGTGGATTATTCCCTCACTGCTTTGTAATTTACCAGCAGGGACCCAACTCCTCATTAGTCATTAGTCGGGTGTTTTATTTTTAGGTAATCCTGTAAACTCCGCATGATAGCAGTGCCCTTAAAAAGCGAAATCGTTCTGTCAATTGCCCCTAGATCAGTTTTCACATTAAATTTTCATATTGAAAGATTCCCATAGTACATGGTGATAGGAATTTAAAATCAACATTTGCAGATGACCCAGCGTTCACATTTCTGTTTTTCACTGGGAGTCAGTTGATTGTTCTAAATTATTTTTCTTGTCCTTAGGAAGAGCTTTATTTTTTAATACGGTGACTGTTTTATAAAGTCCCAGATTTATGAATGGTTCACACTAATTGTTCTTCAACTCGTATAGTCTACTGTATAGGCTTTAAAAGCATCCGAACTCTAAAACTCCAGCCAGATACAATATTTTTTCTAATCACTCTGGTATCAGATCACTCTAGAACCTGTCTGACAGGAGAGGTAATTCCCATATGAGGCAGGAGATGGAAGCAGTTTGCATCTCTTAAACTGTTTCTGTTAAATCTAGATTTTTCTCTGATGACTAGGATTATTTACAACTCCTAAAATAGTGAATAATACATTTCGCAACTGAGTTTGCTTTCACTCTAAAGAGACACAGAAAAGAATTCATGCATCGGTGGCTGAAGTGTTACTGCATTGTCTTGAGCCTAGGACTATGGGGGGAAGCTCAGTTTTTGCAAAGATCTAACATAAACCTATAATCTTCTTTTAATTATGGGTAAAAACACCACTTCACTCAAAAATCCCCAAATTGGGTTGTTGACATCCTCCATTTTCATAGATGTAGGAAGGAAGGACTTGAAGATTCTTTTAAAATCTCTTGCCATTTTTTTCTAATGCAGGCGGTCACTGCCGTTCTAAGTGGTTTGCACAAGGTTTGGTTTTTTCCTTTCTTCTGAGGGACTTATTAAGTATTAAGGCCTTTTGAATTCCCCGTTCATAGGATTAAATTTTTCGTCTTCTTTTTTTATGTCCCTTTTTCTCTCCTGCCCTCCCTTCCTTCCTTTGCTCACTCTTTCCTTCCTAGCTTCTTTTCTGCTTCATGGAAGTTTCCAATCTAATATTTGGGGGTAACAAAATTATGGGTAGCAAACTGAGAAAGTAGAAATCCCTCTCAACAGCTATTGGATGTACCTTTCCCTGTTTATTTAAGATTAGTATTGTATGAAAGGATATTTCTTACTGAATGTTACCAATTTTACCATTTTTTTCACCATTATTTGGTCTTAGAAAATGAAAGAAACAAATGATCACACAACAGAGCAGTGTCCCTGTGACTCCTGCCATTTGTTTCAAAGAGCAACAGCTTAATAAAATAGTAATGCCAGAGACTAAGTCCATTACTTTCTCTTTTCCTAGCTGCATGTAAGTGCCCTCACTCTAGATTATACCAGAAAGGTCATTCCTTAGGAATTACTAACCTTCAAGTGATATGAGATAATTATTCTCAAGAGAATCAAACAAATTTGTAAGACAAATACAGTTGAAATTTCAGACATCAATCTCTTTTTTACCATAGCCTGGGAACAAGGGAACTATGAAATATAATTTTACCCCAAGGTCCCACAAATGCCTACAAGAAAATTATTTCCCTCCTGCCAAAATAAAGGGGGCGGGGAGAAAAGGGAAGCAAACCTTTATTTTGGTACACAGCCTAATGCTTGCACAGGGTGTTGTTTGTTTAAATAGCAAAAATTTCCTGAAGGAGAAAAATTATTCTCTTCCAAATTAAGAATTTTAAAAATAAATTCAGAACATATTTTAAGAAGCGCTTAGTCTGTGCTGGTCAACAATTCTTAGTGTTGAGTCAGTTCACTGTTCAGAATATTGGACCAAGGTTCTCATTTAGAGTGGTATTTGGCTTAACTGTTTCCCTACTTCTCACTAAAATATGCATGAATAATTGGAAGAGGTAAAATGCACACCCTCACCGGAAAAGTCGAACTCGACATCAAGCCAAAGGGCAAATCAAAGAGGAATTTCCTTTAGATTCAAGACCAATTCTCTTGTTTTTTTTTTTTTTTTTAAGTGACTAGTCCATCTCCATGAATAGTACCTGTGGAAGGAGGTGGAAATCGCCCTGGGTACCAACTCCACAGTCTCAGTAGCAACCCATCCAACCATTTCTCAAACTAGTGCTTATAGGAACTTCATTCCTGAGGGATGTGCTTCTAGAAAAGGACGCATGTTCAAGTTTGGGCACCTCTGTAATGTGTACATCTCTTTCTGGAGAAAATTCAGAAAGAACATTTCCCATATTGAAGTCCATGAGTTCTTGCACAATAAAGCTGTATTTCACTCCATTCAGCTTAGAAGGTCTGAAATGCGTGTAACTCTGCAGCACACGGTAACACCAGTGCCCAGGGAGCATGCTTTGGCAATGCTACCTGGATGGACAGTATCACAATGCCAGAATATTTCCCTTTTCTCTTTTTAGGTCTAGTTTGAGATAACATTATTTAAAAATAACTCCGTAACTAACAGGAATGGGAAGATTGTGGTAGGGAAAAAAATCCTGTAGAAGAAAGTAGAGTAAGATAAAAACAAAGTAGTCTGTGATAAAAATGAAAAGCTTTCTATTTATAGAAGGACTTTAAAGCGTCATCTATTCAAATGTTCAACAAATAATAAAGCAATTTGAACAAGGCAAGCTTTTCTGAATTCATTTGGAAAATGGACAAGGAAAAAATAGTGCAAAAAAGAAGTGTAAAAAGCAGCATTATCCTACCCAGGTTGGCCTCTTTGTGTAAGGATTACATGTAAAATAAGGTAGTGTGGGCACATAAATAAGATTGTTCTCAGTGTAAGAAAAGAGATGATTTAGGAGCTCCCAGATTAATATGCATAAGGAATTCAGTATATGACAAAAGTAGTCTCTCAAATTAGTGGGAAGAAGTTGCACTGAACCTCTCTGTAGGTTCATACTATATGCCAAGGGGTATCTAAGCACAGCGCATATATTGATTTTTTTCATCTTCACCTTCACCCCCTGATGTGAGAGGATTATAAATTTAAACCCAGGCTACAGATTCTCAATTTAAAACTTTTGCCCTCATAAAACTATTACATAACAGTGTTTATCAACTGGTTATTGTTAAGTCAAAACAAAAAAGGAGGCTATGGCTCACAAGATGTTGATATAGCATGACCTCAAATTGTATGTCTATAGTCACGTAATGGTATTTTCATAAACATGATGTATATTATTTTCATAACTGTACATCATTTTCATAAATATTATATATGATTATATATATAATATTAACTAAAAGGGAAGGCACCAAATGTGGGAATTATAGGTGAACAAAATTTTTCTGATTTGTAATTCGGTGTAGTTTCTTCTAATCTCCTACAATAACATTAATTTTATGATTAAAGAAACCAGAAACCTTGAACAATGAATCAAATAGTTGAAAAGAAAATAATCTTATTATATAGTATGAGATATTTTTAAAATCAGACTAAGTTACAGTTAGCATGTGGCTTACGACTGCAAAATTGGGGCTTCCCCGGTAGCGCAGTGGGTTGAGTGCTGCACTGTGAAGCTGTCCATAGCCTCTGCAGCACGAGTTCGATTCCTGGCTGACCAGGGAGAAACCCACATGGCGTGGCAGACCTCTCCTGTCTCCCCCGCTGCTCCCCTCAGCAGTGTATTCCTTCTGCCTGTTCTGTTCCCCACTCAGTCTCTGGTGAATTTTCTCGCCCTCCCGCGCCTCTGACCTGTACCACAGGTCTTGTATGGATAGAAAATCTTAAAAAAAAAGACTGCAAAATTGCATTCATTTTCCAAGTAAAATGTGAAACTTCAAAAAACAATGTGCTTGTAGAGAGCCTCAAGTAGTACCCAGGCTTGGGGTCCCTCTGGGCTCTCTTTTGTGACACTTTAAAAAGAGTTTGAGATGCACTTGGGTAAGACTGGAAGTGTGCAGTTAGATATTTAGGGTGTTAAAAAAATTTACTATGATTCCATGACTCTTACTGGCTGTTGCTATCAAGTTATGAAGCTACCTAATGGAAGAATGATCATAGACTTTAGTTTCTGAAGCCTGTTCGGAAAATCCAGGTTTCCCCCTACTAAAGTAGTTGTGAGGTCTTCAGTTGTTGATTGTGGTCAAGCCCCACACTAATAGAGTTCCAGTATTAATTATTTGAGAGGCCCTTGGTCTTTGTCCTTATTGTATAGCACTTGAAATGGGTATAAATTTCCTTTTTAAAAGGTATTTAGGGAAAGAGAGTTTGAACACATTGGCCATGAATTTTTTTGTGTTCGTGCAGAGGCCTCTCCCTCCTCTGCCAGCTGAGGAAGGGCTTTGAAGCCCGTGTCAGCACTTAGGATAATGTGTGCTTGGCGTTGGTTTTCTTGTCTGTCATGATTTCCAAACTGCAATCTCTGTGAGGACACAATACCTCAAGTCCTCTGTATCCCATCTCTTAGCACACAGGAAGTACTTAGTAATACGTGTGCACACAATAAATTGAGGAATTAATGGCTCTTAATTCCATACAAAATTGGTAGGAAGTTCAGGAGTGGATCTCAGGATGGGGGGGTAAAAGCGGAGTAGGGGTAAAGGCAAACTCACAAGTTAAGCTAGACACCCTCCAAAGGACAGGTTTCTCTACCAAGTTCTTTGCTTTTTTTTTTATTTATTTTTATTTTTTACATTATTGTTCATTTTTTTTAAAGATTCATTTATTTATACAAGAACTGGGGTACAGGCCAGAGGCTTGGGAGGGTGAGAGGATTCACCAGAGACAGAGTGGGGAGCAGAACCGGCAGACTGACAGAAACACTGCTGAGGGGAGCGGTGGGCAAGACAGGAGAGGTCTGCAGAGCCATGTGGGTTCCTCCCTGGCCTACCGGGAATCGAACCTGTGCTGCAGAGGCTGTGGATAGCTTCACAAGGAGGCGCTCAACCCGCTGTGCCACGGGGGAGGCCCCGTCATTGTTCATTTTTAAACAATATTTGCTTCCCCTCACCCCCTCAGGTGTAGTCCCCATAGAATTTCCTTCCCCAATGCACTTTTAATCCACTCACAACTCAGCGAGTTTTTATTGCCATTGGAATTGAAGGGGAAAGGGAGAGGCAGAGTGATTAAGCAACTTGCCCAGGCAGAGAACTAGGAGACCTGAATGGGCTTCCAGGAAACTTGCTGCTGGAGACTTCTAATTGACCTGCAGATGGAATTTTCATCAAACTCCAATGCTTTTGCCATCAAAGTCCATCATTTTTCTCACATGTCACTTCTGTGCCATCATATGCATATCTCAGACATTGGGGATAAATAAATGTTAAATATACAAATATGTTTTAACATGCAATGCATGTTAAAATACATGCAATGCATCTTATGCATAGCTCATAGGTTGAATAGATGAAGTGCATATAAACACTAAGCAGAACACCTTTCACATAGTAAACACTCAAAAACATTGGCTGTTTTTCCTGGAGCGTTAGTCATATGAGTAGATGAATACGCTAAGAACTTAGTGAATTTTTAACTTTGTAGTAATGATAAGCCCCCCCTTTTGCCACACTGGGTTGCTGAATGGCTAAAGCAAGAAACTAATTTGGAAGCAATTTGAAAAGTTGAGTCTTCCATGCAAATATAAGATACTATTCAATTACATGTTCTATGCAGTCCACATTTTCTTTTCTTTTTTTTTTTGTGGGACCTTTGCAGCCCAGCGCTCAACCACTGAGCCACCAGGGGAGGCCCCGCAGTCCACATTTTCATACTCTGACTTTGGCTCATTTCTTCTTGCTCTCTGCTGTAAAAACTGAAGGATGGGTGTTCTGCCCACTGTTGCCCCTGTTCTTACCTGGTCACTTTGCATGAAGGAAATGCCCAACCTGGGCCTTTGCTTTGGGACCTGCTCCAGTTGCAGTTGATTCTCCACTCTAGCTTATCTATGCTTTGGATATTTTCATTGCACAAGAGAGGTATTTCTGGAGATCAAGACACAGAAGGACTTAAATGCAGTATCCAAGTAATGCTTCACCGTACCCCACATTACTTTTGACCCTTTGGCAGAAAGTGGTACCTTCCGTAGGGCCTGACTGCATGTATGGGGAGGACAGGAGCATGGATGTGGGACATGGAGGGGCCTGCTGCCTGCAGGTGAACATGTGCATACAGTTTTCACCTCCTCTCCTGTGGCAGAGGAAAGGGGACCCTGACTACTTCTTGCAACCACTCCAGAACATTAGAGACCTGAAGTTGTGGCTTTGCAATGAAATCCTTGTGCATGTTAGAGCCCAGTCCCACTGGGTCTCCGGGCCTGACATTTCCCCACCCCCAGGACATACTATTAGACCTCAAAGGACATGTCTCTCCCTATATAGTTAGAAAAACAAATTCTTTCAAGCCAACTAGGAAGATTTCTAGATACAGTCCTGCAATTGCACGTTGTTCTTCTCCTTTTAGGGTGAACCCCTGCTTCTCTCAACTCGAGGAGCAATGTGTCTGTGCTATAGCTCAGTTAGGAACAGTTGCTGCAGTGTGACATTCTCTGTTCCATAAGGAAAATTGCATTGCATGTCTGTCTAGCAGCAGGAGGACTTTCGGTCCCCTGGGGGGACTTTCCCGAAAATCCCCTCTATCCGTCTTCCCTTTTTAAATAACATTTCTCTGTGGGAATTGTAGGTTCAGTCCCATGTCAGTAAATGGTCCCCTAATAGCCCTCCCTGGCAAAGTTATGACTTATCCTCAAAGAAAAATGCTGCTTTGTGAGCATGTTTTACCAAGGCTAAGAGTCAAGTCATAAAACATCAGGCCTCACATCTGAGTGCCTGGTCACTAACACACTATTTATTTGTACATAAATATTTGTCTTTTCTTTGCAGGGGTTTATTTGCTTACGTATTCAAGTAGACCATCTGCGTAAATTAAAAATGTCCAAAGTGTTATAATGGGAACTGAGATTAGGAGCCGATTGTTTTGGCTGCTATTCTGTCAAACATGTTAAACAGTTCCTGGCTTTATCTAAAGAATATGTAGATATACAGTTCTCACATCGGAGGTCTCATAATTGAAAAATGATCCAAAGCTTTAAGTAGTAAAATAAAAGGCAACAGACCAGATAGTGCTTTAGTGTTTTCGATATTTTACGCTGTAAAATTAGTTTTGATGCATATGTGTTAGGTTTGTTCTTTATGTAGGAAACCAGTGAGTTTCTGTTGACTTGATCTCATTATTTTGATAAATTAAAATATGCGCCATCACCATAAGCACTTTTTAAAAGTGGAAGTCAAAATATTGAAGGTCTCTTACAAGGTGGTATTTTTCTGTCTCGCCACCTAGCTTTATCTGATCACTGCATCATACCGTCTCTGAATCTCTCGGTCTTTTACAAAATGCATGCGGTACTGTCTTTTTTTAAAAAAAAAAACAACTAAGGAAAAGAATCCTGCTTGCTTCCCCACTGCCACTGATAGTTTATTTCCCAAGTTGAAATGTATCCTCCACATTGAAACTCAAAGGTGCTTCCCACAGTGAGCTCAGAGGTGGAAACTGTTTCCACCTCTCATGTCACTTTCCTCTCAGTCTATGCAGTGAAGCTGTTTTTCATGGAAACTCCTGGTATTATGGCTAAAGCACCAAGGTAGATTATGAAAATGATATGCATAAGAAGTAGAGGGAAAAAATCTATACTGTGCTTTCATAAGGAGAGCCGTAAGCGGTCTTGTCAAGAGGGTGTTTGAACATATTCATTCAGTATGCTCTTTTCTGTCAGGGTGTTGATAACAGGCTCATTACGCTTAAGTTTGAGCTTAAACTTGGAATGTAGTATTTGAAAAGAAGGTGCTGAAAGCAATTTTAAAACTTCTTTATGTGTCTGCTAAAAATAATTAAATGGAACAGGGGAAGAAAAGCAGCCTGTCATGCGCATGTCACAGCAGCTTCCTGTGAGCTCTGACACCAAGTGGAAACCAGAAAGGACAACTTGGGTAGCCCTGGAGAGGGAAATACACTTGGTGTCGGTCCGTCCCACACCCTGCCCAAGGAAGCTGACAGAAACGGCATGTGAGAGTCTAATGACTGAATGTGACTGTGATTAGCTTTCTGTGGGAAAGCCATGTAAAATCCTCTTAGACAAATGGATCTGTAAATTGAAAGTAAATTTCAGAAGATTTGCTTCGGATATTTTGCTCCTGAGAAATGAAGTGAGAGCTCTGTGATAGAAGCTGTGCTCCAGTTACTTTACTCTCAAGTGATTTAGAAAATAAAAAATAGGGCCTTCCTGGTGTCACAAGGGGTTAAGACACAACCTATGAAGCTGTCTGCAGCCTCTGCAGCATGAGTTCGATCCCCAGCCAGGGAGCAACCCGCATGGCACAGCAGACCTCTCCTGTCTCGCCCGTTGCTCCCCTCAGCGGTGTATTTCAGTCAGTCTGCCTGTTCTGCTCCCCACTCTGTCTCTGGTGAGTCCTCTCACCCCCCCCCAACACCTCTGGCCTGTACCCCAGTTCTTGTATGCGTAAATAAGTATTTTATTTATTTATTTAGTTATTTTGGTTAAAGATTTATTTGCTTGTTTGTTTATACAACCACTGGGTACAGTCAGAAGCGCTGGAGGGTGAGAGAATTCACCAGAGCCAGAGCGGGGAGCAGAACAGGCAGACTGACGAAATACACTGCTGAGGGGAGCAACGGGTGGCAGAAGAGGTCTATTGCTCCATGTGGGACTCTTGCCCTGTGGCCGGGGATCAAACCGGTGCTGCAGAGGCTCCAGGCAGCTTCGCAACACAGCGCTCAACCGCTGCGCCACCGGGGAGGCCGAATAAATAAATATTTTTAAAAAAGAAAAGAAAAAATAATTGTTTTTGCTTACTATATCCTTTCACAATTGGAAGTTAGGAAAGAGGGATTATGTGAAGATAAAATTTTTGAGTAAGGAAGTAACTGTATTTAAAAACTACTAATATTCTGAGAAAGGCAAAAGTATAGGGACAGACAATGATGATGCCAGAGGTTGAGTATGGGGAAAGGAGTTGAATGGGGAGAAGGCACCAAGGAGGGGAAGGGACTGAAGAGGGGGAAGGGGCTGAGGTGGGAAGAAAAGGGTTAAATTTTAGGGAAGCAATTTAAAGGATGGGGAAAGGAGTTGAGGGGTAGGGAAAGATTAAGGGATGACCTGTGTTTACTGCAGCACTATTTGCAATAGCTAAGCCATGAAAACAACCCAAATGCCCAAAAATAGATGACTGGATCAAGAAGATGTGGTACATATACACCATGGAATATTACTCAGCAATCAAAAAAGATAAACACATGCAATTTGCAGCAACATGGATGGCGCTGGAAGGGATCATGCTCAGCGAAATAAGCCAGAAAGAAAAAGAAAAATACCAGATGGTCTCACTTTTAGGAGAAATGTACAGGATCCAAATTAGGGTTAAGGGGGGGGGGAAAGTAATTATAATAAAGTGAAAATCAAAATCAGGAGGCAACTATAAACCAGAGACATTCTGCAGGAGGATCAAAATGGGTGGGAAGAGCACAAGGGACTGTGGTGATGGTGCACAGGCGAATGGGGGGTGGGAATTTCACGGGACTAGACTGTAACCAAGATGAGAAAGCATACCTTGTGCAAAAATGAAGAACAATGTGAAAAATATATTTAAAAAATGATTGGGGGTGAAGGAAGGGGCTGAGGAATGGGGAAAGGAGTTGGAGGTATGAGGAGTTCAGGGATGGGGAGGGACTAAAGTGGAGGAAGAGCTGATTGCCAAGTTGCTGCCTGTGTATCTTGACAGGGGTAGTAGTTTCTTATTCTGCTTTCATCAAAATTCATGGCCCCATATGTCCAGAAGGATCACTTTTAGTGCTTGTAAACTAGCGAAAAATTCAATATAAAAAAATCATCCTAACCAGGAGCAGTTTTAAGTGCAAAAGTTCATTACTTTTTGAATCTCTTGATGTGGTTTCCTATTCAAGGCAAGTGGAGGCAAGAAAGACAAGTCAGAGGAATATATTTTGTATCTCGAGGTTAGTTTCCTGACTCCTCAGCAGAACTTTTGTCAAAGTTAAAATATTAAGAAAGTAGAGAAAACACATGTCACAAGCTCTAGAATAGTCGTCACCCAGAATTAACAACTGCTGACATCCTGTCTTTTTCTCATCTAATTTGATAGGCAAATAAAATAGAACTTTGTAAAGGTAAAATCCCCTTTATTCGTCTCTCCTGAAACTCTCTACTGCTTCCAAAAACAATTTGGAAAAGGATAGAATAGGCTAAAATTTGGGGGAAACGGTGGCTGCTGTCTTCAGTAAATGGAATGAGGTAGTCACTGTTGTCGCTGAAAAAGTCCCACGATAGTTACTGTCCCAGGAAAGGCAGAATTAGCACACACACCCCCGGAGGCATCAGAGACACATGCACACTGGGTGCCCAGCTGCTCACATGGGGCTGACTGCAATCCTGGGACTGTGCACATCTGGCTTCATGGCTGGGGTGATCAGGATTAGAAAACCCGGGTGCCCATTACCAACACCTCGTTTGCCCAATTTTCTCGTCTACTTCCACCAGAACTTTGGCAATAGAGTCCGTCCAGTTTAGAGTGAAATAACAAGACACAACAGGTCTGTACTTAACAGGATTAATAAAGCTTTGAGCTCTAAACAGTATCAAACCGAAAAGACCACAAGAGAAAACAAATTTGGGGCTCAGGCCAAATCTGCCATGTTAATTTAAAAGAAAATAGCTGTAGATGGCTTTTCAAATTGCAAAGACTGCCTGAGCTGTCCAAATGTCCCCACTCCCTTTCAGCATGCCTGGCTCTGACAAGAAAATTGCTCATCTTAATCCAAAATCACACAATTACCAAACAGAGATGTGTCATATTTATGATCTGCACTGGGTTACAGGAATAACTTGCTTGCGGCATCAAGAAAGTCACTCAGAATTGCTTTCTTAAAGGTTTTGTGGAACTGTCAGAACCCAAAGTAACATATTAACCTAACATGCTTTCTATGACACTGTATAAGCACCAAGTGATGTGACTACATGAGTCTGAGGTCATCTTGCCATCAGCTTCTTAACTGCGTGATTCCCCCGAGACCAGCAAGGGTAAGAATTGTTTCTTCAAGTCCAAATTCCTTTAAGTGGCATTTGACAGCCTTTATGAGACCCCAACTTGGAGCTCCTACTTTTTACTACTCTCAAAGAGAGACTAATTTTCCTTTATGGATGGGCCTCCCTGGTGGTGCAGCGGGTTGAGTGCAGTGGGTTGAGCACAGTGCTGTGAAGCTATCCGCAGCCTCTGCAACGCGGGTTCGATTCCTGGCTGGCCAGGGAGATTCTCACATGGCATGGCAGACCTCTCCTATCTCGCCCGCTGCTCCCCTCAGCAGTGTATTTCGGTCATCTGCCTGTTTTGCTCCCCGCTCTGTCTCTGGTGAATCCATCCCCCCCCCCCACACCTCTGGCCTGCACCCGCATTCTTGTATGCATAAATAAATCTTTTTAAAAAAAGAATGGATGTAATTTATTTGACCTTAAAAATTTTTTTGAATAACATTGGTTTTTAGCAGGATGCATGTTTTGGGTGTACAGAAATACAATTCAATTATCTGTGTATACAACATTATATTGACCACCCAAAGTCGAATTCCACCCATCACTATACAACTGGTCTCTGTACCCAATTTGCCCACCCTCCTTTTCGCTACCTTTCTGGTAGCCATCTTTTTATTCTTTAGTCTAACACTTTGCTTTTGCTTTGTCTGCTTGCCTTGTTTCTTTATCTTCTATATATGACCGAAACCATACAGTGTTTATCTTTCTCTGTCTGACTTATTTCATTCCTCTAAGTCCAAACATGTTGTCTCAAATGGCAAGATTTCACTTTTTAACAGCTGCATAGTATTCCATTGTGTCTCTAAGCTGCATCATCTTTATCCACTCATCTGTCAATGGGCACTTAGGTTTTTTTTTTTCCCAATTCTTGCCTGTGAAAAACAATGCTGCAATGAACTGGGGGTACATATATCTTTTCAAGTTAGGTTTTCATATTATTTGGGTAAATACCCAGAAATGGAATAGCTGGGTCATATAGTATTTCTATTCTTAGTTTTTTGAAGAATCTCCATACTCTTTCTTTTTTTTTTTTTAAAGATTTATTTATTTATGCATATAAGAACTGGGATACAGGCCAGAGATGTGGGGGGTGATGGATTCACCAGAGACAGAGTGGGGAGCAGAACAGGCAGTTTAACTGAAATACACTGCTGAGGGGAGCAGCGGGCGAGTCAGGAGAGGTCTGCTGCGCCATGTGGGTTGCTCCTTGGCCGGCCGGGGATCGAACTCGTGATGCAGAGGCTGTGGATTGCTTCATAGTGCTGTGCTTAATCCCTTGCGCCACCAGGGAGGCCCCTCCACACTCTTTCCACTGTGGTTACACCAGTCTGCAGTCCCACCATCAGTTCTCAGGGTCTCCCTTCTCCACCTCATCTCCTTACTGCTGCTTGTCTTTTGTTTGTGAGCCATTCTCCCAGGTGTGCGGTGGTGTCTCACTCTGGTTTTGATTTGCATTTTCTTTCTTCCTGTGCCATCTGTAAGTCGTCTTGGGGCAGTTCGCATCCTCTGTCCAATTTTTAATAGGGTCATTTGTCTTTTTGTTGTTGAGTTGTATGAGTTCGTTATATACTATGGGTATTCGTATCTTGCTAGACATATTATTTGTGAGTATTTTCTTCCAGTTCATAGGTTGCCTTTCATTTTGATGGTGGTTATTTTGCTGTGCATTTCTAGTCTTAGTTTTTTGAAGAATCTCCATACTCTTTCTTTTGCTTTTTCTTTAGTTTGTTTTTTCTTTAGTTTCCCTTGCCATTGGAGTTGAATCCCCAAAGACAGCACTAAGGGCCAATGTCAAAGAACTTGTCATCTCTGTATTTTATAGTTTCAGGTTTTACATTCAAGTCTTTAACCTTTTAAATTACTTTTTGTGTGTGGTGTCAGGTAGTGGTCTAGTTTTACTCTTTTGCACTTGGCTGCCCAATTTTCCCATCACCACTTAGTAAAGAGACATTGACTCAAAAGGAGCTTTTTGACCCAGCAAGTTTACATGCAGGAAGTGGATCATAAGCACTCCAGGGCTTACTCGTATGTCTCCACACTCTGTCTTGGTGCCCTCAGTCCGTTTCACAGCTTTAAATGCCATCCACATGTCTGGAAGTCCCTAAAAGATATTCAGACACGTCTCTTGAACTCTAAAAGCATAGACCTGGCTGCCTACCTGACATCTGTACTCCGGTGTCCAATGCCTCATTATCCAAAGTGTAATCTAAGAGCAATACTATTTTATTAACTGGGAGCTTGTTAGACCTGTGGGAACTTGGGCTCCATCTTTGGTTGACTGAACCAGCATCTGCATTATAACAAGATCCCCTGATCTGTATGTATACTAATCCTCAAGAAGCACTGATGTGTAACATGATTGGGAAATAGCATAGTCTAGCCTTATGGTGTCATTTATTTTAGGCAACTGTTCTATCAGCTTGTAAACCCTGCATGGTTTGAGATCAAGACTCATTTTGCTTTATACTTCTAGCACCTAGCAGAGGACACACTAATGGAGTAGGTAAACATTGTGTTCAATTACACTGCAATACAAATGGTATATTTGCATGCAAGTCTATTGTGTTTGCATCTGGGGTGAAGAAATGGTGACTGACTTAGCCTCCCAGCCTGTCACTGGTAGAGACTTCATTGCTCATCACTGTGGCTTCTTAAGTTTGCGAGTGGCACTTTGTGACTAGTTCTGAGAAGAGCTGAATTATACTTTAGGATGTCAGCTAAGTAATGCTTTTGCAAGAGTTCCCACTAAATGATGCTACAACAATCTAACCCTTTCTCTGGCTTATTCAAAATTTGAATTTGTCCAAGGAGCCAATTAGAGTCACTGCTCCATTTGTCCTGCCCTAACCTGGACATCTCTACAATAATTGGAGCATGTCTGAGGCTTTTCTTTAAAAATATGTGTTTACCACCATCAGCCTGGGCTTCTGCCGGGTCACACCGGGCCTGTGTGTTTCAGCAGAACAGATGAACATTCGCATTTCACCCTGAGCTATGGAGTTGCCTATTCAATTTCCCAGTTTTGTTCCTGTATCTCATACTCATTTAAGAGGATTTCACAGGACCCACTGGATTTGTGAAAATCAATGGGCAGTAAATTTGCCTCTCAGCCAACCTGAGAATGGCCCTCATTTACATCAGGAATTGAAACAGGGAAACAGAAGTAGGAGCGATGGGACCTCACCACTCCAACCACCTCAGAAAGGGGAGCTGCAGAGCTCCCAGCCCTGGGCAGAGTCAAATCACAATGTGCTGCCGTGGAGAGAAAGTCTGGCTTTGAAACAGAATTTCTGTGTAAATGAGCACTAGCATGGGTTTATCTTTTTTTTTTTTTTGAAAGTGTGTTTTAGGTGCCAGTGATTATTGTCTACACAAATAAGCTCTCCCACTGAAACATTATTCCTAATTTTCCAATTCATCTTCTATCTGGAGTGTTGTGTTGTACTTTGGAGCAGGGTTTCCCACGTGTGCCTGATGATAAGCACCACCCAGGAACTTATTAATAACACTGGCTTTCTTAAGACCCTCTCTATACCTAATTAAGGTTTCCCGGGGACTCCCCAGGAATGAGCATGTAAAATGAGCTCTCCAGGAGATTCTTAATTGAATCACCTTCTATTAAATGTTTATTTCTGAAAGTATTTTTTTTTCCAAGGTGAATTAGAATAGCTTTTCTGTTCCCATTCACTCATCTGTTCAAGAAATTGTTGAGTAATTTCTGGATCCCAGGCCCTATGTGTGCTAACCCCTGGAGAGACAAATATGATCAGACCCAGCCCTGCTTCTAGGAGATCAAATAAGAAGGGAGGCACGACCCTTAAGATACACAGAATATAATGTAATAAGCACTATGTAGCAACTAGACAAATCTAACCATATGGTTTTATCTGTTGTAAAGAAAGAATCATGCCACAAATTAAATATAGCCCAAACAAAATTTTCATGCATTAGAATGTTTACCAGTCCACATTAAAAAGACTTTCTTTTTTTTAAATGATTGAACCAGAAGAAGCTTGCAGCTCTCCTAACACTTAGTACAAAATAGGCACTGAATAAATATTTCTCGAACAGACTAATGAATACAAATGCCCACAAAATGATGAACTAAAAGTAAAGCCAAGAGAATCTTGCAGTCCACCCACGAGTGAATTGAACTGACAGGGTCTCAGAGAGTTCTTAGAGTCGTCACCACGGGTTTCTGACTGCTCCATCATGGTCTGACTCCTTGGTGGTCATGGAATGAAACATCATGTCTTCCCCATGAGCCACTTTGCTGTCCCTCTTCAGGATTTCTGCCTTTTTTTTTTTCCTGCTGCCCCATTTTCCTTGCAAATGCAAACAATCTAATATAAATGTTATTTTTTCCAAGCAGGGCATCATGTCTAATATTGGACTTTCTACCAGGGGAATACCTTACTAAATAGAGCTTAGTGCTGTATGTTTTTTAGACTTAGATTTAATTCTTCTGGAAAGAATTTCCAATCTTCTCTGGAGAGACTTTAGTTTGAAACTTTTCTTGACAAAAATAAAGGCATAAATAATAAAATAAAGCTAGTTTCTCTGCTCTCTACATGCCCATATAAAGAACCCCATTTGAACCAGAAGTGAACGCAAGCGTGTTACTTGTGGCCTGCAAAACAAATACTTTCCCCATTTTCCTAATAACTGTGTTGGAAGTGTTGTCACAATTCTAACAGAAAAGCAATGACTGAGGACAGGAGCCCTCCCACGGCCAGCTTGCTAGAAGTCAGTATGCCAGGAGACTGTTCTCACAGTCACGTGTCCTGCTGGATGGGAGGGAATCTGCCTCCTGAGCTTCATGAAACAGCATTTTAAAAAAATATTTATTTATTTATGCATACAAGAACTAGGGTACAGGCCAGAGGTGCAGACGAGACAGGAGAGGTCTGCTGCGCCATGTGGGTAGCTCCCTGCCTGGGGATGGAACTTGTGCTGCAGAAGTCGTGGATAGCTTCACAGTGCTGTGCTTAGCCCCTTGCACCACCAGGGAGGCCCCGAATCAGCATTTTTAAATCAGGGATATTCATAAAGCAACTGTGCCCTATGGTGTCAGAGACCGTAATCAATGACTGTCCTTGGTCCCCGAGCCAGCGATCAGTGTCTGTGTAGGAGCTGCATGAGAGGCAGGAGACTCTTCCTTCTGTGTTCGTTTTTGGGGTCTGCTTGCCGTCCTTGGACCTTCCAGTGGAAAGTGATAGCCTTCAAAGGAAGTCTTCTTGCAGACTGCGGATCCCCGTATCATCCCCACTACTTTTGAATAGCAAAGGAGACGAGAACAATACCAGTAAATCTTCAGAAGATGAAGTGATGCTAATAACGGTGATGGTGACAGTAGCTGGTATGTGTTCACAGCTCAGCACTGTGCTAAGCACGATCCACCTGTTGCGTTGTGAAATCTCGTGGATGTGACAGTGTGCAAAAGAAGCAAGACACAAAGGAACATGATTCCAGCCCTGGTACAAAGTCTTAGACTAGGCAAACGAGGCTGTGGTAATAATCAGATCAGGGCCTCCCTAGTGGCACAAGGGAAGCTGTCTGCAGCCACTGCAGCATGAGTCCGATCCCCAGCCAGAGAGATTCCCACATGGCATGTCAGACCTCTCCTGTCTCGCCTGCTGCTCCCCCAGCAGTGCATTTCAGTAGATCCGCCTGTTCTGTTCCCCACTCTCTCTGGTGAATCCTCTCACCCACTGCACCGCTGGCCTGCAGCCCAGTTCTGTGTGCATAAATAAAACAAATCTTTTTTTTAAAAAAAGAATGAAATCAGTAGTTGCTGGGCAGGAGGTGAGGCGGGATGCAGTGGGGCTGGAGAACTCTTTCTGAGGGAAAGAAAATGTTCCAGATTCGGGTTGGGAGGGTGTGCAGGATACACCCCAGAGCGAGAGCTAAGCATCTGTGGTTTTCCAGCAAACTTTCTTCCGTAAGTGGGTCGGTCAAGCCTAGACTCTCATCTCTTGCAAGGGTGATTGTCAGATTTTATTTTTACATAAGACTCACCTGGAATGCTTGCTCAAAATATAGATTTCTGGGCTCTCCTCAGCATGACTAAACAGGACTCTCTGGGTGGGGCCCTGAAGTCTGGCCTTTACACCATCAACCTCGCTGCTGCTGAGGTAGATCTCCAAGGCCAGCAGGCCCTGCCCAGGTCAGCCAGGCCTTATGTTGGCTGTGGCTTGTTACAGAGAACAGATGTGTATTGGCAGTGCTCTAGAAAGCCGTCTCTGCGCCTAGAAAAATCACTCAGAACACAGCGGGATGATCAGTGACTGAATTTTTGTTTTTAAACGGAAGAGTTTTATCTCTAACGCAAGGAAACTGGATGTGACCAGTAATATCTAGGCCTTTTCCTGAGCAGGGCCTCCTGCCACTTCATTTCAACATTAATCCTCTTTTCATGCCTGGATGATGCTTTCTGTTTACCTGGGGCAACTGGTTTTTAATTGATTTTTTAATAAAGGTATTTCTTGCTCTCTTTTACTCTGATTAAGAACCAAAGCATGATCTCATCAGGCCTGGACAAGTATTGATGGGCTGGGGTATCATGGGGCTAATAAAGAGTGTTATCCAGTATTTTTTAGTGACACATAAAAACTCCCTCATGAAAGATACAGGAGGCTGAGCATAATATAAATGTCATTCTAGAAACAGTGGTATTAGGGTGTAGAAGGCTAGACATTAGTGATTTCATTAATGCACTAAGGCGGGTTTCTCCCTGGGATAAGTGGCACCGGAGGGTCAGAAGGAAAGCAAAGAGGAAGTGATCACAAGACAGAGTAAGCCCTGTGGATCTCTGGGTGTTAGTGGATGTGCTTCAGCAATCTAGTGAAGCGCTTGAGATGAATAGGAAAAGAAGAACTTAATTCAACTATTCATTTTCCCATCTTCACTCTTCTTTTCCCCAAAACACTATTTAAAATATTTCAGAAGGAAGGAGGTGAGGTGTTGAAAGCCTGAAGTGCTTTGGGATTTGTCTTCTTTTACTCATTAAATCTTTAAATTCAATGTGATCCACTCTCTTTCTTGGATTACTGAGGGGAAGGAGGGGTGGGGTGGGGGTATGTGAGAGAAATGATTGGGCCCATTCCCAGACGCTGCTCTTAGACCCCGTTTCAATTAATATTTTGTGCAGAGGAAAGAAAACTGCCCAGTATTAACAGAAAAAAACCCAGCCACATTGTGAAATGCCTGTCTGTGTTTGGAGACAGAGCAAGAGATTTTGAAACTTTTTTTTGCAAATTAAAAAAAAGGCATCGTGGGCTAGGTGGCATGCACCATGGAGGATAGGAAACATTTAAGACCTCCATCCCCTTCCCGGAAGTGACTAACTTTATTTTTTGGATCTCCTTCCCATGCCTCACCACATATGCTCACTAGAGGTTTAGTATGGGGGTTTGCAAAAATGAGCTTGAGGTTGAAACAGATAGGACGCTGCTCATTTATTTATATCCTGAGTGCCAGTCCCTGTGACACCATTTAATACAGATGGCAGCTGAGGAATTCTCTTTCTTCTGCTCTGTGTGAGTGACCAGTGGCCTTTGGCTCTCTGTCCATGTCCTTCCTAGGGTGCTTTTCCTGGCAGAAGGCCTAACTAACTCGTGTGCACACCCGTGCAAATGTCCAAGAGGCCAATACGTAATGCCCTTTCCAAAGAGTACATGTCGACATTGATTTGAGAGGCTGGAGATGATAGAAATCAACAGAGAAAAACCACTTCAAAGAGGACACAATGCGTGTATGTATAAAATTTGTCTCTACTTTTCCATTCTCCACTGACTTCCTGTTCTGCAGGTGGGGACAAGCACCAGAGGACTCTGCATTTAGGACCATTCGTATAATTCCAGTTGTACCTACAAGCTCACAAGACTTAGAGAATCTCAGAGAGAAAGAGAGATAGATTGAGTCAGCAAGATACGACTAAACAGGACTCAACACAAAGTCGTGTTTGTTCTCGGTCGCCACTAGAACTCCAATCCCATCTACAATCCCATCTACAGCTCCATCATGTCAGTCACTCAGGGAACAAGTGATCACCACGTGCAGCTTTTCCCTGTTTCTGTTTCTCCCTGACACGTCATCCTTCAATTTTCATTTTGTTTTGTTTGGCACCTGGAAGTCAACGAACAGTTGTAAGAATACCTGCCAGATGAGAAGGTACAAAATGAGCGTGACTTAGAGTCCCAGACGATGAACAATCTATAACTATAATAAAGCCATTGACAAAAAAAATGGATGTATTTTCTCCCTTCCCTTTGACCTCAACCTTAACGTTTTCAGAAAGCAGTACGTGTTTGCGGCACAAATTGTGAATTCACAATAGCCAAGTGAAAAATAAGATAGAAAATAGAAATCACAGACTGTCTCATCATCTCTCCCCAGAGACAGCCGCCACTAACTTTATTTTTTGGGTCTCCTTCCCATGCCTCATCACATATGCTCATTAGAGGTTTAGTATGGGGGGGGTTGCAAAAATGAGCTTGAGGTTTAAACAGATATGGATGCCGCTCATTTATTTATATCCTCAGCGCCAGTCCCTGTGACGCCATTTAATACAGATGGCAGCTGAGGAATTCTCTTTCTTCTGCTCTGTGTGAGTGATCAGTGGCCTTTGGCTCTCTGTCCATGTCCTTCCTAAGGTGCTTTTCCTGTGTTGGAAGATAATAGTAATAACTGGCATTTACTGAGCAGTTAATGAGCATCCCTTGTCATCGTCTACCGAGCCCTCTAAGGTCCATTTTATAGATGAGAGAATTGAAGCACAAAAAAGCTGAGCGCAAACAGCTAACCTGTGGTAAAGCCAGGATTCAGATGTAGGCATTCTGATCCCAAGATCCCCAGCACTACCCCCTTTGCCCAAGAATGTATTCAACTCTGTCAGCTTTGAACAGAATTCCAAATCCTGGAACTGAGTCCTGACACTTGGAGACAGCTTAGACATGGCCGGGTGTGACCCTCTTGATTTTGGTTGAGAAGTTCAAGGCAGCCAGGCTCCCAAGTCACCTTCTGTTGTTCTTTCTGCTCCACCACGTTGCCTGCCTGCCATCCCACTTTGTTTTTACTTTTCAGAACTGTGTGACTTGAGTGTTTGGGGACATGAAAGATTAATAACCTCGGTCTGGACCAGGCTGACTGTGGGCAGGCCTTGTGAGAACTTTTCCCACACTTTGGTGCCAGCAGGTCTCGAGCCTGAGCTGCACACCCCTGTTATTCTTCGTTGCTGAGGGCCTCTGCGGAGCCAGCCAGACCTACCGTGACAAAGTGAGCCAAGGTTTTGAGAGAGGGAGACCCCCAGGGGACGCAGCTACCCAACTCACCAACCAGCCAACTCTGGATGTCTTTACCTTCACTCGAAAGCCAGAAACATCCTGGAGCCTTACCAAGCTGATGCTTTCATCTGTGTAACTAAATCCATCTGCAGAACACGAATGCTGCCTGCGCTCTTTTTCCTAGTCAGAAGTTTGTCTTGAGGAATCCACTTCCCCAGCACCTTGTTCAAGTGCCACAGAGCTCAATGAGAAAACAGTGAGGGCCCAGCTTTAGGTCAGAAGGAGGTGCTGCTGGTGAGCTCTGTGACTGTGGACTTTGGTTTCTCCAGAGCCGGGCCGTCTTTCATCCATCAGCCAATGGGGTTGGCTTAAATGAATTACCAATCTCTAAAACTTGAACGTTTCTGTGGTCCTTGTCAGTCTTGGCCAAACCAACTCTAAGCTTGCATCAGTTTTATTATTTTATTCTTTTATGCTTTTTTTTTTTTAAATGTTTTTAAAGTCTCTGGCTGTGTCCTGTCCTTGGAATAGAGTGGTTGATAAACAGACGTGTAATCAGTTACATGTTGTGATAAGTGTCACCAAAGAAACATGCAAGAGATAGCAGGTGTGTGATGGGGTGTGACTTCAGCTAGGAGGCCAGCCAGGGCACTGGGATGAAATTGCATTTCAGTGGAGACCTGAACGATGACATCAGCCAGAGGACAAATGAAGAAATAAACTCTTCAAGCAAAGAGAAAATCAGATTTGAATGGCTTTAGGCAGAAGGATGGAGAAGCATTCAAAGAAATGCAAGCACTCCTGTGGACCGGGGGTGTATTCCGCGGGAACATTGTTTCACGCTGTCCTTGGAATAAAATCGCAGCTCCTTCCCTGATCATGGCTGAGCCCTGACTAAGTCCCCAGCCTCGTCTCATGTCACTCCACCTGACGCACTTCTCTCCCAGCCACAGTGTCCTGCTCTTTGTCTCCCATGACACTTACTTTAGCCTCAGGACTTGGCAGGTGCTAAAACACTCTTCCTTCTGCTCTCTCGGTGCCCCGTATACTGCTCATACTTCTGGAATCAGTGTAACTGGCACCTCTTCTCAGGGGCCTTTCCTGATCTCCCCACCTCCGGCAGGTCAGCCCTTTATACCTGCTGAGTCTCTGTCTTGGAACCTGTTCATTTCAGTCATACCATTTCTGTGCTCATGCTCTGTCTGTTTACTTGCTTCTTCCCTGCAGGCAGGTGCCATATCGGTCTTGGTCTCTTCATGACATGGTTGATGAAAAGCCATATAGACATGATTTTTTAAAAAAGATTTATTTATTTATGTATACAAGAACTGAGGTACAGCCCAGAGGTGTGCGGGGTGGGGTGAGAGAGGATTCACCAGAGACAGAGTAGGGAGCAGAACAGGCAAATCTACTGAAATCCACTGCTGAGGGGAGCAGCAAAAGAGTCAGAGAGGTCTGCTGCACCATGTGGGTAGCGTTTTGGCTTCATCCTGTGAGGAAGGACATGCCTTTAAAGGGGTTTCAAGGAAGATGTTGTCAGATGTCCACACCACACATGTGGGAGTGCTTGTGGAGACTGGGAAAGAGGTCTGAGGAGGTCCTGGGAGCTCAGGCAGAGGTGACTACAGTAGTCTATTTGTGATATGAGAGTGACTTTGATGGAGATGGTGAAGATGATCCAGATCTGGACTCAACAGGCAAGAGTGTGGAAGAGTTGATGATGTTGTGAATATGGGAGTGAGGGAAAAGAAAGTACAGAGAGGGCCCAGGTTTCTGACATGAATAGATCCTTTTACCAGTATGGAAAGCACTAGAAGGGAAGAAGTGGTTTTTTGGAAAGAAAACGTGTGGAGACTATAACCAAGATGAAAATACATGCATTGTGCAAAAATGAAAAATGATGTAAAAAATATATAAAATTTAAAAAAAGGAGAAACATAAAATTACAATTTCTAAAAAAAAATTAGAAAGAAAATGAAGGGTCAGACTTGGGATATCTTGTGTTTTAGCTGCTGAATAGACATCCCAGTAGCTGAACTCTTAAGAGGGCTGTGGGATACATGGGTCTGGAGCTCCAAAGAGAGCACTGGGCTGGAAGATGAATCTACTCTGAGCGCTGTGGTTTGGAGGCGACCATGTTGTAAGAGGCAGAGGTAGCCTGCTGAGTAGGATGCAAAGGAATAACAGGCATCCCCATGAGTGTCCTCCTGGGGAAGTCTAAGAAGACAGTTGGGTTTGATTATGGTGGAGATTGGAAGGGGTTAATGAAAGAAAACTTTGAAGCATATGTGTTTCCTCTGAGACATATTTGCAATCTGTGCTCCCTAAAAGCTGCATCCATTCACACTATTACTAGCAATTCCTCTTTCTTCAAACTCTCCCCCAGTCTTGGGATCTTTGCCACCAGATGAATGAAATCCAGTATCTCCTTGTAATTTTAAAAGTGATTGTTCCATCATGAATGCATTTGACATTGTTTCATGTGTGAACCCATTTGTAGTTCTTTCATGTTCTGCGATTGCTTATCCTCCTGGCTCCTTCTTTCTGGCACCATTGGGTTTTGTCGTGATAATGGTTACTTTCTGAGAGTTTGCTGTAGGTTAAGAGAATTAGCCATTTGTGTATGTGTAGGGACAGGAAGAGAGGGAGCAGGATCTCTATGATCAGAGCAGACTGGGTGCCCTCGCCGGCTTTTTCCAGGCTTTTATTGGGATTTACCAGGTACACGGCAGGCAGGGGTGCTGGGGGGCCGGGAGGCTGGCAGGCCTCCCAGCCCCTGGCGAATCTTCACTCTTTTTGGGCTCTCCGGCCTTCTCTTGTGGTCTCTTGCTTGTTCTTGTGTTGCTTGTTCTTGTAGTGGTTCTGCTGTTCCATTCTGCTGGCGTCCCCGTGACGCCACCCTTATAAGCCCAGTCTCTCAGCCCAGGTGCACCCACTTACGCATGCTCACACCCTACTCCAGGTGCCGCCATCAGGCATGCATTCAGCACCGCAGGGCTCCATCATCAGCACTGATGGCGGAGGGCAGAAAAGCCTGATGCTTTACTTACCCTACAGTATGTCACAGAAATGTCTGGGTTGGTCTGTGTTCTGATTTTGTTGTGTTTACCCCCCCTCTCCCAGAACTTAAAATATTCATGTAAAGAAATATCTCAAGGTTTTCCTTTATATAGTCTCTCCTGATGGTGGCAAAGTCATCCAGCATTTAGATGTGTTCTAATTTAACTATTTGAGCATTCGGTGTGTGGTGGTTTCAGTTTTTAGATAACACAAATACCACCATGATGAACAACTTTGTATGAATAATCTTTTCCATGTTGCGGCAAAAATTTATTTTTGAAGTGGGAGTGCTAGATCCTGACTCAGTAATACGTTGTCACAATGATTTCACAACGAGAAAACCCACCAGTAGTTGGTGAGAAAACCAAGAAAATTGGGTATGTTTCTAGAAGACTGCCCTTTTAAAAAAAAGAAACAGAAAATAACAAGTGTTTGGGGGGACATGATAAAATTGGAACCATTGTGCATTGAAGGCGGGAATATAAAATGCAGCTGCTGTAGAAGACACTATGGTGGTTCCTTAGAAAGTTTATCATACACTCTAGCAATTCTAATCCTAGCTATATACCTAAAAGAATTGGGGGGCGTAGGAGAGTCATTTGTAGTATAAAATTTATATGAACAGATTTGGAGTGTGCTTTGTAAGATGGGGAGAGGCTAAAGGTTCAGGAAGCAAAAAAGAAGTTGGCGGTATGACTAAAGAAGTCTATAGTTTATTTGAGAAAAATGGGAGCAAAACAGGTACAACCAAGCCCTTCAAGATCGCACACCGCTGGCCTGGGGCTCTGTGAACCGCTTGGCTCCTCTTGGAATATAAATTCCCCAGCTTTGGAGGGATCTTTGCACTTCATAAAACACATAATCCTTCTGAAGCGGGCTTCTAGAATTTGAGGCGTGTTGTACTTTTCAAATAAGGGAAACAGCTCGGCTGATTTGGGCAGTGGTCGGTGACCTTGTGCTCCTGTTGGCGAGGAAGGCAGAGCAGCAGAGGAGGCTCAGCTGACAGTGTTTTTTGTTCATTAACAGAACAGCAGCCCACGGTAAACGCTCCTCATAAACTAAGGGGTTTTTTATTTATAAAAGATTTTTTTTTTTATTATGGAAGTCTTCAGAGGTACCTGTTATAGGATGAATTGTGCCTTCCCCCTCACTGCACCCCCGCCCCCAACTCTGAGAGGAAGTTTTAAGCCCCAGTGCATCACCAAGTGGCTGGATTTGGTGATGGGGCCTTTAAGGAGCTAGTGAAGGTGAAATCAGGTGCTTGGGCTGGGCTCTCATCCCACGTGACTGTGTGCTTCTAAAAAGAGAAGATTCTGGTGGAGAAGAGCTGCCGGAGGAGAGGGCATGTGAGGACAAAGGCAGGAGACCGTCTTCTAAGGAGAGAGGCCTAAGCGTGAAGACCGCCCTACTCACCTCATGGTCTTGGACTTCTACAGAAAGGTAAGGAAATAAATTTCTGTTGTTTGGGCTACTTACTTGTGGATGCCACCTGTGTTGCTTAGTTCTAGGGGGCCTTAGTAAACTACTGTGGCACCCCAAAAGGAAGAGTATAATCCCCCAGCTTTAAGAATTATCTATGGTTTGCTAATTATGTTTTGTTTATCTGTTTTCTGCAGCGGTTCTAAAACAAATCCTGTGAGAAGATTTGTTTGTTTATGCATAGTTTGAATCAAAATTTAAATCCAGTTTGTGCATTTGGTGGTTATCTTACTAGTCTTTTAGTCTAGAACAAACCTCAGTTTTTTTTCCTTTTTCTGTGGTACTAAGTATGGAAAAAGCTGGTTTGGCCTGGAAAGCATTCTGATTAGGCTGATTACTCCCTCATGGTGTAGTTTAATTCCCTCCTCTGTCCCTTTTTTTTTTTTTAACCATAATTTGGTAACGAGCTTTAGAGAATTGATTTGATTCAGGTTCAATATTTTGGAACATCATTTTGAATTTAAAAGTAGTGAAGTAATCAATGATTTATTTTCTATTTGAAATACTCTGAATAACACACAGATATCATCTTGGGTAACTAGTAGAGACAGTTATTTTCATATAAAACATGAAATAAAGACAAGGAAACAAAAGGAGAGACATGAAGAATATGCAAATGTCACCATCTTCAGTAAAAAAATGTGTCCAGAAAAGGATCTTCCTGAGGTCAGAACCACTGTCATACAATTTTAAGATCCCAAAGAGTCAACTTACTTATTTATTCCCATTTTTAAATTTTCTTTCCATATAAATATCTGTGTCTGTGTGTTTTTTGAGGTAACTGGTTTGTAACACTGTGCTTACCACACTAAGGACAGGTTCATGCCTCCCCCACGGTCCATGAGGCCCCTCCCCACTTTGCTCATCCACCCTCCCTGTCTGGTAGCCCCAATTCTGCAGTTAGATTTCTAGGCTTTGTTTTAAGTTAGTTCTGTCTGTTTCTTTGCTTTGTTTCTCTAGATTCCACACTTGAGTACAATTACCCAGTAATTCTCTCCTGCCTTTTTTTCACATTTTTCACTAGCGTGGTTCCCTCCAGTTCCAGCCATAGTGTTGCAAATGGCAAGATATCATTTTTCTTTCAGAAACATATATAAAAGAAATTATATATAATATATATAATTTATGTTGGGCATTAGGTTATTTCCTTAGCTTAGCTGTTGTAAAACATGCTGCAGTAACCACAGGAGTGCATACATCCCTTTGAACTAGTGGCGGTGGGATGGCTGCCTCATCTAGTGGATCTATTTTTAATATTTGGAGGAACCTCCATACTGTTTTCCATAGGGGCTAGAACATTCCCACAGATGTTGGGATGTCAGAAAAGTCATGACATATGTTTTTTAGGCAAAAATGCGTCATGACTTTTCCAACAACCCAATAGTATACAAAACTTCCTTTAACCCTATACTGTAGCCAGTGCCCAGCCAGCCCAGCGGCCCTCCCCTTTGCAGGCCTTCCCCTTCCCAAGCTGTTGGAAGCAGGGCTGCTTCTTTGCTGTGCTGGCCTGCTTTCAGGGGGCTACCCCTCTGGGACTCAGGTTTCAGGGAAGCACTGTTTCCAATAGCAGAAGCCTGGAAATGACCCACAGCTCCATCAAAAGGGAACTTGGTAACTATATTATGAAACACTCAACAGTCTTTAAAAGTATTTTTGTAGAGCTGTATGTGCTAATAAAACACCATCTCCAAAAGCTATGGTACAGTGAAGAAAGCAAGCTTTAAAATGGCATCTAGATTAGGCCATCTACCACACAGGTGTGATGTGTGTGTGACCGAATGTTTTATATGTGTGCAATATTATTATAAGTATATATAAGAAACGAGGAAACTGACAAACCAAGAGATTAGAGTAAAAGATAGATCTGCTTTTAAGGAAGACCCTTTGGTTCTCTTTGAATTGATAGCTGTGTGTTTAGATTACTTTTTTGGGAAATTAATTAAATTCATTAATTCCTTGGAAGTTGGGCTGGTTGGAGCGGTGGTCAGTGATGCTTCAGAGCTGAGCTACTAGTTTTCTACTCTGGTCTGAGATGAGCAAACCCAGGGGCTTTTCACGGGAAAACTTTTCAGCCTGCATTTGCCCACTTTGAAGAGGGAAACCAAGAGACTTTTAGAGCAGTTTTCAAGTATCAAACGTGCTCTGTGTTTCAAAGGATTTTAACTTACAAGTAGACATTTCTCTGCAGTGACATTCCCCACTTTGAGAAACTAAAACAAGGAGCTTGTACCAAAAAATGTATAAATTATGATTACTGCTGATCAAACATGTCATGTCAAGTCTGGAAGAAAGGAAAAAAAAAAAACTTCCAAAATAGTCTGTTAGTGTTTCCATAAAACATGCCATGAGCTATACATTGCTGGGCACCAGCTAGGAAAGTCTATTAATAGACTTGAGAAAACAATAACGGGGGCCCACAGGGCCTGGTCATTTTTAAAGATATGAGAATTAGCTCTTGACTTTATAATTTTAGAGCTGTTAAAGCACCTGCCAGCAGGACTTCTTGTTTGTGTGGATTTTTTTCCATTACACTGTGTGTGGAAAGACATTTTCAAACACAGTGTAAAAACCATTCAAGAAAACTCAAATAAAGACCCAGCCATGAAGCCTGATAAAGTGGTCCATAAAAACCAGTGCTTACAAATCTTGAAACATCCGCTGAGTGCTTTCATTAACCCTCTAGACCCGGGGCAGTGCAGAAGCCTGACATTTGAGGAGCATTTCCATAAAAAGGAATTGACAGTGAGCACTGATCGTGTGGAACAGAAAAAAAAAAAAAAAGGTTGATTTCAAGTTATTTCTCACCAATTTATCTAGAGCCTTGAATGTCACCCATCAGGGTGACATGGACACATGGTCGTAGAAGGAGATTCTGCTTCTAGTTTTCTGACACTGTAATTTTAGGATTCCCTTGGAGGGACTGCCCCCCACCTTGTTTAGACCTTCATTCGAACTGACAGGGAAATCCTTCTATAGCAGCCCATGTGTGGGAATAGCTGCGATTTTTCTCTACTTGCTGATCAAATTCCTCATTTGTCCTTTTGGGTTAAAGAACTGACACTAGATACACCAAAATAGTTGGACGCTATGGCATAGCATTGTGGTTAATGGGTCCTGCTATGGAGCCAAAAGGACTTGGTGTGAATCTTCTCATCATCGCCTTTTAGCTGTAAGATCACCTGAGAGGCTAGAGGGAAGGTTGAAACTATGTCTTCACCTGATGCCAAAGACAGCTGGCCCGAAGCCAGGCCGTCCCTCTGGGACTTTGCCTGCAGTTGGGTGGGCTGGTGATTACGTGAATGATTGGGCATGAGAAATGTGTCACTTAGGGCTGAGGATGAGCAAATGAGAAAGCAGGTGGCTCACTGAGGGGGTGGGAGAGCATATAGAAAGGGAGCATATAGAACAGGAAAGGCACCCTTAGGTGCCTTTTGGGATGCTTGTACCCCATGCTACCCATGGGGTGATGACTCACCTGTCATCTTGCATCAGGTTGTTGCTTGGGAGGGACTTGGATAACCCAGGAATCTGAGTAGGCAGTGCTTGAACCAGGGCTTGCCATGCTGTGATTATAGCAGGACAGAGTTCTCAGTCATCTTCCTTGATTCTGGGACACCTTTTCTCCTTGATTCTCTGTCCACCTCCTGATCCATTTTTGCCCAGGTCTACTAATCTGCACCCTGGCAGGCTGTTGAAGCTGCCGAGGGTAGTGGGAAAGACTTAAGTGTATGACATGCTAACACCTGTTTCCTGAGACTTGGGTCTCCCTAGTCCACCCCAGTATATCTGAAAACTTCTAGCACTTTCTGGTAAATGTGTTGCATGACTGTAAGATCTCCCTTTTTGAAGTCCTTTCTGAAGTTGCAGGTTCTAATACAGAAGCTGTGATGCATAGGAAAAAACTCAATAATTGATGACTGTACTGAGTAATGTTCTGGCTAAAAGGGACTCCCTCTTACTTGAAGATGCTTATACATGGCTTAGTAGTAGATGGTGATAATAATATTTGACATATTTGTGATTGAGCCAGATAATGACTTTTCTTGGAAGCCATTACTAGCATCACACTTGGATTATGAATCGATTGCATATCATAGTTTTTACCACTGTGGAATTATTTGACATAATTGTCCCGTATCAATCATTTCCTTCTAGCAGTAGTTTGGCCATGTTTGAAGAACACTTTTTTCTGGGGCACCTTGTGACTCAACACACCTTCTTCAATGCAGACTGACTGGGGTTCAGAATGGCCCAGGGGGTTCCTGGTTCACAGTCTGGAAAAGATGACTGTTGTTGAGAGCTGTGTCCCAAAATTAGCAAGGCTCTTGATGGTAAATAATTACTTGGCTGGTGCAGATTTCCACAGCTGGGGATTGATGGTGGAGCCAGCAGCCCAGGGGATACCTCCTTGCTTGGCTATGCAACTGTGGCACTTATCCCTGCAAAGGCATCTCAGACTCGGTCATTTCAGTCCAAGAAGTTCCCAAGTATGTACATTTTATAACTGAGGAAATTAAAGCACAGTGAATAGGACATTCCAGAATGACAGAACACACCTAGAGTGGGCGTGGCAAAGAGAAAGTGAATTCTGGGATTCCTAGATCATAGCCTGTAATGCTGACCCCAGCCTGCCTCTCTTTGTCGTCTTCCAGACATTCCTCTGGGTGCTCACCCTCCCACCTCCCCAGCAGGTCACCGCTTAAATACCAGGGACGGTGCTAGCTTTGCATTTACCATCATCACTCCTCAACCAGGTACACTCTCTGCTTCACTCTGCTTTGTTCTTCATAGCAGTTGCCACACTCCGACATAATAAGAATTTATTTGCTACCTGCCTAGAACACACTCTGATGAGAGCTGGCTCTTGCTTTCACTGCTATAGCCCCCAAAACAAGGCCGGGAACATAATGGCTGCATGGGCCCTACCTTCCTCACCGCAGCCTCCTGCACACTGGGATCATATTCCCAACCCTCCTCCTGGGAATCTCTAGCAAAGATCCCTCCAGCAGGGTCCTTATGGTTGGAAAATATTTAAAATTAATTTTAAAGAATTTTTCCCCCAAATGTAAAAACTCATTCAGAGAAGCAAGGAATATGAAAACATTCTCAAGATCGAGATACATGTGAGTGAAGTGACTCCAAAGATGTTATCGGGATGTTTATATTCACTGAAGTGACTTTTTGAGAAATACTTTGACACGGACAAGATAGTTGAGACATTAAGAAAACTCGCGCAATTTTAAAGAAATCTTAGATCTTTCAAAACTCTCTGCTTGTGGGTATGTTTGCTGGGGATGTGATTACCATGATTACAAAGATGGGGAGGAAGCCCCCTCTGCACGTGCCTCCCACCTCCTCACACCAAAATCAGCTCCTGGGCAGTCTTGCTGCTGCCTGTGAGTGTTACACCGTGAGCTCTGACTGTGTCTCCTGCTGACATAGCTCCTGAGGGACACAGCCCTTGGGTGTTCACAGTCACTTATGTCAGTGTAGCCAGTTCAAGAAAACCTTTTTAATAGGGAGGAAGGCGGAGGGCCAGCAGGGCATGTTCCTGAGTGGGGACCAAGACAAGGGAGCAGAGGAAGAAAGTGAAGCAGACGGATCTGCATACTTGGCACATCTGAAGCAGGAGTTTAAATGAGTCTGCTAACAAAAGTTGCAATCCTTATTTCTATTAAAAAGCATTTGTGGGCCTCCCTGCTGGTGCAAGGGGTTAAGATGCAACCTATGAAGCTGTCCACAGCCTCTGCAGCATGAGTTCAATGCCTGGCCAGGGAGATACCCACGTGGCGCAGCAGACCTCTCCTGACTCTCTCGCTGCGCCCCTCAGCAGTGTATTTCAGTCAGTCCACCTGTTCTGTTCCCCACTCTGTCTTAGGTGAATCCTCTCACCCCCCACACCTCTGGCCTGTACCCCAGCTCTAGTATGCATAAATAAAATAAATCTTTTTAAAAAAAGTGTTTGCCTGTAGGCTCTAAGAGGACAAGACTGGACCTGTGTGTTCTGCCTATATCCTAAGCACCTTATAAATAAGCATGGTGCCTGGCCCATGGTAGCAACTTAATAAATATTCATGGGGTACATGAATGGAGGGTGCTTGAAAGATGCCTCAGACTCTTGCCTCTCCTCCTGCTTCACCTTCCTGCAAGCAAACTTCTACTTTCTTGCACCTTCCTGCCACCCTTTTCCTTTGTAGTTGATTTTTTTTTTCCTCTGAAGTTTTTTGAGCAAATATTTCCATAGTGAATTTCATGGAGAGTGCATCATATACAGACAGTGAAATCAGTTTAAAATTTTTGTTAAAGTGAGTTATGTTTTGTAAAATGTTTCCTGTGCTTCTCTTACCTCCCGACCTGCATTGGAAACCTCAGAAAAGTAGACTTCACGACTTTGCTTCCTCATCACATGTAAATATCGGCTGGGTTTTTGTAAGAAAACGTCATCTTCTAATTCAGTCAAACTGAGATGAAATGGAAAAACTAAGATGCCAGGAACATGATTTTATGACTTCAGTGTCTCAAAAACAGGATCTGAAAGCGCTGAGTGAGATCAGTGTATCACTAATTTGACTTTAGTCTCAACTGAGTGATATAATTGCCTTTTTGGAAAAACTAGTCCTTATTTATCTGGACAAGAAGTGTACCATCATAGACGTGTCTGCTATGACTTTTCCTGGGAAAATTACGAGAAAAAATCTGCACTGTACGTGCCAGAGCCTAGCCTTCTGGTAGCCTGCCCTGTCTGACAGTGAGATTGATAACACATAGCTCTTTCCCTTTGGCTGATGTTGAAATTTTTATTAACAGTCTTCCAAACTGCAGAATTTTAAAATTGTTTTTGCATTATGTATTCTCCATTTCCTTCCCAAGAGTCCATTCTTAAAACAACTAATAAACAGTGTTTTCTCTCTGTAGACTATTTCTTTGAATTCTTTGTATCAGTTGAAGTAGATGAGTCCAGGGCCTCCCTAGTGGCCTAGGGATTAAGTCTCAGCGTTATCACCTCTTCAGCCTGAGTTCGATCCCTGGCCAGGGAGCTACCCACATGGTGCGGCAGACCTCTCCTGTCTCACCCTCTGCTCCCCTCAGCGGTGTATTTCAGTCAGTCTGTCTGTTCTGTTTCCCACTCTGTCTCTGGTGAATCCTCTTACCCCCACATCTCTGGCCTACACCCCAGTTCTTCTATGCAAAAAAAAAAAAAAAAAAAAAAGGTGAGCCCAAAGAGCATACTCTTACATCAGTACTTTATAAGCCCACTGGTGGGTTATTATAGGGTTGAACGTTCATCAGGGGTCCCCTGCAATCCACCTTTCACAATCAAATAAATCAATGAGGGAAAGAAGTCCACTCTGTCAGCTGTCAGCAGTATATTGTGAACAGATTAATGTTGCTTTTAAGATATTGCTGCAGGTCAGATGGTGAGCTGGCTGGAGCTGGTGGTGCTGTCCGTGACAGAACTTGGCCTTTCTATGTGACCTTGGGTGGTCACGGCAACCCATAGCGCATTTAGAAGGTGCTGTGGCCTCCCCACTTCCATGATTTTCTAAATAAGAGAGTGCACAAACCTGGGGAATGAGGGTTTACTCCAGCTTCACTTCTCTGGTCCTGAGGCAATGTGGGGTCACAATTGTATTTACCCTTGGAAATAATTTGAGAATCATTTCCACCCCCGCTTTGCAGGAAGTTGGTCTTGCCAGGCTCCACCCTTCCCTGATTACTAGCAAATCCACTCCAGAGCTTTTCTTGGTTTGCCTTTTTAATCTTTTTGTAGATGCGATTTATTTTTTTGTAATGAAGTGCCATTGTTTTACATCCTTGTTGATTTTGTCACTCTATAGGATTTTGTTAATTTTTCTAACTATAGGATTTTGTTAATTTTTCACACTATAGGATTTCTCTCCAATATCTCCCACCACCACAGTACCCACATTTGCAAGGCCTTAAGCACTAGCAAAGTCCCCCGTGTTTATTTTTTATAAAGATTTATTTATTTATGCATACAAGAACTGGAGTGTAGGCCAGAGGTGTGGGGGGGGGGGTAAGAGAATTCACCAGAGACAGAGTGGGGAACAGAACAGGCAGATTGACTGAAATACACTGCTGAGGGGAGCAGCAGGCGAGTCAGGAAAGGTCTGCTGCGCCGTGTGGGTAGCTCCCTGGCCAGGGATGGAACTCGAACTCGTGCTGCAGTGGCTGTGGATAGCTTCATAGGCTACATCTTAACCCCTTGCACCACCAAGGAGGCCCCGTATTTGTTTACTATTTGTAACAATTCTCTCCAGTTTGAACCTTTATCACCATGCCCCGACCTTTCGGCCGAGAAGTGACAAGAGTCTGGATTCAAAGCCAGGCAGAAGCTGGAGCCTGCCCAAGCTCTAAATCCTCTAACTTCTTCCTTAAACCTACAATGGAGAGGAAGTGCACTGGCAGGCACTTACCCATCCCACCTCCCACCCCAAATATACACCATTCTTCTTATTTCTTGCTGGAAGCAAACTTATGGGTGATAACAACTTGGATTTTCCACTTCAACTCTGACAAAGAAATCCCATCCTTCTGTTCTCTGAAACCAACTGAGGTTTTTGTGTCGCCCAACAGCTTAACAAAGAACTGTTTTGATTTCTAAAAAATCAAAGCTTTGTGTTCCTGTTGTGTTACCCTCTTGGATACTTTGCTCTACTTAAGAGCTTATCATTTTCCACATAAGCCAGTTTGGGGAGGAGGCAATACATCTTTTGACTCTTGAACACTGCGCGCCTCCGAACCTCATTACAGCAACTCACTTTCTGAAGGCCGGCTGTAGCTCTAGACAAATGATTGCATGAAGTTTTAAATAAACATACAACATTTACATTATGCTGTTTCTTGAAATGATTTATTGTCATTTTCTTCTTTTGGTCCCGCTCTCTGGACATAAAAGACATGAGCTTTTGCTGTTTATACAAACCAAATCCTCTGTTTGCTCTGATTAAGCATTCACGGGTCTTTAATACAGCACAGACTTGAGATTTGGGATTATTCCCTTCGGGAGTGGTAGAATTAAATACATTAGCCAGCAGAGATAAGCAAGGGCACCAGAGTTTAATTGCCATTAAAATAGATATGGTGGGTAACAAAAATAGAAGGCAGGGAAACAGTCTGAAGTCTCCTTTCCTGCATGGTGGATGAGGTTATGTGGTCCTGTGACTGGGAGTCCCTCAGTGTCTCCACAGCTAATGGCCAGGAAGATGGAGGAGCAAGTTGAAAATGACGCTGGCACTTTTTGGGGGGTGGGGGGCAGGAGGGGAGGGATTGGGGTCAAAATGGGGGGGTTGCAATTGTATGGGGAATATAAAAATAAAATTTATTATTAAAAGAAAACAAAACAAAACAAAAAACAATATTATAGTGTATAATTGAAGGTTGCTAAGAGAGAAGATCTTAAAACCTCTCATTGCAAGAAAAACTGTTTTTGAACAAGGTCTGGTGACAAATATTAATTAGATTTATTGTGGCAATCATTTTGCAGTATATACAAATAATGAATCATTATGTTGTATACCTAAAACTAATATCATGTTATAGGTTAATTATACCACGATTAAAAAAACAAAACAAAACAAAGCAACTAACCTACCTACAGTCCTACAGTGAGTCATAAATAGTGCTAAAAAATGGCGCCAACTTTTTTAACATTCTGCTCAAGGGGACGAGAGGTGGGTTGGGAGACCTCTTCCCATCCCACCCAGCTTGTTGGTCTGACAGTTACTGGGTTTGGGGGGGTGCTTATTGTTTGTTGGACCAATGACTTAGCCATGCTGCCTGTAAGTGCTAGAGGGTATGACCTCCTGAAACATTTCCCTAAGATTTTTCATCTTAGCTTTCCCATCCCCATCCTCTATGGAGTATATTAAAGAAATTCTTGGGAACTCAAAAAAAAAAAAAAAAAAGAAGAAAATGACGCTGGGAGCCAAGTTCATGGCTGGGACCTGCAGGAGCCTGAGCTTAGTGTGCAGACAGGAAGACCAGAGATGCCCACTGCACAGAAACGTTGGCTCTGCCTGGTCTGGGCACATTTGGCAGTCGGTAGAACTTAATGATACCATCCTACACACCCATGTCTCTTGGAGGCATTTTAGAAATGTAGGAAAAAGAAATCCTCTTTCTCTGTGGCGCACACAGTGCCTGGACAGAAAGGAAATTTTCATAAGTTATTGCATTTGGCAGCTTTTCATGTGTCACTGTTTGCTATTTGGCTGCTCTACTGATACTTTCTTCATGGTTGTATTTGCAGTGACAGTGAGTGAGCCCTGCCACGCTCCCCAGAAGCTGACCCTCGCCGGCTGCCATGGCTGTGGGGCTGGGCGGCTCGCCCAGGTAGCTCCGGGGAAACGCAGGAGAGATGGTTTTTTGCTCTCATTCTGAGTCAGAGGTATTTTCACTTCAACTTAGGAAGCTTCAATTTTTCTCGTTTTTCCATTAGAAAGCAGCCCGGGAGCGCCTGTGGTGGTGGCACATAGACTAACACTGGAAGAATCAGAAAAGGGGGTGCAGAATAAAATGAAGTTAGGTATTTTGAGCAGTGGGAATCAAAAGCAAATAGAAGTTGATCAGGATGGCGGAAACCTGGAATTAAATTGTAGTGTATATGTACTGACCGATGCCATTTCTTTGAAAATCTAGAAATGGAATTCTAGAAATGGCAAAACCAACCTGTAGTGATAGAAAGCAGCTCAGAGAGTTCCTGGTTCCTTGATGCAGGGGCAGAGGAGCATGGACTGAGAAGGAGCAGGGGCTGTGTGCGGAATGTTGAAACCATTCCCTATCTTAATTGTAGCAGTTGTAGAATGAAGCTCATAAAATCATATACTTAAAATTGAGTGGGTCTTATTGTATGGAAATTACACCTCACTAAAGTTGATTTCAAAAATATACCCTGGCATCAGTCCCTGAGGAGCCCTGGGAAACCTTTCCAAATCATCTTTTATTTTAATAAAAAAGAAAATAGTTGAGCTAATACTCCAGGAGTCATTAATGGCAGAATGGATTTTTTTTTTCCCAAACAAAAATAATATATATCCATCAGCTTTAAGTGCCAGGGCCGACAGGTTGAGCTGTTACTACAGATTGCTATCTGAGAGGTTTGGGGCTGGCTGAACTGCAGGCAGCTGTGCTCTGTCCTTGTGGTGCGCGGTGTGGATCGCCTGTTGGTAATGGGTTGCAAGGAGACCAAATAAATTGCAGGACATGCTTTAATCTGCATGAACATGATGGAAGCAAGTGTGGATCAGCCTGACGCCCAGGGCGCCTTTTTCTTTGTCCTGGTGGCAGTTGTGGAAAGTTATCTAAGTTGCCGTTTACGAAGCAGCAGGAAGGTGCGCTGGACCTGTCCCAGTTCCTGAAATGAAGCAGTTTGCAAGTTGCAGGAGGCACCGTGGCTGTGGATCTTGCAGCTGCAACAGCATTGGGGAGTGCGTCTGGAGCTGGGCTGGCGCGCTGCAGAGCTGCAACTAGGCCCAGAAACCCAGGACCCGAGGTCACTGTGCATGGACTGTCCAGGTCTCCCAGGGCCTGACCCCCTCCATCACCTCCCCAGACGTTCCCACTGCTGCGTGCAAGGCCCTCCATAGATGCAGAGTTGGGTTTTGTGATTCAACAGTTGATAGTGAGCATTCCCCTCAGAGGAGAAGCAGCCAGTGCCAAGACCTTTCTTTCTCTCTCTCTGTGGTCCCTCAGGCTCTTGGAATGTTTACACTAAACTCCAGGCCAGGGAAGAGAATTTACAGCCTTATCAAGGAATTAAAGGCGATGTTGGCTGGGAGATGTGTGTCTCACTTGCTTCTTTTCCAAGGTAGACCTTGGCTTCAGCAGGCGGGTGGTTATTTTATTCTCTCTCTGCTCCTCTAACTCAAGTTCCTCTTTGAAGTTTTTCTGTCATGTTTATTGGGATAATGAGGATTTAGTTTTTACTGATTTACTTCCAATATTAATGTCAGGAAATGATTTCTGTAGGAAAGTATTCTGTTAAAAAGTACATATTAGATTTAGTCAATATTAAAGAGGGTTACAGGTCAGTATTTCCCTTCTTTACAAATGTCTATTAAATTGATACAAAAGAACATTTCAAATATTTAAAGAAATAATGATACAGTGATTACTTAGTAATAAGTAAAAATGCTGTTTCCTTTTAAGATGTTTGAATTCCTCCTGAACCAGTGCCCTTCCTAATTCCCATCCTGTTCATCCTGAATTTTCAATGAACATCCTTTTCTGCCTTAGTAAGTAATTTTGCCAAATGTTTCCATCTTTAAAAGGGTTTTTTTAAAAAAGATGTATCTATTTATACAATAACTAGGGCACAGGCTAGAGGCGTGGGAGGATGAGAGGATTCACCAGAGACAGAACGGGGAGCAGAACAGGCAGACTGACTGAAAGCACTGCTGAGGGGAGCAGTGGGTGTGGCAGGAGAGGTCTGCTGCCCCATGTTGGAATCTTCCTGGCTGTCAGGGAATCGAACCCATGCTGCAGAGGCTGTGCTCAACACCCTGTGCCACCAGGGAGGCCCTAAAAGAGTTTTTTATTCTGTATGTTTTTGAAGTCATATACATCCTGTTTATGTATTATGCACATTGAAGTTTTTTTCAAATAACATTATGTTCCCGAGGCTCATCCTTTGGCTACATGGAGCATAATTTTACTGCCTATATAGTGTGATATATAATTCATTCAAGTTTACTACTGTTTTCATCCATTCTGTTGCTAGCGGATATTTGGATCATTTCCAATTTCTTCTATGATGGTTAGTGCTGTTGTAAATATTTTTATACATTTCTCCAAGTGTACACTACAGTTTCGGGAGGCATAGGTCATATAGATGGGAGTGCAATTCCTGGGCCATAGATATATGCATCTTTATTTACTGGTAATGCCAAATTGTTTTCTATATTGGATATATGGATTTTTTCCAATTAATGGCAACAAAATGGATATTATTGTAATTTTCACTTGCATTTTTCCAACCACATTTTTTTCAATGAGGTGACACATCTTTTTGTTACCCTCTGGATTTCCCCTCCCTGTGAAGTGTGTTTTTCTTCTCTTTTCTTTTTTTTTTTTTTTTGGAAGATTTACTTATGCATACAAGAACACAGGTACAGGCCAGAGGTGTGGGGGGTGAGAGGATTCACCAGAGACAGAGTGGGGAACAGAACAGGCAGAATGACTGAAATATATTGCTGAGGGGAGCAGCGGGTGAGACAGGAGAGGTCTGTTGCAGCTTGTGGGTAGCCCCCTGGCTGGGGATTGAACTCTGTGCTGGAGTGGCTGCAGATAGTTTCATAGTGCTGCGTCTTAACTCCTTGCGCCACCAGGGGGGCCCTGAAGGGTGTTTTTCATTGCCTGATTCCTTTGGTTAGTTTCCTTCTCGTATTATATCTTCACGGGAAATTTTCATGTCTCTGTGGGAAATTTTGATGAACTTATTTTCTCAGTTTGAGTATGATTTGACTTATCAATCCCTGTCTCTATGGTTTGTGGGTTTGCATTTGTATATGTCTTAGGAAACCCTTCCATAATCTTAGGTTACAAAGACAGTCTTATGTATTGACTCATAAGAGTTTTTTAAATTTTACCCAGCAAACTTACCTCTTTAATCCACAAGCAATTTGCATATGTGGGATAAGGTACAGACCCAATTTCATTTTTTACCATATGGATATCCAATTGTCCATTTATTGGAAAGAAACTGAAATGCAATGGCTGCCATCATAAAGTAAGTGTGCTAGTGGTGTATTTTGGCCTCTCCATTCTGTTCTTCTAAACAATTGGCCTGTGTCTAAAGTAATGCCATTCTTAATTTCTGTAGTTTTATTATAAGTGGTGTTATTTAATAAATTCCCCAATGACCCCTTGATTTTCCATATAAATATTAGAATTAGCTTGTGAGCTTCTTTTACAAAGTCTTGGGGTTTTTATTGGAATAATAATGAATCTCACTTCAATTTTGAGAAAACAATGATGTTTTCATGATGCTGGACTTTGGAATCCAAGAACACGATGCATGATTTGATTAAGCTTTCTCTAGTATATTTCAGTAATAAATTATATATTATAGGTAATGTCATTCTCTTCATGGATGTTTTACTTTATACTTTTTAAAAAAGATTTATTTTTTATTTATGCAATAGCTGGGGCACAGGCCAGAGGAGCGGGAGGGAGAGAGGATTCACCAGAGACAGAGTGGGGAGCAGAACAGGCAGATGGACAGAAAGCACTGATGAGGGGAGTAGCGGGCACAACAGGAGAGGTCTCCCGTGCCATGTGGGTAGCTCCCTGGCTGGCTGGGAATTGAATCCACGCTGCAGAGGCTGAGGACAGCTTCACAGCGCTGCGCTCAACCTGGTGCGCCACTGGGGAGGCCCATACTTTATACTTTTGATGATTTTTATACAGCATCTTTTTAAAAAAAAAAATTTAAATTAAAAAAATTCTAAGTTTCTTCTAAGTGCCAGGATATAGAAATGGAATTGGTTTTTCCATCTAGCAACTTGTAGATTATTTTCTTCCACACATGAGGAGATACATATATATAAAATATATATTTATATATACATAATAAAAGATAGTTTTATTACTCTTAAATTTTTATACTTTATATTCTTTTTTTTTTATAAATTTTATTGTTATATTCCCCATACAATTGCAGCCCCCCCATTCTGACCCCAATCCCTCCCCTCCCGCCCCCGCCCCCCTAAAAGTGTCTCTGGTTCATAGTTTTTTGTTGATTTTGATTTTCACTTTCTTATATTCATTTTCCTGGTCCCTTATTTAAGTTTTCTAGATTCCTGCTATGAGTGAGACCATCCGGTATTTTTCTTTTTCTTTTTGGCTTATTTCGCTGAGCATGATCCCTTCCAGCGCCATCCATGTTGCTGCAAATTGCATGTGTTTATCTTTTTTGAATGCTGAGTAATATTCCATGGTATATATGTACCACATCTTCTTGATCCAGTCATCTATTTTTGGGCATTTGGGTTGTTTCCAAAGCTTAGCTATTGTAAACAGTGCTGCTATAAACATAGGGGTGCAGGTGTTCTTTGGAATTGATGTTTCTGTGTCCTTTGGGTAA